>NC_050175.1:9123867-9723867 GCF_008315115.2 Sander lucioperca
TCAGCGATATGTAATTTACCACTACTGGCGCCAGGGGCACCCAATTGATTTATTATAGAGGACCTTTAATGTGAACAGCTGTTTCCTACTAAAAATAGGTCAGGGGTCAGATAAAATGACCTTGTTGCTTTTTTCTTGTCCTCACATTGTGATAGAAAGCTGGATGTGGGGTGGGAAATGTTCATGTTTGATTCAGATGGACAATCTGTCCCTGTCTGGCACAGTCTGTTTGCTTTTGCTCAATGCGTGGTCCAGCATAAGTGATTGTTACAAATTGTGTATAGTCTGATCAATGTCCAGCCTCTGAAATGATGGCTAAAAGGCTTTTGACTTGATTATACATTTGACTGTATAATTGAGTTTGCATGAACGTGTTTTAATATCATTGTGTTGTGTGATGTTGTGTTGTAAATGATTTCTACTCTGCTGGGAAATCCTCACACTCCTCATCAATCATCACCCCTCTCTGCAAACGTGCATAATAAAATAAAATCTAAATGTCTTCCTGCCTGGACACTTCATTGAATTTTAACAAACAAATCAGATGTGTTGTAAAGGGTAGCTTTTATCAGCGTAGAATCTTAGCCAAAGACCTGGAAAAAAAGTAATTCCCTGTATTTTGGGCTGACCCATTCCACCCTTTCCCGACGCCAAATGGTTCAATAAGCAGCCGTTAGACTTTTAGCTTGAACAAAGAAAAGACAACCCATCACTCCTGTTCTGACACACTTTCATTGGCTACCAGTGAAATATAGAATTGATTTTAAAAACTTACTATTTGTTTTAAATAGATTAGCTCCATATTCTGCCCACAGGTCATTCAAGTCATCCTCACGACTCCTCTCATGCCTTAAAACCAAAGGTGAACCTTTTTTCTGTTGCTGCTCCCAGGCTCCATTGAAAATGTTAAATCAAATTTCAAAACCTACCTTTTTTCACTTGCTTTTAGTTCAGTCTAAGGCTGTCCCATGGTTTCTTTCAAGTCCCCTCCTGACTTATTTCTAATGCCCTCTTACTGTTTTTAAATCTATTGTTGATTTTATTCCTTCTCTCCTAACTTCCTATGTCATTACTTTGACTTTGTTTTTTATCATGTTAGCTGTTTTGTATTACATTTTGTATTATTGCTTGTTTTGCACCTTCTATTTCTTTAGTGTTGTTTAGCTGTGTTGAGGCAGATCCTTCTTCCATCTGTCTCGACTGTAAAGCACTTTTGGTCATCTTCCGCTGTGCTGTATAAATAAAGATGACTTGATTTGACTTGAAATGCATGACATTTATGAAAAATAAAGATATTGATTATCTGCACAACATATCAGCTATATCAATACCTAATATCAAACTCTCTTCAATAGGAATTTTCCCTGAAAGGCCTGTATTTGTTGAACCCTTCTTTCTTATCTGTCTGACTCTCTATCTATATTATCCCTCATCATTTGAAGTCTAGCCGTTTGAAGACAAGCGGTGTGGCTCTTGTGTTCACTATGGAAGTCGGAGGAAGGACTTAGGGAGTGGTTCAGGGGCCCTCAGCCGCGGCACTTCCCACCAGAGCGACCTCTGACCCCTGGTGCCATTAATCACTAGGCTTCTGATGGCCCTGTCCCTGGGGGAAAATCAGTCCGGGGCAAAGGATGATGGGAGGTGAAGCCTGCAGCCAATTACAGATTGGATCAGAGCAGCCGAGTGGACAAATCAGGGCTTTACAGAGAGATAAAAAATACCCAATAGTTGCCTACTTAAGGCCTGCATAGCCTAATGACATGAAGTGGTTTCGTAACATTGCTTCTCATGGTGTCTCCAGTCTTGTCTAAAGAAAAATGAACAATAAGATTGAAATGGGAACAATTATATCAGCGGAATGGAGTGCATATTAAAGGGACTGTGAGGCAGAGGTGTTGTGCTGCTGCGATCAAAAGAAATGTTTTGGACTGGTCTAATTAAGCCTGTTAGAGCTAAATGTCTCCAGGGTTGGAAACGGAGCAGATGTTGGACACCAAAGGCAGGCTCTCAAATTGGGGAACTCTCTGGCTAACTGCCCAAGTGTTGCTAATGTGATTTTTGGTCAATTACGGTATTATCAAAGGTGCTTTCCCAGCGCTTTAATGTGCTCAGGCCATGTTGAAATGTGAAACCTGGCTGATGTCAAGTGTTGACTAATTAATGCTTTTTTAGGTTTCAAAACTACCTCTGGAACACTTACGATATATAGATAGCTATTTGATTTACTCTTATAAAACACACACAGACTTTGTGTGGTTATGTGCTCTAAAAGTAATATCTTTTAAATATATTAAATCTGATCTTATTTGACAGCAGACACTGATTAAGGGGTTAATAAAAGCATAGGTGTGAATTAAAGCCTAACTAACTGCTGGCCTGTCACTATGGGGCCAGTGCTGTTGTGTCTCGTTTGTTGTGTTCTCATTGTTCATGTCCAGGCCAGTATGAAAACATGGCTCCCTGCTGATCTGCAGTTTAATTCACACATCAATAACCCCTGGCTGATCTCTGACCCCTCTAGTTGTACTAATTGTTTGATGCAGGATTGATGCATTAAATAACTGACGAGGCGCTGGCAACAAAGCATTCCTTTGATCCGCTGCGTGTTCTGGAAATGTGGTTACTGCCCAGAGATGTAGTGGAAGGTCTGCCATCTGCATTATGAGCAGTATTCGCATATTAGCTCAGGACTATGTCCGAGGAATTAGTTCCCAACATAGTCCGGAGTTTCCCTTTCACACATGTAGCACACAACAGGAGATTGTCCGTGTCAGATGCATTCTCGCTTACTGAAAATACTCTGTTTGCTTTAGACGAGGGGTCGCGCTTGGGTAGAGCGTGCAGCAGACAGCACAATACACGTATTACAATGCCTCATAGAGCCATTCATAATTTGGTCAACAACTGATTCTCTTGCCTAATATGTCTGACAATTTCGGTCATGTAAATCATCCTCCTTCTTCACCCTCGGATGTTTTTTTTATTCCGGTTTTGCGCAGTATAAAACGTCATCAATATGCCCACTCGATTGCTGTAATCTTTCCACACATTTGGCTCAATCTGCGATTACACAGAGTTTGTACTAGGGAGCTGGCTGAGTAAAGACCGTTTGATGTCCAATCCGACTGATATGGACATTTGCGTTGTCATATACAGCTCTCCCGGGTAATTTCTAGATCATTTCAGGTTTGCAGTGCCTGTGTGAAAGCGGCTTAAGTTTACTATGCCACCTCAAAATAAAGTTTACCTTTTTTTCAGTCTGATAGGAATTTGATAACCAAATTTGCGATCTACTGGAGAACAGGACCTTTTTTGAATGTATTGTATAGTTGCCTATTATACTATTACCTTGCTGGCTTTAGTTTTAAAGGCTGCATTACAGTAAAGTGATGTAATTTTCTGAATTTACCAGACTGTTCTAGCTGTTCTATTATTTGCATTTACCCACTTAGTCATTATATCCACATTACTGATGATTATTTATCAAAAATCTCATTGTGTAAATATTTTGGGAAAGCACCAATAATCAACACTACAATATCGTTGCTGTATCGATATCGAGGTATTTGGTCAAAAATATCGTGATATTTGATTTTCTCCATATCGCCCAGCCCTATGCTACTGTAAACATTTTTAACTTGGTTGCAACTGATTTTGGAAAGGTACATTGTACAACTAATATTTGTTTAGAAGGATTATGGCTAATTCACTTATTGGATAGCTAAATAGGAATACAGACCGGACATTTAACAGAGACATAATTAACATTAACAACAGTATGTAGAGCTGAAGATTTTTGCCCGAACCCGACGGGACCCGACGGGTTCGGTCTTCATTTCTATCATGTTACACGGGCTCGGGCTTGCGCTCCGAGTTGCGCAGTAAACGAGCGGTCAGGTGAAGCGTTTCGATTAGCGTGAAAATGGATGCTGAGGAGGTGAAACAGAGGCTGGCTTCTGGAGGGCTTATTTTATTTCTTTGTTCCAACTTCCATGTGGCCTCCGTCATGAATAAATGATGTTAAAAAATTTATAAATTACTCATTCTTGACGGAAGACAAAAGAGCTGTGTGTGCGGCGCAGTCTCTTTTTCCTTTCTCTCCCTTTTCCGCCGAGTGGTGCGTGTGCCCGCTCGCGGCGTGAAGAGCGTTTTCCACGCTATTTTCCGACATGCACCCTAATCACTGCTGATAGACGGCCTTTTGTACAGTCGGGCTGTAAACGGGTTCGGGCTTTTAAAAATCTGTCAATCAAAAATGTACTTGTCGGGCTCGGGCCTTGTCAGGCCGAACTTTTAAGGCCCGATTACAGCTCTAACAGTATGCTGTGGTGCACTGGTTACATTGATTTTACAGGATGAGAGGAGGTCTTATAAGTATGTTTCAAAGTATATGTAGTTGTTTCTTTTTTAAAAGACCCAGTACTATCTAATGCAATCTATATCAAATATTAATTTACGTAAATGGAGGTGGACATAATTAACCTGACAAAGGAAGATTTTACATGTGTACCTGATGAACCGGTTCCACTGTACATATATTTCCACATGTATCTCTGCTCTTTATGTGTTATCCTGGCTGCCTGTAGTTACTTGCTGGTCTGTGTTTGAATGTATATAGACCCTAGCAATGGGTTCTGATTCTCTTTAGTCTGCAATCCTGAAAAACCCACTCACATCCAGTAGTTGCAATGTTAACATGCAGAATAAGGAAACTGTGCCAAATAATGATCGTTGATGATATTGCAGCCTCATCGGCTTTCCCAACCCCCGTGTACAGAACCACTGCTCCATAATGAAAAGTATATTAACAGGTTATAACTCTCTCACCACACCCAATCACAGGTCTTGTCTTTGTCTTCTAGAAAGCTGCTGTATTTAAGAGTGACTTTAGGTGAACACAACAGTAGAGAAAGCTTTAGCTGCACCTTCAACATTACAACCAATATTAAGTATTACACGTAACAGGTCAGAGCCATAGTGCGCTGACAGTGCTGCCACACCTTCCTGATCTCCACACTTATGTGTTCACCTAGGAGGTCCATGTGTTCACCTAGGCCCCTTGCACATGGCTTAAAGACATGTTGCTAACTTAAGAAAATGAATAAGGGCTAATCTTCATGTCCTAATCACGCTGCTATTTTACAAAGTCATTAATGAGTTGGATTCTAGGTTAAGAGCAGCCTGTTGAGGGGCTGAAGGATTGGCTGGTAAGCTGTGAGGGCAAATCTGTATGACTGTGCTGCACTGGGCCCGGCAGCACTAACACAAGCAGCAGAGGGGTGTGGATTTACTCAGTCCAATCCTCTAAATGAGCTATATTATACTGACCTATCCAGGAGCTCCCCACCCACCGCTGCCCATGGATTAGCAAGTCGTCACAATCCTCAGTCCTCTCCTCCCGCTTCATGCTTACACTATTGCACATTCCAGTTTTTGATGCTGTTGCTTACTGCGAACCACCCCCTCCTAACTCCTCGTTGCCCCCCCCCCCCCCTCCTCGATACACGCTCCATGCAAGCCTCACTGCAGATAATCTGTTGACAAGATTAATGCATCTGTATCAAAAGTCTAGGGCTGCTTTACTTTGTGTTGTTTGCAATCCCCTTTTCCAGGTCAAGACAGATTGCCTTAACTGGGCTAATATGTTTTCATGGCAGATTAAACAGGCGTACCGGCAACAGGCCTGGCACCCTTGTCTTACCAGCATCCTGACAGCACTTAGATCAGTATCTAGATGTTCTAAAATGATTCTGGGTGTTTCAGCATTGATTGGTGCATGGATGAATGTATAATTTCAGTGTTTCCTCTATGTTGATTTTGTAGTGGCGGCCCACCATGGCAAAATTTCTGCCACCACGGTATCAGAAATAGGGCTGTACACAAAATTTAGTCGCGGTTGCCTTTTAAATTATCCTGCCAACATAATGCAATGTTGGCTGCCGCTCATATTGCAATTTAACAACAAGTAGAACTATTCAGAGGTTATTGGGCCTGTCCAGTTTAACACCACATACTGTTGTGTTGATGTAGTTTATTGTCAAAACTTTTGCTTTCTTCCGAGTCGACTATTAAACGAACAGCTCCACTAAAAACGTCACCGCGGTGGGTCCATTCTAAGTGTAGACCTGTTGTAGATGTTAAGTGCCCTATAGTTCCTCAAAAAATACAGTTCAATCACAACTGAAAGTATGCCTCATTGTGTGTGAATAGAGGTGAATAAATATATTTGTTTGTGTTGCAGTGAAGTGTCAGTTCTGTTTCATACGTAAAACATTTGGCGGCGGGGGGGGCTTGTTGTTCGGACAGACCTGCCCCCACTGCTAAAAAAAAATCCTAAAGGAAACACTGAATTTAGAATTAATCCTGCTTTGGGGCACCTGGGCAGCTCATCTGGTTGAGCGTGGTGCACCCCATGTACAAAGGCTCAGTCCTTACCGCAGCAGCCGAAGGTTCGATTCTGGCCTTCGGCCCTTTGCTGCATGTCATGCCCCCTCTCTCTCCCATTTCTTGTCTTAAACTGTCCTGTCAAATGAAGGCCTAGAAAAAAATGCCCAAAAAGAATAATTTTCACTGTAGCAGCTTTAAATGTCTTTTCTGTTAGGTGCCAAAATGTCTCAGCAGAGACACACACAAGAGAAATTGTCAGCATTATGGGTTCCATTCCCGTTGGGATTGTCTGTTTAAAAATGCATGCACATGTGATACACAAATGCACTTTGAAGTACATTCATCCACCATAAAGCATTCATTGTACGCCACTAAGCTTTTCCGATTCAGATGTATGATTTATACTGTATTGATTTATTTTATGGTTTTCCTCTCCTCCATAGGAACCCCAGTCAATCGTATCCCCATCATGGCCAAGCAGGTCCTGGATCTGTATATGTTGTACAAGCTGGTGACGGAGAAGGGAGGCCTGGTGGAGGTTATCAACAAGAAGATCTGGAGAGAAATCACAAAGGGACTCAACCTGCCTACCTCCATCACCAGTGCAGCTTTTACCCTGCGCACACAGTAAGTCTTTGCATCTGTGTCACAAAACAACCAGCAAAATTAATTTTGTTGGCCGTAGTAGCTATATGTTGACCCAGTCTCTCTAATGTTAATCATATGTAAACTCTAATTGAATTTACGGGAACTAAATAAAGAATCTAAAGTGTGTGACTTCTCAGCTGGAAACAAACCTTCCTTGTTCTAGGAATACTGTATGTGTGGGTGTGTGTGTGTGTGTGTGTGTGAAGTAGACCATGTGGATTTTTGTTTGTGTTGGTATGAGTACGGATGTCAATATTAACCCGTGTCTGTGTATTTATACACATGCGGGTTTGTTTCCTACACCAGGCCACCTTCCGTCTTCACATTCAATCCCTCCGTCCATTACATCTCACATAGAGGCCATTGATTCCCATAGATTTATTGATGTGATTTGAGTCAGAGTTCACAATGACTAAGGTGGGGTTTTACTGACACTGTACGCCAAGCCATGACTAAAACACCCTTGCTATCTCCATGGAAATCCTTCCGTAGATGTAACACCTCTCTATTGTGTCCACTAGCAGGGTTCCCTAATGAACCTTTATGTATTTTTAATGTCGGTGGGCTGTTGTGTAGCATTGCTTCGCTAGCTCTATATAATGGAGGCTGCTCTTAGCTTATTGATCTGCTATTCCACCATTATGCATTCACCATGCACAACACTGTATGTTCATTTTACAAGAATGCTCATATGGGATGGAGAAAATACCAGAGCTGTGACTGTGCATACTTGTAGAGCCCCCGCGATATTATCTCAGTATTATACTCAGCATACAAAACATGTTTTTTTACAATTGTCGTACCAGGTGTCTCAGAAAGATTACTGTCAGCTTTATGGAATCACTTGATTTTGTAGATGTAATGTATATAAGAAGGGGGGGGGGCATTTAACCAGGTATGAATAATTATGGAGGATTGACTTCAGACAAGGGTATAATCACTGGGAAAAATCACCTGAGGAAAAAACGGAAGATGATTCTTCATAGCTGTGTATTCTTTTATCCAAAATGAAATCCAAACACTGACTAAAACTGACTGGCATCAACATAATTTAAAGTAGTCTTTACTAACTAAACAAGCCGTTTCTACCACTCAATTGGTACACTATTTAAGTCTAGACAAATTTGCACCTCAAGGAAAAGATTTCTCACTACAAAACCGAATACAGCGTCCCTCTTTCATTCCTTCAACCAGCTTTTTGAAAAGGTCAGCGTACTGATGTTTGCACATATCCAAAAATCTGTTGATAACCAAGTCTTTGATAATGTTTAAAAGTAGCGGTGTTTCTCCTTCTTATCGGGCCTGCAGCCTTGCAAACTGTTGGCTGGTTGGTTTGTGTACAGCAACCATAGCAACTCACAGAGCTGACCATAAGCCGTAAACTGGGTGGAAACTGCAGTAAAAACGATTGAGATGCATATTCCGAATGCACTGTATACATGTCCAAAGAATGCCTCTAAAACCCGAATAATACCGTAATATCCCACATGTCTTAATCAGAAAATGCTATATTTGGAAAAAGGCCTTATTCGGAATATCCAACCGGAATATGCTGTTTACATGACCTGTATCAATATTATTGTCATATTCGGAATAATAGTGGAATATTGGTGTGCATGTAAAGGTAGTCATTGATCCACTTTGAACAAGACTACCTTGGTTCAAACATATGATTGGGTAGGCGAGAAATCAGTTTACATATTGGCTGAATGTAAAAAATGTACCTGTATTTTTCCCATAAACCTGATTCATTCTGTGCTTGTTACTTTAGTCACTGTTCAGCTGAAGAAAAAAAACATTTTGAAGGCAGAGATTACTGTTCTTGTTTTGAAACTGCTGACAGCCAGTATAATGTGCTTATGTATATTACAGTTGTCATGCCAAAACATCAAAAATACTTTTTGATATTGATTCAGATTAAACTGGTTGGGGTAATGTTTTTTGAGCTTGATTAAGCCAATGCGTCTGAATGGGAATGGGAATGTTTTTGTGGTGATCTAATGTATTGCTTTGTGTTATGTGTGTGTTCTCCTCTGAAGGTACATGAAATACCTGTACCCGTTTGAGTGCGAGAGGAAAGGACTCAGCTCCCCAGGTGAGCTCCAGGCTGCCATCGACAGTAACCGGCGCGAGGGTCGTCGTCCGAGCTACAGCAGCAGCCTCTTCCGCTTCTCTCCCTCTCCCAGCACAGCTCCTCACATCCTTTCACCTCCCAAGATGCACCTTTCACATCTGGGGGCAGGGGCCTCGGGGGCCCTCAATGGCCTGCAGGCCTCACCAGGTCCCTCTATGAAGAAAGGTAGGAACCATAGAGTTGACAACCACACATAGAAACTTTTGGTGGCGTGAATAACACCTGATGTTATTACCCCCACCTATGTGGGGGTAATCTTCTAAAAGAAGCCTCCCTGCAAGTAAACTCGCAGATGTGTGTAACTGTGAAGGGTGAAGAAGGTTGTTATGTGTTGCTGGAAAAAACAAGCATATATGCTCAGAAACCTTTCTCTAGATCTAAGAAGGTTATATTAAACTGGGTACATGTTTACTACAGAGAATGCCTCTCTTTACTGTTTAGATTGAACTGAAGTGTTCCAGTTACAGATGTGCTGAGACTTTGAAGTATTTATAGGGAAATACTGCCCTCTGTCGCAGTTAAGAAAAACTACATCTAGTCAAGGCAATGGATAAACACATTAATGAAACAGTACGATATGGGTCTAGTTTTAATAATTTAAGGAGGCCTTTTGTTCAGTATTCAAAGCATTTAACAGACATTACATATAGGCCCTGACACTAGACCAAAATAGTTTTCATCCGAGCACCTGCTCCTTTTTTGTCAAATGTGTGTGAATGTGTTTGCATGCGGGTGTATTGGAATGACCGTGTGTGCATGCAGGAATGTTGGTACGAGAGTGTGCTGTTACATTTGCGTATTGCATTCCCGCAACAAGTCATGTTCCTTCCCTCCACTGTATCCCGCCATTGTGTGTGTGTGTGTGTGTGTGTGTGTGTGTGTGTGTGTGTGTGTGTGTGTGCATTTTTAGTGTTTTTGTATGACTTTGTGAGTGTGTGCATGCCTGGATGTGTGTGTAGCCCATCCAGGTGTTTTAAGACTCCATGTGTGAAGCCGTTTAGCCTCAGGCTGCTGAGAGCCCTCAGCTTTTCTACCGATTAATAACATGGTTCCCACGCTGGGGAGGACACTTTGTGAACTTTGAAGCCTTCAGTCCACATCAGTAGGATCCTGTTGATAACTGTCATTACCTCGCTGTCTTATCTGATGTCACTTTGACTTGGCTGGAATGTGTAGCTCCTGTGGACCCTGACAGTATCAATGGTTTGACTTATGTAAATGCACTGTATTTTACCTCTCATTCACTTAATGGGGTCAATCATGGCACAAGTTCTGACTGACCCACTCACTATTGATGTGTAAGTGGGGTTCTGGGAAGTTATTTCTGTCTCTGTTGTCTATTTAGTCCATTACAACTAAAATCACTTGGAGTCCTTTAAAAAAGTAAAATTATGTAAATGAAGCCTTGGGGTCTTAACAGACAGTTCTTTTGAAGTCTTTTATGATATACAACCTTTCATGTGCTAAAATCCTGCCTGAGGTCTGTTTTCTACTTGTTTCATTTTGCTACTTTGGTGAAATTGGGATCAAACTACATTCTGACCGACACAAAAATGTCATTTGATTTGATGTGATGAAATATTCCAATTCTCACATAGTAATATGTGGTAGATAATCCATCCATTGTAAATACCTACATATCCTATACAGCATTGCACAGGCTGGACTATCCCAGTTTACGTTGGGAAAGAGTGCACCCTGCAACAGAGCTGAAACATAGACAAACATTCACCTTCACCTGATGTAAATTTCAAAAATTATTTTCAGTCCATGTAGATGGACTAATAGATCCATTACAATTCATCAAACTAACCCTTATTTTCTCTCTCTTCCAGATGACCTGACCTCCTCCATCCTGGCAGCGAGACCCTCCATGGCACTGGCCCTGGGGCACCAGCAGGTTGCAGGTTTGGCAAGAGCCGCCACGCTGGAGCAGCTGAGAGAAAAGCTGGAGACCAGCGGTGGAGGAGAGGGGCCAGAGAGGAAGATGGCCCGCATGGCAGAAGAGCAGCAGCGCCTGATGCAGCAAGCTTTCCAACACAACCTGCTGGCCATGGCTTCCCAAATGCCCATGAACCTGCGCCTGGGAGCCCCCACTATCACCACCAGAGGTCGGTGTTGCCACGTTTGTTAAAATACTGTTAAAAGAACCTGGAAATGATGTAAGTTTAGTGTGTTTCAATTGAGTCAAAATAGGAACTTAGTATTAGGCAAGTTGTACTTTGCCACATTTATTTCAACAATGTCAAAGTTAAAACTAAATTCTACAAATCTACTTAAATTATATACAGATATAAAATGCCCAAAACAACTTGATTGAATAAGTAGTCAGCTCTTTGAAATTGGTAAATAGTTCATTTCAAATTGATAGTTATTTGGCAGGAGTGTTTTTAATCTCACCCTTTCTAGATAACCACATCTAAATATACTAATGTTGGTATTTTGAGGCAATATATGTCACGTGAATACACAAAAAATATATATATATATTTCTGTTTCTTCAGATGAGAAGCAGCAGGACATGTCTCTGAGCATCTCAACCAATGGAAATGCCAGCATCACTGTCTCAGTGGAAGTCAATGGCACAATCTACTCAGGTTTGTATGGGGGAGGAGTTATTAAATGCTGCATATGATTGATAAATAGTAATACTGTGGCAATTCTTTTACCTTACCCTAAATAAAGATTGAGGTGATGTACTCGACATTCAGAGGAATAAAAAAAATTAATACTTTGTAAACAAAATTCAGTACTAAAGCTTTAGTGCGTGACTTTTTTTTATAATAATGAACGTCCGTTAGATTGAAGCCATTGCCAAATGAGTTGATACAAAGCTAATTAAGACTGGCTATGTTTAGAAATTGATGTCGTCCGGCGACTTTGCACGCAGCTCTTCTGAGTCCATCATATTTTTTTAATCCTCAGTGTCCTCCTTGACTACTAACGACTGCGTGGGGGAGGGGTGGGGGTGAAGCCCGTTCACGGAAGGCTTGTGTCATGTGGATGCACCAACAGAATTGTTGTCATTACTTAGAATTCCTCAAGGGGGAGACAGAAACTACGCACTATAGCTTCAAGGCCTTATTTTGAAAATATGAAATATTACTTTTAAGACCCTGCGGTTACTTTGTCCTTGTAGTGATAAAGGCACCATGTCTTACTTTTTTTTCAACAGGAACCCTGTTTGCCCAGAAGTCTGGTGGGCCCCCCGGGTCTGCTGTGTCAGCTGCTGCTGCTGCTGCTGCTGCTGCTTCAGCTTCTGCTGCTGGAACCAGCACTAGCTTTAACTTCTCTGCACCCCTGGCTCAGACCCTCAG
This sequence comes from Sander lucioperca, assembly GCF_008315115.2. Classification (NCBI taxonomy): domain Eukaryota; kingdom Metazoa; phylum Chordata; class Actinopteri; order Perciformes; family Percidae; genus Sander; species Sander lucioperca. The sequence continues at coordinate 9,136,354 of NC_050175.1, forward strand.
CCCCACGTCCTCATCCTCCTCCAAGGGTCCCAGCTCGGCTGAGCCGGCCCCCAGCGGGTCCCCCTAACTCAGGCTTCCCTTTGTACCTGCTCCACAGGCCACTCTTCCACCGGGAGGCCCAGCAAGAATATACAGTACAATGAGAAATCGATAAGAATAACAAACTGTTGCACAACAAATACCTCATCAACCCTGTCAACCTCTTGGCTGTCCAATCATGAACACAGAGCTCAAGAATATTATATGACAGCACGTGCCCATACGCACAGCTATGCATTTTATTCAACATACAAACGCATACACGCACACACTACAAACAAACAAACACAATTATACATATACAGGCACACAATCTACACATACATAATCTCGTTAATCCTAATGTACATGCTAAACACAATCAGCTCAGCCAAAACCCACTGACAGGTGTAGTCACAACTGAACTTGAAAAGTTTTTATCTTAGGACATTTTGTTTGTTTGTTGCCATTTTGTCGTCTTTTTGATTTTGTGTTTTTAGAATGATTTTGTTTTTAGTTTTTCTCTTTTTACATACCTCAAATCAAGTAACCTGCAGTGGTGTCTTTACCTCAGGAGCTGTAGTATATATAACCTGAATCAACTTTATTTTTATATTCTTTTTGACCTAGTTGCAATCAGGGGAAGTTGGGTAACTCTCACCAGTGGAACCTCATGTACAGAGCACCCACCACACAGTGGCAGGCCTCCAACCCGGGCCGCTCAGGTTTCTTCAACACACTGTAGACTCTTGCTGAACTCAAACTGGTGAATGATCAGATGCTGTAGACCAGCACATACCTAATTTCATAACTCTTCCCTCAGTTCAGATCATGTAAGTCCATTATATTGGTTGGAAGTTTAATGACGTACACAAACCTCCCAATATGGATGTGATTTCTCCAAGCTGTAAACTCTCACTAGCAATGGACGGCATTTTTATGTCCACCTAAAAATCCAACTTATTGCAGGTTCGTACAAACTGTCTTTAAACGCGTAGGGCACAAAGTTGGGGGGGACAGCAACTCCAATCCACCCACAGCAGGCCGAGCAGACCCTGCGCTCATTTCTCCACTCAGCTCCTGTCTATGTTACAGAGAGGTTGTGCCGAATCAGGTTTGAGTTGGTTGTCCCCCATTTTGTTTGTGCATTCTTCCTCCAGCTGCAGCCACACAGCTGAATGTCAGTCACATGGCATCATCGTCAGTGCATAGTTCTCAGACGTCAAACTGGACCTCAGACCTCTCTGCACTGGAGAGCGTCTCTCTCAGGAAGCAATGTGACACCTGCAAGGAATCACTGTTAATTTAAAGAAAAAGAAGGGATTCATACGTGAAGAATGCACAAGTCTACGTGACTGTTCAAGAATACCTCATCAGACTCTCTCAAAAGGAGAGCTACACTACATACCTCATACAGCGCCAACGCCATCAAGACTTGACGCCACAACCTGCGATGGAAATCCTACCTGAACTGAAACTGACGTGAACGTACTGACACACTGCTGGTGGTTTCTGGGGACAAACGGAACCGGGATGGGCTCGCTATCTCTCTCCTCCCGTGTTCACTTGTATAATTCGTTTTTTGGCTTGCTTCCATTTCCTTTCTTTTCTTTTCTTTTTTTTTTTTTTATTACCTCAAGTTGTTTTTTCAGGGAAGAGGAAAAGAATAGTTAGTTCCTCACTGACACGTGTAGATTTGTACGATTGTCAACAGGTTTCCATGTCGCAGGGGTCAAACAATTTAAAAACAATCGACCACGTTAACCTTAAACTCGACTGCGAACACCTAAATCGCAGTTAACGCGCCTTTTTCTTCACGACAGCGGCAAGATGATATGCATGTGTACAATCATGTGACCAGTGTTTTAACACCCTAATCTTCTGGTTCACGTTAGCCTCTGGTTATTGCACAGCTAGATACCAAAGACTAGCCAGGTCGCTCCTCTTGATTAAGCTGTGGTCACAGCAAGGCAGTGTAAGGTCTGTTTTGGACTGCAAAAAAAAAACAAAAAATTAAGAACGTTGCATTTTATTTCATTTAATCGGATTTTGTGTTTTTTCTTAAAGCAAGTGAAAATCTGCAAGAGGTAAATTCCCTTGTTTCATTTTACGGCATGACTTGATTATTGAAAAGGTACAATGGAAATAAGTAATGTATAACTGGATTTAGGGACTCAAAATCTGATTACATGACATGTACAGACATTGTACAGATATTTAAATTTTGTTATCCAGAACAGTAGCCCAGACGCTGTGCTATAGCTGATGCGCTATCTCCCTAATGTAACACTTTACACTTATGGTCTCTTGGGGCTGGTTTTTAACACAACACCCAGTGTGAATGCATACCCTCTCAGCCACGGTGGACAGAGGCCCACAAGTCTGGCCCCTTTCTTAAAAAGCCCACTTTCTGATAATCCAGAAACTGTTGGATTATCCCTCCAATTGTAAGGTATTTTTTTCTCCCTTTAAAGTAAATCTTTTGCATTTTGAAATACCAAGGGTGAAAATGAATTCTCTAGCTTTATCTGTGTTGAATGTGAGGCATTTTAATTGTTTAGAAACCTCTTTAAGCCCAGTGTGACCCAAGGTGGGCAGCCTTGTTGCTTTTATTAGACTGTATTTTAGCCATTACGTGTCAGGTTTTGCATATGTTTTGCAGTGCAGATCAGCGTTTAGGGTTTAAGGAGGGTGCCGGAAGTCCTTTTGGTGTACCCTTCAGAACCCTGTATGACACACAAACTGTATTTGATAAAGGTGAGAACTGTAGATGCTGCTTTAAAGTAGTTGCTGGTGAGATCCGGCCAGTGCAGTTTTTACTACTCAACTGGCTGGGAAAATGTATTTCTCTTCAAGCTTAATCCTTTGGAGAGCAATCACTTTTTATTTTCACTTTTCAATTCAATCTGACATTAGACACCAATTGTCATTTTTTGCTATTTATTTGTGTGGTTGTTTTTTTTGTCCTGGTGGACCTTGTTTTTAGTAACAGTTGAGCTTATTGTCTTAGGCTGTGATACTAAAACATTTTCTTGTTTCTAAGTCTTTCTGTTTAATCTGCTTAGTCAAAGCAATGACTGTTTAGCGTAGCTTCACTGCCTTTGTATGCGCGTGCGTGTGTGTGCATCTGCGTGTGTGCGCGTGTATGTAAGTGTGTGTGTGTGTGTGTGTGTGTGTGTGTGTGTGCGTGCAAGCAGGTTCAGTATATACAGTATGTGGTTGCTGTTCCTACATACATTTGTAATGCCATTTGGGATACTGCAGGTGGCGCCACATCTATTATATCGCAGGAGGAGGTGATTTCTCAACATTTTTAACAAGTCTTAACTTAAATGGGGGTAGTTCTCTCCAACATAAGCCTCATTGACATCCATGGGAAAGGCCCATTAAAGCATTGAGGGCTGGTCATTCACTTCTCTCTGATCTCTCAAGCCAGCCACCCATCGGGTCACCTCACGAAACCTCCAAGCTCTTGCCACCTGATTTGCTGTGTGGATGAGTATATATGATGTGTTGTGCCTGTGAGCCTGCATCCGTGTGTGTATGTGTGCATCTATTAGAGACCGCCCCTACCTCGTCATACCACAATACCTCAGGGCAGTGGGCTGCAGTCACTGTTGTGTTCGATAATGAAGCTGCGTTGAGGGACGAGTACTGACGGAAGCTGGGGTCACTTCGCCGAATGCAACGTTGGTGTTGGTTTTGCATTTCTGGATTTGCGTCGTCAGTAACTGTATGCGAGGTCTCGTCACTCAGGAAGCTGTGAAGTTGGGAGTCTGCAGAGCCTTTTGTCTCTAAGATGATTTTGGAGTTAATTCAGTTTTAAATTGTTTAAAAACTAACCTGATCTGTGTAAAAACAGGCGCATATGCAAGTGGTTATCGAATACCTCATTTATCAATTTTATGTTTTTGGCTTGTACAATGCTCCGTATATAAATTCAACTGTGGGGTTTGTGCATATTTTTGTACTGTTATTATTATTATGGACATGGTAATAATTATATTACTGATATTATAGTTTTCTCTTTGATTAAAGCAAACAAAAAATAGGACAAAACACATGAATGCTTGTAAAAACTGGTTTGTGCTGATTGTATTTAAGAGGAGCACTTTTCCAAAGTGGTTTTCACACATTCAGTTTTGTTCATATTAGTAATATAAAGATATGGTTCTCAGGGCTTTAAACTTGTATGTCATGATAAAGTTTTACTTTATATCTTATTCCCATGGGTGTGTTTCATTTCTAGTGTCATTGAGTCACTGATACCACCAGGTGTGTGGGTGTGTGGGTGTGTGGGTGTGTGGGTGTGGGTGGGTGTGGGTGTGCGTGTGTGTGACCCACTCACATTTTAGAAGCAGTTTCACATCCTCTCACGTAGACTTTCAGTAAGGCGAAACAATCACATTCATATCCACTTTTCACAAACAGTCCATACGCAAGTTTCTGTGTAAAAGGTTCAGTAAGTTCTCTAAGAAGAAATACAACATCATCATTGAAATTTGTCACTTCGGTTTTTCCACAAGCACATTGCCCCAGGTTTTTTAATGAGTCATTCTGGCTTTGGGAAGTGTTGATATTTATCTATGATCAATAACATTTCTCAAGTGGGCTTGATGTGACAGCTTCCCCCCCACCACACTGCAAACCAATGTGTTCCGAGCACTTCATGTTCAACTTCCTATCAACCCTTTCTGTATTTTCCCACCAGTGATGGTGTTGTCCCATTTAGAGCACAGGGGCTAGACTGGAGCAGGTAGTTTTTTCTTTTCTTTTTTAAAGGAGACTGAAAAAATGGAACTTTCAGTTTAAGGTTTATTTGACAGTGGACACGTGTGAGGATTTTGAGGTTTGAAGAACTCAACTGGTTGAATGTAACGATCAATTACGGTAAAGTGCAGAAGGAAAACAGATTTGAATTATTATGACAAAGAAAAGATGCACATACTATAGAAACAAGTTTTTTTAATATTTTCTTACAAAAATAAATCAAATGAACAGCTCAAGTAAGTGCAGATTAATTATGGAACATTCTGGAAAATCTTAAATGCTGCTCCATCGACCTCCATTATTTTAAATCTCAGAGATGGAAATATCCAGTACAACCAAAGCTGTCTGCATGGCTAAACACCACTAGAGGTAAAGAGATGCATTCATTGAACTACACAAAGATGTGACATGTTAAAGATTTGAGTGGTTTGGGTGAACTGACCCTTTCATGGGAAATATCACATCAACTGTCTCTCCTATCACTCTCAGACATCTCTTTATGAAAAGTAAAGTGTTACAGCTGCCGGGATTTAGGGTATCCGAGCAGATAAGTTCGGAAATACCGGTCAAATGAACTTTGTGTTACAAGATGTAACCTCAAACATTTGGCAATATAACGTTATGCTAACACTCGCTATCTGAAAACACCTTAGAATGGTCACAACCAGGGACGATTCTAGGATCAGACCTTTAGGGGGGCTCAGCCCCTAATGCGAATGTAGACACAGTGCCTTGCAAAAGTGTTAACCAAACCAAAGGCAGGAGTCTGGCACAACCACCTCCGATTGGCCAACACTGCGTTTCCGTTAACTCTTTCCTTGACTGGGTTACAGGTGCAAAGCATCAGCGACAGACACACAGGATATTAAACCTGTTTCAAGCCCTTTGAACATGTAATTGTTTGTCCTCTGTCACTAACAGACAAGTTAGCAAACTCTCACTTGAAGCATCAAAATTGATTTAAAAAAAGAAAACTTTTTTATTATTATAATTTTTATAATTTTTTTATAATTTAATTAATAATTTTATAATTTAATTAATTTATAATTTTTTTAGGGGGGCTTAAAAACCCCTAAAAAGGGTCTAAAATCGCCCATGGTCACAACTGTTATCTTCCCACCCTGAGGACTCAAACTCTATATATGGGCGCCCGCTCTACCAACTGAGCTATCCGGGTGCCCGACAAAGAAGCCTTAACAAACAGAAAATGTCTAAAGTCGGTTAAACAAGTCTGAGGTAGTACGCAAGACAGGAAATTACAGATAGGACAGAATGTCCCCATATCACAGGTAGTATTTTAGAACAACTGAAATGCAATGCAGCGTTATGCATATTTTAGGCTACCCTACCAACATAGGTTTTCCTGCGTGTGACATCATTTTCTTCATGTTGTATTATTATATTATATTATATTCATTAACTTCTACTGCACTTGAAAATGACGCTGATGCGTCATTTTTTAGTTAAATAAAAATAAATAATTACAATTTGGACGTAAAAAAGATTTTCATTTTAGTTATAATGTTGCAGCTCTTGCTATTGTATGAATACAGGCACTTGGAAGTAGGAAGTGTCGTTTATCACAATTGTTTTTGTATCATGTTATTTCCTCGGGACTAATAGGCCACACTCTTGATCAGAACAGCCATTAGACAGAGCCATACCAGTGGGCTTGATGACCGGCCCGCCGCCCTGCTGCCCAGTCGTAGTTGGTACTGGGCCAGGACTCTGCTGTAGCCCATCTCCTCCGAAACACATGTATAAGTTCCCACCTGCTCGGGACCCATGCTATCGATCAGAAGAAGGCACTGCTGCTCCGTCGAACTGCAGGATGTGTTGCTTTCAGGATGACGCCAGGTATACTGGGCATGATGGGACGACACCGGGCACTGGAGGAAATACTTGGACTCAGGGGGAAGTGTGATGCTGACCTTGGCCTCGTCTTCATGTATGTCAGTGGAATATCTAAACACTGAGAAAAGAACACAAGGTCTGTTTAGCTTTGAGACTTTATTTAATCTTTATTTAACCAGGCAGGTCTCTCATTTCAATTAGAGCATGACAAGCCTCTTGGCAAGGCACTTGGACAAGTCGCAAGCGGACCAAGCCAATCAACCAAGATAGTGAACTAGTGTAAAATGTTTCAAATGTGTAGTTTTTCTAAGATGCTTTAGGAACATATTCAATGGCAGAGTAGAACAACAAGGGTCCGGCTTATAGTAAAGGGAGCTGGATAAGTGTATAATATAAATAGAAAAAACACTCTTACAACATTATTATCATCATATGCTGATGATACAGTTATGTATACAGTTATGTATCATCAGCATATGATGGGAATATAAAAGGATACCTCTCTGTTATCTAACTAGGACCCTAGAAAGTACAGTGTTGAGTGTGATCTCTTTAGATCTACAGGACATATTTGTTAGTAGTGTGTTATGTAAACCCTGTGTACTGCATTGAGAGGGGACCTCTATTAACTGTTACACCGCCATGTCACAACGGCATGCTGGGTACAGCTCGCTCTAGTTTGCTCGTGACAGTACATTCAAGAACAGATGAAGAAAGAGAGACTGGTGGTGTTTAATTTTAGCAAACTCAAACATTTCAATCATCGATGTAACTTTCAGAATTAATTGTTTTATTGCCAGAAACCTGGTCCCAAATAGCTAGTTGTTGACAAATGGCACGTATACTCTAGCATTGCTAGAGGACGCTTCTATGTCATGCCAGGTGTATTGCTGTTTTGAGTGTGAAGTTGTTTGGATGACAGTTCTCGGAAAAGCTGCAAGTAGCACTACCTAAGGCCAGGAAATTGGCCTGTCCAAACAGGCACGTTTTGAATTGGGACTGTACTAGTTTATGTAAATGAGAAAAATATGGTACCTAAAATTGTGGTACACCCTTGATGGCCAGGAGTGGGGTGATAAAGTTGGAAAATGGGGGAAGAAATAAGTCAGCAAGACTACTGTAATATTTTTTTTTGTATTTCTGAAAGACAGGTCTAAGCTCTTAAAACTGCAGCCCAACATTGTTAAAGATGTCAGAGGCAACATTCATTTTGGCAGTGTGATGACATAAAGAGCAAGATACCACACACTTCTAGAAAGTGACCAGGTCTGTTGTTTGTAAGTGTCCCATATCATATGAAGCATATGGTAAGATAATATGGTAAGGGTTCAAATCAGCCTACATTTCTCGCTCAACAGACTTAACGTCTTATCTTAAAAAGATGTGATGCAGCGGATGTAGTGTCAAGGGCTGTGGCTTTTAAGATAAAAGCATGACGACTATGTAAGTCAACTTTATTCCTGGGATTCAGAGACAAGCTGCAGAGAGAGAGATTACAGTATGTAATAGGACTGGCAGCTTCAGAGTGGGTAGTTGAACTTGAATTAGTATAGTTGTGTTTAAAAATCGTATTAGCTTTTCATTTGTGATATAAAGTGCACGTGTTGGGTGTGGATGATCGATTTCCTTACAGTGTCCCACATCATGAGAGCACACACATATACCACTCCCAAACCCAAAAGAGATAGTGCCTTGCTGCTTCTATTGAGCTATGTAGGCAGTAAAACATGTAAAGCTCTGTCTAGTTTTAGATTATTTTCATGTTTTGCATGTGTATTTGATTAATGCAGTTTTATTTGCATAAGGAGTTTTGTTATTATGAGCATGCCTACAGGTTTCCTGATCTGTTTGGATCCATGTTATCCCAATGCAGACCTATAATTCTCCTGTGTGTGAAACAGTGTTGTTTGAACCTTAAGAAGAGAATTTGATCGATTGTCAGTACATTGTGATTGTTAGTCCCTAAGCATTTTAAAGGGGTCAGTGGCAGTGCACAGGGTGAGCCACAGGCCAGAACCCATGAAGAAGCTTTTGGAAGTTGAGTGCCTTGCTCACATAATGGAGTGAGTCAAACTGTTTATGATGGACGAACAGCAAAACCACACAATAGAGTCTGCATGCTATAGCTAAAGCTTTTCTACCGTGGCCGAATAAATAGTTTGATAGTCTGTTTTAGTTGTCTAAACAATAGTAATATAGTGATCAGATCCAACACCAACCCGTTGTGTACATTACAGCTACATTTCCTGTTCCACATTTTCTGTTCTGCTTACACTTATAACCAACTTTAGGTAACTGATAATAGAGTCAAACGGTTTGTACTTCTCCATTTCTTTTGTATGAAGAATGTTGTGAGCAGACATCTTACACTTGTCTGCAGCCTATGCCCATGCAGAGACGTGTCCACATGGCACAATGCACTCCCACATGCAGGTCCCACAGGCACAGCGTATTTGTAAGTAGTGCTTTATAGGACATAGACGATCCAGTGGAGATTGACAATGGAAGAGCTTATTTTGGTCTTTCTCAACCCTATTTCTAGAGAAGCTATCGATGACATTACGGGAAACAAAGTTAAGTTTCGAGCGATTGAAAATTGCCAGTAAAGAGGAGCCACACTGGTGCACTTGCCTAAAGATCGCAGCACTCATCTGGTGGCTCCATGGGATAAGGTCTGGAAGCCGGAATCAGGCCATAAAACAGGATGAGTCCAAACGATTCTGTTATCTTTAACGCTGCTAACATTAACGACAACAGACTTTACTTTGACATTTTGGGAAATCTGCTTGCATACTTTTTTGCCAAGAATAAGAAGATCAATTCCACTCTAATGTCTGTCTGGTAAATATGAGGCTATAGCCACTAGCCGGTTAGCTTAGCTTAGCATAAAGATTGGAAACAGACTGTAGGATAGAGCAGGCTAGCTGTTTCCCTCCGTTGCCAGTCTTTGTGCTAAGCTGAGCTAACCAGCTGCTGGTGGTTGCTTCATATTTAGCGTGCAGACTCGGAAAGAAGATTAACAAGCGTATTTCCCAAAATTACGAACTACTCATTTATTTAAATGATAAAATATAAACTTCCAATGTCATAGATTTGTGGACATTTTTCTGAACTACTGTGAAATACTAAACTGGAAATTAGTTTTTGTTTTAAACGGCTTTAAATGGCAACAAATATTTTACAATTTTGCTGAAGGTAAGTACATTGATTATACAGTACGTTTAGCTAGGCTGCAGTTTATCTGTGGTTTAGCTGAAGATGAGCTTGTTTTGACACCGCAGTTGCATGAAATTAATCACGTAAACATTGGCTTATCTGTCTACTCATCTATGAAGAGTCGAGAACACAGCGACTTTTTGTTTTTCAGTACTTCATATACATATTTAAGTATGTCAAACTTCTCTGCTGTCTACGTGAACAAAACTATATAATATATAATAATTCATTGAAATACGCTTCCCAGATTGCAGTAAACTCATAAATATCTTGATACCTTTTCCAGGTTGCTGGAGCTTTGACGTAGACACACAAATGGAATGGTCCCCTTGGGTCACATCCTGCAGTTTGCCACTGTCAAAGGAAAGGTTAGCTCAGTTAGAAAACTATACCAGTTACTGTATATTAATGACATTGTGAGGGGTAGCAAACCGGGACACTATAACAGGAAGTAAAAACTCACCCACCTAATGAACAAACACACCTGCCACAAGAAAACTACCTGCCAGCTCATGCAAGTACACCTGACATTGACAACAAGCACCTATACGAGGAAGTTAAGACTGAGAAAGTTCAGGAAATGTATTTTAGGTTTGCTTTTCCTCTCTGAACAGCTGCCAGTTTCTCTGTTCAAAATAATTTGTTTTTTTAGGTAACATATACATGTTACATAATAAGTAATATTCCACTATTACTATGTGACTTTGCCTGATTATCTTATGAAACAAAAGGCAATCTAAATAATGAAATGAAAGTAAAATGATTCAGTAATTGCAGTCATCTGCGTACAATCTATTACTGTTCACAGTAATACACTGTGAGGTACATTCCCACATTAAGTTTTAAATTACTTCTTTTTTACTAGATTGCTTATAGATCCACACCAGTATTTAACAAATCCGGTAACAACTACCATTCTTCACTTACATCACTTCCTGGTAAGTAGGGTAAAGGGGGGCTTGACAGGGCTTGCAGTCATTGCAACACTATAGGTGCACTGCCAGTCAGTCTATTACATACACTACCTTATCTCCAGTTCGCATTGTTAGTCAGACTTTTCTAATTTGGGCAAAATGTCCCTATCACTTCCTCCTAGTAGACCCAAAGAGCAAAGTTTGACCGCATGTTCTGATGTGTGAAAAAGTCATCAACCACAGGAAGTGTGAATGCAGCTGTGTTGCTTTAGGGGTGGAAATATGTGTAACCTAAGCGGGTGTTAGGGTGGGGGTGGCTATGTATCTGTGCTCAGGTGGCAGGGGAAAGTTGAACAAAACAAAAGTTATAATTCTAGCCTTTCTTATTATTAAATACATATTAATTAATTTATTACAGGTACTCTGTGCCAGTGGACTGAAACTGTATATTTGTAAGAATGTAATAATAATACCAGTTCACATAATCTGTGCAGTTTGTCATCATTTGCAAGTGTTTTAGTTGAAAACAGAGAGATGCCATGTGAGATGCCATTTTGTTTTCTGGTTATGATGACAATCATCACACTTGATCAGACTTTGGTTGAAGGGGCTGTACAGGATGAGAGATCTATTTTTACATTCTCAAGAGAGTACACTTTTTTAAAGTCATCCTGATAGATAAAAGTTGTAGCAATGTGAAAAACTAAATTACATATTTTGCATATTTTATTATAATGAGAAGCTTTTCTCATAACATGTTCATAATAAGATACTTTGTTGGAAGAAACTACTAACATTGGCAGTTCTGAGTTGCTGTGCATAATAACAATAACATGTGACATTAAGCCTTGCCCAAGTCAGATGACTGCTGTGTGACAGCCGTATGCATGCTCAGTGCAAACTAAATGGTGAAACATTTGCACAAGAGCTTAGTGTGTGTAAAGAGAAGTCATAGCTCTGAAGTGATCATTTGTTTTGGGGGAAATCCTGTTTTAAACTGGTTTGGATGCACAATTTCAGTTTTAAAAGACACAAGAAATGAAAATGATTGTCATTTAAGTCAGAAATGTAAGTAGCTCATGAGATCTAATCTCTTTTGATGCTGCAAATGAAGTTATGTAGTGAAAATGTCCATAGCAACTTTTTAAACCACTCTTGCAGAATAATCATCTCCTCCACTCATCTCCTCAATGCTCTCCGCCAAATACTGGCTAACAGGCAGCGCAATATACATTTCTGCCGCTGGTGCGCTATTCCATTGATCAAAAATGAGTGGTAATGCTGCAAGAAATGTAGCAATGTGCCGACAAGTGTAGTTAAGAAGGAGAGTGCAAGCTAGCAAAAATGAATGTAGACAATTGACAATTTGAAATAGTTAAAAATAAATGCAAATGTTTGTTTGTTAGACCTCAAGCAAACAAAAGAAAGAGTGAATGTATACATAGCTTTAGTTAGTTTACATGAAAACCCCACAGAGCACCTTTAAGCTAAGGTTATATGTAATCTCTGGATGAAATGAAAATGTATGTTTGGATATGTAGATTATATGTCTCCAGGTACAGACGGGTGGTCTTACTCAGGGGTGCAGTGGGTGCCGTTCCAGCCGCAGTAAGGATCTCTGGCCAAGACACAATCCCCACAGTTGTTTCCATACTGGGCACAGTTTGCCACATCCAGTTGGACCAGTTCACTTCTCGAGTTCACATACAGCTTCCTCTGCAATGACACACAGTTTTAATTGTACTGGGCCATTTCTGATCTTTTTATTAAAACACCAATATTTTCGGAAAAGTTTAGACTAACCCTAACCCTTAAGAAGCACTACCATTTTCAAGTCAAGTCAAGTGGGTTTTATTGTCATTTCAACCATATACACTATATATATAGTGAAACGAAATTATGTTTCACCATTGGTTAAGGGGTGTTACATTCAAAATTTAAAGTGTTCATATTATGCTCATTTTCAGGTTCATAATTGTATTTAGAGGTTGTACCAGAATAGGTTTACATGGTTTAATTTTCAAAAAACACCATATTTTTGTTGTACTGCACATTGCTGCAGCTCCTCTTTTCACCCTGTGTGTTGAGCTCTCTGTTTTAGCTACAGAGTGAGGCATCACACTTCTATTCCATCTTTGTTGGGATTCGCACATGCGCAGTAGCTAGGTAAGGACAACTAGCTAATCAGAAGCAGATTATGAGGGCGTGCCACACTAGCAGCTAGGCGAGCATTATAACGTGTTACAAAGTGACGCACGTTCGTCATGGAAGTAAAAGCTGGACTACAACAGAGCTGTTTGGAGCAGTTTGAGAACAGTGTTTTCTGTTGGAGATGGTAAGTCCCTTTGGGGTGGACTTTGGGCTTTTTCACTTTGTAAACCTATAACGTGCACAAAAAAGATATATAACACAATAAAGAAAAGGGGAAAAGCAAAAAAGAATAATATGAGCACTTTAAACTCACTATAACCTTTTTGGCATATGAATTAAAGTGTTTTATCCTCCCCCACCTTGTGTCATGGAGCGGGGAAATAGTTGTGTAGGCAGTGCTATGTTACTCACAGAGGAAGCATTCATGACCATGCGGAGGACGTGGGCTCTGTGGTTGAAAGGTCGGTACTCAGCGATGACAAAGGTCTGAGTTTTACTCTGCATCACCTTGTGAATCCCTCCATTATCTGTTCGAAGACAGACAAACCCACGAGTATGACTAAATACCCAACCCTGTATAAAACACACCTCAGACCAACCCACTCATATCGCGTGTTTCATCACCACATTTTGACTCTTCCAGCAATGTCTATGAAATGTTTTGATAAAAAATGAAGAAATTAAAAGTCTGTTGAAAGATTATTTTTCCAAAAAATGTCATCTTCAAAACCTGTGTAAACCTCGCCTCCAGTTAATAGTCTCTTTGTTATTTTTTTAGTCTTGTCATCTTGTTTTTCTATGAGTGGTCACCCAGAGGCCAAAGTGCTAAAAAAAAACAAAAAAGAGGAACAACAACAAGGAATCAAAAAATAATAACACATTTCTCATGAGATATTTCACATGATGTGTTTCTGTTCTGGGAAATTACAAAAAAACCTTGAACCAAAACCAAAGGCATGGTCCTCCTCAGACTATCTGGAGATAGTCATCACACTGATCTCCAGATAGGCCTGTAGACAGGGGGGTTGGGTGGTTCCAAAGACCCTCCCCCCTTGATAGTTTAAGTCCATTGTCTTTTTAAATAATGTCTGCCAATAATTTGAATCCCCCCCCCCGACAAATGCAAATTACCTAAACCAAACTGGAGCCCTATTCTTGTAAAAAGCACAATTTCTGTGAATGTGCTGTCATGCAACATGTAACAATCTAACGTATAACTAATGTATCAACAATCCACGCACTAACTTTATGCACTCATAGCAAAATCTATGAGGCCAAGGACATCAAAATGAAGCATGTGAAGCTCATAATTAAATACAAAATGAGGGAAAAACTGCAAAAAGTTCCCCTTTTGAAAAAAAGATCCCCCCCTTCCAATAGCCTGGCTACAGGCCTGAAAAACAACCAAAGAGAACCTTCCTCCCTTTCTGCTATGCACCTAGCTTTTAAGAGGCCAAGCCAAGTTCAATCTAATCCAGGGATCGGCAACCGTAGGCACACTGGCAATATGTGTGCAAGAGAGTTATTGATGTGTTGAAATCATGGTTGAAATGCTGAAGCACTCTCTCATCCGCATTCGAAATTACAACATTCACAGTTGCGCAACCTGTTATTTACGGTAGTTTGATTGACTTATATCCCCACCATAGACTATCCCCATCCGCACACAGCAAAGACCCACCCTACTCTGCCTCTGATTGGCTAGTAGGCTACTAGTAATGCTGCTGGTGGAGCGGGCTCGGTAGCGGTATGTCGGCATTGGCAGACCCGCTAGCTAAGAAAGTTAAAGGTTTTATGCATAGAGTCTAGGTGATGGGATCATGCATAAAACCTTTGTGTTTGACCTCTCAATAAGTCACACCAAACATCCACAATGGCCCAAGGTGATCAATTCTGCTCTCTCCAACTCCTCTACAGTGCTATTTCCAGTGTAAGCTAAATAGGACTTGGCTGAATCTGGCTGCGAGCGCCTGCAGTCCTTTTTTTTTTTTTCAACCAGATACTTAAAACTAGTATTCAGAGCACTCTCAGCTACTGTGTTAAACTCTACTGTTCTTGCTTATTTAAAATGTCAAGCAATAGGTTGTTTAAATGCTTTTCCTCTCAGTATTACAAACTATTTAAAGGAACCTGTGTGTCCTTCGATATGACCCTCCAATGTACAGTACAGTACACTATTCTTAGTATCAATTGTCCTTCATATTACTTTATACTCACTTAGAGACAGGAACAGGACGGTGGGGTCATTGTTCTGGGAACTGTCAACGTAGATGTGAGTGTAACTGTGGTGATTAAAGAGAAGTGGGCCAGAGTTGTTAATGGGCTGGACCCATTCCTCCATCTCAGAATTCTCCATGATCATCTTCAGAGCCTCTGAAGGAATCTTTGTGCTGTCTGCAACACACTGATGAAAAAGGCATACGTTTTGGTTTGTGTTGTGATGGTTCAGTTACTGTTCTCAGTGCCGGTCAAGCTTTCCGTTTCTGCACTGCACACATGCACTTTACAATAATAATGTAATAACTTAGTCATTTTTGAAACAATGGTTCCTTGATTTCAGACAGAGGGAGACAAAAGCAGACTTCTCAATTTTAGCCTGCGAGAATTGGTTTTGTCAGCTGGAATGACATCCAATTTTATCAGCTGTAACTAACTTGCTAATGAAGCTATTGTTAGCTCCAGGAGTTGATGGAAAAAACCCTGTGTCTGGGGGTGTAAAAGTGTGAATTTCTATAAATAGTGGCTTTAAAATACAAAAAAAGTGAACAATAATAATGCTAATACTTAAAAGCTACTAGTAAATAATGTACGTAAATATTGAACAACACACAGAGTTAATTATTGTATACCTACAGTATATAATTAATTTTACTTTGTAACTACATTCAAGCACATGGTTTGAAAGATAGCATAACAATGCCAGGAATCATTTTGTGAAAAGACAATGTGTTATAGTTGTTATTTTACACCTCAGATCAATTTGCATGACACCTACCTGTCTAGACCTGCCGGGGTGATTGACTTTGCCTTTAAATGTGGAGGTTGTGAAGATGTTTTCAATATCTTGTATCGAGTAGACACACACAGCACTCATACCCCTACAGAGAGACACAGACAGAGGTCGTCAGCTGGTGTACACAGAGACATCTGCAGCAACAAGAAACGGTTGTGCGGTCAATAAAGATTTTAGCCGTGCAGGTCAAAAACTGTGAAAAACAGCTGAGCAGACGGGCTAAGTTTAGAAGGCAGAACTGAGCTCACCGCGCCAATAAAAGAGGAAACATAAACAAAGTGTCATCTGGTAAAACAAATGAGAAAAAAGCAACCTATTGTGTCTGGACTGTTTGGTCATTTGTCAGCTGTGTGGTTGGGTTAAATTGGCTAACATAACAAGTGACTCTGCTGTTTTTTGTGTAAAGACCGCATTATCTGTATTGCCCTGACTCACTCAACAAGCGGCAGAGGCAACATAGTCTTGCTTTGTCTCACTAACAATTTATTTACCAATAGAACATTTATTTTAAAATACAATCCATACACTTCATACGGTATTGTATATATAACACAAGGTATGGGCTGGGAGCCGGATTGACTTGCCATTCGGTCCAGATTGCGGACCTTGGTCCGGACTTTGAGAAATAGTCCAAACTTTGCCAAAATGGGTCACCATATACTGTACTTAATGTTTTAGATCATTTATTTTACTCCGACATGATTCAAACTTGAAAAATAGCAGTGTTTTACTTGAGTAAAACTTAACGGTATCCTTTCTACCCTTTTGTGAATACATAAATGATAACGGAGTCGTACCATTCATTTCTGAAGAGTGCATAAATCCTGGTATTTTGCCACTGGTCTGCATGTACAGTAGCCACATCCACCAGCTCAGATAAGTGTTGTCTGCTGCCAGGGTCTCCGCAGAAGAGCCTGGCATTCATCTGGGACGTCCAGCTGAACTGCAAATGGTTCTTGATACCCCCACGATCTTCCTAGAATCAATGCACAGCCAAAGGACCAATCACTCCTTCATAATGCATACAGAATGACTTAAATGTAATGGATATGTTACACTTTTTGTTTACGAGCAGCTTCTTTGTGCACATATCTGATGATAAAAACTAGTTGTTAGTCTAGCTAAACACATTCAAATGAATTATGTAGGTCTTACCATGCAAACCCGGGTCACATAAGGGAGCCACATTTCACTGTAAAAGCCTGTGTCTTTGTTTTTCTCCTTATAGAAGGCATACACTTTGCTCTGCATGGAGTCGTCTCCCCGTCTTATGGGCACCAAACCCACATATTGCTGCTCTAAAGACAAAAAAACTATGTAAATATTCATCTCTTTAGCCGAGTACATATACATGTTTAAGTGAACATCATTTAACTAATGAAACGTCTCAAGTCCTTACAGAAAACCAATCTACAGTATCTCCATGCAAATACCTTTATCTTGTCCTGCCGGTGTAATTCGGTTTTTCCCAAACTTGTAGATGCCAACAGACTGTTGAGATCCGGAGTATGTAATGAAGAGATTACTATCGCTTGATTCTGCAAAGAATATTTAGGGCATTATAGCAGCATCGCTGTGCTTTGGTTTGCAGCCGGCATCAGTTCACTTTTGATATTCCAGACGCCAGTTTCTCCTGTATGAAAAAGTGCTTACTTCTAAGCTATGTCTGTTCTGGCTGTGATGCCAGTGGGAGAAACTGGAGTCTGGAGTAAATATTACGTACAAGCAGGAAGCACCAGGGCAATCTCATTATAAGCAATGGTAGCAAAGGAGACAAAATCATTAAAAAAAGATTTGAGCTGAGTAAAGCAGGTTAGTGGTACTTAAGAAGGCATAGATGTTCAGCAAACACCTTTCCTGGACGAGTAGGGAAGACAAATGCACTCTTGAGGATTAAAAAAGTCCAAAGCCATTATGAAAAACTGTTAAATTAGAAAGCAGACATTTATTAGCACAGAAAACAATCCTATGTGTACAGAAACTCACCCACAAGGGCAGACGGTTCGCCTTCCTTTATGACAAATCTCTTTATGTTTTTTTTTATGTTGTCCGTTTTTTCAGAGGGAATGCACCTGGGTGACTGCTCTGCTAAATCCTACAGGAAAACACAGATCTCATTATCCCCACATCTGATAGCACAAATATGATTCAGTATATGCATCTTACAGGTAGGTCTGAAAAAACTTGAATACGCAGAAAGTGTTGTGTATCATTTTCTGTTCTTGCAACAGCATCGGTGGTTTGTTTCAAATACACAGAAGAAGAAGAAGAAGTGGCTACGATGAGCAGACAGAAAGGAGCACCACCGATGATTATTTCCAATATGTCCCAATGTTACAGCAAAACAGACGTGTTCCTTCCATTCTCAGTAACATTTCCAGTAAATATCTGTAGTGTCGTACCATGTCACAGCAGACTGTTTCCTCGCCGTTGGTTCCACACAGAAAGACCTGGTTGTCCTCTAACTTCTTGTGGACCACAGTGATGTTATAGTTGCAATTCTAGATCACAAGAGCAAGAATGTTTGTAATATTTCAATCAGATCTGTCCAACATACCACATGCTTGGAAGTTTGCTTTTAATTACCGCTTTCACTCTTTGGAGAGGCCCTTTGTCGATGCATTCTGTCCACAACACGCTTATTTCTGGAGTCTGTGAAGAGAAAGAAAAGCAGGACTATGACTATATCCACATCACTATAAATGCATGCTATCTGTTATTTGATTGCAGACTCTAAATGTTCATTTAAAGCTGTAGTGTGTAGTTTCGTATTAGTTGTAGTAAAACGCATCACTCGAGCTGCTGCGCGCGAAAGTCGCCAGACCAAATAATTTAGTAAACAGCCATACTGAGAAATGCAGAGAGAGTTTTGTGGAGCTGATAGAATTAATTAGCTTTGTATGAACTCATTTGGCATTGGCTTCAATGAACGTCCATTTATATAAAAGAGTTGTGTGCTATAGAATTAAGGCCTGAGATATGTAACACATTCAGAAATATTCACTACCTTCTGAGGATTTTGAAAGTGGAATGCATTCAGGTGCGTTTGTCCAGCAGCTATGACACGGTCTCTTTCCAGAACAATCCCGACAGGTGCATGGTGTCCAGGTAAAGGTATCCTTTTTATTGAAGTCTCTACAATAAAAGCAAATAATGAATGAGAAACATTGGGTGTACAATACTAAAGGTCAAATTGTCATTGATTGTACTCAACTGAACTATATACAGTACACAGTAACATTTTAACCTGTTATTAGCCACGCTAGGGGTGTGACTCTATTGATGGCAATGTCGGTCCAGACTGAAATATCTCTATTGCATAAGTTCTTGCACAGACAGCGATGTCCCCGATGTTGTGGAATTTCTAGAAACACCATATTGTAGTAAGATGAGATGAGGGGAATAAATAGGCAACAACAGGTCACTCCTAGGGGATGAGAACATCTGGCCATACTCTGTCTATCAATGAATTCAAGTAAGATATATGTGTCTCTCAGAGGTGGAAAGTAACGGTTAAGTAAGGGTTAAGTAAGGATTCAAACTTCTCCCTCAGCTCTTTTTTTTTATTATTTGCTCACACAACTATTTTTCCAGGAGGGACTGAGTGAAAATGTATGCCTTTAATCCCATATTCAAACAATAAATTGCTTGTTTTGTCCAACCAACAGTCAAAGACCAAAATATATTCAATTTATAATTATACTAAACAAAAAAGAGAATCAGAAGTAAATTAAAATAAAAATGTTATAATATTTCTGCTTTTCGAGACTTCCATGTTGTCTCTATTCACGGTGGCCATGCAATGGTACAGTAGTCTTGCCTAGCACAGAAAGGAACACTTTTCCACAACTTTAAATAATAAGTGCATGTTGAAACTTGCTCACTCTCCTCTACAATTAGCTGACCATAAAGGCTTTGTGTCTGGCCAGTTCAGAAATAACATTCTTTGCTTGCTTCATGTCCCACAACAGGCGAGTCAGCTTGTTTCCAATCTTTACATCTACTTATTGTTAAAACAATCCGCTTTGACTTGGAATTTTGTTCATCATTTGGACGATGAACATCTTGCTTTATCAGTGTCTAATTGAGTAGTAAAAGTTCCTTTAGTTTGGACTGACGCTAACTGCCAAGAGGTAACTAATAGAGCTTCCTGATAGACCATAATCCTTCCTTGGACACAACGACATCAGGGACTTGTAAGTTGTTTTAGTCGTACAACAGAAAACTCAGATTGGACAGATAGTCTAGCTAGTTGTCTGGATTTATCCTGCAGAGATCTGAGGAGCAGTTAACCATAGTCCTCATAAATCCACCGGAGTTTAAAATTTCAACACAAAGAAAGCGAAATGTAACAGACATCTGGCCGAAAAGAGTGAAATCCGGTGGAATTTCTGATGGCACTCTAGCAATCCCGGGAGTGGAACATCGTAGATGTAGACTATTAACTGACTGACTAAAAAAATAAATAAATAAATGATGTATTCTTCCATTAGCCTATTCCAATGGATGGTACATCAAACCAAGACACACTTATCACTATGCAACCAAATTAAGGGTCTGTAGTCGCCTGTCTGTCAGGAAGCTGCATTCACTTCCTCATCAATCAGGTGAAAAGTCCTTTCAATCATTAGGGTATACTTTGATATTTGTCTTCCAACTACATATCTATTTTTCAGGTATTTGTACTTAACTTGACTATTTCCATTTTATGCTACTTTATACTTTCATTCCACTAGCCTACATCTCAGAGGGAAATATTTTTTACTTTTTACTCCACTTAACTAAAATGTATTTCATAACTTTAGTTACTAATTACTTCTCAGATTTAGATTGTTAATACAAAATGTAGTAATGCAGACATCATTCATGTTATACATATAGACCTCTGTGCTTCTTCCTACGACATGTTAACATGTATTCTGTTAAAATGGTCAGTTGTTCATGAGGAAGTCACAATTTCCTCTATTTGGTTCAATCACAGAAATCTTCCAAAAGTTTCAAAATTGATTATATAGCCTACTCGTATTCTTCAGTACATGTTAGTTTTAATCATACTGAACAATACGTTTACAATTACATTATTACATTAAATTGATTTATATTCTGATTATATGACACTTCTTATAATATTAATGACTGTGTGTGTGTGTGTGTGTGTGTGTGTGTGTGTACACACCATGTCAATAGCTTAGATATCCATATAGGCCTACTTCTTCTATCAATATGTCCGACAGTTTCCTATCACAACAATTAAAATTCCTAGGGAAGCCTTTGGGACAGGCTTTTTCTCCATCCTCACGCTTGAACAGCCAAAACGCTGATGTCTGTGCCAGAGGAGCACTTTAGTGATTATAGCCTATATAGTCGCAATGCAGCAGCTCTGTTGCGTTTTAGTTTTTTTTCAGACTAAGCACGACAGTCTTGATCTACTTTTGTTTGTGTTCAAATTAACTGGGAAAAACTCTTCATACTCCTCAAACATTATAAACCATTTCAGTTCTCTTCTTTTCACAACATGTAGGGTTATTATAGCTTACATCACCGCAATTTAAACAACAATGTCATATTTCGAAGTTAAAGAAAAATAAGAAATATTTCATACCTTTCTCTGTGATTGTCATCCTCGGTTGCGTTGAAATCGCCTCTGTCAAACTATTGAGGCATGACAATAGTAAATATACCGTTAAGTGTAAGAGTAAGAGTGCCATTGTGTGTCTGGTGTCATCAGTCTGACATGAAGAAGTGCTGAGCGTCTGTTCAGCGCTGCGGAGGAAGCCTACTGTAGGTCTGGCAATGCGTCACTGCAGGAGAGTCTTTAGGTGTGTTCTGTATGGGCTAATACAACCTTTTTTTCTTTGGTTGGAGAAAGACAATTTATTAATCCAATACCAGTTGCGTTTAATCTGAGGCGATTTAACAGCAACACAAAAAATTACAAAAACTTTTTAAAACAAGCCCAATTATGTTGTGCGTCACGGCGGATGTGCGCAAGGAAACGAGGGAATTAAAGACCCGAATGTAAACGTAAACGGGGCAAAGGATATATTAAAAAAAGGTCAGGGGGATGAGTAGGCCTAAATCCAACATTCCAAACTAAAGCTGCCCACAAGAGAAGCAGGGAAAAGTGAATGTGCAGGCAACTGCAGAGGAAAGTGGGAACATAGGAGGAGCAGTCAGGTGAAGGGGAAGTGAAGGAAAGTTTTAGGCCATCTGGTGGATGGATGGAAAATGGCAGAGAGAGAAAGTTATCAAAATTCTTTTGATAACTTTTAGTCACGAGGGTCCACCAAGTCTATATCCAAGTTTTCGTGCAGCTTGGACTCACAGCCCAGGAGGAGTTAGACAAAGTATGTTTCCCTAACAGCGCCATCTAATGGCCGATTCACTCTAGATTTGGCATGGATGCTCAAGCCCCTATGCGGAACAATTGTGTCATGTTTGGTGTCAATCGGAATAAATCTTTCTCTATTAAGATTCTTTTGATAACTTTTTGTCACGAGGGTCCTCCGAGTCTATATGCCAGTTTTCGTGCCGATCGGATTCACACCCCAGGAGTAGTTAGACAGAGTAGGTTTCCCATATATCAATATTTTGCTGATTAATTAAAAAAAATTAAAAAAGCGCCATCTAATGGCTGATTGACGGCAAGTTTGGCACAGATGCTAAACCGGCCATGACGAACAACCTTGTCAAGTTTCGGGGCAATCGGAATAATTGCTGCCCAGGTAACTTGCGCATTTTTTCAACTATCAAAATTCTCTTGATAACTTTTCGTCATGAGGGTTAACCGATACTACCTGTAAAGATTCAAGAAGATTGAAATCACGGCCTAGGACGAGTTCGAAAGAATGTAAAACACCTGAAAAATGCATAATTAAAAATGGCCGCCTTCCGGTTGGGTGGAGCTAATGAAGATAAATGGGAAATATGTCCGCAATGATTAGAGCAATATGGGTATTAAATCTGGTGAAGATCGGAGCAACTATGTCCAAGTTAAAGCCTTCCACGCATTAGGGGGCGGTATGGAGCCCACTTACAGGTATGGGCCTAATCGCTGTACAGTCTCGCAAAGCTCCCAGGTGTTTATGTGGGCGAGTTTTCGTATATATAATAGGGGTGGAACGGTACATGTATTCGTATTGAACCGAAACGGTATGGGCGTCACGGTTCGGTGCATGAATTTACACGGATAATACATGGTATAAAAATAAATAAAACTTGCATGCGTGCAAATTAATTAATGTAATGTGGAACTAATGTAATGCGGAACTACGGTTAGATACGCGGGTTCTTTAGGGACACCTAATCTGTAGCCCCGCCTTAGCTCTGAAGCTGATTGGCGCGCTGCCTATGTAGCCGATCTCTGCCTATGTATGCAGTTTTAATGAGTCAGAGATAGCAGCACTAAGGACGAGTATGGCGAGTGGTAGCGACCCACAAGAGTTAGAGGACCAGTCAGTTACAGTAGTACAGGCAAGAGAGTGGTGTTTAGCTGTTTAGCAGCCCCCCAGAGTCCTGGCTGTATAGCAGCCCCCCAGAGTCCCGGCTGTATAGCAGCCTCCCAGAGTCCCAGTGTAGCAGTCTTCCTGAACCCTGGCTGGCTAGCAGCCTTCCTGAACCCCGGCTGGCTAGCAGCTCCCCTGAATCCAGGCTGGCTAGCAGCCACTCAGAATCCCGGCTGGCTAGCAGCTCCCCTGAATCCCGGCTGGCTAGCAGCCACTCAGAATCCCAGCTGGCTAGCAACGCCCCTGAACCGCCCGTGAGGCCTTGCCGGTCTCCGACGTCCCTGAGACCGCCCCTGAGATCGCCCCTGAGATCGCCCCTGAGATCGCCCCTGAAACCCTGCTGGTCTCCAGTACCCCTGGAACTGCCCCTGAGACCGTTCCTGAGACTGCCCCTGAGACTGCCCCTGAGACTTTGTCGATCGTCGGCTCCCCTGAGACCGCCCCTGAGACTTTGCCGGTCTCTGGCGCCCCTGAGACCGCCCCTGAGACTGCCCCTGAGACTGCCCCTGAGACTGCCCCTGAGACTTTGCCGATCTCCGGCTCCCCTGAGACCATTCCTGAGACCGCCCCTGAAACTCTGCCGGTCTCCGGCTTCCCTGAGACCGCCCCAGAGACTTTGCCTTTGTCCTGTCCCCCAGAGACTTTGCCCTTGTCGGTGGTCAGACCTAATCCTGCCCCTCGTGTCATGTCGGCAATCAGACCTACTCCTGCCCCTCGTGTCCTGTCGGCAGTCAGACCTACTCCTGCCCCTCGTGTCATGTCGGCAGTCAGACCTACTCCTGCCCCTCGTGTCCTGTCGGCAGTCCATTGGCAGGTTTCTGTGTAAAAGGTTCAGTAAGTTCTCTAAGAATAAATACAACATCTGTTATGGGTCAGCTCTGTTTTCCCTGTTCGGTCCGTGTACTTGGTGGCCAACGGATTTTCGTTTTGAAAGGAAAAAAACAAAAACGAAAAACGACCAGTTTCCCAATTACCATTAGTAAATAGGAAAACAAAAAACGGAAAACAACCCATTATTCGTTTTTTGTTTTGATATTAAAAAACGGAAAAAGAAAAACAATCTCGTTATCCGATTGTCTTTGATGTATTTGTAGATGGAACTCGGAAATTAAAATACGTGTGTATAAGTCGTATTCCTTAATTTTGCATTGGTATTTTTTTCGTGACCCGGAAGTTACTCCCGCCACGCCAAGACCCGCCCTTCAATAGCATTTATTGGCCAGTACCGCCTGTAAGATCCGTTCTGTGCATGCACATAATTACGTAGTAGAAAACTAACAATGTCTGTATATAAGTAACATGTGTCAACACTTTACAACCAAACATTACAACTTTTTTATTAAATAAAGCATACTCATAGCTAACTATTGTAGCTGCATGCTAACGCGACATAGCGGAGCATATATAGCTAGCTATGTACGTATGTATGTAGCAGGACTTTGTACCGTAAAAAATCACCAATAAAGGCTTCTAAACCAAATACTAAATACAAATACAGTAAAGTGACCGGAATTAGGGGTGAAATGTCCAGCATTGAGCTACATAATAGTTTGCTAGGAGTTAGCTGGTCTCTCACAGAGATCTCATTTGTAGCCCTGTTTTTACCTGATACTTTCATAAAAGTACAAACACAGTGAGAGGTATACACATGCTTAAACTTTATTTAAAACATGGTTAACCTGAAGCAGGACGGAGTCATGACTTATAATACCAAAGCAAGGCTTCTAGCTCAGGCTAGCTAGCGTTAGCAAATTACCTTCAAAGTTGCAAAGAAATGACGAAACGTAAAATTTGAAGCCTTTATTTAATTTGCTACATGGTGTTGTACTGGATGGCCAGACGACCCTCCGTATATCATTAACAGATACTTTAGGCAACTCCAGCAAACACCTTGTAAACTTCATCTTTGCCATCATAACGGTCTACTGTCACTGTCTAATGTTTTCTTCCGGTAACCGGGAATGTCCAAACATCCTTACGCCAATGCGTGCATTGAGCTGTGAAGCTTGCCGGTGTTCGCGCAAGCGTAGAACTGATCAGGCAGTGCACAGAACGGATTTTACAGGCGGTACGGATCGGGTACTGACAAAGGAATAAGATTTATACACACATTTTAATTTCCGAGTTCCATCTACAAATACATCAAAGAAAATCGGATAACGAGATTGTTTTTCGTTTTCCGTTTTTTAATATCAAAACAAAAAACGAATAATGGGTTGTTTTCCGTTTTTTGTTTTCCTATTTACTAATTGTAATTGGGAAACTAATTTTTCGTTTTTGTTTTTTTCCTTTCAAAACGAAAATCCGTTGGCCACCAAGTACACGGACCCTGTTCCCTGCCTGTCTTCCTTTTCCCTTTTTCCCTGTTTTTGTTGTCTGTTTCCACCTGCCGTGACGAGTCCTCTGGAGGATCTAGGTCAAGGGGCGTGGCCACTCTCTCCCGCTCTGTTCCAGCCAGCTGCAGCACATTCCACTAATCACTCAGCAGTTATCTACCCGGGCTGTTCACCTCCTCAGCGCCAGTTCGTTCCTACATTACCAGTGATTCAGCTCTGGACCTGCTGCCTCGCAGCCCCTCACCTGCTGTGACCCGCTCGCCTGCTGCCTACTCACCTGGCTACTCAGTGCTCATTGCTGCCTGCCCACCTCGCCACGCTGCTCTCCTCACTGCCAGCTCACCTGACCACTCAGCTCTCATCGCCTCCACACCGGATCGCCTGGGTGAGTCGGAACGGATCTCACCGCCGTCCTCGTCCAGTCTCAGCCTACCTGGCTACTCACTTGTCTGCTACCTCCGGCTTCCGTCCCCATCGGAGCTGCTCGATCCCGAATTGTCTTTCTCACTGCCTAATTACTACAGTGAAAATAAAACTCTTAACTGTTTCTCTGTCTCCGTTGTGTTTGTCTCTGAGTCTGAGTCAGAAGAAAAACTAGAGCCTAACAACATCATCATTGAAATTTGTCACTTCAGTTTTTCCACAAGCACATTGCCCCAGGATTTTTAATGAGTCATTCTGGCTTTGGGAAGTGTTGATATTTATCTATGATCAATAACATTTCTCAAGTGGGCTTGATGTGACAGCTTCCCCCCCACCACACTGCAAACCAATGTGTTCCGAGCACTTCATGTTCAACTTCCTATCAACCCTTTCTGTATTTTCCCACCAGTGATGGTGTTGTCCCATTTAGAGCACAGGGGCTAGACTGGAGCAGGTAGTTTTTTCTTTTCTTTTTTAAAGGAGACTGAAAAAATGGAACTTTCAGTTTAAGGTTTATTTGACAGTGGACACGTGTGAGGATTTTGAGGTTTGAAGAACTCAACTGGTTGAATGTAACGATCAATTACAGTAAAGTGCAGAAGGAAAACAGATTTGAATTATTATGACAAAGAAAAGATGCACATACTGTAGAAACAAGTTTTTTTTAAACATTTTCTTACAAAAATAAATCAATTGAACAGCTCAAGTAAGTGCAGATTAATTATGGAACATTCTGGAAAATCTTAAATGCTGCTCCATCGACCTCCATTATTCTCCATATACCTCCATATATACAGAATCTGTCTGTGAGGCAGTCCCACAGATACTTTATACAAAAGACACACACAGAGAAAAGATGAGCTAACAGTTTCATTACATCACTACCATGACCATATAAGGAGTTTTTTTAATAAGCTAGCATTTACATTATCAGTTTTCTTAGGCTTTCTCAGACTTCTTAAGGCCTTAAGAAATCCTCACTCCAGGTGTCGGTTTGAAACCTCTAATCTTGTCAAGGATATTTAGCTAATTTAAAATGATACAATAGTTCAATAGTTCTAGTCACACAAGTGAAAATGCAAACCACGTAATAACAGAATAATAATAATAATAATAATAATAATAATAATGGATTTTTCCCTTACAACATTCTTTTGAAAATATACAAAATTGTATACAATCAGCATTTTTGCTATTTTAATTTTTATCAAAAAAGGAGATTGTTGGCAAAATTAAGACATCTATTTTTCATTAACTTCTACTGCACTTGAAAATGACGCTGATGCATAGATACCAAAAGTGCAGCAAAAATTATTTTGTTAAAGAAAAATAATTACAATTTGGACTTGGATTTTCATTTTAGTTATAATGTTGCAGCTCTCGCTATTGTATGAATACAGGCACTTGGAAGTAGGAAGTGTCGTTTATCACAATTGTTTTTGTATCATGTTATTTCCTCGGGACTAATAGGCCACACTCTTGATCAGAACAGCCATTAGACAGAGCCATACCAGTGGGCTTGATGACCGGCCCGCCGCCCTGCTCCCCAGTCGTAGTTGGTACTGGGCCAGGACTCTGCTGTAGCCCATCTCCTCCGAAACACATGTATAAGTTCCCACCTGCTCGGGACCCATGCTATCGATCAGAAGAAGGCACTGCTGCTCCGTCGAACTGCAGGATGTGTTGCTTTCAGGATGACGCCAGGTATACTGGGCATGATGGGACGACACCGGGCACTGGAGGAAATACTTGGACTCAGGGGGAAGTGTGATGCCGACCTTGGCCTCGTCTTCATGTATGTCAGTGGGATATCTAAACACTGAGAAAAGAACACAAGGTCTGTTTAGCTTTGAGACTTTATTTAATCTTTATTTAACCAGGCAGGTCTCTCATTTCAATTAGAGCATGACAAGCCTCTTGGCAAGGCACTTGGACAAGTCGCGGACCAAGCCAATCAACCAAGATAGTGAACTAGTGTAAAATGTTTCAAAAGTGTAGTTTTTCTAAGATGCTTTAGGAACATATTCAATGGCAGAGTAGAACAACAAGGGTTCGGCTTATAGTAAAGGGAGCTGGATAAGTGTATACTGTAATATAAATAGTAAAAGCACTCTTACAAAATTATTATCATCATATGCTGATGATACAGTTATGTATACAGTTATGTATCATCAGCATATGATGGGAATATAAAAGGATACCTCTCTGTTATCTAACTAGGACCCTAGAAAGTACAGTGTTGAGTGTGATCTCTTTAGATCTACAGGACATATTTGTTAGTAGTGTGTTATGTAAACACTGTGTACTGCATTGAGAGGGGACCTCTATTAACTGTTACACCGCCATGTCACAAGAGCATGCTGGGTACAGCTCGCTCTAGTTTGCTTGTGACAGTACATTCAAGAACAGATGAAGAAAGAGAGACTGGTTATCCCAATGCAGACCTATTCTCCTGTGTGTGGTGAAACAATGTTGTTTGAACCTTAAGAAGAGAATTTGATTGATTGTCAGTACATTGTGATTGTTAGTCCCTAAGCATTTTAAAGGGGTCAGTGGCAGTGCACAGGGTGAGCCACAGGCCAGAACCCATGAAGAAGCTTTTGGAAGTTGAGTGCCTTGCTCACATAATGGAGTGAGTGAAACTGTTTATGATGGACGAACAGCAAAACCACACACAATAGAGTCTGCATACTGTAACTAAAGCTTTTCTACAGTGGCCGAATAAATAGTTTGACAGTCTATTTAGTTGTCTAAACAATAGTAATATAGTGATCAGATCCAACAACATCATGTTGTGTACATCACAGCTGCATTTCCTGTTCCACATGTTCTGTTCCGCTTACATTTATAACCATCTTTAGGTAACTGATCATAGAGTCAAACGTTTTGTACATTTCTTTTTCTGCAACACAGTGGATGAAGAATGTTGTGAGCAGACATCTTAGCACTTAAGCGAGAATTATACTAGACGCATCCAAGGTGGCGCGCGTCATCGTGACGTCAAAATGACGTAATATCCTGCCGGCGCGCCTGATTTATGGCGCGCAAGCAGAGGTCGCGCACGGCTCTTTTTTTTTTCAGCGGCGCGCGACAAAGCGGAAACGGGAGGCCTGAACGAGTTCGCCGACAACCGGATGCCAGGACTCTCAGAGTGACTGCAAGTCTCTCTTGTAAACTTACTGGGTTAAGAGGAGTTCTTTTATGGTGAATGAAAGGCTTGATCCGACGAAGTAGGTCATCGAATCAAATCGAAGCATTGACGGCAATGCTGCTGCCAGTTCTGCCGTTGTTTACTTTTTTCTTCTTCTAGTCCGTAGAAAGAGCAACGTCTGTAGCCTTTGCTCATTAGCGCCACCGCTGTTCAGGAGAAGACTGCAACTAGTGTCGCGAGCACTAGCGCGGGTATAAATAGTCACGGTGATCCCGTGACATTTGTACGCGCCAACTGGGCTGCGTCTAGTCTATAAGACCCTTTAGTGTCTGCAGAGACGTGTCCACATGGCACAATGCACTCCCACCTGCAGGTCCCACAGGCACAGCGTATTTGTAAGCAGTGCTTTATAGGACATAGACGATCCAGAGGAGATTGACAATGGAAGGGCTTATTTTGATCTTTCTCAACCCTATTTCTTGAGAAGCTAACCATGCCATTACGGGAAACAAAGTAAGAGTTCAAGTGATTAAAAAATGCCAGAAAAGAGGAGCCACACTGGTGCACTTGCTGAAAGATCGCAGCACTCATCTGGTGGCTCCATGGGATAAGGTCTGGAAGCCGGAATCAGGCCATAAAACAGGATGAGTCCAAACGATTCTGTTATCTTTAACGCTGCTAACATTAACGACAACAGACTTTACTTTTAATTTTGCGAAATCTGCTTGCATACTTTTTTGCCAAGAATAAGAAGATCAATTCCACTCTAATGTCTGTCTGGTAAATATGAGGCTATAGCCACTAGCCGGTTAGCTTAGCTTAGCATAAAGATTGGAAACAGACTGTAGGATAGAGCAGGCTAGCTGTTTCCCTCCGTTGCCAGTCTTTGTGCTAAGCTGAGCTAACCAGCTGCTGGTGGTTGCTTCATATTTAGCGTGCAGACTCTCGGAAAGAAGATTAACAAGCGTATTTCCATAATGTCGAACTACTCATTTATTTAAATGATAAAATATAAACTTCCAATGTCATAAATTTGTGGTCATTTTTCTGAACTACTGTGAAATACTAAACTGGAAATTTGTTCGGCTTTAAATGGCAACAAATATTTTACAATTTTGCTGAAGGTAGTACATTGATTATACAGTACGTTTAGCTAGGCTGCAGTTTATCTGTGGTTTAGCTGAAGATGAGCTTGTTTTGACACCGCAGTTGCATGAAATTAGCACGTAAACATTGGCTTATCTGTGTGTCTTATCCGTTTACTCATCTATGAAGAGACTTTTTGTTTTTCAGTACTTCATATACATATTTAACTATGTCAAACCTCTCTGCTGGCTACGTGAACAAAATTATACTTCATTAAATATGCTTCCCAGATTGCAGTAAACTCATATCTTGATACCTTTTCCAGGTTGCTGGAGCTTTGACGTAGACACACAAATGGAATGGTCCCCTTGGGTCACATCCTGCAGTTTGCCACTGTCAAAGGAAAGGTTAGCTCAGTTAGAAAACTATAACTACACCAGTTACTGTATATTAATGACATTGTGAGGGGTAGCAAACCGGGACACTATAACAGGAAGTAAAAACTCACCCGCCTAATGCACAAACACACCTGCCAGCTCATGCAAGTACATCTGACATTTAAATTGACAACAAGCACACAAGCACCTATAAGAGTTAAGACTGGGAAAGTTCAGGAAATGTATTTTAGGTTTGCTTTTAGACTAATTTTCCTCTCTGAACGGCTGCCAGTTTCTCTGTTTAACTTCAAAATTATTTGGAAGAATAACCTCAAATAGATGTAGTTATAAACCAGTAAATTATTTTAGGTAACATATACATGTTACATCATAAGTAATATTCCACTTTTACTATGTGACTTTGCCTGATTATATTATAACAAAAGGCAATCTAAATAATGAAATGGAAGTAAAATGATTCAGTAATTGCAGTCATCTGCATACAATCTATTACTGTTCACAGTAATACACTGTACATTCATTTTTTTTTTTTACTAGATTGCTTAAATATCCACACCAGTATTAAACAAATCCGGTAACAACTACCATTCTTCAATTACTTCACTTCCTGGTAAGTAGGGTAAAGAGGGGCTTCTATTTTTAGTTAACCTTTATTTATCCAGGTAAATCGATTGAGAACAAATTCTCATTTGCAACTAATTTGCAACGACAACCTGTCACATTCACACCTGGAAGCTGCCAGGTACAACCACAATCAAATCTGCTGGCCACTGAGCAGCTCCACTAGAGCGGTTGGGGTTAAGAGCCTTGCTCAAGGGCATCTGAGTGGTGGAAACAAGGGAGGGACAAGGCGCTACTCTTTCACTTTCCCCACCCATATTTTATCTTGCCGGTCTGGGGATTGAACCGTCAACCTCCCGGTCCGAAGCTCGCTACTTTAACCTTTAGGTCACCACTGCCTTGACAGGGCTTAAAAATAAATGCAAATGTTTGTTTGTTAGACCTCAAGCAAACTGTAGGGACCCTTGCTACTCGAAAACGTCCACTACGATTGCTGGGTGGATAATTAACTATTTAAGACGCGTGCACTATGTGAGCCAATGCCAAACATCGCCAGTAAGCATTTATTTTAAAACTTAGGCCATTTCCCATACATAGAGTCCATTCATATGTGTAAACATCAAACAAAACACATTACTTCCACTTTCCTTCTCGTAACATACTGCACGCGTCTTAAATAGTTAAATTATCCACCCAGCAATCGTAGTGGACGTTTTCGAGTAGCAAGGGTCCCTACATCTTAAGTCAAAAAACTGTTTGCTCCCTTCTCTTCCCAACACCTGTGCCCAATTGGACATTGATTAAATCACCTCTGTCCCAGCCAAATGGACAGCGCCCTGGCTACCCCCGGTGGCGGGAGGATTAACAGCAACAAATAATAAACAAACCCAAATGGCTCTCACACAAAAGCAAGAGTGAATGTATACATAGCTTTAGTTTGTTTACATGAAAACCCCACAGAGCACCTTTAAGCTAAGGTTATATGTAATCTCTGGATGAAATGAAAATGTATGTTTGGATATGTAGATTATATGTCTCCAGGTACAGACGGGTGGTCTTACTCAGGGGTGCAGTGGGTGCCGTTCCAGCCGCAGTAAGGATCTCTGGCCAAGACACAATCCCCACAGTTGTTTCCATACTGGGCACAGTTTGCCACATCCAGTTGGACCAGTTCACTTCTCGAGTGCACATACAGCTTCCTCTGCAATGACACACAGTTTTAATTGTACTGGGCCATTTCTGATCTTTTTATTAAAACACCAATATTCTCAGAAAAGTTTAGACAAACCCTAACCCTTAAGAAGCACTACCCTTTTCCTTTAAAGTGCTCATATTATGCTCATTTTCAGGTTCATAATGGTATTTAGAGGTTGTACCAGAATAGGTTTATGTGGTTTAATTTTCAAAAAACACCATATTTTTGTTATACTGGCAATCACACTCCTGCTCCATCTTTCTTGGGATTTGCACCATAGACTGTTAATATTAATGGACAGAGCATGTGTCACCCATTGGTTTGTGGAGATCAGCTATCCGTCGTCGAGTTTGCGTTTATGGGCGCAGCCATTGTGGTTGCGGATGTGACGTTTTTAGACGAGAGGGAGGAGTGAGGGAGGAGCCATAGACTGTTGGGCGCTATCTGACTGTTTTTTTTTTTTTTTTGAGTTTGCAACGCTGCTTACACTCTTCGTTACCTTACACACGTTCACTGGCAATCTGGATGCAACTGCTGCTGAAAGCTAGCATACATAATTCGAGGTAAGATATAGCTTCACTAGGTTTTAAATATATCTTTGTCCAATAGGTATATTACATATAAGAGGAGTCACATTGTAAAGTAAATGTATCTGAAGTTACCATGTAAATTGTCTGTAACGTTAGCTAGCCACTTATGGTAAAACATTCTAACGTTAATTTTCTGCAAATCAAAGTTTACGTTTTCCTAATTTAAACGTAGTGTCAGCGAAATGCAAAACGGGAATTGTCAATGCTTATCATTATCTAACGCTAAGTATAAGCAAATGTATAACCAAGTTTCTTACAACGTTTGGTTAACTGTAATAACCATAATGCACCGATAATGACTTGCTACTGTTTGCACCATCAGTCTATGGTTGGCGCATTTAGCCTTTACATGCTTTTAAGAACTAACGTTAGCAGAAATAAGCTCATTTAACTAAATTAAAGTTACACTAAAGAACAATAGACTGTTGTTGATTCATCTGTATTCTCCCCCAATAATTAATGAAGTACAGTTACATGCTAGTGTGCATATATATTTAACTATTAGGGGCTCAAATGGAAATTGATGACTTTCTTTCAGAAATAGGAGTGCGGAGAGCCACGATGGCATGTGCACCCACCCAATACCTCAGAAGTAAGTAATAGTTACTTTGCTATTTATGGTACACAATTAAACTTTTAGCAGACTTGTTTTGTACAACTAAGCTGAGGTAATAATGCATTTTCAAATAACTGTGTGTAATTAAGAGTGCTGTTCATTTATCCTTTTTCTCTATAGCCTAAAATATGATTCTCACTATTACAATGTGTTTTTCCATCCAGCAACAGTCTGGATAATTGGAGACAGCTACGTCCGGCGTGGGGCCGAGAGAGAGGCAAAGACCATGGGGAACAACCATGGCATTGAAGATATCTACATCTATTGGTTCGGCTGGGGTAGTCTGCGGTGGAAGAGCCTTCTCCCTTTCTTTTTCCAGTCCCTACAAAGAAGAGCAGCCCCGGATGTCCTCCTTGTTCACTGTGGCGGGAATGACCTGGGAGATGTCAAGGGCGTCAACCTCATTACAGGAATGAATTTCTTTACCCAGGCATTTGGACTTGACTGAACAGCGTGCTGCACAAGTGCTTTAAGCTTTATATGTTAACCTATATTTTTATATTGTGGTTTGTAATGTCAACCATTTCTACTGTAATTAACAATGTGGCACTAGTGATTCAACTACCCCTTTTTATTATGCAGACATGTCTTGTGACAGTTAAGTTTGCCTTTACCTTGACCCACAGCAGTGTTTTATGTGTGGAATGTACACTGGATTGTAAAAGGTGAACTATATTATTTAATTCATCAATTTAACATAATCTTAAAAAATATTGCCAGTGTTGTTTGTGGTAGTTTTTGAAGTTAATGCCCATTTCAATGTGAAATAAAGGTCTTTTTTCTGAAGCAACTATAGGAACATACACAGTATTGTAGTCATACAAGAAGACATTGGTAATTTGATAGAATTTGTAATTGATGAAAAGTGTCTATTTTGGCTTTAATCAACATAAATATGATTGCTTAAATGTTACCATACTTGAATGTTGACAAAGAAGGATCAGGAAAATGTAGGTTGTGCTTTTCTTGTGTGTCTTTATGTACTTGTCAATTTTAATCACCATGAAAACACTTCACCAAAATCCTTTTAGATTAATTTATAGACATATATTTAATTTTGACATACATAGTAAAGTGTTTAGTAGGTAATTGAAAATGCACTAGGTGCTGTTTAATCTGTGTAGGGTTATTGTGAATTCATTATAACAAAAGTATTATCACAAATTGTTGGTTGATTGTGGTAGATGAGAGGCAGCTGGAACCCAGACTCCCACACTCTAGACACTCCTGCAATAAGAGACAGACAGAGAGAGGGAGAGGAGAGACAGAGAAGCTACCTAGGAGCAGTAACACAAGAGGACACATCTATTACAGCACTCACATTTTGAACCTCTAAATACCAATGACTGCTAAAGTGCTAAAAGTTGGTCTGTCCTTTCAGCAGAAGAAACTGAACCAAAAATGATTTTCTGGCATCGTTATAATCAGAACACATTTGAGAACTTTGGATGTGGTCAATGCAATCTGTTTTCCACAACCAGATAAATGGCACCAAAATACGCTGCTCTATACACCAGGTCTTCCTTCTGTAGGCTCTGGTCATTCAGTTTTCAGTGTGGATACCTTTGTAAAGACAAACATGTAGTTAAGGCATGGTAGATCACAATGAATTATATTAATATATGAGCTTGTACATGAATGTATGCTTCAGTTGAGGACATGCATTTTTAAGTAAACATACTCCTACATGTCAAATGTCAAATGTCTTAGACATTGTGTATTGTACGCAACACTTTTTTAGTGATATGTACATTTTAGTAATAAACAGAATTTGTAAATATAGATTGTAACATGTCTCATCTTAAAACAGATTAATGTGCTGACAGAAGGTCTTCAAATAGATTAGCAGACACAACTACAGTGAAGAAATACATCAGTGTAACAGCATCAACAACAGTGGTTAATAACTCCTGCAACAGCATACTTGTTAGGTACATTAATAGTCTGAAATAATGTATTTAGAATTTTTTGAGAAAAGAATATCGAACCTGGTGCTTTATACAATACATTTGGCTGCAGAACTGAAGATTTTTCAAGATAGAACACTTATGTAACTTTACAATAATATATATATTTTTTCATGTGCGACATTTTATCAATATGGTCCAGCTGCGGCTTGCGTCCGCTCACGCCACGCCCCCGCTCACGCCCCCGCTCACGCCACGCCCCCCGCTCACGTCACGCCCCTTATTTTCTTCGCCTTCAAAATAAAAGCCAGTTTGGGGTGGAACTATAGAATGTCAGTTCATATTGTATTGGATTCGTTTTTTTAATTTGCTAATACATAATACATTGAACTGCAAACAACAATCATCAGTTCATGTTGTATTGGATTAGTTTTTTTTTATTTGCTAATTTATAATACAAACAACAAAACTTCAAATATGTATTTAAAAAAACATCTATATCCGTAGTATAATTTCAATCCCTCTCACCACTGCATAGATACTTGGAAATGTATGCATTTGACTTTTTTTTAAAGATGTGGGGTCAGAAGTGGAGGAAAAATAAGATATTGGTGACAGGAGGAAGGAAATAACAGGATTATTTGGCAATGGGAAAGAAACAGGGGACAATGCCTTAGTTAAGGGAGTTTTTCCTCGCTACTGTCGCACTAAATGCTTGCTCTTGGGGGAATTACTGGAATTGTTGGTCTTTGTAAATTATAGAGTGTGGTCTAGACCTACTCTATCTGTAAAGTGTCTTGAGATAACTCTTGTTATTTTATACTATAAATAAAATTGACTTGAATGAGATAATTTGTTGCTAATAACATTTTATTCAAAAACAAAATCAAAACATATGGTATGTATGTCACAAACAGCAGATTACTTACAGTAAGGCTTAGAAGAACATGTTTGGCACAGTTAAAAGCCAACAAGTAAGAGTGTTTTTTTAAGGTGAAATTAGAAAGAATATCAATCAATAGAGAGTCAATAGACAGAGCCTGTTAACTTTCTCTAGGTCAAACACAGAAAATTGTTAAGAGTCAGGAAATAAGGGAGGACTGCCTGATTAAAACTACTTGACAAGACAAAATAAAGCAGATAGGTTTTATGCTTTGGACTAAATAATATAACTTTGGGTTATTCTCATTCTGCTGTAAAAACGTTTCAGTCAACCAGGCTCCTGGAGATGATAATAATTGGTTAGTTTACTGTAATTATTAGGCTCCAAAGGTACATACTGTAGGTAAATCCGTACCTGTACTGGTCTATTCTTGTTTTGCACATGATAATATGTTGTGCACAACTAGGATAATAAATAAATGAAGGGGAAGGACCGAATTCTCTGATTCTGATGATTATGCACTGGTGAAATCACAGTAATAAACATAATATAATTATATTGTGATAACGTTTTGACTTATATACTAATGAGCTATAACACTATTTAGGAGAAGAGAAGTGAAGCCGGATAGGCTTCACAGCTACAGACTGTTTAGATTCAATGTTTCACCTGTTCAACATGTCTGGACTGTGGGAGGAAGGAAGGAAACCCACACGGACATGGGAGAGATCGTGACTGTACTGTAAGTAAACACAACCACATGCAAACACATGCTGCTGAACACAGAAAGACCCCCGCTGGTTTGAAACAAGAACATTCCTGCAGTAAAAGTGCTGAACACTGAGTCAACCATGAAGATGTGGATGTAAATATATGAGAGGACATGTTAGATTGACATGAATGGGGCTGGGTAGGGATTTGCCTTCTTGTAGTTTTTCTTCATCTTATTCATCTGTTCTCCATCAAACCCTCCTTATTTTGTGAGAGTAATTGTTGTGTTCCGAACAACCTTATGTACGTATTTTAGAGTTTTTGGTACCCTGGTGATCAATGAACAATCTTTTTCACCATCTCTCTTCGGGTTGACCTCTGGTCTGAGAAGATCAACCTGTTCTTCTCTCAGGAATTCCCGTCTCTCTTAAAGTTTTCACTTATCCAAATATTTCAAAATCTACTGGATGGATTGACACAACGTTTGGTGCACACATAGCTCAGGGTGTCTCTAGGGTCACAGCAAAGTCCCAGCTTATTGGAGGACACAAAAAGGTGGGTGACAGCAGCTGTGTTTGTTGCATGGGTAGGTCCTGGTAATGCAACTACTGTCTGTGTGTGTTCTCCTTTTCCTGGGCTGGTCACAATAGAGTACATTTGAGTAGAAGGCTCTCTCTAGATTGAAGCACTAAAAGAGAAAAAGAGAGTAAATAAATGCAGCAAGTACATATTAAATTATTTTTTCACACCCCTTTGTTACATAAAAAGAATAGTAATTGTATTATTTATTTGTTACATAAATCTAATTTTCCTTTTTTAGATGCTCAGAGCTATTTGTTAAAAGTTCAATGACAAAGTAAATGTCCTGGGGAGCATGTGTCAGGGTGTACATACAAAGTAATCAGTTCTGTTTCTTCTGATGTTTAAAATACATCTGACAATGCAGTAATGATGTTGTGAAATGTCATGTAGCAATAATAATGAAGCCAGATATGCCAGACCGCATTATTATTTTACTATTATTATATTACTCTGTGTTGCTTTTATTCAATTTGAATACATTTATTAACTTTACAACTACTATTGTGACACTGCATTTTAATGTACTTTAATATGTAGGTCTTAAATTTCATTCACTGTTCACCACAGTTATGAGGCAATACCAAAATTTGCAGTCAGTTATTTCAATAAAACATGAGATATTTAATATCACATTGTATGTTTTTCAAAAAAAAATACCTGCATGTTTAACTGTGTTTCGCTTATGGCCCTGTAAATGAGGGACCAGCTTACACAAGTCTCCCTTCTTTTCACAAAGGGGACACTTGTACTGTGAATCACAGGTCGGTACCAACTGAGGATCATTGTGCTCTGGCAGAACAGACTGAAGAGAAGAGGAAGAAATGATGTATACAACACAATGTTAGTAAAAGAAGCTTTAACTTTTGAATGTAGCCAATTCTCAATAACTCAAATTACATTAAAGTGACTATGTCACGTTGTAGTGTTTCTGAAACTCTGTCATATTTCATTTAATAAAAACTATCATCATCTGAAGTACCTCACTCAAACACACACACACACACACACACACACACACACACACACACACACACACACACACACTAACTGTCAGAGTTAGCTTAACTCTGACAGGCTAAGCTAACGTTAGCATACACTGACACAGCTAACTTTAGCATACTTTTAACACACCCTGTTAACTATAAGCTATCATCAACATCAACATCAATAGCTGTAGATAGTAGCCTAATATTAATTTTAAACAAGCCGGGCTAAATAACTCTATTATCAGTAGCTTACCTGGTACTCACTGGCAATATGAAGCTGTAAGTCGGACGTGGCGTGAGCGGCAGGGGGGCGTGTCGTGAGCGGATGGGGGGGCGTGTCGTGAGCGGACGGGGGCGTGGCGTGAGCGGCCGCAAGCCGCAGCTGGACCCTTCTCCATCTTATCGCAAAAACGGATATTCTGGCCTACTGCCCCGTCTGTCGTCGCGCTCCAGCGCGGCTTTGTCCGAGGTGAGGGTGACGGTGATGCTGTGTGGGTGCCACCGCAGCGGGGGTGATAGCGTATGTGTCTGTCCTTCGGCGCCTCCGGGTAACGTTGCCCAACTCTCGGGCGGGGTACATATATTTCAATATATTCAAGTAAAAGCAGTCTCTGCTTGTCCCGTGCGAATGCGCCACACGAAACTCAGATGTGAGGGGGTACTTTCTAAATCACACGCGGTCGCAAAATGATTCTAATCCTGTGCAAATATTGCATCGATTAGCAATAACATCACATATTTTTAAAAACAGATTACCGGCGAGACCGTTGTGCATACCTACTGTATACGACTGTAACGTTAAATATATATATTTGAATCCGTTTATACAGTCTGGTCTGCATAACGTTATTAGTTAGCCCGCTAGCTTGGTTAGCAAGATGCAATCTAGCTAGCTAACTGATATTAATTGGGATGCTAACACTGGCTAACGAAAAACAGTTTTAAAACAAAATGTAACATTACTTACCGGAAAAAAATTGAACTGCCGTCTCCTTTGAGTGTCTTGTCGTACAACCGAACATTGAACAAGACATTATTAGGCGACCAAGTGTCACAGTCACGAAGACGAAAGCTGGTCAACCCCCAAAATGAAGTTTACGTGCCATGGATAAGCTTTGCTAAACCTGCCATGATTGACAGGCCGCAAACTGTCAATCACATCATAGCCACACCCTAAACCCCCCCCTGCTTTATCGCCGATTTTAAAGTGGCAATATTATGCTCATTTTCAGGTTCATAATTGTATTTTGAGGTTGTACCAGAATAGGTTTACATGGTTTAATTTTCAAAAAACACCATACTTTTGTTCTACTGCACATTGCTGCAGCTCCTCCTTTCACACGCTGTCACGTTTCTGTTTTAGCTACAGAGCGAGACCTCTTAACTTCTGTAACATCTCTGTTGTCAGTCGCACATGCGCAGTAGCTAGGTAAGGATTACATAAGCTAGCTCCAACTTCGGCCTGTACAAGGCAGGATTAGCCGGGAGACTTCTTCTAAACTAGGGCACACTTCCAACTTTGCGTGGAATACCTGCAGAACAGGGACATGTAAGTAGTTCTATACAATTTATTTTGTAGATTAGGGTGAATTTGTGTGTTGTAGTAGTGTTTTGCCATTGAGAATGAGCTAGCATGCTAGTGCTAGCATGCTAACGGTTAGCCCCCTAGGCCCCTCATATCGGCTAGTGACGTAGAAAGCTGTGCAGATTTTGAACAGCTTGCCTGGAGACTGCAGGCAGGCAGTGTTGCTAACTCTTTTCCAATAAAGGTCTCTAGCACCAGCTCCAAAAGTCGCTAGATGACGTCATACGCTCATTTGCATATTTTTGACGTCATTACGCAATCATTTGTATAAAGCTTAGTGGTTGTGTCAGCAAGGTAGATAGAAAGGAATAGAACTCTTTAGCCAAATAATCACAAATTCAATACAGAAATTTGTTTTACCTTATAATTATTACTTAGGCAGCCTATCTTTGAAGTAAAAAAATTTAATTCTACAAAGGGAGGGAAAAAGATCGATAAAGAATTCTCAAAGAAGGCTGGCTTGCCCAGGTCCAGTCCAGCTCAGCGGAGTCTTTCTCCCGTCACGTCCCGCTGTCTCTCCTACCTACGCCGGCCCCCGCACACCCTGTCCCCCTCCCTTTCTAACTACCTGCACATTGTGCGCAGTGCTGCTGCACATGAGGAGAGAGGGGAGAAGCTGCTCCGCTGCTCCTCTGTCACAGAACTGAAGGCGGCTACAGGAGAGAAATACCTTGCGTGCTCGCTGGACAATACAATACAGATTTGTTGCTAGTCGCTTTTTTGAAAAAAAGTCGCTAAGGGGGTCTGAAAAGTTGCTAAATCTAGCGACAAAGTCGCTAAGTTGGCAACACTGAAGGCAGGACACATTCAAAAACCGTATCTCACTCTAAACAGCATGGATGGTTTTTTTTCAAAGTTTGTATGCGTGTGGAAGTACCAGAGACACAAAATAACACCCCAAATCCCAGAAAAAGTGATTTTTTCATAATATGGGCACTTTAAAATCAACGAGACTATAATTCAAAAAATGAACATCATTCTGTGTTGCAGAAGAGTTAAAACTAGCGACTGAGAATATAAACTCTTAATTGAAATGTTTACTGAGGTAATAAATCAAGTAAGAAGTGGGTCATTTCGCCATAGACTTCTATAGAAACCGACCTCTTTTTTGCAACCACACGTGTCGCCCCCTGCTGGAATTCAGGTAGAATGCAGGTTTAAGGCACTTCCACATTTGCCGCATTTTGCCGAACCGGATGCGCTGTCCACTAATAATATACAGTCTATGATTTGCACATGCGCATGTTGCGGGGAAATGTAGTGTAGGCAGCGCTATGTTACTTACAGAGGAACCGTTCATGACCATGCGGAGGACCTGGGCTCTGTGGTTGAAAGGTCGATACTCAGCGATGACAAAGGTCTGAGTTTTACTCTGCATCACCTTGTGAATCCCTCCATTATCTGTTTGAAGACAGACGGACCCACACGAGTATGACTAAATACCCAACCCTGTATAAAACACACCTCAAACCAACCCACTCATATCACGTGTTTCATCACCACATTGTGACTCTTCCAGCAATGTCTATGAAATGTTTTGATAAAAATTTTTGAATTTGAAAAAAGAGATTATTTTTCCAAAAAATGTCATCTTCAAAACCTGTGTAAACCTCGCCTCCAGTTAATAGTCTCCTTGTTATTTTTTTAGTCTTGTCATCTTGTTTTACAATGAGTGGTCACCCAGAGGCCAAAGCGCTAAAAAAACAATATAAAATAATAACACATTTCTCATGAAATTTTTCACATAATGTGTTTCTGTTCTTGGGAAATTACAAAAAAAAAAACCTTAAACCAAAACCAAAGGCCAGGGGTCTCATTTATAAACGTGGCATACTCACAAAATGGGGCTGAAAATGTGCGTACGCCACTTCCCACGCAAAGGTTGTGATTTATAAATAAACAAACTTGATGAGAGAATGTGGGGTCCTCCACGCAAACTCTGACCCATGCATACGCACATTTGGGAGACAATGGGAATATGCGACGCAGATGGTGAGGTGGTGAACTGAAGTCAGACTGTAGAAAGTAAATGTGGGAATAACGATTACTCAGAAATATTTTCAAGTATTGATGCCTCACGCACATTTTTTCACTCCATATCATCCACGTTATCATGAAGATTAAATCCAGAAATTATCCTGAGTGATAATTGTTCCATAAACACCTCCAACTCAAATCTTAAATAAAAATTTGTTCTTAATATTTAATTG
The DNA here is from genome assembly GCF_008315115.2 of Sander lucioperca. Taxonomy (NCBI): domain Eukaryota; kingdom Metazoa; phylum Chordata; class Actinopteri; order Perciformes; family Percidae; genus Sander; species Sander lucioperca. The sequence continues at coordinate 9,179,015 of NC_050175.1, forward strand.
CCGCTTTCTCATCGTCACATTGTCCGCTATGGAGCGCAGGAGGAGGAGATGGCCCGACTGCATGGAATACAGTATACCATCAAATACCCTAGCATTAGATAACGGCAGAACTGTAAATAACTAAATATCTGTCTTTAAAACTGTGCATATATCATCAAATGTCAAAGTCTGGAAATACAGACGTTAAGCTCTCACGCAATCGTTACACTTAATATCCTTGTTATCGGTCCGAACTTTAATACTGTCCGTGACAAAACCTGCATGAAGAAACGTGTGTTTGCCTATTAGACTTTCGTCTTCAAATTGTATCTCGGGGTGAGGGATACCACTAGTTAGTGCTTTGATTTTGGCAAGGTGTTAACAATCACAAATTGTTGTAGACATATAAATACTGCGGTGACCCCCGTGCATAATGCTGCATGATGTCACTGCTGGCACTGCAGGAGGACTAACCCCCAATAGAAGAATCAGGAGAGTAAGAGACTTCAGGGACCATGACAATGACTGGCTAATATGCTGATTTAGATTCCCTAAAGCTGTGCTTTTGGCTGAATTGGGTCCAGTAGAGAGGGCATCGCACCAGAACCATGCCATCCCGGTCCAAATACAGGTCCTCACCACTCTGGGGTCCACTGGCTGTTTCCAGAGGGAAATGACAGACAGCTAAGTGTTTTTTTTATAAATATTATATATAATCTTCAACTTTATCACTAAGGCTTGTTTGGATATAATATATAGTTCTGTTAAATCTGGGTCTGGTATATCGAAGCTGTCCCCGAGTGCCGTAATGCCTGCCGTTTTGTACAGTATTATCAATATAGGTAGTCTATAGATCAGGTTTCCCTACACTGTGCAAGAACAGGCCAGAATTATAATTCAATTTGCAGCAATTCCTGAACGTCTGAGAAGTTTTTTGCTTTTTCTCCGTCAGTCTGCGTGATTCGGCATAATGAAAAAACAACTTGCAGTCATTATCAGCATTCATAAGTTGCTTTGCATTGACGATTCATGGTTAAAATGGACGTGTACAGGGTGGAATAAGAGGCTGATTCACGTACGCACACTTTATGGTAATCCGTGATTTATAAAAGGAACATTGCTTACAGATGTGCGTATGCACACTTTTATAAATGAGACCCCTGGTCCTCCTCAGACTATCTGGAGATAGTCATCACTCTAACTGATCTCCAGATAGGCCTGTAGGCACTGCCAAAAGTTGATAGTTTAAGTCCATTGTCTTTTTAAATAACGACAATAATTTGAATACCTCCACAAATAAAAATTACCTAAACCAAACCGGAGCCCTATTCTTGTAAAAAGCACAATTTCTGTGAATGTGTTGGCACGCGACATGTAACAATCTAACGTATAACTAATGTATCAACAATCCATGCAACTAACTTTATGCACTCAAAGTGAAATTCTATGAGGCCAAGGACATCAAAATGAAGTATTTGAAGCTCATAATTATATACAAAATGAGGGAAAAACTTCAGAAAGTTACACTTTTTGAAAAAAAGATCCCCCCCACTTGCACTAGCCTGGCTACGGGCCTGAAAAACAACCAAAGAGAACCTTCCTCCTTTTCTGCTATGCACCTAGCTTTTAAGAGGCAAAGCCAAGTTCAATATAGTGACAAGATTGAACTTGATCTTTTACACTGAATGCTTCCTGGAAAAGGTTGCCACTTAAGAAAACGTGGCAACCTTTTCCAGGAAGCATTCAGTGTAAAAGATAATCTTTACAGTAAGCCTCTAGGTGATGGGATCATGCATAAAACCTTCGGGTTTGACCTCTTAATAAGTCACACCAAACATCCACAATGGGCCAAAGTGATCAATTCTGCTCTCTCTCTCTCTCTCTCTCTCTCTCTCTCTCTCTCTCTCTCTCTACAGTGCTATTTTCAGTGTAAGCTAAATAGGACTTGGCTGAATCCGGCTGCGAGCGCCTGCAGGCCTTTTTTTTTTTTCCAACCAGATACTTGAAACTAGTATTCAGAGCTGCAGCACTCTCAGCTACTTTGTTAAACTCTACTGTTCTTGCTTATTTAAAATGTCAAGCAATAGGTTGTTTAAATGCTTTTCCTCTCAGTATTACAAACTATTTAAAGGAACCTGTGTGTCCTTCGATATGACCCTCCAATGTACAGTACAGTACACTATTCTTAGTATCAACTGTCCTTCATATTACTTTATACTCACTTAGAGACAGGAACAGGACGGTGGGGTCATTGTTCTGGGAACTGTCAACGTAGATGTGAGTGTAACTGTGGTGATTAAAGAGAAGTGGGCCAGAGTTGTTAATGGGCTGGACCCATTCCTCCATCTCAGAATTCTCCATGATCATCTTCAGAGCCTCTGAAGGAATCTTTGTGCTGTCTGCAACACACTGATGAAAAAGGCATACGTTTTGGTTTGTGTTGTGATGGTTCAGTTACTGTTCTCAGTGCCGGTCAAGCTTTCCGTTTCTGCACTGCACACATGCACTTTACAATAATAATGTAATAACTTAGTCATTTTTGAAACAATGGTTCCTTGATTTCAGACAGAGGGAGACAAATGGTCGATAATCTGCGAGAATTGGTTTTGTCAGCTGGAATGAAATCCAATTTCATCAGCTGTAGCTAACTTGCTAATGAAGCTATTGTTAGCTTCAGGAGTTTATGGAAAAAACTCCTGTGTCTGGCTTACTTTTTAATGTTTCTGGCTGTATTGTTTCAAAAGAAGAACCCTCTAAAAGTGTTTCTAAATATGCATTTCATGGCTACATACATCAAATTTAGCTTCACACTGACATTAAAACCAAGGATGCATTGCTGCCTGTATCTTTTCTGATGCTAAAAGTGGGAATTTCAATAAATAGTGGCTTTAAAATACAAAAAAAGAGAACAATAATAATGCTAATACTTAAAAGCTACTAGTAAATAATGTACGTAAATATTGAACAACACAAAGAGTTAATAATTATATACCTACAGTATATAATTAATTTTACTTTGTAACTACATTCAAGCACATGGTTTGAAAGATAGCATAACAATGCCAGGAATCATTTTGTGAAAAGACAATGTGTTATAGTTGTTATTTTACACCTCAGATCAATTTGCATGACACCTACCTGTCTAGACCTGCCGGGGTGATTGACTTTGCCTTTAAATGTGGAGGTTGTGAAGATGTTTTCAATATCTTGTATCGAGTAGACACACACAGCACTCATACCCCTACAGAGAGACACAGACAGAGGTCGTCAGCTGGTGTACACAGAGACATCTGCAGCAACAAGAAACGGTTGTGCGGTCAATAAAGATTTTAGCCGTGCAGGTCAAAAACTGTGAAAAACTACTGAGCAGACGGGCTAAGTTTAGAAGGCAGAACTGAACTCACCGCGCCAATAAAAGAGGAAACATAAACAAAGTGTCATCTGGTAAAACAAATGAGAAAAAAAACAACCTGTTCTGTCTGGACTGTTTGATCATTTGTCAGCTTTATTCCCATCTCTTGATGGTTGTGGTTATGTACTTTGGTTGGGTTAAATTGGCTGACATAACGAGGCAACGTCTTTCTTTGTTTCACTAACAATTTATTTACTGATAGAACATTAATTTTAAAATACAATCCATACACTTCATACAGTATTGTGTATAACACAAGGTATGGGCTGGGGGCCGGATTGACTTGCCATTCGGTCCAGATTGCGGACCTTGGTCCGGGCTTTGTGCAAACTTTGCCAAAATGGATCACCAGTCAAGTTTGCAATCTTTTGGAAAAGTAACATTTGATAAGGCTAATGCTCAATTTATGACTATACTTGAGTACTTATACTGTACTCAATGTTTTAGAGCATTTCTTTTACTCCAACATGATTCAAACGTGAAAAACAGGGATGCACCGTATCCAGGATTCGGCTTCGGATTCGGCCGAATATTGGGCTTTTTGACGGGGTTCGGTTTCTGCCAAACCTTAGAATTTTTTTCCACCGAACTGAACCCTACCCTTGCACTATGCACGCTACGCTGGTCGACGTAATGACGCCAAAGTTGATTACGGGAAGGTGTTTACATAGGTGGACCGCTTAATGCAGTAGGCTGTGAGAAAGTGAAAATGGAACTCGTGAGCAGAAAAAGTGTTGTTTGGCAGTACTTTCAGTCGAAAGAAGGCGATTCAAGTCGAGCTGCATGTTCAATCTGCAATGCCGATTTGTCTCGTGGTGGCAAGGACCCAAAACAATACACAACATTGCCGCTGTTAAAACATTTGCGTATGAAACATCCGAAAGAATACGAAATCTACAGACAGCAGCCAAAATGCTATGGATGTTGTTTACTTCATTAATGTGTTTACTGTGTTAATGGACTGAGGATGGGAGTAGAATTCGGTATTCGGATTCGGCAGAATCTTAACTAGTGGATTAGGTATTCGGCCGAACCCCAAAAATCTGGATTCGGTGCATACCTATTGAAAAATAGCAGTGTTTTACTTCAGTAAAACTTTACGGTATTCTTTCTACCCTTTTGTGAATACATAAATGATAACGGAGTCGTACCATTCATTTCTGAAGAGTGCATAAATCCTGGTATTTTGCCACTGGTCTGCATGTACAGTAGCCACATCCACCAGCTCAGATAAGTGTTGTCTGCTGCCAGGGTCTCCGCAGAAGAGCCTGGCATTCATCTGGGACGTCCAGCTGAACTCCAAATGGTTCTTCATACCCCCACGATCTTCCTAGAATCAATGCACAGCCAAAGGACCAATCACTCCTTCATAAAGCATATAGAATGACTTATATGTAATGGATAATGGTGGGTGGTGATGGCGCAGTGGATATGACACATGCCTTTGGTGTGGGAGATCTGGGTTCAGTTCCCACTGCGATACATCAACCAATGTGTCCCTGAGCAAGACAATTAACCCATAGTTGCTCCAGAGGTGTGCGGTCTCTGACATATGTAGTAACTGTAAGTCGCTTTGGATAAAAGCGTCAGCTAAATGACATGTAATGTAATATAATGATATTGTAGCAAACCAGGGGAAACAGACCAGCCAATCCGGCACAGGGGGCAGGTCCATAGGCTCAGATTGGGGGAGGTGATAGAGGGAGTCTATCTGCCTGTTCAAGTGCTGCAGCCACTTGGCACATGTCACTGATCACACCTGCAGCCCATCAGGTGATCAGGGGAAGGCATTAATGGCGTTTTTCCATTACATGGTACCTGCTCGACTCGCCTCACTGTGCGTCCGTTTTCCATTGCAGATTTTAGTACTGCCTCAGCGTGGCTGGTCGTCGTAGCGCCGCCGCAGTAAACTGCCGTGACGTAACGTGTCACACACACAGAATGTGGAAGGTGTGTTGTTGCCAGAAGACGCATTTTGTTTCAAATGAAGCTGGAGGCAGCAAAAAAAAACACAGCTGGCTAAACTGTTTAAAAATGGCGGGTTTGTTCAGGGGACCCCCGTCTGTGGCTTTCACGTCACCTTTTGGTATCGGCTCAGCTCGCTTGGAACCTTGACTGAGGTGGTACTAAAAAAAGTACCTGTTAGCAGGTACCAGGGACTTTTTTTCGTAATGGAAAACCAAAAAAGGCGAGTAGAGTCGAGGTGAGTCGAGCAGGTACCATGTAATGGAAAAGCGCCATAAGAGAGCCAGCCCAAGGCTGCATGGGAGAGAGTGAGGAACAAAGGACCAGAGAGGCAACACTGCAGGAGTTTGTTGTTCAGTAGGAGATTGGCTGGAAAAAGGATTGCTCGAATTACGTGGGAGCCAGAGGGAGCCATGAAAGCAACAAAGTCAAAAATCTGAGGGGTTCTCTCATATCTGAAGGTGTCTGCCATATGTGGCATTGTAATTTAATCTTAAACAACGCTCATTATCCATCCCTGTGCGGTCTCTTACCATTAAAGACGTTAAATTAAAATGTAAAATATAGGCTACTACGGGATGTAGACCTGAACCCATGAACGCAGCGTCTGATGACTGCACTTCACCACCACACCACTAGGCTATGTGAGCAAACCGCATACGATCGATTTGACAGCACTCGCAAGTCCGAAGAAGTCACCTTGCTTTTAGCTTAATGTGCTTTTGACGTAAATACCACCAATACAACTTAAATATAAATAAATCTGTAGCTATCCTCTGCCATTCAGAGCTCTGTAAAAGTTCCCAGATATTTTGAAACACCTGTCAGCAGTACAATGCAATCTCTGATGTCGGAATATTCAGTGCATAGGCTACCTGACAACATCTCAGTGCAAATTCCAAAATTGTTTGTCTATTTATTTCCACGGTTCAACACACGAGACGACCGAACACCCAGGTGTTGTTATCACTACATGTACATTATAAGACTAGAACATTTGGCTGTGCAATGGCTTTATTCATTTCTGCCAGTTAGTGCATTTTCCCGGTGTATAAGTTAAAGACTACATGCATTATTGTGTTTGACACTGAGGATATCTGAGACAGTGGTATTTCATTGTGAAATTGAGAATGACACTCAGACTAAATCATTTAGTCTATTTCTTTGTATTGCGAAATTGAAATGAAATATGGGCTAATTACAATCAATAATATGTTGAAATTAATTAAAAGGAATCCATTTCTGTAAAAAAAAATCTCTCTATCTGTTGTGTGCGTGTGTCAAGTTATAGCCTAGGCCTACTGTGCGCATATACTGCACAAAAGCGCCACTTGCGCCTAGGCTATTTAATTGTATAGCGTTGTTAGGCTATGTGCGGGGTGTGTCAACTTTTTTTATGAGATAGAGAGACCCCCTTAAAGACAAAAAGATAATTCGAGCACTGGACCTCTCGCTCTGCTTTAAACCCTCACAGGACAACACCGCATGAAGGCTGACAGACCCCGGATGGGAAGAATCCTAAGTTAAAGTTTGTTCCACTACCCTTTTCCTGACATAAGTTATTAAAGAACACTTTATGTTAAAGCTAACTGTCTCTGAGTTACCTATTTTCATTGTGAATTGGGCTTTCAAGTCCCCTGGGTTGCTACAATATGTTACACTTTTTGTTTACGAGCAGCTTCTTTGTGCACATATCTGATGATAAAAACTAGTTGTTAGTCTAGCTAAACACATTCAAATGAATTATGTAGGCCTTACCATGCAAACCCGGGTCACATAAGGGAGCCACATTTCACTGTAAAAGCCTGTGTCTTTGTTTTTCTCCTTATAGAAGGCATACACTTTGCTCTGCATGGAGTCGTCTCCCCGTCTTATGGGCACCAAACCCACATATTGCTGCTCTAAAGACAAAAAAACTATGTAAATATTCATCTCTTTAGCCTAGTACATATACATGTTTAAGTGAACATCATTTAACTAATGAAACGTCTCAAGTCCTTACAGAAAACCAATCTACAGTATCTCCATGCAAATACCTTTATCTTGTCCTGCCGGTGTAATTCGGTTTTTCCCAAACTTGTAGATGCCAACAGACTGTTGAGATCCGGAGTATGTAATGAAGAGATTACTATCGCTTGATTCTGCAAAGAATATTTAGGGCATTATAGCAGCATCGCTGTGCTTTGGTTTGCAGCCGGCATCAGTTCACTTTTGATATTCCAGACGCCAGTTTCTCCTGTATGAAAAAGTGCTTACTTCTAAGCTATGTCTGTTCTGGCTGTGATGCCAGTGGGAGAAACTGGAGTCTGGAGTAAATATTACGTACAAGCAGGAAGCACCAGGGCAATCTCATTATAAGCAATGGTAGCAAAGGAGACAAAATCATTAAAAAAAGATTTGAGCTGAGTAAAGCAGGTTAGTGGTGCTTAAGAAGGCATAGATGTTCAGCAAACACCTTTCCTGGACGAGTAGGGAAGACAAATGCACTCTTGAGGATTAAAAAAGTCCAAAGCCATTATGAAAAACTGTTAAATTAGAAAGCAGACATTTATTAGCACAGAAAACAATCCTATGTGTACAGAAACTCACCCACAAGGGCAGACGGTTCGCCTTCCTTTATGACAAATCCCTTTATGTTTTCTTTTATGTTGTCCGTCTTTTCAGAGGGAATGCACCTGGGTGACTGCTCTGCTAAATCCTACAGGAAAACACAGATCTCATTATCCCCACATCCGGTAGCACAAATATGATTCAGTATATGCATCTTACAGGTAGGTCTGAAAAAACTTGAATACGCAGAAAGTGTTGTGTATCATTTTCTGTTCTTGCAACAGCATCGGTGGTTTGTTTCAAATACACAGAAGAAGAAGAAGAAGTGGCTACGATGAGCAGACAGAAAGGAGCACCACCGATGATTATTTCCAATATGTCCCAATGTTACAGCAAAACAGACGTGTTCCTTCCATTCTCAGTAACATTTCCAGTAAATATCTGTAGTGTCGTACCATGTCACAGCAGACTGTTTCCTCGCCGTTGGTTCCACACAGAAAGACCTGGTTGTCCTCTAACTTCTTGTGGACCACAGTGATGTTATAGTTGCAATTCTAGATCACAAGAGCAAGAATGTTTGTGATATTTCAATCAGATCTGTCCAACATACCACATGCTTGGAAGTTTGCTTTTAATTAATGTTCTTTTACCGCTTTCACTCTTTGGAGAGGCCCTTTGTCGATGCATTCTGTCCACAACACGCTTATTTCTGGAGTCTGTGAAGAGAAAGAAAAGCAGGACTATGACTATATCCACATCACTATAAATGCATGCTATCTGTTATTTGATTGCAGACTCTAGATATTTTTTTAAAGCTGTAGTTTCTGTCGCCCCCTATGAGATACTATTCATCACCTCTTGCCCCCAACCTCTAATGGGTCACCTTTAACTGACAGACTGCTAGAAAGAACGACTAGACCTGACATATACTTAGATTGCTTTTATCCTATAAACCCTCAACAATTAATGCTAAAGGTCTCTTCAGCAAACCCATCTACCTGTCTCTTGGACCCCATCCCTACGAGGCTACTTAAAGAAGCGTTACCCGTGGTTAACACTTCATTGCTAGATATGATAAATATGTCTTTATTGACAGGTTATGTACCGCAGTCATTTAAAGTAGCTGTGATAAAACCTCTACTGAAAAAACCCACCCTCGATCCTGAGGTCTTAGCCAACTATAGACCTATATCTAACCTTCCCTTTCTCTCCAAGATCCTTGAGAAAGTAGTCGCTAATCAGTTATGTGATTTTCTACATAGCAATAGCTTATTTGAGGACTTTCAGTCAGGATTTAGAAAGCATCATAGCACAGAGAAGGCACTGGTGAAAATTACTAACGACCTTCTAACTGCATCAGACAAAGGACTTGTCTCCATACTTGTCTTATTAGATCTTAGTGCTGCATTCGATACTATTGACCATACCATCCTCTTACAGAGACTGGAACATTTAGTTGGCATTAAAGGAATCGCACTAAACTGGTTTAAGTCCTACTTCTCTGATCGATCGCAATTTGTTAATGTTAACAATAAACCCTCCAATTACGCTAAAATTAACCATGGCGTTCCTCAAGGCTCAGTGCTTGGACCAATTCTATTCTCCTTATATATGCTTCCTCTAGGCAATATTATTAGGAAACACTCAATTAACTTTCACTGTTATGCGGATGACACCCAATTATATCTGTCAATCAAGCCAGACGAAACCAGCCAGCTAGCTAAACTTCAAGCATGCATTAAAGATATAAAATCATGGATGGCCTACAATTTCCTGATGTTAAACTCAAACAAAACCGAAGTTATTGTGCTGGGCCCGAAACACCTACGAACCTCATTAGCAGAAGATATAATTACTCTGGATGGCATTGCCCTGGCATCCAGCACTACTGTCAGAAATCTAGGAGTCGTTTTTGATCAGGATCTATCCTTTAACGCCCATCTAAAACACACCTCTAGAACAGCCTTTTTTCACCTTCGTAACATTGCTAAAATTAGGAACATCCTGTCTCAAAACGATGCAGAAAAACTAGTCCATGCATTCGTTACTTCCAGGCTGGACTACTGTAATTCCTTATTATCAGGATGCTCAAATAAAACTCTTAGGACTCTCCAGCTGATCCAGAATGCTGCAGCGCGTGTTCTGACAAGAACTAAGAAAAGAGATCATATTTCTCCTGTATTAGCTTCTCTCCATTGGCTTCCTGTAAAATCCTTCTTCTGACCTATAAAGCTCTAAATGGTCAAGCTCCTTCATATCTTGAGAACCTCTTAGTACCTTATTGTCCCACTAGAGCCCTACGCTCCCAGAATGCAGAGTTACTTGTGGTTCCTAGAGTCTCTAAAAGTAGAATGGGAGGCAGAGCCTTCAGCTATCAGGCTCCTCTCCTGTGGAACCAGCTCCCAGTCTGGGTTCGGGGGGCAGACACCATCGCTACATTTAAGACTAAACTGAAAACTCTCCTCTTTGATAAAGCTTATAGTTAGGGAGTGAGGAGTTGCAGTGAACGCCTAGACCGGCGGGGCAGGGTGTATAGCTGCAGACACAGCACCCCTGCTTTTCTCTGCTTCTCTTTACAGTCATCAGATTTACCTATCGTATAATCAATAATATAGTGCCTCTCCTAGTTATGCTATTATAATTCTAGACTGCCGAGGAAGTTCCTTCTTATGACACGCTCTTTTCTTTTGTTTCCCTTTAATGCACATCCTGTCTCAGAAGTGCTTGTTACTCACCTAGCTCTGGGGAGTTTACTCCCCAGAGTCCTTATGTTTCTTCTTCACCCAGAACATCGCCTCGGATTAGGGTGACACCAAGATCTGGGTCTTGGGTGCAGCTGTGGCTATGGACCTGCTACACCCTGCTACGCTCTACGATTCCCTGCAATGCCCGGCTACGTCCTGCTGCGTCCACAGCGTCCACCCATGCTCTGCTGTGCCACGCTACATCCTGTACCGTCATAACCCCAACCGTCAGACACCGCCCACCAAGAGTCTGGGTCTGCCGAGGTTTCTTCCTAAAAGGGAGTTTTTCCTCGCCACTGTCGCAATAGCCACTGCTAATGCTTGCTCTTGGGGGAACTATTGGAATTGTTGGGGCTTTATAGAGTGTGGTCTAGACCTACTCTATCTGTAAAGTGTCTCGAGATAACTCTTGTTATGATTTGATACTATAAATAAAATTGAATTGAAATTGAATTGAATGAGGAATTCTAAGTAATGACAACAACACTGTCGGCGCGTCCACATGATACAAGCCTTCCGTGATCGTGCACCACCCCCGGAGGACACATAGGACTAAAAAAACATGATGGACTCGCGAAAGTCGCCGGACTAAATCATTTAGTAAACAGCCATACTGAGAAATACAGAGAGAGTTTTGTGGAGCTGATATGATTAATTAGCTGTGTATCAACTCATTTGGCATTGGTTTCAATGTATAATGGACGTCCATTTGTATAAAATAGTTGTGTGCTATAACATTAAGGCCTGAGTTATGTAATCTACAAAAAACACTCTCAGAAATGTTCACTACCTTCTGAAGATTTTGAAAGTGGAATGCATTCAGGTGCGTTTGTCCAGCAGCTATGACACGGTCTCTTTCCAGAACAATCCCAACAGGTGCATGGTGTCCAGGTAAAGGTATCCTTTTTATTGAAGTCTCTACAATAAAAGCAAATAATGAATGTGTGTGCAATGCAAAAGGTCAAATTGTCATTGATTGTACTTAACTGAACTATATACAGTACACAGTAACATTTTAACCTGTAATCTTTTTTTTATGTCCATATTTACTGTGGAATTATGGAGATAATCCAGTTAAAAAATAGACATTTTGTCAACTATATTGCCACAATTGCTGAATTTGCACTGCCCCCAAATGGCCAAATATAGTTGTCCGTTGGATTTCTCTCGTGTTTCACATACTTCAGATCCTGACGTTTCCAATGATGCCCCACATGTCCATATCTACTGTGGAATTATGGAGAAAATCAAACTCAAAAATCGATATTTTGACAATTATATTGCAACAGATGCTGACTTTGCACTGCCCACAAATGACCAAAATGGTCTGCCATTGAATTTCTCACCTGATTCACATACTACAGTTCCTAACGTTTCCAATGATGCCCCATATGTCCACATCAACTGTGGAATTATGGAGAATATCAAGCTCAAAAATAGACATTTTGACAATTATATCAAGAGTGTATGGCTGCAAAATGTCTATTTTTGAGCTGGATTATCGCCATAATTCCACAGTAGATATGGACATAAAAAAGATTACACTTACACTTCACAGTGTGGTAGGCCATAGGTCATGAAAATTTGTGACTTTTTAAATATAATTTACAAGATTGTTGGCTTTTATTCAGACATTCCAGCACCAACAAGTGTCAGGAAACTATATATATATATATATATATATATATATATATATATATATATATATATATATATATATATATATATATATATATATATTATATAAAACTGTGATCTGCCCTGATGCAGAATGGCTCGATTTTGCGATAAACACTGCCACCCAATGGCTGAAACAGGCATTTTTTAAGGTGGAATCGAAACTTAAGGAGAACCAGATAGAATGTGGAGCAAAGTTCAGCGTCGTATATCCATATAGGCCTACTTCTTCTATCAATATGTCCGACAGTTTCCTATCACAACAATTAAAATTCCTAGGGAAGCCTTTGGGACAGGCTTTTTCTCCATCCTCACGCTTGAACAGCCAAAACGCTGATGTCTGTGCCAGAAGAGCACTTTAGTGATTATAGCCTATATAGTCGCAATGCAGCAGCTCTGTTGCGTTTTAGTTTTTGTTTCAGACTAAGCACGACAGTCTTGATCTACTTTTGTTTGTGTTCAAATTAACTGGGAAAAACTCTTCATACTCCTCAAACATTATAAACCATTTCAGTTCTCTTCTTTTCACAACATGTAGGGTTATTATAGCTTACATCACCGCAATTTAAACAACAATGTCATATTTCGAAGTTAAAGAAAAATAAGAAATATTTCAGACCTTTCTCTGTGATTGTCATCCTCGGTTGCGTTGAAATCGCCTCTGTCAAACTATTGAGGCATGACAATAGTAAATATACCGTTAAGTGTAAGAGTAAGAGTGCCATTGTGTGTCTGGTGTCATCAGTCTGACATTAAGAAGTGCTGAGCGTCTGTTCAGCGCTGCGGAGGAAGCCTACTAAAAAGACAGACCCTTTGATGTCCATGATGATTGGCCTGCTTGAGGAGCAGAGGCTGGAAAAGTCATCTTCATACTGTAGATCATATCTGTAGATATTGTAGATCACAAACTGACCAGAGACCAGCATCACTTGTCACTGGAGCCTAATAATGACACAATATGTATTTCATTGTTTTGTTTTTATGTGTTTCACCTGCAACAGAAATACATTGAATATATTCAAGCACACTTGATAAACAATTGCACAGTCTGTCTCTATCCCTCCTCTCCAGCCACAAAGCTGCAGTACCGGAGGCTGAACTTTCAGGACTGCAATCCTAGGACCGCATTTCTAGGACCCTAGCTTTAAAAAAAAACTTTAAAACTATAAGTATGGACAAAAGTAGTATTTGGGTGATATGAATAAATAGATAGTGGATGGCAGTAGATCAGCCCATAGGGAGTTGGGTTGGGAACTGGAGGTTTGCTGGTTCAAGTCCCCTGTGTAGTCAGTCAGGCCTGTGTAAATTGTACTGTGTACAATAAAAACAAGTATAAATGATTATTAAACCTTAAAAACTAAAATAATTTGGACAAAAGAAGTACGCTATTTGGGTGAAATAAACTTTTCAAACTATGAGTACGTGGACAGAAAGTAGAATTTGGGTGGAATAAACCTTTTAATCTCTAAGTAGGCCAGATGGCCTCAGACGTCCCAGTCTGGCAATGCGTCACTGCAGGAGAGTCTTTAGATGTGTTCTGTATGGGCTAATACAACCTTTTTTTCTTTGGTTGGAGAAAGACAATTTATTAATCCAATACCAGTTGCGTTTAATCTGAGGCGATTTAATAGCAACACAAAACAAAAACTTTTTAAACTAACACAAGCCCAGTTATGTTGTGTGACACGACGGGTGTGCGCAGGGAAACGAGGGGATTAAAGACCCGAATGTAAACGGGGCAAAGGATATAAAAAAAAAAGCCCAGGGGGATGAGTAGGCCTAAATCCAAACAGTCCAAACTAAAGCTGCCCACAAGAGAAGCAGGGAAAAGTGAATGTGCAGGCAACTGCAGAGGAAAGTGGGAACATAGGAGGGGCAGTCGGGTGAAGGGGAAGTGAAGGAAAGTCTGAGGCCATCTGGCCTACTTAGAGATTAAAAGGTTTATTCCACCCAAATTCTACTTTCTGTCCACGTACTCATAGTTTGAAGAGTTTATTTCACCCAAATAGCGTACTTCTTTTGTCCAAATTATTTTAGTTTTTAAGGTTTAATAATCATTTATACTTGTTTTTATTGTACACAGTACAATTTACACAGGCCTGACTGACTACACAGGGGACTTGAACCAGCAAACCTCCAGTTCCCAACCCAACTCCCTATGGGCTGATCTACTGCCATCCACTATCTATTTATTCATATCACCCAAATACTACTTTTGTCCATACTTATAGTTTTAAAGTTTTTTTTTAAAGCTAGGGTCCTAGAAATGCGGTCCTAGGATTGCAGTCCTGAAAGTTCAGCCTCCGGTACTGCAGCTTTGTGGCTGGAGAGGAGGGATAGAGACAGACTGTGCAATTGTTTATCAAGTGTGCTTGAATATATTCAATGTATTTCTGTTGCAGGTGAAACACATAAAAACAAAACAATGAAATACATATTGTGTCATTATTAGGCTCCAGTGACAAGTGATGCTGGTCTCTGGTCAGTTTGTGATCTACAGTATCTACAGATATGATCTACAGTATGAAGATGACTTTTCCAGCCTCTGCTCCTCAAGCAGGCCAATCATCATGGACATCAAAGGGTCTGTCTTTTTTTACTTATTTAGTCTAAACTTCAATGTCAATTAATGCATTTGCTGTAGACTGCCTAAACCTCCAGCAGATGGTAGTGTGGGTTCATTGCTGACTGGAACCATTCATGTTTATAACAATGAAGATAGTAAAAACTAAATATTACCTCACTAAAAACAGCCTATAGCTGATCATGTGTTATTGTGACTTACATGCAACCAAACCTTTTTATAAATGGTTTATACCATTTTAAGACAGGAGAAAGAATCATACAAATCTCCTTTAAAACTAAACTGCTAAGGTAGATTCATATCAGGCGGTAGGTGGATGTCCCACATCACTTAAACACACCATCTACTGTTCTCAATAGAAACTTGAAATGTAGACTTTTTTATAAGATGGTCAAGATATTCACATTTTGTTAAATCAGATGAGCTATAAGAATGCTTATTGGTAAAACAATCACACAATCAGCCATAACGTAAAACTCCTTATAAGGACTGCCTTTGGGCTGAAAGAGTGTTATTATTACTGCCATGAAATCAAGACGTTACAAGCTTAAATCACTCTTGTCGAAAAAGGAACTGTGTTTTTCTAAAGATTCCCACTTCCCCTAGGGGCTGAACCCGGGCTGAACATGGACAAGAGAGTTCACACTTGTCTATGTCTTTGGCTGAAAGGGAAAGCTGACTGCAGTTTTGACTGGACGTTGGCCAGCTATACTGTAAATACTGCTGCAGCACACATGCTGAAAGCTGACTGCAGCTGATAGTCAGAGCAGGTGGCTGAGGTGGCTGAGCTAACTCAACTCATACTCACGACACACAATGAAGGATGCCACCGGGGAAAAGAACAGGACTGTATTATATGAGTAATTAGTGTTACTCATGCTGTAAGGATTTTTAATCTGGCAACAGTACAAAAGCCAATGGATGCTGACTCGGATGAGGAGTGATGATGCGCAACACACGTGAGTCAAATGTTTTATCTGCTAATGTTAACTTTTCCTCTGACTGCATTCCTGCAGATCAACTCTGAATAAGAGACAATGCTTTTTTTTATTTCTAGTCCTGTGGTGTGCAACATTTTAGACACTATTACTCAAATAATAATTTGCAATATGGAGACTGAACTCACCAATTCACAACACATATCTTTTTTTTAAAGTCTAAGGCCTCCTAATAGGGATACAAGGCAAACTATTACCCTCCAACCAATGAGACAATAATAGAAATAGAAAGGGATCCAGAGAGTGATACATTTCCTAATAAACTATGTCTGTGTCTCACTAATCTTTTTAGCTTTCTGGTCTTCCATGTACATTTTATATTCTTTAGCTTTGATTTGATATTAACCCAGCATCCAACAGTGGAGCAAACTTAAAGTCCAGGCTCATCGGCTTTACGAACAAATTGTATCAAAGCTCTGCAAGGTTAAGGTTTTTATATAAACACATTTCCAAGATGATATTGAAAGTTGGCCACCAACTTCCCACAGACCCACAACCGATGATGCCTCGTCCAACTGAAGAGGAAGACCCCAACCATCCTGTGTGGCAGCTTGTCATCTCTTTCTGCTGTAAGGGAATGATCGAAGGTGTCATACTGCTACTTCTCCTCTGGCTCCTCATTCAGGTCCTCTTCATTAAAGATTTGGAAGGTACTGACATTTAAATCAATTCATGTGTGAGCGTGTGTCTGTGTGTAGGGGGATGATAGTTGGAGTGAATGTGACTCCCAACAAAAAAAGCCGAGCCTATATTATTATAGATGTTTCTTTGCATCAAAAACACATGTATATAATTTAATACGAGTAATATTTAAGATTTATTTATTAGGACAATGCACCTTAATCAACATTTCTGTAAATGCGCCAGTGTTGGCAAGCTTATCAGCTAATTTTCCCAGTATTAGTTACCTAGAATGCATGTCTGTGGTGGGAGGAAACCCACGCAAACACTGGGAGAACATGCAACCTCCACACAGAAAGGCCCTGCCCATACCAGGGACTGAACTCTGCCCAAACCGGGGATCGGACTTTGCTTTGCCTACTTGCTGTGAGGCAGCAGTGCTAACCACTGATCCACTTACTACTACTAGAGCTCCTACTCATACTGTGAAACTAATAAAGATGGTTGAGTAGATTTTTATATTTCTCTTTGTCCAAAATGGCCCTCGGTATTAAGTCAACGCATAACAAGGAAATGCCCAAAAAAATCAATGTAGTCCCAATAAGACAGACCACTGATACTGTCATCTTGTCATCATGTCTACACGTTCACATAACCCACATGTTGTAGCATGTTAGTATGTCGATATTATAGATATTCTGACAGATGAAATGTTTTTAATGTGACGACTGCAAAAGTGACTGTACTGTATCCAAGGACAAAATTGAAATTTTGAGCATATCAAACACTTCATTTCCTGCATTCTGGGGAGTTTTTCTGCAACAATTTGTGCCTTTTCTGCATCAAGTTATGGTGCAAATGAATTTATTTATGTAAAGGAAATTATAATAGGTTTTTTTGTTGCACTGGCCAGTTTCGATTATTGCGGGGGTTGTAACCCCCCCACCCCCCCTGTAAATTACGCCTATGACTGTATCTGTAATTTCAAAGAGAAGTCTATAGTGTAAACTTCCGCGAGAATCCTAATATAAAATATATATTAAACAGTTTGCTGTTTAATTAACACACTGACAGATAATGCTAATTCGGGTTAAATGGTAGCTCATTTATTTTTATTCACATGAGAGGATATTTGACCACCCACACAAAAGCAAAAAAAAAAGGGACCCTGGGGTGTTATAATGTTTTAATCTTCAGCGACATGAGGCTTCTGCTAAGAGCCCCTTCGGCCTGAGGGCAGCCATATTTATATATTAATATAATAAAGCCCATGGCTTGTCAGGCATGTCATATATCTCCAGGATCAGGGGGAATACTGTATTTTTCTCTGTTGAAGGTGAAAGAGTGTGACAGGGTGTTTAGTTGGGTGACTGAGTCACTCCTTTTGAACAAAAATCGATGTTGTTATTTAAAGCTGCATTAACTGACTGCACTTGAGGTCAGCGTAACAAGTTAAAAAGACACCAATGACATGGCGAACATGTTAGCCAACAGTTGCCTCTGGCAGACGCAGAGCAACATTATCATTCATTTTGAGTCACCTGATGAATGTAAGTCCAATAGTCACTGTCACAGCTTTAAATGAACTATTTTGATCACCAGCCATCATGGCTAGTAGATTTTTAAAGTTACCAGTCAATCACATTTTCCACTAGCCACATGTTGTTTTTTGATTCCCTAACTAACTGTACTTAAATTTCAGCTCCTCTGGTATGTTTCGCACTGTTCCGTTCGTATTCTGCGTTTCAGCGTAGCTCGTAATCAATACCATCCACGCTAGCCACGTAGCCAACGGTTGTACAACACGTCACGACATAGTGTTCATGGGAAATGTAGGCGTATTACTACAAGCAGTGTTGCCAGATGAAGATTATGTTTCAAAGCCAAACACACACGAAACCGCCCAAATTTCTTGTCGGAAAAAACAGACCAATCTGGCAACACTGATTTGTCGCAACATTTCTGCAGCCTGACAAATCAAACAGACGCAGTGTTATGCGCTTCATTCATCACCAGCCACATTGGCTAGTAACTTTACAACGTTACCTGCCAAAGTTATGTGAATTTAAAGTGAATTTAAAGCCCAGGGGTCTCATTTATAAATGTGGCGTACGCACAAACGGGGCTGAAAATGTGCGTACGCCACTTCCCACGCAAAGGTTGTGATTTATAAAAAACAAACTTGACGGGAGAATGTGCGGTCCTCCATGCAAACTCTGACCCATGCATACGCACATTTTGGAGACAATGAGAATTGGCGACGCGGATGGTGAGGTGGTGAACTGAAGTCAGACTGCAGAAAGTAAATGTGGGAATAACTAGTACTCGTAATATTTTCAATATTTTTGATGCCTCACGCACATTTTTTCACTCCATATCATCCATGTTTGAAGATCAAATCCAGCAGTGTTATTTGTGCTTGTACTGAGTGATACTTGTTCCATAAACGTCTTGTAAAATCCAACTCAAATCTTAAATAAAAATTTGTTCTTAATATTTAATCAGCGCTGTCTCACCGTCACATTGTCCGCTACGGAGCGCAGGAGGAGGAGATGGCCCGATTGTATGGAATACAGGATAGCATCAAATACCCTAGCATTAGATAACTGCAGAACACAGTGTAAATAACTAAATATGTCTTTAATACTGTGCATATATCATCAAATGTCAAAGTCAGGAAATACAGCCGTTAACCCCTAGCACAATCGTTACACTTAATGTCCTCGTTATCAGACCGAACTTTAATACTGTTCGTGACAAAACCTGCATGAAGACAAGTGTGTTTGCCTATTAGACTTTCTCTTTCGGCAAGGTGTTAACAATCACAATATGTTGTAAACATATAAATTCTGCGGTGACCCCCCCGTGCGTAATGCTGCATGATGGCACTGCTGGCCCTGCAGGAGGACTAACCCCCAATAAAACAGCTGAAGACACTCCTATACAGACAAGCTTTCACTTGACTGAACTATCATTGTTTTTATGTTTGTATGATTGTAAATTGTTAAACTTGCTGCATGTAAAGCACTTTGTGACTCTGTCTGTGATAGGTGCTATATAAATAAAGTTTACTTACTTACTTGCTTACTTACTTACCAATAGAAGAATCAGGAGAGAAAGAGACTTGTCAGACACATGCCTTTGGTGTGGCAGACCCGGGTTCGAATCCCACTGCGATACATCAACCAATGTGTCCCTGAGCAAGACACTTAACCCCTAGTTGCTCCAGAGGAGTGTGACCTCTGACATATATAGCAATTGTAAGTCGCTTTGGATAAAAGCGTCAGCTAAATGACATGTAATGTAATGTAATGTAATCTCCCCCAACTCCTGAGAAAAATAGCTGGCTATTTGACTGCTAAAGTCTCCACTATGTTCCCCAGTAGGGCTGGGTACCAAATTCAATACTTTTTAGGCACCAACCGAATTGCCTCAGAATTATCGAAAAATGCCTTGACATTCAATATCCAATTTCAATACCTAAAGAGTAAATCTCATCAGCGTCAGTGAGCCAATAAACATGCAGCATGCTTCTACCAAGATCTAGTAATGTCTGTGATTTGCTGTTTAACGTTACACGTTGTAGAGACACGCAGGAAAAGCTCTACGTTACGCACAGACGGGCCTCACATAGTAGGAGCTGAAAAATAAATAAAAAGATTTGTGCCGTAATGTGTAATGTTGTAATTCCTTTTTGTTTTGATAAAATTGTTATCGAAAAAAGTATCGTTAAGGAACAGGTATGAAAGCCGTGGTATTGGTATTGTTATTGAAAAGTTTTGAACAATACCCAGCCCTATTCACCAGCAAGTGGCTAACTGCTGTTTGGTGTTTTACAGGTAGTGTAAAGTGGGTTTATGTGATCTTCTTTTTTTAAACTGAAAACAGCTGCTTGCCAGTAGTGGAAACAAAGTTGATGAGAGCAGAGATGCGTGCCAGGAAACAAAAACAAGATATATGAAAATGGAAAAAAAGAAAATGCTTCACAAAGCTTCATTTGGACATAACAACTTACAGGTATTCCAATATAAAGATATAATAAACTTTGAGTGGGTCACCTTGACGATGTCTTGACTTTCCAGAAAGTCTCAAGTGAACACTTCAACAAACCTGCAAATCTGAACAGTGTGGCTGCCCTAAAGCTCAGAGTAGTGCCAGTCTGACACATACAAGCCTAAAACATACTTGCGAAGAAAAAATAAAACTGTAATATTCTTCTTAACAGTTAAAAAAAAGTGTCACAAATGCATCAGGCTTTAAGGTTTGTTTTTACGTTCACCTTCTAGGACTTATAGGCCATACGCCTGCCTATCCTCACTGAAATCTAGGCCAAGTGGTGCTGTTGTGTATGATCTTATATAAGTACGGAGAGCAATACAGAAGACAGTCTATATGCCAACTTAAACTTGAATATTGCTATCTTTAATGTACGATCATCATCAAACAAATCTTTCTGTATCAATGACCTTATTATTGATCGTGAAATATGTCTATTTCTCACTGAAACCTAGTTGGGTGTGGATGCAACAACAATACTTAAAGTGCTCATATTATGCTCATTTTCAGGTTCATAATTGTATTTAGAGGTTGTACCAGAATAGGTTTACATGGTTTAATTTTCAAAAAAACACCATATTTTTGTTGTACTGCACATTGCTGCAGCTCCTCTTTTCACCGTGTCAGTTTTAGCTACCGAGTGCGGCATTGCACTTCTGTTCCATCTTTGTTGGGAGTCGCACATGTGCCGTACCTAGGTAAGCACTGCTAGCTAATCAGTTGCAGATTATGAGGGCGTGCCATGCTAGCAGCTAGGCGAGCATTATAACGTGTGTTACAAAGTGACCACGTTCGTCACGGAAGTAAAGGCTGGACTACAATAGAGCAGTTTGGAGCAGTTTGTGAACAGTGTTTTCTGTTGGAGATGGTAAGTCCTTTTGGGGTGGACTTTGGGCTTTTTCACTTTGTAAACCTATGACGTGCACAAAAAGATATACAACACAATAAAGGGAAGGGAAAAAGCCAAAAAGCAAAATATGAGCACTTTAAGGAAACCTGTCCTGCAAATGATGTTTTCTCTCATTCACTGTGTTCACTGTAAACCAGCATGACGCGGTAGAAGTTCAGTCACTAAAATAGAGAGAGCTTGGGTTGTCTCCAGGAATTTAACTGGTTTAGAGCGGCAAGGTGTGGGGTTGGTGTTCCCGCTAAAGAACACGGATACAGATGTCCTGTTTTGGTTGATTTATTTGGCTGTGGTCTGTAATAATACAGAGTAACAATCAGTACAGCAAACACCATACATAAACACATATACACAAACATAATAAGGTAACTAAGGTAGCAAAGGACTGTATTCGGTACTCAAGTATATCACAGGAATCGTATAACGTACACAAATCACCTCACACGATGTATACAGACAGGGTAACTTAGCTTATTAGCTTTAACAATGCTAACAACAACAACAGAGATAGCATTAACTTATGCAAATCTAAACAGTACACAATGTCAGCATCCAGTCAGACAGTATAGTGTCGTTAATCTCACCTTGTCATTTACACACAGCAATAAACCAGGGAGGTGAAGGTGAAAAGGCAAAGAAGATTACAATATATCCACCGGAGAACTAGCATAACAGCACGGCGTTTTCCACACGTGTGGTGCATTCAATAGCATCGGAATGGCTATAGTACGTTCAAGAGCGTGGGACATATAGAAACTTACAGAGAACTGGCTATTACTGAATGGAACTTAGCTCAATAAACAATTTAACAATACATTAACAATGTGGGCTTTCTAACAGTCACCATCCAGTGTGTTTTGGAGTCGGTTGAACAGTTCATGGTCTTGTACCAGCCTTTGTCTGACATGCTTCTATGAACCAGGACAGTGCCTCAGTTCCTCTAGTGTTATGGGCTGTAAGGATGAAAGTCCCTGTGTGTCTAGGCTGCATTTGATAGCTCCTCGGTCCTCGGCTGAACCGGAAGTTGTTGTTATGTGTAAGCAAGGAGCTATAGGCGAGGATACATGAGAGCAGCCTTCCCTGAAGCCGTGCAGCTGAAGGAGTTGCTAACTCCGCCCAAACAGTTGACGAATTCATGTGACGCTTCAGAGGAAAGGACATCTCATCCCTCTAAAACACATTTGCCTCTCCCGTGCTTCCTCGGTGGGAGGGACTAAGACGCGAGGAAGGGAGGTAAGTGGAGGACTCAAGGAGGCAATATAAGGGTTATGAAGTGTAACCATAGACTGATTGATTGACATTTTCCTGAGTCTCCTGTTAGCTTTTTTGCTTTTATTATTCTTGTTGGTAGAAAATATTTGTGATCTAATACAGTGGTTCCCAACCTGGGGTCCGGGGACCCCCCAGGGGGGCGGCAAAGATCTCAGGGGGTGCGCAAGTCTTTATCTGGTTTGAGGTTGAGGTAAAAGAAAAACAAATTATGATAATACACTAGAATATATAATGTATACAAAAGTCTGTATAAAAGCTATGTATTTTTGTTCTCGCTTAAAATTGTAGGCAGGCTACTTAGGCCAAACCTCCGGGACCTCTTAACCTGGGACCCTTGCTGTCATCAGGTCAGCTGTTAGCTGCTATCATCCCGCCATGGCATCACTACTTTATGAATGAAACATGGCAGAGAAATGTAAAAGTGCTGATAACTCCTCTGTATCAAAAAAGAAAGTAAGGCTCTATCTCGAGATTTACCTCAACTTCAGTTTCGGAGGGAGGGCTCAGCTTTTCTTAGACATAAGTAGGGGGGGCGCCAAGGAAAAAAGGTTGGGAACCACTGATCTAATAAATTCCCATCCAAGCTCCAGCCCACTTTCAACCTGAGCACAGTCTAATCAGTTGTATGGCATCAGCTAAATCACATGTGTGGGTGTTCAGAGGCTTTAATCGATTAATTAATTAGTTGTCAACTATTAGATTAATCGCCAACTATTTTGATAATCGATTTGAGTCATTTTCTTTTATAAAAAAGAGTAACATTCTCTGATTGCAGCTTCTTAAATGTGAATATTTTCTAGTTTGAACTGAATGTGTTTGAAATGTTGCCAAAACACGACAATTGAGGACGTCATCTCGGGCTCTGGAAAACACTGATTGACCTTTTTCACCATTTTCTGACATTTCATATAGGAGAAAATAATCAACAGATTACTCGTTAATAAAAGTCATTGTTAGTTGCAGCCCTACAAGTGTTTGAGTTGTTCCAAAGTGCAGGACAAAAACTTCTCAGAGACACTGTAACAATCTGCCTGAGGATTTTAGAGTAGCTAAGAGTGTTGCTAAATTTAAACCTAAACTCAAAACCCATCTCTTTAGCATGGCTTTCGATTAAAATGTTTTATGGTATTTTTTTATTTTATTTAATCATTTATGTTATTGGCATTTTTTACAGTTATTGTGGTCATGTTTCAAAATGTTCTATTCCCTGTTATATGTTATTTGCCATTGTCTTTTATATATTTGATCTAGTTTTTATTCTATTTTTTTGACATCTGTTTTATTGACTTTATTATTACATATTCATCTTTTGTATTTCTTGTATCTTATCTTTCTTGTATTTGTCTGAAATTGTTTTACTGTTTCCTTATTTTCAGCATGCCAGTCATCCGTAACAATAGCACTAACCTGTACTGTAGGAAAGGTACTATACAAATAAAGTTTAAATGATTCTGCCTTCTAGTGGTCATACAGTTTTTGGTTCCTCTACACTGTATTTTGGTTGCTTTTTAGGGTCAAACTACAGGAGAATGTAATTATCTATATGAAGGAGAGATTTCGAAGTGGAAGTTAGGGTCCAGTGTATAAAATTTCTCATGTGATGCTGTCCGCAGGCCATAGAGCTAAATGTATGGACTTTAAAGAGCACACATGCTTCAGCTTAAAATATGTTGGCTCTATACACGCCAAAGTATTTTGAAGAGTCTGGTGGCTTTAGCGCTAGCAACCTCAGAGCTGTTTCTGCTTAAATAGAAGGTCTTAAATAGGTTTTAAAAAGGCCTGTCTCTGTAGGGATCCTTTACATAATGTTGTCAGACACTTAGAATAATAATCTAAGCCTTTCAGTGGCAAAATAAAGCACTTTTAGTGGACCAAATTGACAATGACTAAGATTGTTGTTCCTATTAGTCACATACAAAAACATAGGGTCCAGCAGGGACGTCACTAGGATTGAAAGACAGGGGGGGCTTAGCCCCGAGGCTATGCAAAACTTTCCCTTGCAAAATCTTACTTACAAACTCTAAAGTTAGCTTTTAGATACATCAAAGCTGCATGGGGGGGAGGGATTTACTTAGGCCAGACTGTGCTCCTGCTGAGTTCTTCTTTAAGCTAAGACTTAACCGCTATCTATCTGCCCGTGTAAATGTGTGGTAAAGTAATACCATACCTAATTCCTCTCTCTATTAGATAAGTTGCAGGTCAAAATGAGACTATTTAATTACTAGGTGTGTAACGATATACGTATTCGTATTGAACCGTTCGGTACGAGGCTTTCGGTTAGGTGCGCATTACAAACCGAACGATTCGTTGGACAAATCCTATTTCATTTTTTAAAAAAGAGCTTAAATTATGTGAAATATAATGTTCTCAGTGCCGCTGCACTCAACAAGGCAGCCATAATGACGAAACAGGCAACATGCTGTCTGCCCTTCCCACTCCTAAAGAAAAACACACTACTCCAGCCAGGCATGATACGCTGAACTAGCTCGTTGCAATGTGATTGACAAGGATTTAAAGTATGTCTGAATTTAATAACCTGATGGCCAGATGAATCAAAGTTCTAGTATGTATGTATGTACTTATGTATGTATCTATGTATGCTCATATATAGCCTAGTCTACATTTAGGCAACATCTACATACTTGTTTAATTTATTACAGCAAAGAAATGCAGAAAGTTAAGTTGGTCAGAATCAAGCATATATAATAAATATCATGAAATAATTTAGTTTAGGCTATGCCTTGGTGCCTCTCTCTCTCTCTCTCTCTCTCTCTCTCTCTCTCCTAAAATATCTTCCAGTATCCATTTGTTCAATGAATTGAAGGATATACTGGTACAATAGCATTAACAGTGACACTATGATATTTAGGGACTAATATTGTTTTAATACTATAGAGATAGCAGGCTATATTAATGGTAAAGAATAGAGAGCTAGGCGAGCTATTTCTTGTATTTCACTCGTTTACACTAGCTAGACTATTGTTTTCTATAGCCAACTAAAATATTCCTTTATCATTACCTCAAGTAAATGTAGCTGAAGCGAAGCAAGTAAAAGTCATTAACAACAACTTACAATTTCACTCTGTATCACTCACTGTGTGTGCGGTAGCAAGTCCAGACCAAAGATTTGCGACGAGACAAGATAAATCCTGCAGCTACTTGCAACACAGCGGTCTGCAGCATTCTGAAAGCTGCCAGTTTAAACCAATGAGAAGAGACAAGACGATGTATCATCTTCATAGCCATTGACTCTTTGTACTTCTGTCTAACTTTCGACTTTCCGGCTTTTTTGTAGCTGGATATAGTATTTGTTGTTTCTAATTATGAATTTGGATAACGTTAATGATAGTGAGATACTTGCTACAGTTGCATTTGAGGTCATAAATCGGCGAAACAACATTTTATTTCTCTGATTTCCTGCTTTGTTTTAATGCTGCCTGGCGCTCTCTCTCTTCAGTAACTCTCTACCTCGCTCGTCCACATACCGTTACTGTGGAAGCGGCCGCTGTAAGCCTCTCTCTAAAACACATTTTCGCCATTTCCACCAGTTGACAGTTCGTGAAATAAAAATAAGACTGCAGTGCACGACGACACCAACAGATGAATGTTGAAGGAAGATTGATTCCACGTAGTGAGTGATACAGAGTGCACTGTAAAAAAAAAAAAAAAAAAAAAAAAAAAAAAATCAAATTATTATTTTTCTTATTGTTATTTGGAGGGGCTTAGGAACATTTTGGGGTAGCTTCAGCCCCCCTAAAATAGGCCTAACGACGTTCCTGGGGTCCAGGTTGAAAAAAAATGGTAGTTACCCTTTAAGCTTGAAATCGTGGTTGAGTTGAGAGATCAGGGTCTTGTCTAAAACAAGAAAGACTTTTTTTTTTTACTCCAACAGTCAACAGAAAATGAATCATCAAAAACTTTGACTGTACAGAAATTATTGGTGTGGGGAGGGGAGCTGAAACCTACTTTTTTTAAAAAGAGTCTTTCTTGTTTTAGACAATACCCTGATATCATCATATTTTCATATGTCATGAAATCTGTCATGCACGTTTCAATAGAAATTATATTGGAGGTAGATTGCAATGACATATAATATATTTCCTATGTCATTGGCTGCTCGGATGATGTGCCCCATGAAAAATATTGAATTTTGTACTGATATGCGTTTTTGTGACGTAGCCTATATTTGTTTGGTCATTCTGTTTTGTGATTTCTATAATTTGTCCTCTAAAAGACATAAAGCATAAGACCTAAAGGTCTAATGAGTGTAATAAAATGACGGCAGCGCTGGTAGGCTGGACTGTTTTGATGAAGGCAGTGGACCCTTTCTGCCTCCAACGCACAATCAGTGCGATTGAAATAAAAGCTCAGTCACCCGGCGAAGCCATAGGCTGGAAGGCTTCAGGTCCCTGCGCACTAGCGCTCACACGCTGACTCAACATACACGTCAAACTGTATGGGAACATGTCGCAGTACACTCTGGGAGGTAAGAAAACCTTAAGTCTTCTTCTTTTTAACTTGCACTGCTTTTGTTTTGGTCTTTGATCTTGGTTTTGTTTTAATTTGCAGCTTCCTTGTAGCCTATATCTTTTTTATCTGAGAGGAAAATGAAAATATCAGGACGTAGCACATCTTTCATTAAAAAAACCTTATGCTGCCAATTTGTCCCGTTAAACTGACCTCAAACTTTAAAAAAAAAAAAGAGCTGAAGTTAAGGGGAGGAGGCTTTTTTTTAATGCACTCACACTGAGGCATGACGTGTGGAGAGGTGCCTCTGTTGTTTGTTTTAGATAAGTTTGTATGAAAAAGGACCAAGAGCTTGTAGACAAATAAAATAGATTATTCTAACCCAGATCAGAATAAGCTTCAAACACATTCTGCCAATGTAAAGTACTGTAAGTGCATGTTGTTATTACTACAGTACATGCATGATTGAGTGAAGTCTACCAGGACATCACAGAAGCAAAACACAGACACATGCTGAATTGGAGCACGTCAGGTTTGACCATTACCTCATTTGGTCTGTAATCATGTCTACTGGCTGGCCGGTCTGAGTTAGAGCTGGGCAATATGGAGAAAAATAAATATCACAATTGTGTTGACCAAATACATCGATATCGATATTGCGGCGATATTGTAATGTTTACTCTTGGTGCTTTCACAAAATATTTACACAATGAGATATTAGATACATAATCATTACTAATGTGGATATAATGAATGAGTGGGTAAAGGCAAATAATAGAACATCACTGCTGCGTCCAGCCCTTCTGTACTTTTCATCTGTTAATGGAGGCTGTCCGAGGAGCTGCCTGCTCCTGCACAGGCTCTTTGACTGGGCTGAAATGAATCTGCACTGACAGGTAGCACTCCCTTGCTTTGATAGTGATCACATCTTTATAAGTCTACAACTCATGCAGTGTGCTTAAAGTCTCTGATAAATATCTCACTTATTGGGACACGCCCCTCAGATAATCAGAGGGGATTGATGTTTTTTTTTCAATGTTTAGCTCCTGATTAAACAAATCTGTTCCTATCAAAGATGTTGGGCACCTAAACTCAATACATCCTATATTTTAGGCTGATTCATGAGGGGGAAACAATCATATTCCTCCCTAATAATTTAGGAATTTTATATAAGTATATGGTCTTCTATATTAACAAAAGCCCCCAGCTTTTCATTGTCAGTGGTTGTCTACCTTGCGATGGTCACTGGCTGAAGCTCATAGCTTTCCAGCCGTGTTTTCACCACTGTCCACCAGTGTGTGGGATGCTGCATGAGTCATCCAATACACCCTCATTATCTGTCGTTAAATAGACATCAGGGCTCATCTTTAAAGGCTTCAATCTCAGTAACTTGCGCAGCTCCGTCATGATTTTATATAGAGTGTGTTCAAACCAATAGAACTTTATTTTGAAATGATATTCAAGAATTCATGTTTTTTTTTAAATGTATTAATTACATATGCTAATATTAAGTTCAGGGAAATACATTATACATTACATTATTTTATGTAATGGTGCAGCAATAATGTAATCTGTGACTTGAATAGTAGTGCTGCTAGAACACACGTATACAGAATAAATATGTAGAGTAATAATGTGTGGGAAAATGTTTTAAACAACTTGTAATGGATTTTTTTTGTCTGGGAATACTGACAACGTTATGGTTTAACTGGTAAAAATTATAATGCTGAATACACACACCCACACACACACACACACACACACACACACACACACACACACACACACACACACACACACAATTTGATTACAAGGGTAACTAACATCAACGCATTGCATGTGCACTGCTCCTGCTTTGGATCAAAGCAGCAAATGTGACAATACCATTTCTACAATTATGATTATAACCCTGAGACATTTCCTTTTTAGAATCATCAAGGACGCAGAGTGCAGACACAACAAGATAATGTTACTCTAAGAGTCAAATATCCTAAGATCTTTCATAATGAATTTGGCTTCATTAAAAGTCTCTTTCATTTTCTTCTTGACTGACAGGTCACTCAAATGTTAGTTTGTTACAATTTTGTCTTCAACTCTTGTCTATATATCTCTTTGCCTGTTTTGTTTCTCCCAGTTGCTTTCTTTTTCCTGATCACTCACAGATCCACGTCATCACTTCATTAATCCCACTGACGCAATATTAAACTGTGACCGCTTTGTTTTCTGTCTGTCTAGTTCACCTGCAGATCCTGCTGGCTGTGGGTCTGGCTGTGTTCTGCTACTGTCTGGTTCTCGGTTGCATCCTTTGCTGTCGCAGGAGGAAGAGTGGTTCATCGGAGGACAAGGAGGCAGTTTTCTTGTCTCCTCATTCTGCTGAGAGGGTGACTGTGACATTGACGCCGTCCCCGTGTACACAGCCTGTCAAGCAGCAGTACGAGCAGCTGGATGGGGACGTGTTGGAATTCCCTTCATCTAAAAGCAGCTTTTCTCCCTCTGAGGATGACCACACTGCTTTGCCCTTTGACCACAGCCCTACCAGATCAGCTGAGCTGGTGCAATCTCCTGGATCTTCTTTTCCAATGCGGCGCCTCAGCACCCCGGCTGTGCCCTGCTCACCCAATAAACCACTACGTCACGGCAGAGCCTCTCTGCCCTCCCTTGCCAAGCTGAGCCTGGTGTCCAAGTCCCGCCGGGCAATGGGTCGCCGCAGCACCGTGAGCGGCGAAAGTTTTCTTTACAGCGAGAGCAGTCGACTGACTGCAGGTGCTGCCAGAGCTCCCACCCAGCAGGGGGAGCCCTGCCTGTCACAGTATGGCTCTAACTCTCTCTCCATTTCCTCCAAATCAGCTCCTCTCCTGCACTTCTCCTTGCTCTTCTCCTGTGCCTGTGGCACCCTGATGGTCAACATCCTGGGGCTCTCGGGGGCCAGTCGAAAGCGCACCGGGGTGTTTGTCCGGGCCAGCCTTCCTCCCCTCTGCCCTTCCCCTCAGCAGATGGCCTCTCGACGCCGCAGCCTCAGCCCAGATCTCAACAGCCAGACCTTTGTGCTGCAGGTGGGCTCTGTGGAAGAGCTGCGCACCTGCACCTTGAGACTTGCTGTCTACAGCAGGGACTTCTCAGGCTTAAGAGAGGCTGCGCTGGGGGTGGTGGAGCTGCCCTGTGAGCAGATGGATTGGGAGCCAGACACGACCACCACCTACACCAGGCAGCTCAGCCCAACTAAAAGCAAGCTGAAAAAGGTATATGGTGATTGCATCATTTCATTCATTTGATTTATGCATCAGCAACTGTACCTGAGCACAAACAGGCCCTAAGCACCAAGTAAAAGAGTCTGCAGAGTCTACTAAACGTGAAGATTAGCATTTATTGATGCGCTGCTTACAATTTAATTTATAAGCCTGAGCAGTTGTTGCCTTATCGGCACCAAAATTCACAACAACTTTGAAACACCTAATTGAATAAATACAAGTTGTCTCTTCAGAACTGCAGTGCACACAAAGAACACAAAGAGCTGGCTAACTCAGGGAAAAACTCAAGAGCCAGCTGTCTCCTGGTCAGAATGCAACACTCTTTAAAGGAATAGTTCAACATTTTGGGAAATACACTTAATCACCTTAATATAGAGAGTTAAATGTAAAGATCAACACCACTCTCACATCTGTAATATGAAGCTACAGCCAGCAGCTAGTTAACTTAGCTTAGCTTAGCTTAGCACAAAGACTGGAAACAGGAGGAAACTGCTAGCCTGGCTTTGTACACAGGTACCAAAATCTGGGTCAGGTCTTTGAGTTTTTGAGGCGACTGTGTCGCAATCTTAAAGTTTGTGTGTATCTGCGTTTGTGCATGTGTGTACATCTGTGGCTTGTTAGTAGGGCTTGTAACTCCTTTTTAGTCTATGTACAACATCATTTCTTTCAAAAATCTTTTTAACAAAGTCTGCATTTTCAGTTGATTAAACAGAGGGAAAGGCAGGCCTATACATAGCACATATCATGTTTTATCCATGAAGGAATGTAGCGTCTAATCAGCTCTCCCATTAGCCATTTTCCACTGTTGTTAGTCATGGTGACATTGTTGTTAGAGACTGCAGAGCAAACAAGCAGAGTGTAGCAAATTGGCAGGGCGCCCACACCGTGCCCTCTGCGGCTCTCTTGAAACTGCCACAGGGCATTAATAGCTGGCTCTAGGGAGGGGTGTCCTGTTGTTTCAGTGGACATTACTCAACCAGTCACTCTGATTTTTGCCAAAGTGACTTGCTTTGTGCTTGGCAGGGATATCAGTATAATTTCTCCATAATTTCTCCATCATGTGAAGATCAGAGTCAGGTGGGCTTACCTCTGTGCCTCCTTTCATGTCCATGTATAGTTCATCCTCCCCTACATTCAGCCGCTGCCGGGTGTGTGTACCGGTGTGGATGTGGAGCAGATGGCTGCTGGATAACTCTTTAAAGAGTTGGGCGTGTACGGAGGCTGTGCAGTAGGGTCTCCATCTTTTAATGTAGGCACTTCCTGGATTTATAGTACAACACCAGGTGTTGTAATCAATGTAATGGGACCAGGTCTGAGTATTGATGATTAATCATCTGTTTTGACATTTAATGGGAATAGGGGGCATGACGCAGCAGCAATTTAAGGACTGTGCATTTTAGCACAAAATGAGCTTGGTTACGGCAGGGCTGCTATTGGTTGTCAGGATGATCCACATGTACTGTAGTGTTCTTAGCTTTCTGAGCATGCAGGCTTTTTATTTTTAATCATTATTACATCATTCTCGGCAAATGCTCACTAACCTCAGCGTTTTATTGTCAGTCATAAATAAGAATAACATTACGAATGCATAAACCGATGACAGAACTGAGAATTATGATCAAGATATAAAGTAACATATTATGACCATATTTTGTACAAATATGATGTGTTGCTGCTTTGAGCTTTAAGAACAGAGCATCATGGGGATCCCAGCAGATTCTACCTGCCAAATGTTTGCGTGTTCTTTTTTTGGTCACTGAGCTATAATTGAAATAATGTTCTGGGTCTCTTTTCTCTGCTAGATGTTCACCTTTTATCTTGGTCCACTCATTTACTTTGGCTCCACACAATTTCGAGCTGGGCTTTAACGCCAAATTGGCTCATTTCAGCATGTGGGCTGAAAGCAGTTGCCCTTGCAGGGGCTGAACAGAGGGGTGGCTTCTGGGGCTCCAGTCCTGAATATTTTCTCAAAAGCCCTAAATCTTTTAAGCCGACCTTACTGTCTTTCAGAGGCTATAGAGGGCTCTGTTTTAAAGCTAGACAGAATATAAATATATTGATATCATATGAAACTAGACAATCATTCCTGCATTTGTGTCATTTTTTTGGCGGAGGCTAAGAATGTTCCTCATGATATTTTTTAATATGAGTGCAATTTATGTGGGAATTGTTTTTTTTTTTTTTTTTTTTTTAAGATAATGACACATTTTGAAGATGAGGACAATGTGGTTGTAAAGCCAGGTTTTCAGAACCAGCCTTAAGGTGAATTACTTAATCTCTGCAGTTAGAGTTTTCATAGGAAAAATAGGAAAGAGACACAGGTCAGGGGTGCAACACAGTTTTTACTGCTCAATGAAGGACAGTGTTGGAGTTGTGATTCATGATTTACTATTTTTTTGTGTCTTGTTTTTGTTGATAGTTAATAAGAAGGTGTGACGTATAAACACTAAAATACTTGGAGTCAAATATAATCATCCTGAGTTGTAATACCTCCATTGCTGTGTCCCAACTCTGGTATACAGTATGTGAAGGGATAGCTTCCTCAGGACTGAAGGCTAGCAAGCTGGGAGTGCACCTTCGCCCAAAACAAGACCAAAACTAATGTTGAAAGGTTTTACCATTAGGAAGCTGCCTTTGAAGTGACCAGCATTAGCTGGACAGTTTGATGAAAGGTTGAAACATTTTACTTCACTGAAAAAACAAATGTTGCTATAGCTTTAAGGTTTGCTTGGTAATGTGTGTTTTGCAGAATAACGTCTCTCCTTTTTAAAGGCAGTGTAAGTGTGGGTGACGGGCTCTGAGGTGAAGTGCGACTGTATAGTTACAGACAGAGGCAGTGAACCAAAACTCACTTGTTGAAATGAAATCGCCTTCACACTCTGCTGCCCGGCCTCAGAAAGTTGCTGGCGGGCAAACACTCAGACGGTGACTCATCGCGCCCCAAACAATGCAAGCTAATGAGTTCTGACATGAAATCAGATGGAAATTACCATCATGTGCATGCATGTCTGTATTATTTAAGAAAGGGTGGTCAATTTCGCAACACAATGCTAACCCTGACAGCTATATATAAACAATATTACAGATTACCATTAAGTGATTGGAAATGTGATACAGATTTAGCCTTGCTGAGCTCCTCAGGCAGGTCAAATCCAAGATACCTCATGAATAACACTGATTATATTTTGGATATATCCTTCTGATGAAGAAACACATAATACAAATTGAAACTCCTTACCTGCTCCTTTACTTTGGTAGGCAGTGATTCACTGCAAATCCCTATGAAGGGGCACTGAAACCTTGATTCTGAAAGTTTCAATGCCTCGGTCGACTCATTTACTGACAGAACTAGAAACATATTCACGAGCATGAGTTTTAAATGCTTTACAGCTTGAATCTGCTCCATTCTCTTGGTTTCTGTCCTTGCTTTTGTTTCATTTCATTCCCAGCCTGGATGAAGGAAACATCTGCTTAGTGAAAGAAGACATTTCCCCCCTCTTGCTAAATCTCTCACATTTTTATGTATCTCTCCTTCCACCCTCAGAGTGTGAGTTCTCAGGAAACATTTGGTCACAGGAAGAGCTCGGTGTGTATGCCGCGGGCTTTGGGCCAGCTGTTCATCCTGCTGCAGTACCAGGCGCTGGCCCAACGCATCAAGGTGTTGGTCCGAAAGGCTGAGAACCTGGCAAAGCTCACACGGATCCCAGGAGCGCCAGGTAATAACCGAAATTAATTCATATCATTCATATATGTGTTTTCTGATCTGTTGCACTTAACTGCGTGTGCCACATCTGTGGTTAAGGTCTGGTAAATTGATGGCAACTGCAACTACTTAAGGTAGGTTAGGGAAAGATAGCAATGTCACGCTACTTTTGTATTTGCTTGTATTTGCCTTGTAGAAGTTGAAGTTGTAGAAACAAACAGCTAGCTGATGTGATCCTTACCTAGCTACTGCGCATGTGCACCTCACAACAAAGATGGGATAGAAGTGAGATGTCTCACTCTGTAGCTAAAACAGAGAGCTCAACACACAGGGTGAAAAGAGGAGCTGCAGCAATGTGCAGTACAACAAATATATGGTGTTTTTTGAAAATTAAACCACATAAACCTATTCTGGTACAACCTCAAAATACAATTATGAATCTGAAATGAGCATAATATGAACACTTTAAGCATTTGGACAAATTACTTCATAAGTAGAATCCTAAAGACACAATAACAACTGGTTTGGGATCAGTTCACTCAGTTGCAGATGTTGGGTAAAACTGTAATACATGTAGTGATTTGAATTCTTTATCCTTCTATTTGTAAGAGTGAGTAAGTTATTTTATTGAAAACAGCTGCCTGCCGCTGCTGGAAAGGTGGTTGATGAGAGCTGAGAGAGTGAATCAAAACAGTAGCGCTGCAGGGTGAGAAAGCAAAACAAAGAGCCGAAAGATGTTAAACCACTGTAAAGCTGAGTGGAACTGAGTCAAGCGGTTATTATCTGTGGGATCCTCACTATGAGCAACAATTCTCACATACAAGTAGTCATGTGAACCATTGTCAACAAAAACATACTGGGTATTGGCACTTTAAGAACGGACTCTCAGTATTTTATCTGAAAAGACTTCCAATTCTAAGACTTTAAATGTATTTTAACCTTTTCTCAGTTGATATTTCAGACATTTGCAAACAGCTTTAAACCCTCAACCCACTGACACTGTGAGCTGCAACACACATGAGCACACACTAGTCGACATGTAAACTGCCTCATAAGCCTCTGTCTGTATTCTCCTCTATTGCCTCAGCCACAGTCAGACAGACCGGATCCTTGATTGGCTTGTAGTATAATTAGATTAGGAACTGATCAGCCCGGTGTCATTTCCCTTCTTGTGCGTATCATATCTCACTGCATCTGATTTAAAGCTCTGCTTTGAGGATGCTGGTTAGGAGAGGAGGAACCAGGCCGTTCTGTAAGAGGAAAACAACTTTAATGTTTTGGTTTCCCCACACTTAAAGTGACGGTTCGAGGCTACGTGGTCAGTAATTTGTTCTTTGTGAGTTTCTGAATCAAATTGTTTCTGAAATATGTAAATACTGTACTGTTTGCAGATGCATGATTCGTGTCTGACAGTGACGCTTTGCTTTTTCATTTTAGTGAATCTAATTAGCATGTTAAAATAGATTTACAAGGGAAATCATGTTTTGCAAGTGATGATGCATAGAGTGGAGAAGGGTTCAGAGAGGGTTATGAGGATGTAGATGCGTAGACTGTTCCATGTGGAGATAAAACAACACACAAGACTGCAGTGACGTGTACATTCATTCGCTAACACCAACAACAACCACAAAATTTGAAGATTTTGAACCAATGATTTTGCGGCTCCTTTTGTATTTGTTTACCTTTGTAGGAAGGAACAATTTCATCCAAATATTGTATTGACATTGACATAAATAAATAAAAACAAGTCTGAACTAAATAAAACAAAATCATGACTGCGGTGTAATTTTTTTCTCCATAGACCACTATGTTGTCATCAACCTGCGTCAGGATGGGAAAGTAATTGGTACCAAGGAGACCAAAGGGGCCAGCGGTGCAAACCCCGTCTGGAACGCTCCATTCCTGTTTGACCTGCCCTCTGGTGACATCACTCAGCTACCATTGGTCCTTGAGTTTATCGTCATGCAGGTAAGTAGTTCTACATTCGTTGGCAAAGATACCTGATCCCTGATACTGTATAGCCTACATTACATGTTAAACAGTGACATGCAGTTTTATGTTAATATGCTGAGGTATTAGTAACTGAATATCTTCATAGTTGTTAATTCAGTTATGTCTATGTATCTACAGGGCCGTCTGTACACCAAGAGCAGTATTCTGGGCCGCGTGTTGATTGGCAGCGATGCCACGGAGGCGGGACAGGGACACTGGAAGGAGATGTGCAGTCGGGGGCAAATAGAGACAGCTCGCTGGCACATCATCCAATCAGATGTGCTGTAGGACTGATTGACAGACTGTGGGACTGCGCTGCTGTCCATCCGCTGCCCAGTGAGTGAAACGCAGAGGTGGAGTGGGAATAACATGCGATTAGGGTGCACATGCTTCAAAGTATTTCTTTTTAGTCGTTTTATTTTTGATTTTAGACTTCCATGTCATTTATCATTAGCAACAGATAATGTTCATGAATGAAATAACTGGGCATGCTGTTTTAGGGAGAGACAAACGTCCATGGTCCATGAATATCTGCAAAACTTTAGAGATAGAAGTACTGATCACTGTATGGAGCAGGGATGTGCGGCAGCTTTCACCATATCAATAGTATTCTGCATCCCAGCATTGCCTTTGTGATTATTTCCACTGTGACTTCTTAAAACTGTAGTCTGTTTAACTGTGTCATTTGGGTTGTATGCAACTTGTGCTGATGTTGTGGTACTGTTTGTATTGTGCCCAGAGGCTACAAATGTTGTGTTGAAAGTTACGGAGTATACAGTATATGTTGCCACTCGTGGTTTGCTGTAGTGTATTACTGTACCATAATTTGTCCACGTACAGTACTGTAAACACCTCTCCTTACGAATATGTACGAGGCCATTACAGTGGCTTCACTTTGTGTGGCATGCCTGCTAAATTATTTTTTTCCTTTGATCAGTTCCCAGAAGGATTTGTAAGTTTTGTTCTCTTTTCATCCACTGGACACTACAATAAACATGTTGGTTCACAGATGCCACAGCCCAGTTCTGAATTTACTGTATACTTACATGGCTTAAAGATTTCTATACTAATTACAACTTTATTCAACAAAAATGCAAAACAGATAAATACAAGAGTGAAGAGCCACTTTACATTGTGTCTGCTATGTTGCTGTGCAACATAAGGTCTTTAGCCAAACGATTGTGACCAAGCAGCAGCATTACCAAAAACCATTATTGACTGTCATGTACTTCTCATACACTTAGGCTCCCTTGCTATTGGATTTTATTATTTAACACAATCTGCAGCTCTGTCTCAATCCAAGAGAAGCCTCAATGAAGAATAGCATTGATCGCATGATGACTTTAGCATGCACTGCCTTTTCTCTGCAGTCAATGGAACACTGTAAAATAGAAATAGATGTGGTCTATTTTAGACAGACTTGCAGAGTCAATATAAGGCAGTCAAAAACCAACAATGAATGAAATCATCTTTCATTCAGTCAGTTAATGCCAAATTCATCACATATAGATGCATTTTTTAATAAAATAATTAAGATATTACTCTGTGGGACAGGAATAGTATTTTTCTTCCTCTTTATAGCCACAAGACACATTAATTAAACTTTAATTCTAGGGTTAAACTGACATTTGTCTAGCCTCTTATTTATCAACATTAAAAACAATAAGAGTTTAAATGCCACAGACTACAGAAACATTTCTTTACAACACTTCACTTACTCATTTCAGTAATTGAAAAACGCGACAGCTACTCTAACAAACTGAAGGGGTTTGAAAAAAACAACTCTTAATATTCAGTACCCGTCACATATATAATAATGACAGAAAATGTAATGTGTTTTTAATATTAATATGCAACGTTTTTTGGTTTCTAGGAAGGAATTGTGTTTGTATTAGTAATATATTGACCATGTTGATGCCTGGTGGTGACACGTACTATCTCAACTGTATATGAATGTCTTTGCTTTTAAAAGGGAACAGTTTAAAAGAAATTAGAATAAATTGTTATTATATAAAAGGAATTTTGCCAAGGATGTGGATTTTATTGAGTTTTTGAGTATTTATTTCTTTGAAAAAGACACAAACGATGATTACATATATGTTTATATATATATATATGTTATGTATATGTTATGAGAGTTTTCATCCTGCTGACAGACACCACATCACATTCACATAACTGTGAAACAAAATAAAGAGGAAACAAGTATCTAAAGCAACATTAAAAATCCACTGCATTGTGATTTTCATACTTTGCTGGAATGAAAATCTGTCTACATTGATTTTAGTTATGTCGCAGAGGCAGGCGCTAGCGGCAGCTGCAAGGAGGGAGAGGTTGGCTGCCACTCTTGTGAACGCACATGGCTATTGGCCGCTGCATTTGAAGTTTATGCACAACCACAGCCAGGGAAATGATACAGGAGAGAATTCTATCGGCAAACGGTTCCCTGAATCCTTTTTACCAAAAAAAAAACAACTTGAAGCATGAGCTTCAAACTTATTATATTAATCATGTCATATTGCCAACTAGCCTATTTCCTCTATTTTCCATCTTTTTTTAGTTGTATGATTAGATTAAATTACTGTAAGTGGATAGCAGCAGCCTGTGGTGTATGGTACATGTAATTAGTTGCATAAGGGCTCTTGCACACTACCTGCGTGGCATGAGTGTGTCAGCTGTGTGGCGTGTCCGTTTTTATTTCGGCTCCCATGTTAACAGGTTAGAGCTTGCACACTGCCTGCGTGACCCGCACGTCTCAGGCGCGAAAACGTGTGCATGCTAGAAATAGCAAGCGTGTTGGAAGCGTTTCCAGGCAAAATAATAATAATAATAATAATACATTTATTTTTTATAGTGCTTTTCTAGACTAGACGCTTTACAGTTTGTTTTGTTTTGTTTTGTTACATAGATACAACAAACAGACAAGGTACATAGACAAGGTTACATAACAGACAAAAGAAAAGAAAACACATAGGTACATGGACAAGCAGAGGCAAGCAAAAGAGGTGGGCAATGAAAAGGAGGGAAAAACTGGAAATGTCTGTTAACAGGAAAAAGCAAGTTCGAAAAGGTGAGTTTTGAGGGCCTGTTTGAAGGATGGTAGGGTGAATAGAATAGAATAGAATAGAATAGAATACACTTTATTGTCCCCGAGGGGAAATTTGTCTTGGACATAGTGCTACAATCTGTTGCTTCACAACATAAACATGTAACAGAAAAAAACATTCTAAAATCAACATAAAATAAAATACAATAAAATAAAATCAACATAAAAATGAGATCAGCAAAGCATCTTACACAAAAGAAGGACACACATGACAGCACAGACAACACAACATCCTAAGAATTAACACTAATAATTAAAGTGCTAAGTGCAAAAAGTGCTGGTGTATTTATTGCACCCCTGCTCTGCTGGGCTAAGATTTACTATTGGAGTTCAGCTTGACGGAAGTTGGAATAAACAATAACTTTTGTTTTACATCTCGGCACACGGAATCTTCTCCCTGATGGCAGAAGTTTGTATTCAGGAAAGAGAGGGTGTAGAGAGTCTGCAGTGATTCTTTCGGCTTGTTTTCTGACTGCTTGCTTGTACAGGCTCTGCATGGGCTTGTACTGTTTCCTCCCTAATGAAGCACAGCGTAACTTCCTTCAGGAATGTCTTCTTAATTCATCACTTTTCTCTTTCTTCTAAAACTGAACAGCTGTTAGAGGCGTTCACTTGAATTGAAAAGAAGCGGCCATGAATTTCACGAGCCAATCACAGCATGACATCCCTGTTTTAAACCTGTCTTCTCTCTACTGCTCAGTTGTCATTTCAGGCAGAGAGCACAACCCTCCTCCTCCCTTTCCACCTCCAGTCTTCATCACACATGGCTCCCTGGGTCCTCCTCCGGCAGACCACTCCCGTCGGCTCCTCGGTCCGGTCTTCGGGCTCCCTCACACCACCACAAGTGTCTAGACTTCATCGGGGGGATATCTTTTGGCTTTCTACCCCTTTAAAAATATTTCATAACGATGGAGTCTAATCTCCAAAGACTCTGTACATTTCATATTTTGCATACGTACAAATACATTTTGCATATCTACAACAAAGTCTCTTCTGGTTGAATTATCCTCATAGCTGTCTTGTGTGTGCTGACCAGCCTGCTTTTTAGCTGCACTGTTAAGTTGCAAACCATGCTGTGATTTCATATCTGATAATGCTCTCCAGAATCGCCCGGTAGTACATGAGCACGATCTGGCTGCTTACTCCATACAGTCTCAGTCGCCTTAAAAAGTATAATCTCTGCTGCAGTCTATTGCACAGGTGGTCAATGTGTGTTTTCCAGCAGAGAAGATGGTCTATATGGACACCTAAGTATTTGTAAGACGTTATCTGGATGATTTTCTGATTTTTGATGACAACTGGCTCATGGTCAATTACTTGCCTTGGGTCAAGGACCATCTTGTGTGTTTTTGTGACATAAGAAGATGGTTGGTGTCACACCACTTGATAAAGGTGTCTATCTCACTCACAGGTGGATTTTTCACTCTGCTTGCCTTCAAATCATCTGGTCCTGGCAGAGATGTTGTGGCAACTGTATGCTTCATGATTAAATATTTAAGTTAAGTTAAGTTTCCTGTTCAGTCTGTGACATCCCTCAGATAGAAAGAAAAAGAATAGAAGAAAGCACAACAGAGGATGTACTTCCTGCGGCAGCTGAAGAAATTCAACCTGCCAAAGACAATGATGGTGCACTTCTACACAGCCATCATTGAGTCCATCCTCACATCCTCCATCACCATCTGGTACGCTGCTGCCACTGCCAAGGACAAGAGCAGGCTGCAGCGTGTCATTCGGTCAGCTGAGAAGGTGATTGGCTGCAATCTGCCGCCGCTCCAGGACCTATACGCCACCAGGACTCTGAAGCGTGCTGGAAAGATTGTGGCTGACCCCTCCCACCCCGGACACAAGCTCTTTGAGCCACTCCCCTCTGGCAGGAGGCTGAGGTCCATCAGGACCAAAACCTCACGTCACATAAACAGTTTTTTCCCCTCCGCCACTAGCCTTATTAACAAGGCCCGGAATCCACCCTGACTCTCTCCACACCCCACTGTAAATACTCTGTACCTACTGTACCTACTCTGTACCTACTCTGTACCTACTCTGCTGTAGCGTTCCTTTTTACTACTGTTTAACTTATTTTACTATTTATTTAATTTTATTTTATCGTTATTAATACATACTGTGTGTATATGTTTATACTTATATTGTTTATATTCTTTTTATCCTTCTTATATTTGTATGTGTGACATGCTCCAACAACACCATGACAAATTCCTCGTATGTGCAACGTACTTGGCAATAAAGCCCTTTCTGATTCTGATTCTGATTCTGAGATAGCTATAAATACCCATAGGATGTGCAATCCAAGTGTGATGTCATTTAACTCCTAGGGTGATGTTATGTCACATCGGACCACCAAACAAATGTGACTACTACCACACACACACACACACACACACACACCCACACAAAAAGCCACGGCTCAGGTCGTTATGAGTCGGAAAACCATGGCAATTTGTAAAATGTGCAAATTTATATATCATGAGCCCATTTGGATGGAAAACACATTCTCTCACTTAATTACACTCATCATATCAAGTCATGACTTCTCCGGGAACCATCACCTTATCGTGGTGGAGAGGTTTGTGTGTCCCTATGAACCTGAGGGCTGTGTTGCCTGGAGCTTTGTGCTCCTGGTAGGGTCTCCCAAGGCAAAGTGGTCTCAGGTGAGGGGCCAGACAAAGAATGGTTCAAAAACCCTATGAAAAAACGAGGTAGAGATGATGTGACCCTGCCCGGAGGAAGCCCGGGGCCCCCGTCTGGAGCCAGGCCCAGATGGAGGGCCCGTCAGCGAGCGCCTGGTGGCCGGGTTTGCCACGGAGCCCGGTCGGGCACAGCCCGAAAAAGCTACGTGGCACCTCTCTCTCCAACCCATGGGCCCACCACCTGTGGGAGGAACCGCTGGGGTCGGGTGCGCTGCCACATGGGTGGCAGTGAAGGTCAGGGGCCTCGACGGACCAGACCCGGGCAGCAGACGCTGGCTCTGGGGACGTGGAACGTCACCTCTCTGTGGGGGAAGGAACCGGAACTTGTGCGGGAGGTGGAGCGCTACCAGTTGGATCTGGTGGGGCTTACCTCTACGCACAGTCTCGGTTCTGGAACCATACTCCTGGATAGGGGTTGGACTCTTTTCTTCTCCGGAGTTGCCCAGGGTGTGAGGCGCCGGGCGGGTGTGGGGATACTCACAAGCCCCCGGCTGAGCGCCGCTACGTTGGAGTTTACCCCGGTGGACGAGAGGGTCGCCTCCCTACGCCTGCGGGTTGTGGGGGGGGAAAACTCTGACTATTGTTTGTGCGTATGCACCAAACAAGAGCTCGGAGTATTCGGCCTTCTTGGAGACCTTGAATGGAGTCCTGCATGGGGCTCCAGTGGGGGACTCCATAGTTCTGCTGGGGGACTTCAACGCGCACGTGGGCAATGATGGAGACACATGGAGAGGCGTGATTGGGAGGAACGGCCTCCCTGATCTAAACCAGAGTGGTTGTTTGTTGTTGGACTTCTGTGCTAGTCATGGATTGTCTATAACGAACACCATGTTCGAACATAGGGATGCTCATAAGTGTACTTGGTACCAAAGCACCCTAGGCCAAAGGTCAATGATCGATTTTATAATCGTTTCATCTGATCTGAGGCCGTATGTTTTGGACACACGGGTGAAGAGAGGGGCAGAGCTGTCAACTGATCACCATCTGGTGGTGAGTTGGGTCAGAGGGTGGGGGAAGACTCTGGACAGACCTGGTAAACCCAAACGGGTAGTGCGGGTGAACTGGGAACGTCTGGAGGAGGCCCCTGTCCGACAGACTTTCAACTCACACCTCCGGCGGAGCTTTTCGTGCATCCCTGTGGAGGCTGGGGGCATTGAACCCGAGTGGACAATGTTCAAAGTTTCCATTGCTGAAGCTGCGGCGGGGAGCTGTGGTCTTAGGGTCTTAGGTGCCTCAAGGGGCGGCAACCCACGAACACCGTGGTGGACACCGGTGGTCAGGGAAGCCGTCCGACTGAAGAAGGAGTCTTTCTGGGATATGTTATCCCAGGGGACTCCGGAGGCAGTTGCAAGGTACCGAAGGGCCCGAAGGGCTGCAGCCTCTGCCGTGAAAGAGGCAAAGCAGCGGGTGTGGGAGAAGTTCGGAGAAGACATGGAGAAGGACTTTCGGTCGGCACCAAGGTGCTTCTGGAAAACCGTTCGCCACCTCAGGAGGGGGAAGCGGGGAAACATCCAAGCTGTGTACAGTAAGGATGGAACGCTGTTGACCTCAACTGAGGAGGTAATAGGGCGGTGGAAGGAGCACTTTGAGGAACTCCTAAATCCGACTAATACGCCCTCTATGGTAGAGGCAGAGCTGGAGGATGATGGGGGATTGTCGTCAATTTCCCTGGTGGAAGTTGCTGAGGTAGTTAAACAACTCCACAGTGGCAAAGCCCCAGGGATTGATGAGATCCGTCCAGAAATGCTTAAAGCTCTGGGTGTGGAGGGGTTGTCTTGGTTGACACGCCTCTTCAACATTGCGTGGAAGTCGGGGACGGTGCCTAAGGAGTGGCAGACCGGGGTGGTGGTTCCCCTTTTCAAAAAGGGGGACCAGAGGGTGTGTGCCAATTACAGGGGTATTACACTTCTCAGCCTCCCCGGTAAAGTCTACTCCAAGGTGCTGGAAAGGAGGGTTCGGTCGATAGTCGAACCTCAGGTTGAAGAGGAACAATGCGGATTCCGTCCTGGTCGTGGAACAACGGACCAGGTCTTTACTCTTGCAAGGATCCTGGAGGGAGCCTGGGAGTATGCCCAACCGGTCTACATGTGTTTTGTGGATCTGGAGAAGGCGTATGACCGGGTCCCCCGGGAGATACTGTGGGAGGTGCTGCGGGAGTATGGGGTGAGGGGGTCCCTTCTCAGGGCCATCCAATCTCTGTACGACCAAAGCGAGAGCTGTGTCCGGGTTCTCGGCAGTAAGTCGGACTCGTTTCAGGTGAGGGTTGGCCTCCGCCAGGGCTGCGCTTTGTCACCAATCCTGTTTGTAGTATTTATGGACAGGATATCAAGGCGTAGTCGGGGTGGAGAGGGGTTGCAGTTCGGTGAGCTGGGGATCTCATCGCTGCTTTTTGCGGATGATGTGGTCCTGATGGCATCATCGGCCTGTGACCTTCAGCACTCACTGGATCGGTTCGCAGCCGAGTGTGAAGCGGCTGGGATGAGGATCAGCACCTCTAAATCGGAGGCCATGGTTCTCAGCAGGAAACCGATGGAGTGCTTTCTCCAGGTAGGGAATGAGTCCTTACCCCAAGTGAAGGAGTTCAAGTACCTTGGGGTCTTGTTTGCGAGTGAGGGGACAATGGAGCAGGAGATTGGTCGGAGAATCGGCGCAGCGGGTGCGGTATTACATTCAATTTATCGCACCGTTGTGACGAAAAGAGAGCTGAGCCAGAAGGCAAAGCTCTCGATCTACCGGTCAGTTTTCGTTCCTACCCTCACCTATGGTCATGAAAGCTGGGTCATGACCGAAAGAACGAGATCCAGGGTACAAGCGGCCGAAATGGGT
The DNA here is from genome assembly GCF_008315115.2 of Sander lucioperca. NCBI lineage: Eukaryota > Metazoa > Chordata > Actinopteri > Perciformes > Percidae > Sander > Sander lucioperca. The sequence goes on from NC_050175.1 coordinate 9,223,827, forward strand.
TTCCTCAGGAGGGTGGCTGGCGTCTCCCTTAGAGATAGGGTGAGAAGCTCAGTCATCCGTGAGGAGCTCGGAGTAGAGCCGCTGCTCCTTCGCGTCGAAAGGAGCCAGTTGAGGTGGTTCGGGCATCTGGTAAGGATGCCCCCTGGGCGCCTCCCTAGGGAGGTGTTCCAGGCACGTCCAGCTGGGAGGAGGCCTCGGGGAAGACCCAGGACTAGGTGGAGGGATTATATCTCCAACCTGGCCTGGGAACGCCTCGGGATCCCCCAGTCGGAGTTGGTTAATGTGGCTCGGGAAAGGGAAGTTTGGGGTCCCCTGCTGGAGCTGCTACCCCCGCGACCCGTTACCGGATAAGCGGACGAAGATGGATGGACGAAGATGGATGGATATCAAGTCATGCTTCCCATTCATGGCTCCCTTCCTCACTCTGTCATTTGAACTTTTTCTATCCAGATATGTTTTAGGTTACTCTAGAAGGTTCAGAGCAAAGTTAAAAATAGTTTAATTTGATTGTTGGTTTATTTAATGTATTTATTTGTAAGTTTGCACAATACAAGAATGTATCAGGCATTTTTCTTTGTACCCAAATGTGGACACCTAAAGTATAAATGTACTGTAATAATGCAGGCAGTAAAATAAAATCAAGCTATAACCATTATTTCCCAATACCGATATAGGGTTTTATGACTTAATGAAAGTGAATTTGAGAAAATATTTTCCCAAGATGCTTCTGTGGTGCTTGGAGATAAACCCTTTAAACATGAAAGCACAACATACTGCACATCCTGTTTAGTGTAAAGGCTATGGAAAAACGTTCCTGGCATGAGGCTGCAAAGCATTTGATACAGACATGCCTCTCTTTCTTCATTCCTCTGATCTGCCCCCACCCCCCGTGCTGGGGAAGGCTAAGTAAATGAGAATTTTTCTTGATCTATCCGCAGTGTTATCATCTCTCTATGTGGGCCGGCAGTAACTCTGCCACTGTTGCATCGAAGCAGCTTTGGGATTCCCTGGATCAGATGCTGCAACACAGAATAGTTTGGGAGTGAGAGAGACGAGAATATGAGAAGAAGTGTTACAGAATGGCACAGGAGGTGGAACCCAAAAGCAGACGAAAACACAATAATTAAGATTAAGTGTTTTAATGAGTGAAATATATACAATAATTGTGCTGGTGGCAAAAAGGAGGGTTGTGTCGAGGGAATCCAGTGGTGATGGTGGTGGGTGCAGTGCGCTCTCCAGAGCGTGCCCAGTTAAGTGGTGGCGTTGACCATGTGGTAAGGCCTCCTCCAGAGTACAACAAACAATTGAGTTTGAATCCAATCCTTACAGAGAGAGAGAGGAGCAGGTGGGATGAGCAAGCAGGCAGGCAGGCAGGCACAAGCAAGCAAGCAAGGCAGGCTGCAACAAGAGATAAACACAGAAAATATTTTAGCTACACAAGCTAAAACACCAGGTAAACAGACAACACAGGGCACCAGGAGTGCAACTACACCACACTGGTAGACTGTACAATCTAGCAACAAGTGGATCACAGAGCCAGCCTTAAATACTGCAGGAGGGTGATTAGGGAATGAGCTTCACCTGGTGCCACCTGCCAGCTAAGCCGCGCCCACAGCTCACAGTCATCGGCACAGGAGGGAGGAACATGAGGGAAACAAACAAAAACACACAGAACAAAAAGAAGCATGGGCTGCCATGATGACATCATGACAAGAAGAAGAGGGAGACCTTATAAAAAAAAAACTAAAAAAAAACTGCACTGCACTGCATGTGTAATTGTACGTGTATTTCCATTTTTGCACATTAAAGGAGTAAGAATCCTCCCTTTAAATTGGGGTATCAAATATTATACTTTGTGTAACAATACTGAACTTGTAACAGAGGAAACAGATGCTGCATAATGCTACACTGTGAACCAAAACAGTGTTTCATAGTCTCTCCTCTCAGACAACAAGCACGTAAAATATAACTACCTTGACACTAAGTGGACTGGACACTATGTTCTCTCCCACATAAAGACTATTTATAGAATTAAACGAAAGCTAACTCTGTCCAGTCCAGTAAGCAGCAGTCAGATCTTTAACGTTTAAAGCACCAGCTTATTGGAATAAATTACCTGTTGATTTTAGATCCATTTCAACTTGGTATGTTTATTTAAAGATTTTTTGTGGCATTTTAGGCCTTTATTTTTGACAGGACAGCTTAGACATGGAAGGGGAGAGAGAGGGGCAATGACATGCTGCAAAGGGCCGCAGGTCGGAACCGAACCCACAGCCGCTGAGTCGAGGAATAAGCCACTGTATATGGGCGTGCGCTCTACCAGGTGAGCTACCCAATGCGCAAAACTTAATATTTATATTGTATTTGGTGATCCACTCACTCTACTGTTTATGTTATTGGCCTTTTCGGCCACCTAGTGGTTGTAATATTTTGATCAATTTAATGTATGTGGTCTGTCTTTTGTTTTGTAGACAGACACCCCCTCCAAAAACGAGATGGTACATCTCAAGGGCTTTTATCCTAATTAACAGATTTGAACACAGTCCCTGAACATCCCTCTGTTGGTCGGACTGTTGACTGTGTTTTGGCATTATTGATCCACACATGCCAGCTTCTCTGCCTGTCTGTGCACCTATCTGGGTAGAAGTCAGTAATAATTCCTCAGTGCATCGATCATACTGACAAAGTTTTATCCATGTACAGTATGTGAGGGTGCAGGCATCGCAGATGGTTTGTTTGGGGGAAAAATCAGTTGGTGGTTTATAAAATGGAGAACTTAGATTAGCATAGAAACTATCATTGCTAAACATTAAATCTGGCTAATGATTTAGGAGCTAATGATCTCCAGCCTTACGGAGTTCTGACATCCTCCACACTGCACAGCAGGACACATCCGTGACTCACTGTTTTAGTCTTGTGCTGCTCAGGTTGCCTTCACTAGACCCACGGTCTGACATTTACTGCCTGTCACTCTGCACCTGCTTTCATCTGAGGAGACAGCAGGGCCTTTCTGTTTTGGAGTACAGGGAACATGTCGCCCACTATGCTAAATTGGATGCTGAGGCGTGCCACCTACTGTACATGCTCAGCTCAAAGCAACTGTTTTCCAGTGCAGCAATGAAAAAAAGTTACAAAAAAAAAATACTTTTCTTTCAGAACACAGAAAAAAGTCAAAACTACTTCCCACACACTGCCTTACCAGAAAAGATGACAATTTATAACTATGGAAACAAAGTAATAGGGACAACTTGGCATTTTGAAATTCAACTTAGCAAGAACTCAAAGGTACATATCATAATCAAAGAGGCCTAAAGATAAGTGGGAGTAAATTAGGTGTATGACTATGATTTTAATAAAGATTTTAAACTGCAGCTTTTGACACTGTCCATCACACAATCCTTCTGGATAGATTAGAAAACTGGGTTGGGCTCTCAGGAACTGTCCTCAGGTGTTTTAGGTCATACTTAGATGGCAGGGGATATGTAGTAAGGATGGGCAATCTCGAATCTGAGAGAACGACCATGACATATGGAGTTCCACAAGGATCTATCCTTGGGCCCCTTCTATTCAATCTGTATATGCTTCCTCTTTGTCATAATCTGCAACATCATAAGATCTCTTATCATAGCTATGCGGACGACACCCAGATTTATCTTGCACTCTCATCAAATGACTATGCTCCTATAGACTTTCTATGTCTTTGCTTGGAGAAAATAAAACAGTGGATGCAACAAAATTTCCTCCAACTAAATGAATATAAGACTGAAATAATTCTGTTATTCAACAAAAAAGGAAGACTGGCACTTAGTACTTACCTTGACTCTAGAGGACTAAAAACGAGTACCAAAGTCAAGAATCTTGGTGTAATAATTGATGAAGACCTACATTTTGGTCATCACATTAAAGCGGTAACTAAGTTATCTTTCTGGCATCTCAAAAACATGGCGAGAATCAGAAACTTTGTATCCAAACATGATTTAGAAAAGATCATTCACACTTTTATTACTTGTAGGGTAGACTACTGCAATGCACTTCTTATTAATGCTCCTAATAAGACCATAAAACAGCTGCAACTCATCCAAAATGCTGCTGCAAGAATACTCACAAACACCAAGAGGAGAGAGCAAATTACCCCAATTCTCAAATCCCTGCACTGGCTTCCGGTTAAATTCAGAATCGATTTCAAGGCCTTACTTATTGCCTTCAAGTCTTTCAATGGTCTAGGCCCTAAATATATTGCCTACATGTTTATTGACTACGAGCCTGGTAGGTCTCTCAGATCAGCAGGTACTGGTCAGTTGGTGGTGCCCAGAGTTCTTTCCAGGAGTGGTGAAACGGCCTTCAGCCATTATGTTGCCCACTGCTGGAATCAGCTTCCACTGGATCTAAGGCATGCACCAACTGTAACCATTTTTAAATCTAAGTTAAAGACTGTTCTCTTCTCCAGAGCTTTCAATTGGTCTCGCTTGATGGCATTTTAATTACTTTATTATTTGTTTTTAAACTATGTTATGCCTTTATAATATGTTTGTCTTCTCATGTATCTCAATTGTATATTTGTTGTTGTTGTTTCTGCCTGTAAAGCACTTTCAATGACCTCTGTGTATGAGAAAGTGCTCTATAAATAAATTTGCCTTGCCTATGCAGTATCATGTATGAGCTCAAAACAGATATATAAATAAAATGCAGTTGTGAATATATTTGTATTTGTACAAAAACTATTTGTATAATAGTTGGCTAATTCACCTGACTGTCTTACCCTATCTTGGCCACATGTATTGACTATGCTCTGCTTCCACTCAGCACCCAGATCAACAGCAGTGGAGTACTGTACCTTCGGAGTGCACAGGCTGTCAGAAACCGGCTTCTAGCTCACCCAGTGGGAGCTTTTCCCCTATGTTGGCTGAGTCCTGCAGCAGCGCGGGTTCGGGTCCGACCTGCTGCCCTTTACTGCATGTCATCCCCCATCTCTCTCCCCCTTTCATGTCTATCCACTGTCTCTATGTAAAGGGAAAAAGCCCCAAAAAATAATCTAAAAAAAAAAAAGAAACCTCTGCCGTCATCCTTGATTAGTCTGTTACTTAACTGTGTACGTAAATGGTTAATGCACTGTAACCCCCAGTTAGAAGAACGCTGCACTGCACAATCCCAGACAGAATAACTAGATGAATAAAAGACAAGAGAATTTTCCCCTATTGTTCTCTAAAACTTCATCCAAAACAATCACATCAGTGTATAGACTTGTATATCAGACATCTCAGCTTCAGATTTATAAACAAATTGTGCTCATACTTATGTATGTTTTACTGCATTCCTAATGACCAATGTTGTGCTGTATTTAGGCAATAAGTCTATGCATTTAGTCAGTGACTTACAGTACACATAAATCACATTCTTAAATTGCTTTATTTTATTTGCTTATACACTAATGAGGTTGATATACAGCAACTGAGTAAGGCTATGCATCATGAAAACATGTTTTTACTGTTAAATATTAAAATTTTATAAGAGCAAGTGGATATTCGATTTTAGAGCAATATTTAAAAAGAAAATAACATATAATAATGAACAAAACTTACATTTTCATGTTTACAGTAATTTAAGTGCTTTATATGTCTTGATCAAATGATTTCCTGGCCAGAATGTGTGAACTATGAAACGTGGACCATGATTCCAAGTAAAACTGCTTGAACGTTGCCCTCGTGTGGATCTCTGAGGAAAAACAGCTGCTGGCTAAAACAATCGCTGAAGTAAACTAAACAACAAAAAGGACTGATATGTTAGGTTAATTACAGAAACATCACATAAAGGGCTGTTTTTGAGAGTTTAGCACATCATATGAGAAACAGGCAGCTGTGTGTGTGTGTGTGTGTGTGTGTGTGTGTGTGTGTGTGTGTGTGTGTGTGTCTGACTGTACCTGCATGTGTTGAATGCCTGGGTGTATGTACTATTGTTGTTGAGATGCTTTAAGGTCATATCAGCACAAGTCAAGCACGCACACGCATGCAAGCACACACTCACACACACACACACACACACACACACACACACACACACACACACACACACACACACACACACACAGAGTGCGTGGCACTATCTTTGTGGGGACCCGTCATTGACATAATGCATTCCCTAGCCACTTACCCTAACCTTAACCATCACAACTAAATGCCTAACCTTAACCCTTACCCTCACCCTAACCATAACCTAATTCTATCCCTAATCCTAAAACCAAGTCTTAACCCTCAAACAGCCCTTTAAAGTTGTGGGATCCAGCATTTTGACGAAGCTGTCCGGACCCCACAAGTATACTGTATTCCCGGTTTTTGGACCCCACGAATATAGTTTTACAAGAACACACACACACACACACACACACACACACACACACACACACACACACACACACACACACACACACACACACACACACACACACACACAGACACACCCTAGATGGCAGTAAAGCAAATAGCATCAAAGGCCTGGCTGTCGTCTACGTTTCCAGGTGAAAGCTACTGTCTCCACCTCAGTAATAAAATAATGCCACATTTGAGCTACATTATGTCAAAACAAACACACCCTGCATCTCTGCTCTTTGAAAGGAAAATGTGTGTGTGTGTGTGTGTGTGTGTGTGTGTGTGTGTGTGTGTGTGTGTGTGTGTGTGTGTGTGTGTGTGTGTGTGTGTGTGTGTGTGTGTGTGTGTGTGTGTGTGTGTGTGTGCGTTTGTGTGTGTGTACGTGAATGCATGAGGATGTTACGTGCGAGACAATGCGTGTGCATGGACCAGTGTGTATGTGTTTGTGTGTGTTCCAACTGTCGGCCCTCACATCTGGAGCCCACTACAGACCTGGTGGAGGATCAGAGAACCATATCTGAGATCAAATCTGTCTCTTTCCCTTTATTAGAGCCTTCTGTGACCATGATTAATGAACACTCCGTCACGATTTGACCAGCTTTCACGCCCCTTACGCACCAGCTCAGAACTTTAACCCCTCCGGCTCAGGTTGCTCCAGTCTAGGCCCTGAAATCACAGCACGGTCAGAGGTCTCCAGTCTATCGGCACCGGATCAAATGGCTGCTGGATCGAAGAAGACAAGAACGCCGTCCTGGTGCCTGAGAGTGTGTAAGTGAGAGACAGGCAAGGAGAAAACATGTAAACATAACTCTTTTACACATGTTTTTAAAGGTCCAATCACCATTCATAAAGACATTAAGGACTGTATAAAAATGATTGTTGGGGTGAGGGGGCTGAAACTTTTACTTAAAAAAAGAAGAAGCAAAACTCTCCCTAATGAATTTAATATTTTCTTGTGACCCTCCCCTTGATACCACACTTGCATCTCAAAATAATATGACAGTATTGAATTGATGCAAATTGAATAACAATTTAAACTTTCAATTAAACCTTAGCCACCAAATTGTGTGGAATTAACAATTGCCAAAGTTATGGCAAACATAAAATTGTACTCTACTTTTTAAATGAACCAAAAGGTGCAGCGGTGAGCAATGTCACTTTACTTAAACTTGAATATGGCATCAGATTACTGTATGTTGTAGCCTGATATGTTTAAAAATAAAATATAAATATAAATGAGTAAAGTCAAAAGACCCTACCCTGCTCTCCTGAAAATGAAAAAATATATATATAAACCTCCCCCTTTTCTGACCCTCCCAATATTTTTTTTACAGTCCCTTAATGAGTTTCTTCTCAGTTGCATCCTCACCACTTGTATCACTTGATTTTACATTCCTCAATGAAAAGCATTGATTCAGTTTATAAAGCTGCACGTGAGTCTAAAAGATGGGGTTATTTTAATTCACCTGCCACTATATGTCAACAATGTTACCTTCAGGCTGAAGCTGATGAAAGAAACCAAAGAGTCAGAATGGGCTTTAAATGCAACAATTGTTACACACTGTATACTCATACACATATCTCCACCACAACAAACTGTCCCTGCTGTGCATTCAGTGGGACAGCATGGTGCAAGACTGCAGCTGCAGACGAGGGTTAGTGGGAGCTATAGTGAAGATGTGTTGAAGATTGTGAGGCCAAATATCCCAGAGCAGCTGGACTCAGTGTGCCTCTCTCGTCTCTGTGTAAACAATGGGCCAGGCAACGTTAAGCAAAAACACATGAGACTCGTTTCTATTCAAACTATCTCCATTGTTGTGTTTGCTGACAGGCCCTTCTGCACGAAACACATGTTTGAACTTATGATGGGTCTGAGGGTGCTATTAGTGGTGTTTTAACCCCGGAGAATTTCAGACCATTCAAGGACCACATTTCATGGGCTGGAGCCCTATTTTCTAGATGCTGTGACTACATTCAATCCAGATTAGAATTATTATTTGAACATTATAGAGCCATGATTTTTCTTAGATGTGGAACACACACTCTGTTTTCTCATTCGACACATGCATGTGTCGAGTACAAAGCACCATAACTGCACAGCCTTTCAAATTATTTCTTAACTTTTCACAACTGGTAGTTTGGCAAGTAAGAAAATGTGAAGGCGGACCTTTTAATGGAACATTGTGGCATTGTGGTATTATTTTTATGTACGTATGGACTTCAACACTACACAAATACAATTTCAAAACACGCAAATTGGGGTTAAATGCCTTGCTCTAAGGTACCATGGCAGTATTTGAGTAAAAGTCCCATGTCATTCTCATTTTTAGGTTCATACTTTTATTTTGGGTTTCTACTAGCACATGTTTACATGCTTTAATGTTCAAAAAAATATTTTTCTCATACTATCTATCTGAATATACCTGCATTCACCCTCTGTCTGAAACGCTCTCATTGGTCGGCGTGTCCAGGTCTTCTGCATCTCGGATTCTCTGCACCATCATTGCAGTCAGGGAATGACTATAAAGGCACTGTACTGGCACTTTTTACACATGTATTAAGTATAGTTGTGACATCACAACTGTATGAAAGTCCTGGCGTCTCATTTAAAGGCACAGTTTCTGGCTGTGCATTTTTCTGTGAGCATTTTGAAGCACCTAGACCTGCTTCATAAGAGGAAAAGACGTTCAAATCTTACCTTTTACAAAATGGGACCTGAAGATGAATACATGTACTTTACTCACTTTATCCGTTCATATTATTACAGCTGTCGAGTGTCAGGAATGCAAACTGGTGGCCTTCGGTGTTAAAAGCTCACACTTATTGAGATAGCAGTTCATTATGTGGAGGACAGTGAAAATTGAAGTTACTAAATACCTTACTTATTTATCCTTTATACTAAATACAATAATGTTCCTTCCCATAGGATCAAAATTGTACTCTAAAAACATGTTTTCCAGCAATTATTAAATATAAAATCTCCAGGGAGCATCAGATCCTGGCATTTCTGGCATAGAGTAATAAGTGCGTTCTGTTAGAAAGAAACTGTGAAAGAAAAGAAAAGACCTAAGGCAACATTGAACAAAGAATTGATCAGTTGGTCTGAGAATAATTCATTGGTACACATTTTCTGTATTATCTACTTTAATCACTGGAGTATGAGCCAAGCTGTTGTCTAACAGCTTGCTCCATGTTCTAAGTGGTACGCACCACTCCCAGCCAGCAGACTCTGGCCACTCTGCGTTACCTCGGCTCTGATCGCCTGCCAGGGGAAATAAATAAATAGGAGTAAACCAATAATGAAAGTCAGATGATTATGTGACAATGATGTTACGGGAAACATTTCAGGCTCAACATGTGATGCACAGACGTGTTATGTATTACTTTGTAAAAAAGAAAGAGAAAACAAAGCATTATATATTATTTGATATCTGCAAACATTACGACATCCTGTCTGTATGGGCTTAATTATTTACTGCCATACTATCATCGCTGGATGTTGTTTTTAATTAAATGAAGATCACAGCTCATTATGTTTTAGCCAGTTTGATCACAATAACTTCTTAATTAGAAGTCTCAGATCAAAGTCATGGCACAGTGTTTCTGTGACACAATAATGGATGACACAGAGAGGCTAAGAGCCAACGATGTGTTGCAAATTTTGTGTGTATTGTAAAGACTAGGTTCTGGTAGACCTGAAAGCATCACATGCAGGTACAGTCAGACACACACACACACACACCCACACACACACACACACGCACACACACACACACACACACACACACACACACACACACACACACACACACACACACACACACAGCTGCCCATTTCTCATATTATGTGCTAAACTCTCAAAAACAGCCCTTTCCGTGATGTTTCTGTAATTAACCTCACACATCAGTCCTCATGTGAGAATCTCAGTTTGACAGAACTGGAAAATCCCCTACTGTACTTTATTCTGTTCCCTGCTATTTGACACAAAATAACCTTCTTTTAAAGGAACACGCCGACTTATTGGGGCTTATTCACCGTAATCCCCAGAGTTAGATAAGTCGATACATACCCTTCTCATCTCCGTGCGTGCTGTAACGCTGGCTGACGCCCCCAGCATTAGCTTAGCCTAGCACAGATCATGCAGGTAACTGGTTCCAACTAGCCGACTGCTCAGAATAAGTGACAAAATAACGCAAACATGTTCCTGTTTACATGTTGTGATTTGTATAGTCACAGGGTGTACAAATAATAAGGTCACATGAGACACAGCCATATTCTAACCGTATACTAAGTGGGAACTATATTCTCAGAAAGTGGAAGCACTGCTACTTGGGCGGAGTGATTAGCGCAGAACCGAAAAGCACAGTTACTTCCGTCAACAAAACCAATGTGAATAGCTAGTTAGTAGCGAACGTGACTGGTGATCATGGAATTATTTGTACACCCTGTGACTATAAAAATCACAACATGTAAATAGGAACATGTTTGCGTTATTTTGTCACTTATTCGGAGCAGTCGGCTAGTTGGAACCAGTTACCTGAATGATCTGTGCTAGGCTAAGCTAATGCTGGGGGCATCAGACAGCATTACAGCACGCACGGAGATGAGAAGGGTATGTATCGACTTGTCTAACTCTGGGGGTTACGGTGAATAAGCTAAAGTCCCAATAAGTCGGAGTGTTCCTTTAAGGCTAAGATGGTGTATTGCTGATACAATAAGAATCAGCCTGATGATTAGAGTGTAGAGTATCTGGTTACTAAAATAAATGAGTAAATGTTTCCACTCCAACTGCCGCTGCCTATTTTGTAAATAAGGAAAAGGACAAAGAAAAGTCCTTATTAACCGAATTAACTGTATTTTTTTATTCCCATAGAAAAGCATTGTCAACAGCAAAATATCATACCGTGCAATTTTCTTCTAATGAAATATTGGCTGATACAGTATTGACTGTAACTAATCTAAAACCAGGAGCGTGCACTGATGATGATGAACCGAAAAAGGGATAAAGGAAGTGGACCTGTATATGTGGAGTGGCTGACGAGAGAATGAGATGCAGGTGAGGAGGTGGGCGGGACGGCCAGACAGAGCTGATTAGTGAAGTGGGAACAGGTGTGTGGATGGCTGTGGCAGTCAGGTGATGTGGGACATATACCCCGTTTTACACATACATGGTTATTTGGAAAAACTGAGACATTTCCCTTTGTTTGTGCCCTTCGTTTACACGCAAATGGAGAATTCACCTCTGAAAATGATTCTTTCTAAAAACTCCGGCCAGAGTGGAGATTTTGGAAAACTTTGTTTGCACGTTTGCATGTAAACTGAGACAAACGGAGGTTTAGACAGCTGAGGAAGTGAGGAAGAGAAGAGAGAGGAAGTGATTTGTTGCTGTTGTTGCTATTTTCAGGATTCTGATTGGCTAACGTGGGCTTATGCTTCTCGTTACACTGCCATCTACAGGTTTGGCATACTCTTGACGGCATATATACACAGGTACGTGTAAACAAACACTTTTCTGAAAACTGACAGCTGAGTACGATGTTATTTTTGAAAACGGAGAGGTTGAAATATCCATTTATGAAAAAAGCCGGCCACGTGTAAACAGTCTAACAGAGCCAGACTGTGACAAATATAGGGTCTCCCCCACACACACACACACACACACACACACACACACACACACACACACACACACACACACACACACCCAGATGACAAACTGATCAGATATGTTTTAAATATAGAATATTCTGTTAAATACATTATGCAGGTTGCAGCTTGCATTGTACAAAATAAAATGAAAATGTCCCCAAATCTAACAATTGTTGAATGCTATTAACAGTTAGCACACTGAACACAAATACTGTATGTCCCCAATGCAGTGTGTTCCAGTGTGCCAATTAACTGATTATTGAGAATCAATTGAGAATTAAACCTTTACATATAGTGCACTGTTAGTTTTCCATTGTCCATAGCCTCAATACACTAGAGTGAATTCCATCTGCAAGGATGTTTTGCCTCAGTTTGAATGGAAACGCTCATTCACAGACATGTAAAACTCACAACTGTGTGTAACAGGTTTGTACCTCTGCTCTCGGTGCTGCTGACTGTGAAATGTTATTTTAAAATTTTCAAAATCTCAAAAAAAAAAAAAAAAACTGATACTGAACATCACAACTTAATGGGGTTTTAAAAGCAGTCATGAAGTACATGTGTTTTTCTTATCTTTCTGAGAAAGGTGAGAAAGGCTTTCTCACTTCAAAGGTAGAGAGTTAGAAAGACAATTATATTGTGTTACGGGCCTCCACTGTCAGCTTTAACAGACAGTTACCTCTTCAGCACTCTGCAGTAGACCGACTGTCGCTCATCATCAGATGGTTCTAATTAATGTGATTAAATGCTGCTTGCTCAAATCATTGTTTGTTAATGACACAACTTCCTTGGTACTTGCGTTCTGCATTTTACCACGGTGACGACTTTCACAAACTCCACATTTACAGGGAACAGTAAAGACAGCCAAATAATAAAAGCAAACATTTACAGAGAGCAATTAGAAGGCTTTACCACATGACGTTTGCACACACTGAACCCATCTGCTCCTGCTTACCGGAACCTTTACAGTTTTAAAATCACCACTTCCCACCCATTTTCAAACTGCCTGTTCTTTAGAATAAAGCCCGCCTTGTCAAAGATTGCAGAATTTATTTGTTGCCTGAAGTCCAATTTGTTCGGTATTTGTTTATATTGCATCTCACATATCTTAGATTGGCCCTCAGTGCCTCTGTCAGGTCTCAGAGGTTTGACCTGTAAGTCTGCAGGCAGGGACAAGTGCCTAGTGGTCCTCATAAAGCAAATTATGGAACATGGTTTTTATTAAGGTCAGTGACCATGGGAACACTGCCGGTCTGTCTTGTATTTTCAGCATGTATATTGTTTTAGCAAGGCGAGTAACAGGAAATTGTAAAACAACAGGTAGTTTCAACCAAACACTTTGATTGGCCAAAGACGTGTTCCAGTCATACTTATAATTCCTCATAAACAGAGCTAGTGTTTCTTTATAAACAAGAAAGTGGTTGTCGTGCTTAGTCTTGTGGTAGCCAGCAAATCCGTGTTGATTTTAATGTGGTTTGTAAATCCCTATTTAGAGCAGCCACCCTGTTGTGATTAGAGAGGCAGTTTCAACTGATGCCTTTATGTATAGGGATACAAAATGTTTACAGTAAAACTCGAACCATAATTATCCAACTGTATGAAGGTTGTGATACAGCCTCTTTACTGAATAGGGTTAAACTACAGTAGTTAGTTAGGACTTCAGGTTTCTGCTGATGGGAACTCAGTTTTCCTTTTTCCTGGTCTGTGTGCACTTGTATGGAGACTGTCCTCACCTGCAAAAAGACAGCACAGGTTTGTTCAAATGACATTTTAACCATTTTCCAATCAAGTTAACTCTTGTTTTTTAAAGATTTTTTATGGCATCTTAGGCCTTTGACAGCTTATACATGAAAGGGGAGAGAGAGGGGGAATGTCATGCAGCAAGTAGCTTTGTGGGCGGATCTCGGGCGTTGTTGCTATAGAGGGTTTTCACCAACATCACGTTCTGGGCGGTAACCTGGATGTGCGGCCATATTGGAGGCACTCGGTGTAAACAACTGAATGGAGTAATGGAGTATTGTGCGCTTTGGATACTTTAAGTGAATGTAGCCATGTCTAAACAACAGAAAAGCTCATCAAAACGCGTCCAAGATGCAAAGGCATATAGGGAAGGACTTGTACCACAAGAAAAGGCGCGATATTTAGAGAAATTACAGTTTATTGGCGGTGCAGATCCCTACAAGTTGGCTCCCTTTTCTTGGATCCATGACGACCCGGTGATTCTTCCTTCAGTTGCATATCCCGATATAGTCAACTACCTCGTTTTCTCGCCGAGCCTATACACAGCGGAAGACCTTAGCTAAATCCTACAAAGGTTTGGAGGACACCAGATGGTGTGTGGATGGGTGAGGGAGAGGCAGTACCAAGTCATCAACGACCGTTGTGTTGTGAAGGCCAAAGTAAGTAATGCAATAACGTCTTTAATCAACCTAACCTTAACTGTATGATATCATTGCGATACTCAAGGTGTAGCCAAGTGACTCTCAATCGTTGTTTTTTTTCATTTCGAAGACCGAACAAGACAGATTTTTTCCCCCGTAGATTCTGGTTGAGCTTTGCCAACCACAAGCGCCTCCTTTCCTCTGATAACTTCTGGCATTCCTCTCCCTGGTTTTTAATAACTTTTGGAAGTCGATAATATTCCAAATGTTTTCCTCAGTCTGACCTATTGGTACAAACTAAAACACGGCAATAATTAACCATTTTCCTTGACGAAGTTCAGGATCTACTACAGTGCCTGTGCTTTGTTGTGATGCGGGGTACCTCCAATATGGCGACTTCTGGTCTGATGACGCGTCGTGAAAACCCTCTATTATACCGGTGGGATAAATGACTCTTGCGCCCGACGCAAATCTAAAATGGGTTGGTCTGAAGTAGCTACATTACTCATAGGTTTGGTTTGGGCGTAACGTGCAATAAACCAATCAGAGCGTTATTTCACATTCCCTTTAAAAGCAGGCACGCTTGTTCCATGGCGGATTGCTATTATAATGACGGATTTACTAGGCGCACGCTCTTAAGAAATCCATGGGCGCATGCCAGGAGCGGTTCACAGCCGAGGAGACCGACGTTTGCTATTCATTTTTCTTTTTGACAAAATGTAAATAAAGAAATGTCACAAAAACATACTTTCCAATGTTTTGGGCTCACTCTTGCTGAATCACAAGGTTATGAATGCATGGTGATATTTTTGCAATGTAGTCTAACATTAGACCGAGATTACCTCACTATAGACGATGCAGCTCTTCTGTCTTTCCTCTCCTGTGCTGCTGCTGGGGCATTTGGGTTAAGTGGCATCGGCACATGCAGTTCAACATCACATCTCCTTAAGTCCTCAAATATTTCCTCATTTATGTCATCAACACATCCATGATTCATGGAAATATTGTGTAAAACAAGGTCATATTTTTCTTGGTATTTATGTATGGTTTGCAAAAATGGGAACTGCTGGGTCCGTGAGATGAGAGAAGCAAAGTGTATGCGCGGTTTGCACACTCTACATTATGGCCAAGCATGCGCCCTTAAAATAGCATCTGAATAACATGCCACTGATTTTAGACTAGGTTTTTCCTGGTCTGTGACGGAATTGTTTTCTGAAACTGCAAAATAGCACTAGGGAACATTTGCGCCGGAACACGCCTCCTCTTTTTGCTGAACCGCCCCCTGGAGCGCAAGTTCATTCCCTAATTTACCGATGTGAGTCTGTGGAGGGAAAAGTCCGATGTGCGTCAGGTGCAAAATAGGAATGATACATGCGTCGGTGTACAAACTCAATTGCGCTGGGTGCAAGATAGGGCCCGAAACATTTAAATCGAAATTTCTATTTTGGTAGGACTGCTAACAACTCATAGACTCATAGACAAACATGACAAGGGCCCCCTCAGAAATGGCTGTAGGGAAACTTCAGAAGGCGAAAGTTCTTGTTAACTTTTACTGAGGAGCAATAGAAAGCCTCCTGACTAAAGTAGACACATAGCTTTTTGGTAAGGGGTCACAAGCGAAAAGAGTTGGGAACAACATATAACAATAATTTGAATTTTATAAGATGATCACCTATTTTTATGTAAAATAAGTATAAAGAAGTATCAATTATACTGGGAAAAGTTGTACTTTTTATAACTCAGTTTGATCCCTATAATAAGCAAATTAAAAGTATCACATAAGGTAATTGGACTTGAAGCATTAGTGCGTAATTTTTTGATATTAATGAACGTCCGTTACATTCAAGCCACTGCCAAATGAGTTGCTACAAAGCTAATTAAGACTATCAGCTCCACACAATTCTCTCTGTATTTCTCAGTGTGGCTGTGTTCAGAAGATTCTGGCGTCCGGTAACTTTCCCCATGCAGAAACTCGAGTGGTCACGGAAGGCTTCTATCATGTGGACGTGCCGACAGTTTTGTTTTCATTACTTAAAATATCTCATGGGGGCGGCAGAAACTATGCACTATAGCTTTAAGTACAGTACTTGTACCTACTGTTGAGCAGCCTTGCCATTTAAAGTCACATACACATAGCGAAATTCATTCTCTGCATTTAACCCATCCCTCAAGGGAACAGTAGGCAGCCATTTACAGCGCCCAGGGACCAAGTCAAGATCTGAACCAGTGCCACTGACTGGAGAACCTAGTACATGTTTTTTGATGGTGGGGGAAACCGGAGCACCCATACAAACTCCACACATAAAGGCCCGGAACGACCTGGATTCGAGCCCAGAACCTTCTTGCTGTGAGGCCACAGTGCTAACCATTGGGCCACCATACTGTGATTATGAGTAACACAAATATCTTTAATACCTCAGAAGGCATTCTTTGCTGAGACTGTGGGTGGGTAAAACATAAATGCAATACATTGTGCAGCTGTCTATGATTGATATTGTGAGTGCCACTTATTTTTTTCTTTTCACAGTTTAAGAGCCCTTGCAATATTTCACCCTGTTTGTCTAACACAGCCCCATGCACACAGAACACATGCTGACACTGTGTGGTAGCAAGACCTCACATACAGGGAATGAGATTTAGTACGCAGCTCTAATTAGAATTGCTTGTCATCGTTATTCATCCAGTTGATCTAATTACTGTAGCTCTGGGTTCCTAGGAAGCACATTGTCCATTTTATTAAAGCATGGCGATTACCCTGGGAAGCATGGAGTTAAGTGGACAGTGAGCAGACCTTCACTTTGGCTCAGTGTACCATTACTGAGAGAAAAACTGGCCCCATTAGTCGCCCTGTCTCTGTTCCCTTTGGGACGTCACCTCCAAAAGTCAGTTAAAGGAGAATTCCGGCCAATTTTTACATTAATCTTGATAGCTATAAATATGCGTGTACTTTTGATTGAAAAAAAAAACTACCCGAATCGGTGCAGGCAACACGGAGTAGCTGCAGCTACATGTACAAGCTTCCACTGAGCTAAAATGGCAGTTGTCGGGGTAGGTTTTAGAATGCCTTTGTGCCTCTTAACAGACACAAAATGTAATTAAAATGTCTGTGCAACATGATCAGGGCCCTTACGTGACACCAAGATGCGTTTTCAACTCAGACATTGTTTTAATTCACCTACCTGGTCTCGATCCTGCTGGTAGCTAGCTGTTAGCTGTTAGCTGGTAGCTAGCTGTTAGCTGCTAGCTGCCGTCCGTGATAAGTGTATTCAACCAAAATATCACGCAGCAGTTCCATGTGTATTTGTCATAGACAGTATATAAGAATGGACCAACAGATCCCGTTGCTCTGGACGGAGACCAGTGAAGGCCATTAGAAGCACTTTTCCGGTGAGCACCGAGCTCCAACTGAGAGAGACGACGTAAATGTGCCGTGAGCAACGTGTCTAAAAGTTGTAAGCCTTCTGGTAGCTGTGCCAAGAGAAATCTCAATCATTCCCAATCTTGCAGAGACGGAGAGCGTAGGTATATGTAAGGAGATAACATGGACACAAGCTAATTATTGCTAACTAAAATGCTAGTTAACATTAGTAATTAAACTTACAGTACTTCCTGTACTGTGCGACAGTAAGTCGCGTGGTTATGACACAATTGTTAGCCTATTTTTACAAAAACGTCTGCTATGGAGCCATAACGTATGGTACAAGGTAATGGAGCATTTTATACATTGTCGTGTTTCTTTACAAATAAACAATGGACAAATAGAGTCTTTAAACGCTTCAGATGTAAAGTTATTCGCTGTCAAAGTTACGTCAAAATGAATGGCAGTCAATGGAATGCTAACGTGGGGTGATGGCTTATTAGCATCAAAATGGCGCCATAGGAGGTTCGGGTTGTGAGGAGACGCTTACCCCCTTGGTATTTGTAGCTCATCCATTTTGTGTGTGATCAATCTGGTGTTGGTGAGTAGGAGGCTTGGCAGCTGCCTGCACCGATTCAGGTCGGGTTTTTTTTAATTGAAAGTACACGCATATTTATAGCGATCAAGATTAACGTAAAAATTGGCCAGAATTCTCCTTTAAGACATAAAATATTTCCTTTGAGCGTGAATGGAATGATGGATAATCCTGTCCTTTCCATTGTGTGTGTCCTACCACCATCTTTGTGTGTGACTTACTGCATGCAGGAATGTTTGTCCCAGGCCACACAGCTGTGCTAGGTATGGTGCAGCCTGACTGCACAGCCTGATTCACGACAAGGGTTTCACATTATCTTTTCAGAGCTGTTTAATTCGCAGTTTAGTCCACAGATTTATACATTTTCCCCATTCAGTTCCCCACTTCATGCTGTCAGAGTGTAAATTAAAACTCGGCTGGGAGAATAGCGTTCCAACTACACACACTTTTTCACTGTCGTATATCTGACTTTTGCCTGCATGTGGTCCCATTTAGCTAAAGTGGTAGATCACTGCCAGACGTAGGGCTCTGATTCCTGTGACAATGCAGGCTGGAAAAGAATATGCAATCACACAGTATGCTACATTTGATTATGGATTTTGAATGTCATATAGTGCAATAGGCTCAAGTATTTAACCTTTCCTGTGAAGGAGGTCTACATTATAGAGATCCTGATGCAAAAAAACTAAACACTATAGTGTTTTCCTTCCCCCCCCCAAGTATTTGTATTGCAGATCTTTCAGACTAGAGTCAGTCAGGGGGTCTTTTAAACCTTGTAAACCTGCATGTGCAGAAAAATTGTCGAGGGCAGCACCTAAAAGTCACAGACTTCCTTTGTGGCCTTGTGATGTTGCTGATCTGCAGGTCTGACCGCAGGATATGTGTGGAAAAAAAGAAGGTCCGTCCTCTCCCATAGCTTGTAATCCCTCCCGTCCGAGGAGGTCACGGCCGCGTAGGGAGGCATTCCAGACATAGCCACCGTTTCTACCCCATTAAACCGATCACTGAACACACACAAAGTGTGAGCTTTCTTCGCCCGGGTCACGGTGCTACTGCAGCGGGATCCCCTTCTGGCCTGACTGATTAGCATGTAGTTGAGGGTTACCCACCTGAATCAGTTTACACAGCTTTTTATTCATCAAAATACACCCTCCCACTAAGCCAGTATAAACCCTTACCACTGCCGTGACTGATGGAGGTCACACATGGGACAGGATTTTTTTTTTGTGTGTGCGAAAGATAAATTCCCTCCCAATTTCAAAAGATAAACTAATAGCCTACTGTAAGTAAACCATTAGGGAGTAATTGTACTATTGCAACAGTTGCTGCAGGTGGTTCAGCCCAATAACTCAAAGTTGTATCTACAACTTGAACTTCCTTGGTAACAGTCTTTTGTGCTTCTCTCAGTAAATTAAAATTGTCATCTTTTAATTCCTTGTTGTCTGACTTTAGTGATATCTCCTTGCTGTGGTATTTCTTATCTACACTGCACCTCTTGTAAAAAACAAAAACATTGTGACATGTTTTACCTAAAATATTGCATTGATAAGGACTGAGTTTCTACAGGTAGTGCTCTTTTTGTTTATTCAATCATGCAAGCTAGATATTGCTATTGCTCATGTTGGAGGTGATGAACAAAAAACTGAGGTCGTTTGTTTTTGGAGCAAAAGAGGAACAATTAAAAGTGAGCGCTCAGCTTCAATCGACAAACAACGGACAAAGCCAAAAATCGTGCTGTAGTCATGGACTCAGACCTGAATTTCAATAGCCACATTAAGACAATTACAAAGTCAGCCTATTGTCACCTTAAGAATATAAAGGACTTACTGTATGTCTCAGCAGGATTTGGTCTTTACTAGACTCGACTACTGTAACGGTGTCTTTACAGGTCTTACTTTAAAATTAATCCAACAGCTGAAGCTGATTCAGAACGCTGCTGCTCGAGTCCTCACTAAGACCAAGAAAGTAGATCACATCACTCCAGTTCTGAAGTCTTGAATTCAGAATTAATTGATTTCCAAATACTTCTGTTGGTTTATAAAGCACTAAACGGTTTGGGGCCAAAATACATTTCTGACCTGCTGCTACACTATGACCCACCCAGACCTCTCAGGTCTTCTGCGACAGGTCTGCTTGTTGTCCCCAGAGTCAGAACTAAACAGGGGGAGGCAGCGTTCAGTTTTTATGCTCCACATATCTGGAACAAACTCCCAGAAAACTGCAGGTCTGCTGCAACACTCAGTTCTTTTAAATCAAGGCTTAAATCTTTTTGATGCTGCCTTTCTTTAAATAATTGTTCATTTCCTATACTGCACTGTAACTTTTATTTTATATTTTAAATTGTTTTAACTCCTCTTTAATGTTTTTTTGTAAAGCACTTTGAATTGCCCTGTTGCTGAAATGTGTTATACAAATAAAGCTGCCTTGCCTTGCCTTAAAGAAATATTTCAACATTTTGTTAAATTGGCATATTCAATTTCTTGTCTTTCTTTTTAGATGTGAAGATTGATAGCTCTCTTCCATGGACACTGAATAAGAAGCTACAACCCACACCGGTTAGCTTAGGGCACAAAGAGTGGAAAAAGCTAGCCTGTCTCTGTCTGAAAATAACAACATTTTTAATTTAAATTGATCCCTCATTGAAAAAGTATTTTAGTGCCAGAGAGCATAATGTGACAGACACATTAAGAACAGCAAATTATCAAATTATAGTTTGAATGAACCGGTTCCAACATTGCAACGTTTTTGTCCCCCATTACATTGCAGCCTGATGTCTCGCAGCATCTCACCTGTGATAATGCTCAGGCTTTGAAACTGATGTTTCATAATTTGTCCCCAGAATCTTCCTTTACTGTTGTTGTTCTTTTTTCTACTTTATCACGTCATCATCTGCCGAGCTGAGCCAAATCCATCACAGTTGACAGAGGTTCAGCACATGGCTGAAGTGCTGCACAGTGCGACATGTGTTGAGGTCTGAGTTATGTCAAAGCCAGACTTGCTTTTAAAGTGGTTGTGTTTTCAGCTGCTGACTGCTGGGTGCACCTGTGAGAGTAAAAGAAACTCTCCCTTTGAAAGCGTTTCTCAAATTATAAATCATAGGAGCTTGTGCAGGTACAGTAGGTGTAGGATTTAAAGGGAGCACAATTGCAGCGTGAATTCACATGGGAGTAATGGTGTGAGCTGCTGAGAAAACTTTTAGCCAGAAACCAGCTTTTGATTATGGCAATTTATCTCCACCATTACCTCATACATGAACATTTCATAAATTGCTTTGGCTAGGATTGTATTTCACAATGAATATTCTTAAACAACTGAGAAAGCGTGCTAATCAGGATGGTAGAAAACATGTTGCCTCTGTGTCATGTCTATTCATACACTTTTAAAGGTCCCATATTGTGAAAAGTGAGACTTCCATGTCTTTTTTGATTATAAAGAAGGTTGAGGTGCTACATAAATACTATGAACGTATCAAAACGCTCAATCCACAGAGAAATGCCCACAGCCCATATTCAGAAACTGTGTCTTCGTGATGTCACAACTACACTATATATAGGTATAGAGTGCCGCTACAGTGCCGTTACAGTCATTCCCAGGCTGCAATGACGGTGCAGAGACGCAGAGTACACAGATGCGAAAGACCCAGAAACGCTGTCCAATCAGAGCAGACTGGGCTTCTTCGGGAAGGGGGGGCTTAAAGAGACAGGTGCTCCTACAGAGTGTTTCAGACAGAGGGTGAGTACAGGTATATTCAGACAGACGGTATGAGATAAATTATGTGGGGTTTATTTAACATAAAAGTATGCAAACATGTTCTAGTAGAAACCCAAAACACAAGTATGAACCTGAAAATGAGCATGATATGGGACCTTTAAGGCATACAACTTTTCAACTTTTCATGTTCACTATGAGCTGTCAGTCATTCTGATTTGTTTACTACCCGTTGCGTGTGTGCACATCTCCCAATAATGTTGCTTGGAAACCCGTCTCTGTAGACGAAATGCAGGAGACAGGATTTTATGGTTTACAGTGAAATACTGCAGACAAATGGGAAACTGAGAGATTTGAGTAGTTTGACAGTTCTAGGAAATTTGTATAAATGATTTGATTGTACATGAATTTTACCTTTAGTCAACACAGCGAACCTGTATTAAAAATAACATTTTCCAAAAGAGAGCTGGTTCTCAAGCGGAAAGTCAGATGTTGAACAGCAGTTGGAAGGTGGAAGGACTTTTAAAGTAAACCAAAAAATAATTTTCCATTGGTTGTGCCACATCTCTAGAGCTTTTTATAACCAGGAAAGAAATGTACTTTTTCCAGTTTGAATTTCATGAAACAATAAGAAGTGATGCCGCTGCGTTCAAGTTCATACATGGTCCCGGTGGAGCAAAGGCCCCAGGTCCGTGTTAGTATGAGAATAAATACTGTACTACATGACACCTTGACCTCAACTCCTGCCGAAAATGTAACAATGAGACCCAATGAAGATATTTAAAAGGAGTAGTCTGTTGAACAGGCTCTGCTAAATCTATTGCTGTCTGTTGTAATAAAACCAACAAATTGTCCAAAAAAATGATGATGTAAAGAAACAAAAAAGCAAGTCAAAGCATGTGTCCAAAGGTCAGCCAAATGTCAATTTATTAACTTTTGTGTCTGCCAAACATAAACCGACACCAAAACCTTTCAGTTGTGCAATGTATGTCATATTACAAAAGAGGTTTTCCTTCCACAGTTCTGACACTGATGGATCACTTCTGTGTTATTTGGCTTGAACAGTTAGGTGTTTACTAGTTGATAAGAAAGGCATGCAGCACTCATATTTCTGTATCTCCCTCAGTTTCCAAGCAACAGAACTACATTACAATAGAAACGGAATTGCAGCAACATATCAACTTGGAAGACATGAAAACTTTGGCCAGGTTTGCTCTCCCTGTCAGTATTCTATTGACAAGCAGCGTTCGATGGGGGGTGTTGCTAATGGCAGTAAAAGACTATTAATTATGAATAACTCACACAGATGATGTCTGTGTGATGTCCTCTGAGCACACTTGCAAAAATAAGTTATCTCTGTACAGCTCTGCGACAAGCGTTTATGACACTTGGGTTACGTTTATCAAGCAAGGGAGATGTTAATATTTTACTACGAATAGAGACTGGGAAATGTTACATGTCCAATGCATTTAATGATGGACTGTAAGGACAAAAAGCATAATGAGAAAATAGAATAGAGAAAATAGAATTAGTCATAGTCATTTTCTAATTCTGATCTTTTTTGTGTAAGATGACAAATATGTCTCTGTTGTGCAGGCGTTTGACTGGATTAAATGTCAATGAATGCCAAAAACTACAAAAGTGCGTGCAGTATCTTCTCTCTTAACATTGTGTAATGTCTGCAGTGTATAAGACTGTTTTTCTTCTTACTTTATGAAAGGGGACACCGGCTCTTAAAAAAGACTGACAGCACCACATTGAAAGAAGTGATGTTTGTTTGAAGGAGCGTTTGAGAGATGGCTTGAGAAATGATTTGAGAAATGGTTTGAGAAATGGAGTCTATTCAAAGGTAAAGAAATAATTAAACCATACAATTTCTTTGAAAAAGAGTAGAAAGGCGTCAAGCTTATCAGAGTCAAAGTTGAAGATAAAGGAACACTTTTCACACATATTCCTACATTACATTCCTATTTTCCTTCCCACTGCTACTTCTGCTACTTGGGCGGCGTGATTTGCTCGCAGCACCTGAGAAGCCCTGTGGTGAGGTGCAGAAAGTAACAACGGTGCTTTTCAGGTGTTGCGCTAATCACTCCGCCCAAGTAGCAGTGCTTCGCCTTCTGAGAATATAGTTCCCAGTATGTATACGTTTAGAAGATGGCTGTGTCTCATGTGACCTTGTTATTCGTACATGCTGTGACTATACAAATCACAACATGTAAATAGTAAAATGTTGGCATTATTTTGTCACTTATTGGGAGCAGTAGGCTAGATAGAGCTGTTGCTAAACTAGGCTAGCGGTGGGGGTGTCAGACAGAGTTACGACACGCACGGAGATGAGAAGGGTATGTATGGACTTATCTAACTCTGGGGGATACGTTGAATAAGCAAAAGTCCCAATAAGTCGGCATTTTCCTTTAAAGACTGTAGTGTGTAAAAGCAGACAGCTGGACATGCTGTGTCCTGGTGGAGGGAATACTTTTCTAGTTTTGTACGAGTGAAAGCCATGCAGTGGGAGGGATGGATTCATCACATCCTTGAGCTGAGAGATTGCAGCGATTTGGGGCAGTGCCTTGTTTGATGACCAGCAGTAGGTCATCAACTGACATACTTGCGTGGGTCAGTACTTTGAACTGATGAAGGAGCTTTGATGCCTCTTCACCACGTGAGCAATTGGAGCCATAAACTCTCCAACCAGATACAACAACAGCATGTATTACATTCAAGGAATTTGTAACTCGTACCATTTCACATGTGCAAATGCTGAACCTCCACTTGCATGGACTTGTCTGAAAGAAGAGACTTAAAAAGATAACGCTTCTAGAGAGGCTAATGTCTTTCACATACTCAACAGAGATATTATCATCAAGGCCTGTGCTCCTGAAGCTAATGTAGGTCAAAAATAAGAATGGAAACCACACACATCCTTGAAGTACTCCTGATTGTGTGTGTTGTTGCTAAAAACTCATTGGGTCCTGCAATGAAAGTACTTGTAAGTTCTAGATTATATCAGAAAAAAACGCAAAAGACAGTTATGATTTAGTGTGTCTTTTAGTAGACAAGTGGGTGTTAAATGGCTAAAAAGATTATTATTATTTTCATTTAATGCACACTTTTCCCAGGAGTCCCAGGAGGTAGGAGAAACTGGTCTGAACTGAATGGTGTAGAACAGGGGTGTCAATTTCACTGAGGGCCACGCTATGAGAATCACATATAGGGCCAGAAATTTATAGTTTATTGACATGCTTTTATTTAATTGAAAAAGTAAAATATTTTCGACTGTATGATGGCATGTCCCATATAGTTTCTCTTACAGTTTGGTCAACATAAAGCCCTTAAAAAGTCAGCAAAAATCAAGCAAAGCAATCATTCTGATTACATTTTAAGTAGGCTACTGCACAGCTGAGTCACAGCAACCTGTTTCACAGCCTGAATATGCAAACTCTCTGCTTCTGTGGGAAATTTCTGAGTCTCAAAGTCAACAAATCTGACAAATTCTGCTTTGAGTGTTACATAAATACAGTTTTAAAAAACGGTTTTCCATCTTTTTGGTTTGGCGCACAACTAGGAGGGCCAAAATTTATTGTGAAGCTAAAGTGATATATGCGGGTCGGATCAAAACGTGCTAAGGGTGGAATTTGGCCTGCAGGCCTTGAGTTTGACACGTGGTCTAGAAAATGGCTTTGTTTCAACTGTCAAATCATAACAAAATTCCCAATCGCAATTAGTACAATTTTCTCAGTGTCTTCATCAGATCAGTACAAACAGTGCATGCCTTTAAGTAATCTACTGGGAACTTTAGTTGTTATGTTAGCTGATTAGTAGTAAGTTGTACTAAGTGGTAAATGCACCATATTCACGGTGGCTTAAGGTGATGAGCAACAAAGCTGTGCCCATTTTATGCCACAAGTTTACAATCTCCTCTAAAGGTACTGGCTTTTATGTGTTCCACAATTTGGCAGTTTTATCCATGAATGACATGAAGTTGGTCGCTAGAAGGTGGCCCCAGCCCTCAATGAAAAACACATTTATTTCAGTCTGCTTATAAGCAGATAGACAAACACCAAATAAAAACCACAACCAAAGTAAACCAAGAAAGGAGACTCTCCTTCGTGGGAACAAGAGAAACCGTGACCTGTGTGGTCGTAATAATGAAGCAGAGACTGCCATTTCAACAGCTGCGTTTTGCTGCGGTTCTTTTATAATGTTGCTTTATATATTTTATGAATTCATTTGATTCTAGAGGGAATGGAGCCAAAGGAGACCATGCAGTTTAATTTGATGTGCTAGAAGACCAAGTTACCGTGTGCATGCATGTATACAGTATGTGTGTAAGTGAGTGCATGTGTATTTTTAACATGATTCATTTGTGGTGAATAAAACCAGCTGTTTCTATTGAATGGTGGCCAAGAACCCCATGCACCACAGGGAATAGGCGGCGTAAGAGACCATTGAGTACAGAGTTACCTAACATCGCCTGACCATCCACTGACCACCGCGCCGCGCTTTCTACTGAGGTGATTATTGGTCAAATCTGATCTCACAACAATGGAATAACCCTTTATTTCTTCTGAGGAATCATCAGGAACTCAAGTAATGCAACTGGCAACCAAATCACCCTGAATAAAATATCATATTCAGGGACAACAAAGTGTTTTTATTCAGAAAGGGCCTTGTGCTGTGTGTGATACTCTGTGTGAACTAATGATACCTTATTCTACTATCTGCCATTTCTTCAATCTTATATGAAAGTATTAGTATATACATTACTGAATGCACTAACAGTTTTGCAGGGATGTATGTGTAATATGCCACTAAAATGTATTACAGGATTACTATAGTTTTTTTTTTTTCTGAACATGTTCTGTAGGCAGAAAAGGTTAAGCAATACTGGACAATTTGGCTCTGATTTCATTCAATTACTTATTCAGGGTAGGCTCTAATTTGTATTAATGTCATTTTATATTAAACATATGTCAAGCAGACAAATAAAGACACAGCACCTTCTTAGCTGGCCAGCACAGAGATTATTTATTTCACAGTAATAAGAAAGACATGTGAAAGTAATGAAGAATATCTTTTCAGCACCTATAAAAAGAAACGAACATGTACAAGCAACAGGGCTCGCATGAGTTCATTAGTGTTGAGATGTTAATGTGGATATTGCAATTCATCACAATCATGTGAAAAAAAAAACTAATTATGTACATTGTGTGCTTGGTTAATCAGATAGCAGTGTACATGCAGGCCAACTTTAAACTTACAGCTCAAGTAATCAGGCTGTGATTGCAAGTATGATTAAAAAAAACAGAAATAATGAGCAGATGATTATGCATAGAAAATTGACCTCTACATGGAGGCTATTTTTAAAATCTTTCTTTTATTTTTTAGTCCTCCTCCATTCAACCTTAGCCTATTTTCCAAACGAAACTTAACAGATAAGTGTGTTGGGATCTTGTTTATTTCGAAAATTTAAAAATGTGTTGACTTTCAAAATATCAGCACTATAAATTTACATTTTGGGATTAAGGGCGCTGTTCAAGTTATTTGATGATGTGTACTTGTATTATTAGTAGTAGTACTATACGTCATCACCACCAGTGAGCAGTGCGGTGATACTCTTCTCTTCTTTAAAGGCAGGAATGTAAATCCAGAGGGATTAGTGAGAACACACTGGGCTGTAAACCCTTCAGTAGCTCTCTAAGGGGTCTCTGCCTTAGTGCGTAAAGTTAAGGACGGTGCTCCGGACGCACCGCGCAACACTTATTATCCCTCAGGCTCCATGTGCGTCACCTCTGCGGGATACTTGACAAGGATTTCTGATATTTTGATACTACTACCCGCGCAGGTCACTGACGGATGAAAACATTAGCGTTTTGCTGATGTGAAGGCGTTTTATCCTTGAACACATCATCTGTCCCGGAGCGCAGAGGGGACATGGGTCAACTTTATGGTGCGACTCTTTTACCATTTGGCGCTATCTGTGTTGCTTTCCTGTGGGGATCTGGGGCCAGCTCTATCAGGACGACGCTTGCAGTGGACACCTCGAGGTAAGTCTCATGGACCTAATTAGAGGATCCTAAAAAATACCTCTGTCTTTTGTGAATGAACGGCAGTATGATGAAGCCATGTCAGCCTCATCCATATTAAGTTTAATCAGGCATGTGGTTTACAAATGTCGGGGTTTCCATCATGACGCAAAACTCCACGAAAAGCCTCGACAAGACATTCATTTGTATGTTTTTTCAACTTGAACCACACCATCTGAATAATAGTTTACTGATGTGTCTTTTTAAAGATTAATGTGAGATTAAAGTTCTGTAAACGCCTTGGGAACATCTACCGCTCGCATTGTTTCGTCTTTTTTTTTTATTTTTTATTTAAACTCAAAAACAGTATTTCTCTGTCAGATTAGCACACACTGCCAACAGCCATAATAGAGTTTGGTCTGTGTTTTATTGGTTACTGCTCTTTACGACATACTGTGAGAGCAGGCTGTCAAAGAGGAGACCCCTGGATGAACCGCTGTAGCGCGTCCAATCTAATGTGATTTTCAAGGAAATGCAAAAGGCAAAGGGGAAACTCCAAATGGTTGGAATCGGTCGCGGTGAAGAGAGCCAAATGTTACTTGTGCTCAGACATAACATGACAGATAAGGTGCCCGGACACAGCAGGTCAGGAGGTGAGGAGAGGATGTGAGTGGAGCACATGCGCCCAATAATCTGAGGAGAAGAGGAAAGCACTGAGAAGCAAACTGCTGAGCAGCAAGTTAAATCCCATAATAAGACAACTTTATTGGCTGGGTTTTTATGTAGCCTATATACATTCTCTCCATCTTGTTTAAAATGACAAGGGAACGCATAGAGCCTTACGATTTATGCTTTAAAGGTTCAGTGTAAACTCACATGTATATACTGAGATTGATGGACCTCATACTTTACATATTCATTGGAGTCTTTAGTTGAAACCAAGTATACTATAGACTGTGTATATTGTGTCCCTGGCTGTAAAATGTACCTGAATAAAACCTACTATTACCGGTGGTGGAATGTAACTAAGTACATTACTTAAGTACACATTTGGTACTTATACTTTACTTGAGTCTTTTCTTTCTATGCCACTTTCTACTTCTACTCCGCTACATTTCAGAGGGAAATATTGTACTTTTTACTCTACTACATTCATCTGACAGCTTTAGTTACTAGTTACATTACATAAGATTTTTGCACACAAAACACAGTGTATTAAGTAGTGTATTAAATATGATGTTTCATTATAAATGAAACTACCCAACAATATAACGGTCTACAAGTTCAGGTAAAATGATTAGCCGATTAAACACTTGGTTGATTGATTGACTGTTTGGATCGTTTCCAGTTTCTAAAATATGAGGATTTTTCTGCATTGAGTACTTTTACTTTTAATATTTTAAGTAAAATTTCCTGATGATACTTACATACTTTTACTCAAGTAACATTTTCAATGCAGGACTTTTACTTGTAACAGAGTATTTTTACAGTGTGGTATTAGTACTTTTACTTAAGTAAAGGATCGGAATACTTCTCCCACCACTGACTATTACTATTATATATATGTTGTTAATTTTCTTTACATCTTGACATTCACAATATAATTCATTTATTTTCAAGATATTTCTTGCTGTATATATCGGCCAATTGCAACTTATTACAGACGGTATCGGCTAGGGCTGTAACGATACACCAAACCTACGAGTCGGTTCGTATATTGGAGGAGAGTTATACTCAGTAAACATAATACAACTTTTTTTCTGCCACATGGCGTCGTTTTGTCATTGATTACATGCCACTTTGCAACACAGTAATACAACAGAGACCTTATTTATTGATTGATTTCAATATTGATCGATCCAACACAAAAGATTCTTTTGTACCTTAAAATAATGTTTCCAAAATCGTTTCAGTGGTTCATTAACTCGTCCGAATGAGACATAAGAATAATGGTAATGGTAACAGTAATGGACAATTCCGCTTCCAACCTGTAGGGGAACTGAAGAGGAAAAGTGCTTTGGTGCCTACTGTAAAGGTGCTGGTTGACAGGTAGCTAATGCTAATGCTTGGTCTATAACGTTAGCTAATTCTTGGTAGGTAACATAAGATTACGACATCGTTCAACACGCTCAGTTATTTTTAGTATGATTGTTTTGACCACGGTTAACAACTCTGGGCTAACCCACAAATTCACCAGTAACGTTAACTGTATCATAGATAGACGACTAATCTAATGGTAATTTAGCCAGCTAGCACACCCCTGTCTGTCTGCCTCACTCTCCCGGTGGTGCAGGGCTTCAGTCGGGATGAGAGCTGACAACAGCCCCGGCTCAGGGACACATCCACAGTCAGTCCCTAGCCAGCTAGCAGCCAGCCACTATCATTACAGCAATCCAACCCCGGTCAGCACTTAACTCCGGTGCTAAGGACACTAACAGCAGTTTACTGAACCATCAGGAAACAGACCCAGGCACCAGAGTCAGAACAGCGGCCATTTGTAACAATACACCTCCGTTAGCGTTACCGGTGTCCCCAACCCGACAAAAGGGGGATAAGGCACCAAAACGACTAATACTAATAGTAATTTAAAGATGTGGTAGCATTGGATCTGGATGGGAAGGATAACTCTGGGAGTTGGAAGGGGTGTGTCGCGATTCTGCCTTCTCTCAGTCGCGATTTCGGTTTCATATCGCATATCGCTACAGCCCTAGTATTGGCATATATGTCGGCAGATGAGTAACAGAGTACAGAGATGCCAAAAAAAGTTTGAGTCAAGGTGTCTCCATTGCATAGTTTTTCCAGCAGAGAGCACTGACATGTTAGGACAAATGTGTCAACTGTAAAATGTCCC
Organism: Sander lucioperca; assembly: GCF_008315115.2. Classification (NCBI taxonomy): domain Eukaryota; kingdom Metazoa; phylum Chordata; class Actinopteri; order Perciformes; family Percidae; genus Sander; species Sander lucioperca. Next base: position 9,254,757 of record NC_050175.1, read on the forward strand.
ACTCAGTATATCTTGGCCACGATTCTTTAATAACCAAGTGGAAACTGTTTGTTTATGTGTTTTACGGCTTCAACTAACAACTGTTTTTAAAATTGATTGTTCTGCTAATTTTCTTTTTTCGATTATCAGATTAAATGTTTGGCCCATCACATTTTTTTGAAGGACGCCTGTCACAGTTTTGCCGAGACCACGATGAAGTCATCAAACACACAAACAGCCCAAAACCTATATTTATGGAATCCTCATGGAAAATAGGGCTGCAACTACTGTAACAGTTGTTTTCATTATCGATTGATCCGGATTATGTTCATGATTATGCTTGTTTTATTTATTTACCTCTTGGCCCAGACAATGTTGAACTAGTGAAAAATGCCTGTCACAGCCAGGTTTTGCAGAGGCCATGGTGACATAATCAAAACAATCTGTCTAAAACCCATATTTATTTTATGATGATTTTGGTGATTTATGGAAATAGAAAACAAAGAAAAGCAGCAAATCAATATATTAGCCAATGTATTGTTACCTGAATTTTCAAATATCTACGTCGCTATCGGCCTCAAAACTTCAGTATCAGTCAGACTCTAATGCCATGTATGTATAATACTGTATAATGTAGCCATTTATCTCAAAGTACTTTTGAGGTTTTACCCCCTTGACCTTGGGGTTTAAGGGGCCGACCATGAATTGCAACATCCCCTGTTTACGTCCAGTCCTGGATCTTTGTTGCATGTCACTCCCCATCTTTTTCATAATATAGAGCTGCTGGAAAACAGTAAAAAAAAAATTAAATTAAATAAAGTAGCAGTTGATCACATTTGTTTCCAATACATCTTTCTTTTCTCAGAGCGGAGTGTCCAGCTAGTAAGATCTTGACCGTGGAGTATCCCTGTGTCAGAGCTGGGGGGAAGAACAGAACTTGTTTCAGGTAAGACTCCCAACTGTCCCTTAGTTCACAGCTGAGTGAAACAACAGGGAGTTACACTATACATTTATATTTTGGTATTCAGCTAACTGCCTTTCCCAGAACAGTGATTTGCTCAGGGACACTTTGACAGGACAAGTGGCTGCTGATGCCTGTAAGAAGGATTGATCCAGAAACTTTCTGGGGCTATGGTTTCTGTAACCACTAAACCACCCAACTGTGTCATTACCAGAACTCCACACTGTATATCCCCCCTTTGGAAACTATATATCCATTTGGGAGAGAAAAATAATAATAATTTCCTGAAGATCATCACTCAGAGACTGAATGATGATCTTCACTGAAGATGCAGTGTTGAAATTCATCATCCATCAGCAGTGTCCCTTTAAAAGTTAAGAATTTTTTTTTTATTTTTTTGGTACATAGCTTGTATTCCTCACTGTCTTTGATAACTAAACCACACTCTAAAATGTCTTACCATACATTTTTCTAACTTCATGTTGTAGTTTGTTATTTTTGGAAAATAGAAGGGACAGTCTTTTCTTCAGACATTTCTTTCCTTGTCCTGCAGTTTTACTCTGCACTGAACTAACTTCCACCAACCTTGCTTGTAAAACATAATTTGTACTTAAACTTCTTCGGGTTGGGTCCAGAGATAAAACATTTAGGGAAGGCATCCCACTCAGGGAGTTAGGCCTGCATTATAACCTAAAAAGTACAAGTAGTCTGGCAGAAGAGAATGTGATAAGCTATTTTTATTATTTCATTGCACTGTATCTATCTACAGGAAGACATGGACTACAGACTGCGTACATTGATTACAAACACAAAATTTGGTTTAACTATTGGATCATCAGTGTTTTTGTAATGGGCGAATGCAACAAAGATGATATATGAGAGGAATATGCGGCAGTTTTTGAAAGGTATGAAATTGGTTCCTTGCTTGCTCTTCTATCTTTTCAAAATCCCTTTGATATCATATTTTATGAGCATCTTGAAACAAAGGTTGAAGGAAATAAATAAATTCAATGCAAAGATGCTGTGTCAGGTTGTAAGACCTTTAGCTCATGATACAGCATACACAACAGGAGAAAATCAATGTTAATCCCTCATTTTGACGTTTAGATAACTATTGTGAAGCCAAACTTTGGCTTGGATTTGGTTGTAAGAGGATCCTTTAATAAATGAGGCACCAGGTCTGGTGTGAGGCCAGACAATCTGATCTGTTTACTGTCAAGGTTAGACTGTAACAGGCTCTGCGTCTTATTTAATTTCCGGCTCTACAAGAGATGTGTGCTGCAGGAGAAGGCGGATTAGATGAGGTTGTATTTTCCTTGCCATGTTTCTCAAGGCAGTCCAGCGAAGACCTGGATCAAATTGATTTTTGCAAATGACTTAAGGAACGACCAGATTGAGCCATTGTGTCTGCCCATAAATATTACTTTCAATGTCGTTTCAATGAGAGCAGTATGTTGTACAGACAGGGCTGATGAAGCGGCCATCACATATTTCAATCTGTTTGGACAGACTGAAAGTTTAAGTTGTAGTTTGTCTGGCTGGATGTAATATAGGTCTGAGACCAGTTTCACAAAGGAGGTTTACTATCTAAATAACTTAGTCAGACAAAAGCAGGATTGACATTTGTCATTTTAACCAAATGTGCCAAATCTTGATGGAAGATTTAAGCTGGGGAGCAGATCTATTGCGAAGATACAGTAGCGCTTACCAATCTCTTACAATGTTAGTTTATATTCAATTCAATTCAATTTTATTTATAGTATCAAATGATAACAAGAATTATCTCGAGACACTTTACAGATAGAGTAGGTCTAGACCACACTATGTAGTTTACGAAGCCCCAACTATTACAGTGGTTGCCTCAAGAGCAAGCATTAGCAGTAGCTATTGCGACAGTGGCAAGGAAAAACTCCCTTTTTTGTTAGGAAGAAACCTCGGACAGACCCAGACTATTGGTAGGCGGTGTCTGACGGCACCGGTTGGGGGAGTGGTGAATGGTGGCAATAATAGTCATAATAAAGATAGTGGAACAGTGACCACAATGGTAGTCGTAGTAGTTCATGTCATAGTAGGGCACAGCAGGGCGTTATGGGGTGTAGTGTGGCACAGCAGCCTGGGTGGACACGGTTGGACGCAGCAGGACACAGTCAGACACTGCGGGGAATCGCAGAGCATAGCAGGGTGTAGTAGGTCCATAGTGACAGCTGCACCCAAGATCCCGGTCTAGGTGCCACCCTATTCCAAGGCGATATTCTGGGTGAAGAAGAAACATAGGGACTCCGGGGAGAAAACTCCCCAGAGCTAGGTTAGTAACAAGAGACATACATGCTCCAAACTCAACACTAGACTGGACCAACTCAACAAAGAAGAAAAGCAACAGAACAACTTTGGGAGGACGTATAGCTCTGGAATGGTACAACGTAATTTCACAAGGTTCAACTTACCGTGATTGCGTGAGTCTCGCTTTCAACCCATAATTTGAAACTATGTAGGACCCTGTGAGAACGGCAGCAGGATTCTCACGATACCATCATGTGAGAATCGTGGGATCACATAGACGAAAATCCGTCTTCCAATCAATCAGGAGCTACTGGCTGCTACGTGCGTGGTTTATGTGTGCGTGACGGCCACGAGTGTTTGTTCAAAACAACAATGGCGGACGTGACAGTCATCCAATCACCTACTTTTTTTGAAAGTGCCCAAACAGTTTACAATGACAGCTTCTTAGATGTTTCTGTGTATGAAATCATCTGGCATTTCAGGTTATTTGAGAATAGGACCATAGAAACATAGTGATGACCCCGCTAGCTAGCAAATTACGCTGGTGTGAGCTTAATGAGTCCGTTTGAAAATGTTGTCTCCAGCCAAATGTTTTAAAGTTTACAGCTACGTCGTATCAAAACAAGGTTTTAAATATGCAATTGATGGCTATTGGCTGCATACATGATGTAGTGCTAAAAAATTGAGGATAAAGATGCTTCCTCACTAAGAGCAGAACAAAGCTCCTAACGTTAGCATGAACTCCGAACTCATCCATGTCCTGCGTCCTCAGTGGGGAAATACTACACAGTGTATGAAGATGCACCCTAAAGTTTGTAGCCGGAAGTCTGTGTGCTCCAGTATACTTTGGACCAAATGTCTGAAGTCTCTCCTACACTACTGTCACGTGTAGAGAGAGAATGGTGACCCAAATGCAGAGAGCAGGCGAACGAGTAATGAGCACGAGGATTTATTTAACACAAAAACAGAACAAACAAAAGGCGGTCCAAAAATGGAGCAGGCAGAATTAACGGAACAGGCTTAGACGAGCTGACAGGAACAAACACCAGACACAAAACACGCAACATCAAACAATGATCCAACAAATGACAAGGGGAAGACAAAGACTAAATACACAGGGTAACGAGGAAACAAGAGGCAGGTGACACAAGGGCGGGGAAACAGGTGGAAAACATCAGGTAATCACAAGAGCGGGAAAACCGATAGTAAAACAAGACAAGACAGAGAACAGATTATCAAAGTAAAACAGGAAACAAGCAAAATACAGAACAGAAACAAACTACAAAAATAAGACACACCACAAAATACCGAAACCCTGACAACTACACAGTGTATGTGCTTGTCGGGAACGGGGCTTTTTTTAACGTAACTTAACTCCTCTTACAAATAATTAATGATGTGCTTTTTGGCCTTGGAAGTAACACTTGGTTAGCACTGCTGGTAGTAAGGTAGTTAGCTGTAGGCCTATTTCTTATAGCCTACCTTTGCTCTTGTGTTTTTTGTTTTGGAGAGGCGATACTGCTAGAGCAACTGCAACGCATGCGGAGAAACCCTAAGCTTGACAGGCCTGCCGTGCTTAGTTACGGTTGCTAAGCTTTGATTGGACAATTGACGTTTTTAAACTGTATTTGACCCAGACCAGTTAGTCTGTTTAGTCTAACAGACTAATCTTTACCAACAGCTCTGCCGTGTTCAGACAGGCTGGACATTTTCCAATCATTTCTGGTTTTCTTCTCTTATTTCTTCACCTGGCACTACTCTCTCACATTCAAACAATCTGGGAAATGGTTATATTTCAAGAGTTGATTGAAGATGACATGTTAACCATTTGGAAAAAATTCACACCTTTCCAAAGAAAGTGGGCTAAGTTGCTATCAAAACAATGAAGCAAATTATGGTACTTATGGTACTTAAATAATGGCAGCACTTAACATGATGCATGAGATTTTATTAAAAAAGTCTAACAGGGATATTTAAGAAATATAGAACAATTTCTTACGCTTATTTATTTATCCCAATAGAAACTGCCTGTATTAAATTTGTCCAACCTGCTGTCGTGCAATTTGACTCTTTCTACTTCTTGCACTTTGTTGCTGGAAATGTTGATCTTCCCGGTCTTGACGTTGTCTTCTTCTGTGGATAAGACCGTTAGGCTACATGCCCAAAATGTGAATGTTATGTCTCTGTCTCAGAGGGTTTTGTGGTGTTGTGCAGAAGTAAACCCTCACTGCTCTCACCATCTAAACAAAGACCTTGCCGGCCGCAGGTCTCCTCCTCCTCCGCTGTGGCTTTCACAGCGATGAGAGTGAATCAGCTCAATTTCTACATTTCTATTGTTCTGGCTGTTTCATGTTCTCATTCTGTCTTCACTGGAGGTCAGATTTCAGCCGTGCCAATCCAAATATACATGGTTCGAACGCAGATTCTGAGAAATATCAGTGTGAGCATGCATGTTTATGCATGTCTCTCTATTGTCTGTGCTGGAAGTTACTGCAGGTTTATGATGATGAGAGTTCATTTTCTGCTGCTTTCTGAACCTTCTCTCTCTAAACACTCTCAGCTGTGGAGTCCAACTGTGACAGCACTGATGAGCTCCACTAAACTGTAAACCATCCTTTCAGTTGATTGGCATGTCGTTTTGGTTTAAATACCCTGCATGGCTCATTACTGCAACAGATAACACCCATAATATCTCACTACACTATGGGAGCTCAGGCCGTTACTCAGATTAAGTAAGGGATGATGATAAACGTCATGGAGGCATGATTGATTTTTATTGTTTCCATACTCTATGCTTCTCTCGTTGTTACAATGATCAAGCTCCCCCAGTGGGATCATTATTGTTTTGTATTCCATAGTATCTTATGAGTTCATAAGCAGAGATCATTTGTTTCTGCAGTATCATCTCACAGAGGGAAGGGTATCTTAATGTAATTATTTCTGCTAGCATTTTGAGAAAAGTCACCTTTGTCTGATTCCATTTCAACAGAATACACTTGAATGTTTTATATGTAGAAGAAACAGAAAGTAGAAATGGCTAGCTGGAGCTGAAATGTATTTTGTACATCACAACAAGCGGGCTGTTTCCAGCACCTGAACAGATCAGCACTTATTGAGATTAGCAGCATCACAAGTATTCAGTACTGTACCACTGCCAAGCTAAGTCAAATTTGAATGTTTCATATACAAGCCACACATGAAAGGTTTATGCTAAAGTTTAATGGTGAAAAATCATCCAAATGCACACCTGTAGTAGTCCTGAACTGTCCAAAACTTCACAGAATTGGAGGAAGTTGTGAGGATTTGCTGCTTTTATTGGTCTTAGATGATAGTAAACTAACTATCTTTGGGTTTTAGACTGATGGTCAGACAGTCCTACTAATTTGAAAATGTCCCCATGGGTTTTAGCAAATTATGATTGGCTCTTATCATTAATTTTATAAACAGCAGATTAATCGATTATGCAAATCGATTATCAGCAAATGAATCGATGATGAACATAACTGCAGCTGCAAGTTGATTGTTTGGGCAATGTTTGGGCTGTTTGCACTACAGTACATGATCTGTGCAAATACTGTACACATAGAAAAGATGCTTATCCAGGTCTTATAATACAGTAATACTGCATGTCATGCCTCAAGCGAGAGGATCTGAGCGAGTGAAGGTAGTAACTGAATAAGGATCATGCCTCCATATTCTTCCGACTTCTCCTATTTTACTTTCTCTGTCTCACCTTCCTTCACAAACACATATCCACAGTACAACCAAGTGCAGAGCATGTGGTTGGATGATAACAGTGCAACTATATTAGAGAGAGAGAGAGAAAAAAAAACAAACAAGGTTAGAACAAAAAAGGAATGCTTACAATCAGTGTTTCTGGACTTTGCCTCCCGAAATATCTCAAGGCTGAGTCACACAGGACTTGGTCATTTTGGCAGAGTTTTCGCCTCTGAAGCGTCTTTGTGGGGGTCTCTGGTATCATTACACTGTTGGCCCCTTACGTACATTTTTGCTTTCAAATTCACCATTCATCTGTTAAGGATGAGGTGTTCACTCACTTGCTTTCCACACATACAGCCGTGCGGGATGTGACTACATGTTTATCAGCATCACTAGATATTAGACACAAGATTTTAACCACAACCACTTCCTGTCTTGACTCATTATACCATTCATGCAGGGTTTGCCTATATGTGATTGCGTGCTGACTGTTGGAGGCAGGAAGGCCTCTTTACAACTGGCATTCACATGCGTCTCATAAGATATACTATAGCTGCATTCCCTTTCCTCTTTCTGTTGCCAAGCTACAGTTTGAGCGAGTGTAATCTTGTGATTTCCAGCCTTTAAAACGATACACATGGATCCTGAAAATCCCTTTCATGAAAGTATTGTTCTATCCAAGTTGTTTTTCCCTGTGTTTCCGAGTGGAATGTGGATGACTGTTTATTGTGTAGCTGTGCGTTTTAAAAACTCTTTGAGTCCTTCCAGGAATTAACAAAAAATTAACTAATCCCTGCACCCATTTTCAAGATTTTTATCTCAAACCCAATCCCTTTAATATTTATGCAACAAACGATCTAATTGGAAAAATGTGTGCTATGTTTTTTTCCCACAGAAAGCAATCCAAATCAGAACCATTGTTACAAGCCAAGGCAGAACAAACCACAATTCAATGAGAATTATCCAACTTTCTGTGCAATTTAAGAGGTCTTCTCAGGCAAACCTTCACTCCCAGACTGTGTGTCACCCCTAAAAAAGTTATTTCGTGTCAGCCTTACAAATTTTAACATGTATCTAATTTTATTGCAAAAAATGTGAAAACAAAATTAAAATGCTGCAATTTTCATCCTAATTTTTAGCCAACCTGTTGGTTGGATTGCTATGCTATTTTGTAAGGACATTCATCGCCCATATAGAGGAAACCTACCAACTTTGGTGATCCCCTGACTTTTCCTCTTCATCACCATTAGGTAGAAATTTGTAGTTTTGAGTGAAATTTCTTCACGACTATTGGACAACTAATGATCTTCCCATCAGTCCCAGCTGTATTTTTGTTTTGTGCTAAGAAGCGAATGTTACTGCACTATAAACCCGCTAAACTAAGATGGTGTACATCAGGGGTGTCCAACAGAGTTTCTTGTGAGCTTGATGTTGGCAAACGCAAGTCGTTTCTGCTACGACAAGGCCATTGTAGGAAAAAAAATAATGTTACAGACCCGGGAGAGAGGGGTAATATTCAGAGAAAAAAACCCAGAATTTCTAAGATTAAAGTCACAAATTTACGGAAAAAGAACTGGATATTCTCTGAGATTAAAGTGGTAAATATGGAATTGGAATGAATTACTTCTCTGCAGTTTTTACACTTTGAAGTCATCCAGTGGGCCTGATTGGACCCTTTGGCGGGCCGGTTCTGGCCCACGGGCCGTATGTTTGACACCACTGGTGTACATGGTACACGCTAACCATCTATATATTAGCATGCTAACATTAGCCTTTAGTTCAAAACGCTGCTGTGCTTAAGAACCACGTCACAGAGCTGCTATTGCCCTAGACTTTTAGCCTTCAGTCATTTTTTATAGTTCTATAACCAAAGACAGAACTGACTCAATACATTAACATGTTGCTGTTAGTTTGACCAGGAGCCTCATTTATAAACGTGGCATACGCACAAAATAAGACGTCAAGCGCATCTCCGAGTGCTCCTCTGTAACGCTGGGCCCAAAACAGCACAGAGATCCAACAGGACAGCTCGAGGCAGTCGGAACCGGTTCTGAGGCCACTCATCCTCGTTTGCCAGAAAGTCTTCTTGCGGTCGGTCTCCCTTTGCCACATCTCCCAACAGTGCATGCAGCCATTTTCTACCAATTAATTTGATTGTACCTAAAAAGCTAAAGGTGTCGGAATTAATCTAATTGTAAATATAGTTCTGCGCAACGAGCATGTAATTAGTAAAACTTTCTATTGTACCTTTCACAATGGTTAAAACATGCTTTAGACCTACAATAAAAACCAACATTTAAAACAAAAATAAAATGATCTAAAGCCATTAAAATAAACACTGTAGAAAACACTATGATACTGTATATAATGACCATATTAAAACGATGTGCTCCGCCAGACAGAGGCATCGAAAACAGCATCAGTGTAAACATTATTTGTCCTGTTTATCGTATTATTCATGAGAATAAATTCCATAGCATGCCAATATAATTACAGAACATTTGAGGGTTTTTTGCAAATATATCTTCATTTGAATTTACGATAGTATCTTGTTTTATTTTGTCCGTTTTTCAACAGGTGTTTGTGTAGGATATTAATCATACGAATGGCTTTGTGAATTCTTCATATCATCAATGAGAGGCAATATTTCGATTTATTTTACACAGCGGTCTCAGTTTCACATGTTTCATCCATCTGCCATCTTCTCATTTCACCCGTTTCTGTGCATACACCTGGGTCAGAGTTCCCGTGAAGTTTGCTTTTTATAAATCCCAATTCTTGCGTAGAGAGTGACGTGCGTCTTCTTTTCTGCGTACGCCACGTTTATAAATTAGGCCCCACATGAGCTTTAAATTTGTACTTGGTTGCTTTTAGTCAGTGAACATTGTTGTTGGCTTGACTCAGTGAGTTCAAATCTTTGCTGGTTTTAGTTGTTGAACTGCACCGTTTGCTTGTTTCACTGTGTGTGAAGTGAACCACAGTGTGTGTCTTTGTTGGGCTGAGTTAGTGGGCTGGAACTTCAGGTTTTGCTTGATGTTTTATGCAATCCTTATGACTTCCTAGGGGTTGTTGAAGGTTAAGTATTTATTTGCTGATCTCTACACATAAGTCATTCCCTCTCTTTACTAAGAGAGAGCTAAACATCTTTGCTCATTATACAGGCCATGGCAGCTCATGTAATCATTTTTGGTCATTGGACATGAAGGACAGTCACACAATGCCTGGAGAGTGGATACCAGTGGTTTTGAAGGTCATGCCACAGTGTGTGTTTATAACATAATTTGAACATCCTGCCAAACAAAAGTTCAGCATGTTACTTTGGTTTTGTTTTTAGTTTTTTGATCAGAAAGGACAGGGTGGACATGTGAAAGACCTTGTTAACATGTTTGGAAACTCTGAAAGTGGTCTTAGAGGCGTACATTTCCTTCCCAAGCACCAAGTCCAAACCCACCCCCACCCACAGTTGCCCTGTGTGTCACCCAGAAACATTTAAAGTGTCCATAATGAGACCCGACTGAGCCTGACTCCGGTCCAGGCCTGGACTCCATCTCCACTCTATAGCTTCTCTCTTTCTTGTTGGACTCAGATTCTCTGTTTTGCTCCGGAGAGACAGAAGCCAGGCCTCCGTCTAGTAGCCTGAGTATTAACGCTGGGGTTGAGGTCAGGTCAAATGAAATAAACAATACGTTTTGTACATTGTTGTATTGAGGTGCGCATAATTACAGAAATTGAACCTACTGACGGGTGCCAGAGCTTTATTGGTAACCAGATAAGGTCAGTGAGGTCAGACATTGATCCTGTCATTGTCCTTGTCAAAAATGATCATGTCTAAAAATATGATAGGAAACGCTATAGTCTTAATACTTAATTTGCTATTTCATCTGAGCACCAGCATCCTCTATTTGTGTCCTGTTAATTCCATTCCACCGCTTCGAAACGGTGGTGTCTTTGGATAAGGGGTAGGATGAGGCCACAGGGGAGCATCTCTGGTGTCATTGTCCCTCTGAGAGATGAGGATGTGTAGAGTTTCAGCTGTTAAAATAACACTGAGAAGGCAGACACAGAGTCTGCTTACAGGGTGAATGATATCCTAATTGAACGCTTGACTGACCAATTTGCTGACTGACTGATTGACTTGCTGGGATGATTGATTAACATACTGACAGCTGTTGCCTGAGATCCAAGCTTGTATGGTGTATTTTGTATGGGATGCATGTGTGTGTGAGTGTGTGCGACCTTTGCTCCTTGACACCTTCATTGCAGGATTTGAGATTAAGCGTTATCTCAGAGTCTTGAAATCCCTCTCATATCCTTTGTTTCCTTCTTGATTTATGGCATCACTAAATTGCCAAACAGGCCAACTAAAACAGGACTCATTTAAAATAAATTGCGTAAACAAAAGAGCCATCAGCAATTCAGAAAAAAAGCAACAGCACACCAGATTAGATATAAAATAAACGGAGGTAATGTGTCATCCAGCTAACCAGGCACTGACATGACAGCTATTGCGACTAACAAGACACATGCAGCGTAAACAGGGCAGATAAAGACATGAAGGCCACATTAGAGAAACAGCGTCCCCAGTGAATGAGTTCGACACTCTCTAACATCATGGTGACTTTCATGCAGTCAACAGTCTCTAAATCAGGGATCTTCAACAGGGGGTCCTCACAGTCAATGCAGGGGGGGCCTCCAAATTATTGTTGATTTTGGAAAGTTTTTTCAGAAATTAAAAAGTCCTAACATGAATCCAACATATTATAAGCAAATATAAATCCCCACTGCTTACTGGCCTAGGTGGTCACTAAGGCAATCCACAGATACATTAAGGATTTACTTTGCCACATGTATGTTTTAACTAGGGCTGTCAAAATAACGCGTTTATTTTGATTAATTATTCTGAGAAAAAATAACGCAGCGTTAAAAAAAATAACGCAGATTAATCCATTCCATATTGACGTTTGACCCGGAGCTGTTCTAGCCACCATTGGACTGTAAAATGAAGGAGGGAGACGAGAATGTGCTGCCTGGATCATTAACTGGAACATTTACTTGTAAAAATCTTCTTCCTGCCAACCCTGGCTACCGAAATCCGGTGCCACTGATATGTCTGCTCTTCTCTCTGATGCTCTGAAACAGACGATACAGACAACACAAACACCGCTGCACGTGACGCTAGTTAACACTATACTCAACAGCAGCTAACGTTAGCCTACAGCTAGCTAGTTAACACTATATTCGACAGCAGCTAACGTTAGCCTACCGCTAGCTAGTAGCTGGATTAAACATGGTTAAAATGCTGACAATGCTAAACGGTGTAAAGTTTGACTGTGTTTTACTGTAGAGGGTTCAACACCGGTATGTAACAATCTGCAGCTGCCATCGGAGAAACAACACAGACGGTGCGTTCAATGAAACTGGTAAACTACAGCCTCGTGGTGCATTTGAAGTTATTGTAAATGTCCTTTTCCCATCTGGTGGTTGTTTTTGTCGTTCAACAGCAATTTACTAGTGAAATAAGTTATTGTTATTGTTATACATTATTATTAAATCATTTAATTTTGACCATATGGACTTAGCAATAAACAAGCCGTTCTTTAATGTCACCGACTGATGGTTAGTACCCTTTTTTTTTTCTTTTCTTTTTTTACTTTCTTAAAAAGTATCGGTTCAGGCACCGTTAATTATGTATGCGATTAATTTCGATTAATTAATCACAGAGTATATAATTAATTAGATTAAATTTTTTAATCGATTGACAGCCATAGTTTTAACATTATAACATGATTAATAAAAACATGCCAACAATAATTAGGCTATTTTAATAGCTTAGTATTAGGTGTACATCAGTTACCATTACACCACTTTGTTTTATTTTGTTTATATACCACGTTGGTTATGCTAATTAATCTGCAGTTTTATGTTTGAGCACTGGGTCGAGCATTGCCTATGGGAAAGCATAAATGTAATCAGCCACAGGTACACAGGTGTGTGGAAAAAGGGGCAAGCATACAGCACCGTGTCAGGTTTGCATGTCATTGTTTGATTTGTGTGCAAAAGAAAATGAATGGAACTAAACCAGAAAGAAAATGAAATGGACTGTATTGCTTGTGCTACGGTGAGCAGGCCGTCAGGAAAATAAATGGGTCACAGCACCGAAATGCAGCCAGATTGTGGACATTGATTATTGGCACGCAGAACACACATCCAAGCAAGTTCTTCCCTGATCCCACCTCATTGGCCTAATGTAGGAGTTGGTAAAAGACTGTATGCTTTCCCCTTTTTCCACACACCTGTGTAGCTGTGGCTGATTAAAGGTTTTAGGCTGCCCTTCACGTTATTGTAGGCCCAGTTTATTATGCAACTTCATTTTATACAGTATATGTAGTAGGGGGTCCCTGCTCCATCTCTCTTTCAGTTAAGGGGTCCTTGGCTTAAAAAACATTGAGGACCCCTGTACTAAATGAATCGGATATACTTGGTCTGATCAGTGCTAACAAGGATCATTGAGCATTTATTAAATTATAATTTAAAAGTTTGTTGGCAGCTCCTAGGCCACTAACACACAGTGTAGGGAGGATAGTGATACAGAAACATAATAAAAGAAATGCAAAAATATAGAGCTTGGAAAACTACAGTGCAGAAAGGTGGCAGATGTAGAAAAGGGAAAAAAGTAAAGTAAAAGGGGGGGGGGGAGCTTTGGAAGCAGAGGTATTTGTTTGATCCAAATGCAATATAGCTGCACCCTGGCAGGCTGAGCGCACTGCTCAGTGGGGGACTTGCCTGGAAAACCACGTAAAAAAGAGCAAGAAGGGGAAATCAGAGCAGGGAGGGAAGCTGCTGAGTGTTTTTCTCTCTCTTCTGTAAGTGGCTTCCCACCTCGATGAGGACATGTGTTGGGATGCTGACTGATGGTCGGCTGTCAGTGGTTCAGACGCTCAGCAGGAAAACAGCAGCTCCGCTCAGTAGACATCGACATAATATTCATTTTACGCTCGCTCTTGGATTCCCTCTCTACTTCTTTTTTCCCCATTCTTGTCATTTTGTATCCATTTCTGTCACTCTATTTTTTTCTCCGTATCTCTTTCTCCCTTTCTCTCTGCTGTCGATTTTTTCTTTTATTCTGCTTTTACCAGTTTCTCTCTCTGTTGCTCTGTGACTCACATTCACTCTTCCTTGTGTGTTTCTCTGTCTTCTATTACTCTTGCATCCTCCTCCTCTTTGTTTTCCTCTTTGTATAAGAAACATTAGTAATTTATAGAAAAGCACAGAAGTATACAGTATTTGGAATGTTTCCTGGTCAATTGGTCCCAGGAAGCATGAAATGTAGAGCACCTGCTCCAAACGCACACAAACTTTCCGCATATGTAACAATGCTGTTTAGTCTAGCTTCCTTGTGTGAAGTCTGACATAACTGCACATGTACACAGTGCACAGGAACAGGGATTTCTCCTCTCCCACAGCGCCTGAACTCACCATGGTAGATTGCAGAGCATCCAAGTGTCCAGTCAGCCATCAAAGTGTGATAATAAGCTAGTATGCACAATAACAGGATCCTGATACTGAAGCAGATAAATGAAGTGTAGCCATCGTTTATTTTCCTTTTTACATCTGTGCTTTTCCTACTGCGACATGTCAAAATATCTTTGTAAAAAAGTCAGTTTTGCTATGCCTGCGTTCTTCTGTAGGCAGCGAGTAGCAACCTACAGCGCGAAACGTTAGCAACAATACACTGTTAGCCTGGCTACACTACCCAATGAGTACTGAATGCAGACGGAGAGCAACCTATGCAAGCTAACATTAGCATGTAACATTAGTCAAGATGAACACTCTTTTGACTGTTGGTCAAATGAGCACAATTGTTTATTTTTGCTCACAGAACGATGGGCTCATTGTCAAAGACAAAAAACCTAGGTCATTTTTGTTCACTTGTACTTACAGTAGCTAATATTTATGTCAATTATGTGGACTGCAAACTGATAGTACCTCTTTCTCCCACTGTGTCTGAGAGACAGATGCAGAGAGAAATGAGGAAAACTGTATCACCTCATTGAAGTGCTATTCATCTGTATCTGGTTGTAAAAGACAGAGGGCTGCTTTCTATAGCAGATGATGAGAAGCAGACGTGTTTGTGTGTGTGTGTGTGTGTGTATGTGTGTGTGTGTGTGTGTGTGTGTGTGTGTGTGTGTGTGTGTGTGTGTGTGTGTGTGTGTGTGTGACACCACATGTACTCTCCTCTGCATGCTGCATGTTGGTGTGTTTCTCCAACTGTACGCTGTACGTTCAGGGCCTGCTGGGATCTGCAGTCAGAGGTCCCCCTCTTACAAGTCATGAAACAAGCTATTACGTTGCTGCTGTCACTGCAAAAAAAAAACCATCCAATTGCAAGTATGATGTTGTAATTTTTCTCATGTGAATTGGAAAACATGCATCTGTATTTTCCTCTTCTTTTCTAAGAGATGTGCTGTTTGTACATTATCCCTCAATAAAACTCACACAATTTACATTTCACCAGCAGCCCCAGTGGCTTGTCTCGCAGTGATAGGGTCAACACCAAAATGGACATTAAACAGTGAAATTAGGTGCTGAAACCTGTTATGTCAAACAGCAGGAAACCCCCCCGAGTGAAGAATGGAAGGAGGTGATTTGATTTAGGTTTTAAACAGGTAACAAGGACCAGATGCCTGCGTCATTGTGTGTTTCTTGTGTCTGGACATATGTTAATGTGTATGTGAATATGTTTGTGCATGGATGCATGTGTAGGTTGTTGTACTTTGTAGATGTCTGGATTGAATATTACGACATTTGATATTTTTTATGTGTGTTTGTGTGTGTGCACAGGTGCACATAAATGAGATCATCCTTTAGGCTTGTAAACGTGCACACAAGAGGGGATGCAGTCTTATTTTGTAGATGTCTGGTGGTATTGATAAACTGCAAATATGTGTGTGTGTGTGTGTGTGTGTGTGTGTGTGTGTGTGTGTGTGCGTGCGTGCGTGCGTGCGTGCGTGCGTGCGTGCGTGCGTGCGTGCGCGTGTGTGCGTGTGTCTGTGTGTCTGTGTGTCTGTTCTGGTGATTAAATTCCCTCTAGCAGCAGTCTTTATTATCCAGAGGATTTTAGTAAGGCACTGACAGCTCTGTCTTCAGCTCAGTCCTCATCATTAACACAATGGATAAAGTGAAGTGTTTTGCCTTCAGCTAAACATTAAAATACTCGGTCAAAATCTCTGCTCTCGTCAAGTGGAAACAAATAGTCGACTCGCACATGATGGCAACATCAGTCCGAACACGATCCGCTTACGGATTGTTTGCACTGCATCAGAAGTCCACAGGGACATCTTATTCAAACTATCGCTCTCTTCTCTCCCTTTGGCGTTTTCTCTCTGTATACTTTGGATGGTGATCAACAAATCCCAAGCTGTGGGAACATCAACCTGGTCATTTTTTCAAGAGTTTTTCAGCAAAGCTGTACCGCCTTGAGTTTTGCTATTTCATTACACTGAGAAGCACTTAACGTCGTCCTCTGTCTTCATTTTCACAGAAAAACTTTTACAAGGCCTTTGAGTTACGCTTCCTGTGTTTAATGGAGGTATAATTGTCTTTGTAGAGCTGCAGACCAGAGTCGGACCTCCCAAAAAACTCCAGTCATCATTTTACATCTTTTTCTGATTAGTGTGCACCTGAACGTCCCTCTGGACAAGCACAATGGATGTTTTTTTGTTTTCTGTTTTGCGTACAATCTGCTCTACATTAGCTCTTTTCACTCCCTTTATTGCTGCACTGTCACTGTCAATACCTCAACACAACAAATTACCGGCCAATTAATAACAGGTTGGAACGACATTGTTGTTGCAGTATTGTTTGAAGTCATCAAGCCCAGTGGGTTTGTATGTTCCTGAATGCAAGGAGCTTTGTCTCATGTAACAAAATTGAAAACGGAGAATAGAGGAGGTGAGTGTAACACCTGGGGAGTTACAAGTGACAGCGGTTATAACTCTCTCAATACCTCCATGTTTTTTCAACATCAAGGCAGTCACAGGGCCATTTAGAAGACTTAGAGGCCCTTCTTGGTCTTATCAGTCCATTCATTTGAGCCTCAGTTACAGTCTCTAGTGGGACTTTTAGTAAAAGGTCCTCCTTTAAAACAGCTTTACTGTCATGGCATGAAAACTCAACCAGACACTTCATTATGAGCGGTCTGTCGTTAGCTTGTCCTCACCGCTGATCTCATTCACCCTTATCTTGTGCTTACCCATCACACTTTGGTCACTGTTTCCCTCATTCAGTTAAAGTGTGTTTCATTGGAGAAAAAAAAAACATTATTCAAGCAGCATCCAAGTAAAAATAAGTGTTATTTTTGAGAGCTTCTCTCTTTTTCGCACACACATCTGAAGATTGACGTGATTCGTTCTACCAGTCCACAGCTGGGTTTTCATCCACTTATTTTTATGCCAAAAATGATTCAGTGAATAATGATGGAAACGCATTGTCCTGCTAAATAGCGATATTTTAATATTTCCTGCAGCTTCCCAGATACATTCACAATGCGGGCAGGAGGCATTAACATCAGGGTCAGTGAGTAAATCAAAGTATTTTTGGCCTAAAACATTGCAGCTGTTACATACATTAAAATGCCATCTGTTAAATATTTGTCCATCCAAAAGTGTAAAGCTGACGTAAGATCAATACTAATCAATACAAAAACTTGCATTACGATGTGTGTGTGTGCATGTCATGTGCGTGTGCGTGCGCGTGTGTGCGCATGTGTGTTTTCTGATTAGTCAGGACTGAGGGCCATGATTCACTTCAGTCATGCTCATGGAAACTAGCCTAATTTACCTTTTTTATTTCTGCCAACATTTTAAAGTGCTCATATTATGCTCATTTTCAGGTTCATAATTGTATTTAGAGGTTGTACCAGAATAGGTTTACATGGTTTAATTTTCAAAAAAACACCATATTTTTGTTGTACTGCACATTGCTGCAGCTCCTCTTTTCACCCTGTGTTGAGCTCTCTGTTTTAGCTACAGAGTGAGGCATCACACTTCTATTCCATCTTTGTTGGGAGTCGCACATGCGCAGTAGCTAGGTAAGGACTACTAGCTAGACAGTTACAGAGTATGAGGGCGTGCCATGCTAGCAGCTAGGCGAGCATTATAACGTGTGTTACAAAGTGACGCACGTTTGTCTCTGAAGTAAAGGCTGGACTACAACAGAGCTGTTTGGAGCAGTTTGTGAACAGTGTTTTCTGTTGGAGATGGTAAGTGCCTTTGGGGTGGACTTTGGTCTTTTTCACTTTGTAAACCTATAACGTGCACAAAAAAGATATATAACACAATAAAGGAAAGGGAAAAAGCCAAAAAGCATAATATGAGCACTTTAAACATTTACTTCCATTTGTAGAAATATAGCTGGGAACATAGCATGTCTGTGAATTCCCCTTCATGTCCTCCATCACATGTTCTAGACGCCGACCACTCTTTGCTGTCAGGTACAGGAGGATACTGTGTGCGTCCAGGCCCGTATTAAGACAATGTGGTGCCCCTGGGCACTATACCTCAAAGTGCCTATATATTCTATATATATAATATTGAAGACTATCAATATTAGATCTAAGAATATGGATTTATTGCACAAAGTCCTCTGAAAGAAATAGGAGTTCTAGGAAAAGAAGCGCAGACTGTGGACCGGTCTTTTAAGGCTGTTATATACTGGACGCAGCCCAGCTGGCGCGTACAAATGTGACATCATGGGATCTCCGTGACTATTTATACCCGCGCTGGTGCTCGCGACACTAGTTGCAGTCTTCTCCTGAACAGAGGTGGCGCTAATGAGCAAAGGCTACAGACGTTGCTCTTTCTACGGACTAGAAGAAGAAGAAAAAAGTAAACAACGGCAGAACTGGCTGCAGCATTGCCGTCAATGCTTCGATTTGATTGGAAGACCTACTTGGTCGGATCAAGCCTTTCATTCACCATAAAAGAACTCATCTTAACCCAGTAAGTGAGACTTGCAGTCACTCTGAGAGTCCTGGCATCAGGTTGTCGGCGAACTCGTTCAGGCCTCCTGTTTCCGCTTTGTCGCGCGCCGCTGAAAAAAAAATTGTGATTCGTCATTTTGACGTCACGATGGCGCGCGCCACCATGGATGCATCTAGTATAATTCACGTATTACACTTCTCTGCTTACTGAACAAACCCACGAAGCGCCGGCTGTGCTATATGTGCTTAAAAAACACGGAGAAGGGTTGGGCGCAACCAAGTCTCACCCAGAGGTGGGGGGGGGTTTGTGTGAAAAATGTTTTTCTTTGATTGCCAATTACAATGAATCAAGAAAGCCAACCACTTATCATTTTTTATAGCAGCTCATATTTTACATTCATCATTATGATAACATTTTTGGGGGGTTAAATTGGCCACTTTTGATTATTGTTATTGTTATTGTGCCCTTATTGATAATCCGGGCATGTGTGCGTCTGTCACAGTTGAGAGTGTCTGAAAAGCCATATTCCTGCAGTGATACTGAGCCTGGACGAGGTCTCAGAGGCCAGAGACAACTGGAAGAGTTTAAGACATCATCATCACAATCATGAAATCCTTCTTTTAAACATGTGAAAGTCAGACAACAATAAACGTGTTGCCTCATAAATGTTTCAGTCTCTTGATGGCAGAGCACTTACATAACAAACCAAAGTACTAATGAGCCAATTTGAAAATCTGGCATCAAGTGTGAAAATGAATCATTCACCCACGTTTCATTAAAATCTGGTCAGTGGTTTGTGGAAAACCCTTCATGAAGAATGTAGGGTAATTTACAAAATGTCACAATGAAGTGGTGAGATTCTGCATCATTCTCAATCATCAGGAAATCTGGTCTGTGGTATCTGAGGTTTTGTGTTTAATGGAACAACGAACAGACAGGAAGAAAGGGGTCTGGTCTCACACAAACACTTTAAGTAACCCTAACAGTTATATGATTCCACTTATTTTCCTTGCTGTTCATCATATCTTAAGGATTTGACTGGCTTTTAAAGACATGGTTCATCATGTTGGGGGTAATTGGAAAATGGGGGAACCCACACTCATGTAATATTCTTAAAGTTTTAAATACAATTTTGAGATGTAACACAGGATCATGAGGATTAAGGTTGTTTTTTTTGACAAACCTACCGATTTTCTTGAAGTTGACATTTCAGGAAATACACATATTCACTTTCTTGCCCATAGTTAATTTACAACTGTAGTTAGCAGATACTATTCCTAGGGTGCTGAAATGATGACAGTGGGGAAATCCACGAAAGGTTAAAGGGTGTTTTTGAAGAGGGGGGCAGGATGGGAGAATGGCAGGAGAAATGATGGAAAGATGAGGCGAGTGGGAAGAGGTGAGGCATAACAGAGGGGAGGAGAAATGCCGGTCAGCCTGTATTCTGGTGGAAGTGGTTCAGACCTCCTGTGCTCCCAGTCAAAGCTTCCTCTGTTAGGCCAGAGCACTGATGTTTCCCCTGAGGCCTGGGTCCTGGAAGTGGGCTGGCAGAGCAAATAAACAGAGGAGGTGCTCACGCTCGCCACACTAACACCTTTGCATATGTATACTCACAAGAGTTTAAAAAGAATACACACACAGTTATACGCTAACAGTAAAAGAGCTGTGCATGCGGCTGTGCGCAACACCTTCACACCTCTAGGAGGAAGGTGACGTAGAGGCTTGTTTTGTTTAATTTGTGGAGACCAAACTTCCAAGCTCAAGAGAGGATTTTTTTTTGGAGTTTAGGACATTTGGAATATAAAGATTTGAGACAAATGAGTGGGAAAATACAAATTAGTTTAGCCTTCTTATAAAGTAGAATAAATATGCTTTCACTGGTGATTTAAAAACACACAGAAGGTTTATGTACAAAACACCTTATCAAGAAAAAGCTCATCCCAGCAGTTAGAGCACATTGAAAAGACTCCCAAAAGAATATATATAAAGAAAGGACATGGCAGCCCTCCAAAAATGTGTTTCAATGTTAGTCTCATCATGCTAATGGGTTTCAGCATAATCCATCATCACACCATCACACACAACCAGACCAGCCAAGTTTTTGAACTGCTTGCGACTGTGTGTGTTGCTGAGCAAATAAATCAATTACAGCACGGTTGATGAATACAACATGCTGTAATTGTAACATATATACGCCACATCAGTAAGAAGCATCCATCAAACTGACAAGTCATACACACACATATACACATACATGGCCGGTCTCCTGTCCTGGCGTGTCAAGAGGCCATTGACCTCCACTGAGCTCCACTTCCTGTGTTCCTCCCACCAGTCCCAAGAGGGAAACTCTAAGCTGACAACAACCTTCATCCCTGTCTTTTAACCATCCTCCTCCTCCCTCCTTTCTTTCCATTTCATCCCCCTCATCTCATTTTAACATCCCCCCCTCAGTTAATCCCACATTTCTGCAATCTGAGGCGATACACAGATGATTTATTTCGAAAGATATCAGAAGAGAGGGATATTGAAGCCTCTTATAATCTCCCTCACATGTAGAAACTCTACCTACAAACTACCACATTCTGTAATGCGAGTGGGACTCATAATAAGTAGTGACAGCATCGTCAGTGGAAAGCATCATCCATACTGTGCCTTGCTCTCAGGACTGTCTAGGCTGAGGACTTGGGGATGTAGTGGGGTTTTCTTGGGGTGCTATAATGAATATCACTGTCTTTGTAGCGCATTCCTGCCTGCAAATGTGCAAATAAATCACAGTTACTCTGGATGGGAACCCCCACACCCACCCCCTGGAAGGAGACCCCTTGCTAAAATACATAATCTTCAGTGTAAACTTATCCAGGCCCAGGCCTGCCTCTGGATCCTGTCTCAGTGTTTCTTCCAGTGCTGCCGTGCTGATTTTGGCAGCAGCTGCCGTAGCAGACAGGGGTCGTCCATGGGCCCAACTGCACCTCTCGCTGGGCAGGTAGCTGCAAGGGACTAGTGAAAGTTGGTACCCAAAGACTAGAGAGGAGGATGGACAGGGATGGAGTTTAAGATGCTTTAAAGGACAATTACCGCGCAAAACAAACCTAGGGGTTAATAACAGATGTGTATCCACTCGATCATTCACTGGGACATGTTTTCATGCTTATCGAATGTGTTTGTAGCTTGAAACAAGCTAGCACGGACCGCTGATTAGCTTACAACGCTAGTATTCGAAGCACAGGGAAAGTAAAAACAAATTGCTTATTATACCACTAAAAAGGCTCAAAATATCACCACACTTCAATGGTAGCATAATGAGGGTCCCTACATGTTAACCGAAGCATTGAGAACATTGTAAGTGTACAGACAGTTTATTAAAAGGATAGTTTAGAAAGACAGCAGCTGCCAAGACGGTGGCCGCGTGTATACGAGAACGCAAATAAATAATAATTTAATAAACTGCCTGTACACTTACAATGTTCTCAATGCTACATTAACATTTAGGGACCCTCATTATGCTACCATTGAAGTGTGGTGATATTTTGAGCCTTTTTAGTGGTATAATAAGCAATTTGTTTTTACTTTCCATGTGCTCCGCATACTAGCGTTGTAAGCTAATCAGCGGTCCGTGCTAGCTTGTTTCAAGCTACAAACACATTCAATTAGCATGAAAACATGTCCCAGAGAGCGATCGAGTGGGTACACATCTGTTATTAACCCCTAGGTTCGTTTTGCGCTGGAATTGTCCTTTAAATGGGATCAGGTCAGTGTGGCATGCAGACTCAGCATGGAATAGTAATCACATGCTCGAGGTTGCATGTAGACACCATCAGACATCCTTAAGACACACCACCAGGCCATGTCAGAGGCCTGTCAAGGGTGACTAATATTTTCTTACACAGCCAAATTAGTCAATACTGCTGGTCAGCCTAAAGAAGGTAGAAGATACTACCTGCTACAGGCTGAGCGATAATCAACAAGTACAATTCAACAACAGATAAACTACCAAAAACGCTTCCTTAGTAACAATATCCTGCTTTGTGTCTATCATTTAGTACAAGGCTACAATTCATTACAATAATTGCAAAGAATTGAACAATTCACTACTCATTTATTTGGGTCACAATCCACTGAACACTACAGTGCTGTGGTTGTTAAGCTTAGTTGATTTCTTGTTTATGTCATGTCATGCCATGTCTGGCTGTTTTTGTTTTATTACACAATATACGCTGTTGAGAAAACACTTGAAATGTGTCAGTATAGGGCCAATACTCAATAGCAACAATAACAATAGCAGTATTATTTGCAAATGTGTGTGGAGAGTTGTGACACTTTATCTCATTTTGTATGTACTCGGGTACACAAATCTCTAAATGTGCATAAGATGTGAACATGTGTACATGTGTAAAAGATTGAAATGTACAAAAAAACCCTGAATGTAATAAGGTAAAAGGCATCAAGAGATGACAAAACCGAAGAAATTGATGTCTTGAAATCGACATCAAATGGCTGTATATTTGTGTGTTACATGTGTACAAATCTTATGCACATTTATATTTTTGGGTACATAATCATTAAGTATGAAAATCTAAAAACACAGAAATTCAAGTACACATTCACAAATCTGAGTAGTACAGATCTGAATACAGTTTCACAACTCTCAACACAACTCTCTTCATTGTATTGCTTCAATATTGGCCCCATAGTCAGTCAGGTTGTATTCTGAATCCTAAACATTATACAGTTAAAAGTTATAATCTCCGGCATTCCTCGATATTGATGCATCAAATTAGACCCCACCATAACATTTGGAATTTAATGTGAATTTTGTGAATCATTACATACACTGCGAGTTAGTAAGCAGGCCCAGTATTCAGTCCTTCATGTGGCCATACTGCTGTATGGAGAGGTGTGCAGGATGGCTAACCCTCTACTCCAACCTCGCAGATAAATCAATTAGATAGAATCAATTAATTGCAGAAACAAATTGATATAAATTAAAACTTAAAGGGGCCCTGTGAAGTTTTCTTGTAAACAAACAAGTGTTATGTTTACATTCAGTGTTTCTCACAAAAACATATTGCGTATATATCCTTGGACACCATAAAACATTGGCAAATCTTTTTGTTTTTTTAAACTGCATTGTTTACCTCCATGTTCATAAAGCAGTCTTCTGCTTCCCTGCCTTTTTTGCACATTGCTGTGTATCTTGGCACAGTACTGCCACCTATATGTCAGTGGAATAGTGTTAGAGTAATACAAACTATTGGAAGGGCTGTGTATGGCTGTGTTTACATTGACGACAATAGAGGAAGCTCTCAGTTGATCCTGAGATGTGTATGAAGTGTTTTGGTTGCATTTGTGCATTTAGGAGCTGCATGCTGGTAAAGAAAACTGGTTAAGGAGTTTTGAAAAATGTGTGTAACCAATTGTAAAAACAAACAGACAGATTGTCTTGTTTAGTGCTGTAGTTTAAAAGTGGCTGTTAAAGGCTCCTGGCCTGAGCAAGTCTTGTGAGGAAAGAAAAATATTCCTCTGAATGAAATAAAGATGGAAAAGGCAGACAGCTCATCAGGTTTTAATGGACAGAGGCCAATAACATGTCAGTCTGAAGAGAAGAGAGAGAAAGAGACAGCGATTATGTAAACAGCTGGTGAACCAGTGGAGTTCACTGTGAAACAAGAGTCTGATAGAGTGGCCGGAATATAAATCGGTGTGTTTCTGATATCCAATATCAATTTTTGTCCATTTTCATGCCAAAATAATACTACTACAATGTACTGTATATATACTGATAAAAGAAGCATACTTGTATTCCTACCAGACAAACATCTACACACACATACAGTAAGTCTGATTCCAGTGAGTGTAATGATCTGTGTTTTAAAGGCCGTGTCATGCCTGTTGCCTGTCTGACTAACATGCTTTCACATTCCAAAACAAAAACACACGGGTCACCTCTCTCTCCGCCCTCTTCTGCTTGTCCAGAGGCCCCGGGTCTTCCTGTCCTGTCCATCACAAACACCCAGGGGAGAGCTGCTGAGGTTGCTGCATTTCTGACTGACAGACAGCCTGTCGATCTATATGCACTTGTAATGTGTTGTAGTCAGATCAGCTGGCTTCGCCGCTCTGTGGATCATTCATACAAGTTGTTTTTTTCTGTAATTTGCCGCCATCTTGGTTCTGGTCTCTGGTTTTCATGTCTTTATCTTCACTGTTTACTCTGTAAGTTTCTTGTGGAGCTTTCAGTTGGTCTATTATGGCTTGTTTCACATTTGACCAATGTGCAAATGTGAGATGCTTTACCACTAACATTAGAATGCCAGTATGTACGGATGTGTGTGAGTGTGTGGGGGAAGGTTAGTAGCTATAACAGTATGTGCAGAGACCATGAAGGATCCAGAGTTGAGGTGAGAGTTGAGAATTACCGCATTAGAGGTTAGTCTGATCCCGTAAATCCAGAGGGAAACGAAGGAGATGAGAGGGAGCACAAGACTGAGATAACGCTACTTTATCTGTAGTCCTGCAAAGATGGTGTCAAGGAGAAAAGTTCACACACTCTCACACACACACACACACACACACACACACACACACACACACACACACACACAGACACACACACACTGTGACTTGGATTGTTTTAGCATGCTGATGTTTAGCTCAAAGAACTGCTGTGCCTGAGTGGGCTACAGCCTCACAGAGCAGCTAGCATGGCTGAAGACTCTTAGTCTGTTTTCACATAAATTGAACTCTGAACAGTGTCCATTGAATTAGGTCTCGACATAGTCCGAAGTTTCCCTTTCACACATGTGCGCACAACAAGAGATTGTCTGTGTTCCCACTTAGATGTATTCCCACTTGGAGTCTCTTACCGTTCCCTGAATTTGTCTGACGATTCAGGTGTTGGCCCTTACCGAGAGAAATTTCTCAATCTCGTTGTCTCTCCAGTAAGACATTTTCGCTTCCGCCTTCGTGTAAATCAACTTTCTTCTTCATGCTCGGATGTTTGTTTTCTTCCAGTTTCTCCCAAGCCGACAGCAACTCCCACTCGCACACTGTGAATTCTCACACATTAATCGGACATTACATAGACTTTGTACTAGGGAGCTGGCAGTGAAAGACTGTTTGTTTGATATCCGATCTAACTGAAATGTTGTTAACTCGCCTGTACAGATTATTGAATGTATCTCCTCTTTTAAACTTATCAGTAATATAAAAAAAGTCTACTCTTTGGTACTTGCATTACTTCCACACACCCCAGCAATCTTTTTGGATCAGTAAAATAAATTAATAACAGTCTTACAGTTTAGACAGTATTGCTAAACTGAGAAAACAGATTACTCATCTGCAATACATTTATATTGGTACAGCATAGGAATTGATTTCAGTTGCTTGAAAACACTTCATCCAGCTAAAGTGTAATGCGATTTTTATGTAAGGTAACATGAGGCCAGAGATTGCTGTGGCACTAAAATAATAAAAATAAAAGAACCTTAATGTGGATCTGTCATGGCTGATAACCGATAAGGTCAGTCTGTACTCTTAAAAAAGTAAGAATTGTGTTATAATCATATTAGCAATCCCATTGTTTAGGATGATCAGGATGAATTCAGTGTTAGTGTAGTTATAAAATCAGTGTCGTCATCTTGAATAAAGATGTTGACAGTGTCAATATATTTGAAATTGTGACTTTTTGGGTCACATGAGGACCAGATTGACTTGAAATAAACTTTTTAGTGGCTTGCATCTGCAATGCATTATCCCAACTGAGATGACTGACTGACTGACCTAATTGATTGATTGATGGATTTATTGACTAATTGACTGACTGAATGGCATCTTAGCATTCACTCTCCTGTCTCCACCTCAGCTCAATGCCCGGACTTATCCATCCCTCTCAACACTCCCAGCTACAGGCTGCAGATTAAAGCTGCTCTCATCTGGATCTCATCACTTTAGGCCGGCCTCGCCAGTTTATAGGTTATTTTTCATTCAGGAGAAGGAGGGGGGATCTCAGAGTGATTTAAGGTTACACTGCATGGAGGCTGGAGGAGAATAAAAGCAACTTGTTGTCATGAGGGGGCCGTGAATGAGGCAGCACACTAACTCCCCTCCAGTAACAGCATGCAGTTTTTAGGACAGGAGTCGTGCATTCTTCCCCATTTTGTGTGTGTGTGTGTGTGTGTGTGTGTGTGTGTGTGTGTGTGTGTGTGTGTGTGTGTGTGTGTGTGTGTGTGTGTGTGTGTGTGTGAGAGTAATTTGTTGCGTGGCTGTGCTGCTCCAGTTTCTGAGCCATTTCCTCTCTGTTTTTCCAACTGTAATGTCTGTAACATGTGCTGGATTGTTGCGGGATTGCTGGGCAAGTGTCATTGCCAAACACCATAAATCAATTATGGGAGAAATTGTTTCCCAATATTCATTGCACAATACTTTATTTAAAAAAATACTGCACTTACTGAACTGTTATGAGCTTACATCACAAAAGCAGAAACTATAAAGGAGTTAAACACTTGAGTTTCAGTAATAATTTTTTGTTTAGTTTACTTGGTCAGGGTTCAAGTACTGGTCAGGGAACAAAAAGAGAAATAAGCCAAATCAGAAAAAGTAGTGCCAAAACTGCAGCTAGTCCTCAGTATATATTTACATGTAGACTTCTTTTTTTTTACTGTGTGGTGAAAACAGTGGAACAGACCAGAAGCCCTCTGACATTTGGAGTGGCAATCTGTTTATAAGTGTTTTTTCTTACTATATATTCAGATTTTCATTGCTTTTGTATGGGTCAGCAACCTTTTCTATGATGAGCGTCAATGTTTAAATCGCACTATTGATTTTAAGGGACTGTTTGTTATTTATTTAAAGGAGAATTCTGGCCAATTTTTACGTTAATCTTGATCGCTATAACTACGCGAGTACTTTCGATAGAAAAAACCCTGACCCGAATCAGTGCAGGTAACATGGAGAAGCTGCAGCTACGTACTACAAGCGTCCCCTGAGCTAAAACGGCAGTAGTCGGGGCAAGTTTTAGAGTGCCTTTGTGCCTCTTAACAGACACAAAATGCAATTAATATGTCTGTGCCACATGAACAGGGCCCTTACGTGTCAACAAGTTTTCAACTCAGACATTGTTTAAATTCACCTACCCTGGTCCTTGTATCGATCCTGCCGGTAGCTAGCTTGCCCTGCTAGCTGATAGCAGTTAGCCGTTAGCTGCTAGCTGCCGTCCGGTGAGTGTATTCAGACAGGCTTCTGTGATAATCATCCCAATAATAATCCACGGAGCGGCGGTGGTGTGGCTATGTCCTACACTTCAAGACGTGACATGACCTGTCCTCTGGAGGACATAGCCACACCACCGCACACAAATTACATTGTAACAATTTAATAATTCGCCCTTATGAAATCCAATCGCGGCACGGCTGTCTTGGAACGCAATAGACAGAATGCCCCGACACTTAAATTCTACTAAAATGTAACAGTGAACAATCAGTGTTGGACCTACAGTCTGTTGAGATGCCTCTCCAAATGCAGAAACGAAGCGCAGTCACACCATAAAACGTTAAGACACGTTGAGAAAAAAGATCCGTATTTTGCCGTAATCCAATGACACGGAAAACAAAAAGTAATCCACAGCGATTAGTAGATCCACAAAAAGGGTCACGGTGTATCCAGCAAGGCCGATACGAGCGTCACATTCACTAGCCAGCTCCAAACAGGTGAACGAGGCCTCTCCACTTCGCCGTTTAAACAAAGTGGAATAAACGTGTAAAAATCCAAATCTACACAAAACCCGAAATCAATTAGTAAGCTGACATCACATGTATATACATGGCATTTAGGAAACCTTTATTGCAAGGTTGGCACGGCAAGATGTCCAGACTAGTGCAACAGTAATTTTCGTTTTTTGCGTCCTGCTGCTCCCATCGTCAGCCAGGTAATATTTTTTTACTAAAACAGTATATGAAATCTGATGTATTATCTACCACCATTTAGTTGTTTTGTGTTATTTAAGATATTTATAAAAGATCTGGTCATGCCAGATGTAATTATTCCACTCATTTTTTTAAACAATGCAATTACCCGTTTCAGCCACCAGTGGGGCAGTGCTCCCCCTGCCCCCCAGCAAACTCATGGGTCAGACCCATCTGGTAGCGAAGGAGGGCCGAGACTAAAAGCTACATGAAAAAATATGCACCAAACAAGCCACTTTGAAATTTAGCTGTTTTCATGAATAGAAAAGTTGGATGACCCTCCCCTCAACAAAGAATAAAAAGACATGACCCTCCCCTATTTTCCTCCGGTGGTCCATTCCATAAATACCGAACGGTCCCTAAAGTAAAAGCTTAGCTTATGCTGAGCTAAGATAACCGGTTGCTGGTTGTACCACACACAGAGTGCAAAATGTCAAAATGTCAAATGATGATAAGGTGAAAGGCTGGCCCTGCTGATGTGAAAACGGTGATAGAAATACAAACATCTGATTACTTTTTGTTTTGTTTTTCAGGAGGAAATGCTGTGACGGATTCAGGTTTGTGATGGGCCAGTGCATACCTGAAAGTAGGTAAACCATTCACACTATCCTCTAAAATTGGCTCGAGAACTCTCACATCTGATTCACATGCTCCAAATCTGATAACATTTCTCCACTACAGCAGTTTCTAGATTAAAACCACATTTGTCTATATGGACCTCCACAGAAGACCAGATAATCCACATACTATAGTCGACTTTTGTCATTTTGGAGTAATTATGTTTAAGGAGTCGTATCAGATAACTTGCACATTGCAGTGTACTGCACTGGAACAAACAAAATCAGCCAACCAAAAAAGAAACTGCCCATAGGTTTGGCACAGAGAACTGCCCTATTGTGCTGTGGTCATTCATATAAAAAACAGGTTTACTGTCTATAGCATCAAAACTTTGACTATATACTGAGGTATGCCTCCATAGAATAACAGTGAGTCGGCCACTAGGGGACACTGTTCCTCCATGAACACAACAGCCTTTCAAGGATGGATGTGCCTGAAAATATATTGCACATGATGTGTGTATATACCATATCAATATATGTTGGGCATATGGATCTACTAACATTTTAAAGTTTAAACTAGAGTTACTCAAATGTGGACCACACCAGATTACTACAAAGTCTGATGGTCCGCTATGACTTGAGACCGATGACTTACTTGATGCATGCATTTTTCACAGACAGTTTTACTTGATATTTACAGCAGCAGTGCTTGCTGTAATCTATCCATAACTATGTCAAACTTTTATCTAAAGTACATTTCATGCAACAAGGTATAATGTAAACACTGTCGAGCCACAGAGCACATATATATAGTTATCTTTCATTCAATACAATTACAATTATCTTTGTTTCTCATTTAATTTAAAAAGATGAAGTGTTTTTGCACTTTTCATAGCCCCCGCCAGAGGCTTCAATTAAGAGTGGTATCAGATAAAGGAAGTTGTTGTGGGTTCAGTTATTATAATAGGCCTTTTTCACAGCAGACACTTTGACTATATACTATTGTATGGTGCATTATATTAACCCAATGTCCAATTGTATTTGGGTGTCCTAATTCTGTGTGAAACTTACAGACTATTTTTTTCTATCTATAGTTACCCTAAAAAATTCCCACAGTGGAACGAAAAAAGTAATGTCCATGGGTGTGGACTACTTTCTGTTAACAATCCAATTTACTTTCAATTTACTGCTCACCATAGAGCAACTACTGAGTAGGGAGTAGTAGTGTAACATTGCTCCGTTCTCCTCAAGTGTCCTAGTAAGCCGTGACAGTGTGCCAGGACCCTGAAGCTGAAGCAGCTAAATGGAATTCAGCATTCATTCATGTTATTATTAGAGCCTAAGGGGCTGTCTGTGGGCTGACAGTAGAACCTGTATTAGTTTCCAGTTGTGGATTTGGAACAGTAAGAATGTAAGAAGGTGGTGATAAAGGCTAATAGTGATGTAAAAATGCTCAAGGAATGGCAATTTAGTCTGCTTTCAATCCTTGAACACAGAGCGCCATCTATTGGGCTAAAAAAATGAAAGAAAATGCCTCACTAAGCTTCACTAGTGATTACAGTAATGTTGGCATCAGTGATCCTGAATAACTTGCTCAATCTGCGTACTCTCTGCCTCCTCCCTCTCTGCGTAGGCGTGGATGTGTGTGCAGCGTCGCCCTGTGAGCAGCAGTGTACTGATAACTTTGGACGAGTTGTCTGCACATGTTACCCCGGCTATCGCTTCGACCGAGAGAGACACCGCAACCACAAATCTCCTTACTGTCTGGGTCAGTACACTCCCTTCTCATCTGCCCGTGCTGTGAAATACTTTTGACTATGATGTCTATTGCTGTCATGGAGTTTTTCTCAAACCTTTCATCACACAGTGATCCACATGCATATTAAAAGAGGTTCCTCAAATAAATAACTTCCTTAATGCTTCTTTAAACAGCACTTAAAATGAGATTTTTTTTTTTAAAGATTTTTTATTTTGTTTGTGATAATGTACTTTTTTTCTCTCCCCCCCCCCCCTCCCACACCTTTACATAAAGACATTGATGAGTGTGAGCATCCAGACAGCAGCATGTGTGACCATGAGTGTGTGAACACAGTGGGCAGCTTCCTGTGTCGATGTCGCAGTGGCTACATACTCGCACCGGACCAACACTCCTGCATCCCTGTACACAACTGTGAGTTTATGTCACAACTGAGCTGCGTTTGGATGAAAATTCAGTAGCAAACTCAAAATCATTGTCCATTAGTACATGGGTTCATTGATTATTTGTCCATTTTTAACAATAGGGTATAATACTGATGATTCTGATATGGATAGTGGTTGTTTTAATGCTTGTACTGTAATTGTTTTACTAATTTACACTCTGGGAATTAAGTGAACTTTAATTGTGATTAAGTGTGATTTGACTGTGTATTGCTCAGCACAGTGTGACACCAGTAATTGGAATGCTAAGGGTTTGATTCCCAGTGCAGCCAAACACCCATGACAAAAATGTGTGCCAGACATTTTTTTAAATGTATGTTTTGTTTTGCAGTGAGTTCATCGGGGAAGTCAGACACCCTGATGAGTGCTGGTACCTGCTCGTTCACCTGTCAGGATTTTCTGAACATGAAAAACAGTCTGCTGCAGCTAAAACTGAGGCTGGGCAACACACAGTCACCCAACCAGGTAACTTTAGAGAGGTAACCTAAAACTAAACCACCCAAGATAAAAGATGTCTAGAATTACTCATCTAAAATGTTGTCATCTACACACCCCACCTTTTCTCTATTTATCCTACTGAGTCTTTTCTCTTTGTGTTTGTAGGTACCTGGCCTGGCCAACAGCAGTGACAAGCCGTCTCTGGGGAGGGCAGGAAAAAGTCCTGATAGCCCTTGTCTTCCTGGTTTACCCGGTCCTCCAGGAGCTCCTGGGGTCCCAGGTAATGTAGATACACACTACCATTTAAAGATTTGGAATCGCCTGCCACATGATTAGGTGCAGTGAGATGGCTGAGAAGACCAGAAAGTCCTCTTTACAAATAGATGTTGTTTTGTGTGAAGGGTTTGCAAAAAAATGAAGTAATGTTTCATGGAGAACAAACGCTGTACTATGGTTCAACCAGACTGGCAATTGAAAGGCCACGAAGAGACAAAGATACCTCTGAGCAACACTTAAATAAGAATAGAAGAAATCAGTAACATAAACTGTAAGCTAAAGTATCAAAATGTGTGCAAATTTAAATAGGAAGACGTTCCTGTTTCAGTGTCAAGTGCACAATAATGCAGCCTATAACATGATGGAATTAACAGACGTGTTGCTTTAGCAAAGCTATTCTTCAAACTTCACAATAGAAATAGAAGGTTAGTCTAGGGTTAGCACTATAGGAATATCAGCGGAACATACATACGTACATACTACATACAACATCAACCTCTATAATCTAACCATTGAGTACACTGCAGAGGGCCCAAAGAAAAATCAATATTAAGAGCCCAATTTCCCCGTTGTGATTCAATAATGATCAAGGGTCACTTACGCTTTTCTGGACCTGAAAACAAATCCAAGTTCCAACAGTATTCTCCCCTGTCATGCAACACTGTGGGGACATCGACTAAATGGAAGTTTGATTCATTTAATCCTTCTTTATTCAGGCCAAAACCTTTTCAAATATAAATAACACATTTGGTGTCTAAATTATACTGTTTTTGTTAAAATAGCCATTAATGAAGGAAAGAAGAAATGCGTTAATATATGTGATTCCAAACTTTTTAACAGTACTGTAAGGTTAGAAAAGTTTGTGATTAATGCAGTAAGCAACTGCAACTAAATTAATGTTGCTTTGTTGTTAGAATAACAAAAAGGAAGAGGGTAAAGAGCAAACAAGTAGGGTTTTAGATGACCTGTCTAAGGAGATACAGTAGTAAAAAGAAATACTCTGTTTCCTTTAATGATATTGCAGTTTGTCACTCTGATGCTAATGACTATCCGATTTGAAATAGCTCTGTTTATCGCTGTATCCATCTTTCCTCAGGACACCCAGGAGAACCAGGAAAGAGAGGGGATCCAGGGGAAGGGGGCCCGCCTGGCCCTCGGGGGCCACGGGGAGACATGGGTCCCATGGGTCCAGAGCCAGACCTAAAGCACATGAAAAGAGGCCGCAGGGGACCAGTGGTAAGAAAAAAAAAACTGTTTCATAACGTAGGGGTTACCACATCTGTTTTTCAGTTAATTTCCTTCTGGAACCTCTACCTCAGAACATCAAAGTAGTGTCTCAAAACCTGGAGATCACACCTTCACGGTGTCTAATGATCCAAAGTGTCAGCAAGTCATATGAATATAAGTTTGGTGCCACTGGTGTTACATGAACAACCAAGTATATCCATCCACTGTGCAGTGACAGACCACATGAGACGGCACAGTCAGCCACTGTCCATCGCCTTCATATCCCATGACGAAGGGAGGAAGTAAAGGTAGAGAGGAATTTGTCAGTATTAATTTAAACCTGTATGGTGGAATTTCTCTGGTGGAAATTTCTTCATGTAATGTCTGAGAAAAACTGCCAAACCATAGTGACTCAAGATGTATCTTTAGCACTGCTACAACTTCTTGTCATTACTGCTTTAAACAGACTAAAGCGCAGCTGTACGATGGCTCTGTCACACTGAAATGTCGTGACAGTGAGGCAGCATACATGATACTTTGGGCCGCAGCCCAGAGTGTTATTAATTACATCTGTGCTTTTCCTGCTGCGAGATGTCAAAAAGTCCCCAAATAAGTTGACCACCTGATGTATGATAATCTCTTCAGCAGGACACCGTTACTCTGATTGAAAGGAAGCCTGCTTCTCTACAGTTGTAACAACATACAGTAAATGAATGTTTCCCCTCATAGAATTAGCTTGACAAGTGCTAATACATGTGTCTTATCTTTCATACAGGGACCCCCTGGGGCAACAGGAAGAGATGGACTAAAGGTCATTATTATATCTTAGTTTTCGTAATTTGTGCTTTAAATTCACGTCTCTATGTGTGTCTGTGTGTGTACTGTATCTGCATGTGTGGAGCTACACTGTTGACACCTGTCACATTGGCTGCTGTAACTGGGTTACATGCAGTGATAAAATAAAATGGCCATGCAGTTCTGAACAGCTAGTTCTGCTTTGTGTCTGGTGTCTGATATGTTATACACTACACACACTGTTATTCCAGTAATAATCATTACAGTTTTTACCTGTTTGACATTCAATTGAATGTTTTTCAGGACATTTTAGCGAGTTGTTACTCACTAAATAGAACAAAATGTTAATGAATCTGAATCAATTTGCTGCTCTGCAGTTTGTACAGCTCTTAAAAAGCTGTCGGTTGAAATGGGGTTAATTGGTGCTGTTTCTCCTCTACAGGGTGACAGAGGAGCTCCAGGTCCCAGAGGTCCACCTGTAAGTTAATGTAGAACTAAAGCATCATTTGTAAAACTCCTGTATAAATCTACTCATAAACACGCTCTTAAAAATTCATTTTTCCATCTTGAACCTTCATCTACATTTTGCCCCCAATTCTATAAAGTATTCTAATTGTAATGTAATTGTTTTATTTTCATGTTTGAAGTGGATGTAATAATTAGTGTAATCAGTGAGGGACTGTAGCTTTTATAGGCCAGCCTGATTCATACAAGAGGGTGATGCATGATATGTATTTTGTGAAACAAATTGTGTTAACAGTGTCCATGGACATCAAGTGTCCTAGTAAGCCATGACAGTGAGCACAATACAAGGACCCTGGAACTAGCTCACCAAACTGGAATATCATTTTTAATGTTTAACAGTTTGCCTGTTATTACATGCCATCATGTCCTCTGTGAAAAGGGGCTATTGGGCCTCACACCTCCCAAAAGGAAACTTTTTGTTCTTTTTACTGATTGTCAAACCCAGTGACAGATGACATGCAGAGCATCTTAACCAATTCCTCACTTTGCCTTCTGTCCCCAGGGACCACCAGGCTCCTTCGACTTCCTTCTGCTAATGATGGCTGACATCCGCAATGACATAATTGAACTGCAGGAGAAGGTGTTTGGGGAGCGACGGGGCATCTCTATGGACAGTCCTCCTCATTCCAGCGGGGAAATGGATTTTGTAGAGTGGGGCTCTGGACAAGGAGATCTCCTGCTCAGTACCTGACCTTTGACATCCCACACACAGTAACATTCTATCAAACCCACCAAAACAAACACCAAACTTAAAGGATGCTGGTGGTCAAGTTCCAACATGTAAATAATACCAAACCCCACAGCTGGGATGGACTGGGCAAGGAGCCTTGATTGCATTCTCGACACTGCCACAGACAGTAAAACGGAGAGATATATGGATTATAAAAAAACGGAAATTGGACCACAGCCTCTCTTAACCACTGCAAGCACTGTCTGGCTGCTTTTTATATGCTGTGGTGTGAGTGAGGGGTGTGTGTGCAGGACATAGAGGGAGAACGATGCAGTGCCTTTATGTCTGAGTCTGAGCTGAACCACTTCAAACGATGAACTTTATCGTCCACATCTCTTCCTGTTCCTGAGTCTGCCCGTGGAAGCTCTGCTGTCAGACAGACAGTTTGCCTGCAGGGCGTTGGTATAAAGACCCAGGACTCGCACTGCGAGCCTCCCCTGCACCCGCCTGCAGTATCAAGTCTGAGCTCTGCAGCTATTCTCTACACTGAGGCATCTTCAGAAACTAATTCATGAGATTCATGGGTATTACAATCGTGTTGCCAACTGTTGGACAAAAACAGTCTGATGTATTTTTGAAAATGTACAATTAAACAACGTCAAGTATGATAAACAAAAAAATATTTACCGCAAAATATGTTCATAGATAATCTCAGAGAGACACTAAATATTTAAGACATTCAATCTTTTGACAATACATTTTAAATAAGTAGAAAAGCTGGTATCTGTTTAGAAAGAGAAATAACATGCAGTAGTATGTAAATATTACCCTAAAAGGTTGTAGACAATCAAATTGAAAGGATAAAATTGATTTATGTATTTGGAAGAGTGCAGGAAGGCAGAGACTCATTTTTAAAGTGACTTTTAACCCATATATTACCAGGCAAGTTGACTGTGAGCATATTCTTACAGTAATAAGAGAAATGACCTGAAGGGAACGGTTTCAGGCGAATGAGGGTTGCACATGTTCTTGTACTTTCACTTGGTGGTTGACCAGAAACAAGAGACATGAAGAAGGAAGGCTGCTTGAAAGTTATTTTATTTTTATTTTTTTCAATTTCAAGCAGTTGCCAACAAGGGCTTACTGTTATTACAATGGGCAGCTCAAATAGATCAGCTGGGGCTCTAATGTCTGGATCAAGGGAATTTTAATGTTGACCAAAGCGTGAGACATGCGTGTACCTTTTCCTGCCCAGATAATTTTAAACCATTAGTGCCTTAAGCAGGCAACAGTTACCCAGAGAGTCAAAGTAATCAAATCCAACAGTAAGCAGGGAAGACTTTTGTGTGGAAAGTGGATATATAATACTCCTCTCCTCACTCTTCTTCGTCTTGCAACTCAATTTGCACCAGTAGCACTGCTGGTGCTCAGTAAACCTTGGACAAATAAAGTTTAAAAAAACTCATTTTTCTGACCACACTATCTTCCTGCTACAAAATAACATTTTGAATTGCACTCCTGCTACCTGAAGTAAAGCCTCTCCACCAGCAGAGGGTGCTAAGTCCCAGGTTATACCCCTGAAAGTTGGGCCTCACCACTCTATCACTCTGAATACCAACCAGGTGAGACAACCAAAGTCACAATTTTCACCGCATTACATGTATAATTACCATCCAAAAATATTCATAGTGTCCCAAACACGCAAGTTATGTAAAACAAATAAATCATCCTTGAATTCATGTGTGAGGCGCATGCCATTATCCTGTTCACATGCCACTGAACTGTAGCGTGGCTGAGTGTCATTATGAAAGGTGTAAGTATCAGAGGTTAGAGGTCAAATGCCTGGGTATAAACAGCTGGGGGGGTGATTATATACCACAGGCTGTCAGACGGGGCCTGTCTGGGCTCGTACCCACCACCAAAGAGAAGTTTGAAAAATACACTGTGTGTTTGATCTGTTGTGTTTAAAGCTCACCCTCTCTGGCCTTTTGCTGTGTGTGATGCTTTTATCCTGAGGAACAGATCTCAGTAAATCGTGTGTGTGCGCGTGTGTGTGTGTGTGTGTGTGTGTGTGTGTGTGTGTGTGTGTGTGTGTGTGTGGTGTGGTGTTACTTGACAGGCTTCTCACCTAACAGCTCCGGCCCCTGCCGTGCAGGCACTGCTCACAGTAGAGTCGTTGCCGGGGCAACCAGGATCAGGAAAAACAACATGAAACAATTTAAGAACCATGTCAGTGAGAGAGTGAAAGAGATTATCTAATTTCCTTCACCACTTGTCATGCAACTGGTGGCTTTCCTCTGAGCCTGTAGGGGACAGCAGAGAGGAGGTCAACAGAGTGCACGTCGAAGCAAAAAGTTCACTTACCCCCTTAGACGATAGATCTGTCATCTCCATCATAATGAAATCAGCAAAAGGAGAAAAGACGTCTGACTTTCAGTAAGGCAAATGTTTAATTGTCTTACATTTACAACTTTTATCTTAATTCATAAATGGCAGCTTATGAAATTGAGTGACATCATTTTTTATCACAGACTAAATATACTGTATCTCTAGTTATGAAAATCATCATATCTCAGACTATCTAGCCATTGGGATGCCAAACTCCATTGATGTTGAACTGTGAGGAGAGTTGTGTAACTATTTGCTATATAAAGATACAATACATCAAATTTGGCCAGATGTTTCCTAGTATGTGAGGAATTTCCTCACTGGCACACTATGGCCATTGATAAATACACCTCTTGCATGACAGGGCTGTCACTTCAAACTGTGTGTGTGTGTGTGTGTGTGTGTGTGTGTGTGTGTGTGTGTGTGTGTGTGTGTGTGTGTGTGTGTGTGTGTGCGCGTACGTGCGTGCGTGCGTGGGTACGTGCGTAAATTAGCTTATGAGAGTGGCCTGTGTACATGTTTCTTAGTGGGGTTGCGTGTTAGGCAAACACATACTGTGGTTTTGGAAATGCAAATGTGTGTATTTGAGTGTGATTATGTTCTCCTGTGTGGATCTGTGTTTGGCTGCCTTCAGGGCAGGGTCAGATGTCAGACTCAGTGATTCATTATCCAGTGTTTAACTCAAAGATGAATAAACAGGTCCGAAAGGGTCACAGACGGTCTCAAACTCTCTATGCCCAAATTGCTATCAAAGGACCATAACAGTGTTTTTAAACAATGATACATTTTTGGAATTGATTTTATACATTCCAGGCAGTCATTGACTTCTGCTTATTACAGCGCAGTTTAAAATCAACATGCATAAAACTAGAAACTTCTTTGAAAATGTTAGATAATCCATCACAATGAATGTCATTTAAAGTTATGCCATCATGGCAAGGTATTTTAACTTTTGTTTATTTCAAATGAGCCGTACGCAATCTTTCCCTGTCTCAAGCCTTTGGAAGTTGATTTCCCTACCTTCCACTCTTAGCCTTGAAGGTGGTCAAAACCTGATGTAACCTGGTGGTCTCAGAGCCAAATAAGCGAGCTTGTGACCGGGCGGTCGTCGGTTCAATCCCCAGACCGACAGGATCAAATCTGGGTGGGGAAAGTAATAGAGCCTCATTACCACCACTGAGGTGCCCTTGCGCAAGGCCCTCAACCCCAACTGCTCCAGTGCATCTGCTCAGTGGCCAGCAAATCAAACTGTGGTTGCACTGGGCAGCTTCCAGGTATGAATGTGTAACTGTGTAAATGTGATCAGGGTGTTCCTGCCAAATAGAGGCTTCCTCTCAGTGAACTTTCCCTGAATAAATAAAGGTGAAATAAAAAGGTGCTGACTATGACCCGCAATGTGCCCGTTGGCAACCTGCCAGGAACCTTTGTTGCATGTTATTCCCCTTCTTCTCTTTACTGTCATCTGTCGGGTTTATATAAAAGAAATACAATCTTATGTTGGGACTGAGCAGTGTGGTTAAAATATGATGCTTTGTTGAATGTTAATTATAATGTAAACTGTGTGTAATATGCAGTAAAAGGGCTCAAAATGTGCATACACTCATTTGTCTAATCTACATATGAAATTATGTGTCAGCAGATAAACACACTTATGATGATGGGATTGACGGCCAAGGAAGCTACTGAATCTTCTACAGGCAATGATTAAGGAATTCACAGAGCAGATCAGTTTCCACAGTGCAACAAAAGAAAAATCTGGATTTTGCCAGCTTGTAGAGGCCAAGTTTCAGATAACGTTCACTGTAGAACACAGAGGTCAAGGGACAGCCAAGACCATCCGCCTCTGGGGGAAAATAACAGGTAAGTTGTGGCATGCACGTACCTATAGATGTCACCTACAGGATTGATTTTTGCTTTACAAATGGATTATGTAGTGATTACAAAAATGTAACATTGCTCAATCACAACACAGGTTGGAATAGGCTTCTGTCAGAGTCTGTGAATCAAACACACAGGTATTTGGGATAGTTGCAGGTTTATGTAACCAGATTGAATTTGTCAGCATAAGTGCAGGTAAGTTGCTTGGCCCAGCAGCTGAACCGCTGCAATCCTTGATCAGCATTTAGACGTTTCCAGGGATCCGAATAGCTAATGCAGAGGTTAGGTAAAGCGCAGGTGTCCATCATCACTAGGGTATGCAGCTGCGTGCATGAATAAGAGGGAGAACACACGCAAAAAGACCTGTCTCACTATCTAACATGC
Source organism: Sander lucioperca (assembly GCF_008315115.2). Lineage (NCBI taxonomy): Eukaryota > Metazoa > Chordata > Actinopteri > Perciformes > Percidae > Sander > Sander lucioperca. Next base: position 9,294,974 of record NC_050175.1, read on the forward strand.
AGCTATGCACGCACACATGATCTCCTGAACAGAGGCATGCCACAGAACACCTGACAGGTGCAGGTGTGGTCTGCTGCAAGACACGCTATCTTGACACGCTAACTCATTCTTAAATCTGAGTTACGTGCCTTAGGCTGAGTACTAAGCACCCTAGTTTACTCTCTGAAGCCTGTTCCTCTTCCATTCCTTGTCTCTGGGCACACCCTCTTCCGATTGTAGTCCGACTTCTGTCATTCTGTTCATAATGGAACTGCTAAGAGGCCTGAGAATTGGAGATTGTCTGATGAGTAATGGACATATTAGCTGTGTCAAAAGCATGTCACCAATCCCATGATCAGTATGTATTACTTGTTGTCCTGCAGGTGTCTGTTTAAGAAGCCTGTGCATGATGCTCTTTCAGAGACACTGATCCATGACAACAGTGGTTAATCTGACATTTTTAATTAATTAATCTGAGGAAGTTGTCTGCTGTACACACTGTATTGGTTTTAGCGTGTTTGAGAATTTGTTTCTGAACAGATCCCTCTAAAGCACACATGCTACCACAGTGAAGTTCAGTGTAGGCAACAAATCAATGGTTGAAACACAAAATGGTTTAATGTCAAAATGCATATAGCCATGCCTTCAAGAGCAATAGATTTCCACATATTCTTTTTCACAGTTGAAACAGCCTGATTTATTTCCATGTAGGCCTACTGTATATGACACATGCATGATCTGATTGTCCACAGTAGTGCCTCTTGGAAGACTTTACACAGATACAATATCCCATCTGTCAAGAATGCACATCAAAAAGTTGCCAAGCAATTTTGCTCAGCTTTACAGGAAAGTTGCACTTGATTGACACTGTTATGGCAGAATTGAATAGAAAAATCTGAGAGGGCGGATTAATGGCAACACGTTGTGTAAACTCCCCTAGCCTGAGGCACTCAGTCTCCACACACCTTGGCTTCCTCTGTTATTTACAAGCTGTTCGCATGCACACAGCAGAGCCAGGAGTGTGAAAAACTGGATGAGCAAGTTCACAGCTCTCTTGTCTCTCTTGTCTTTTAGGAGAAAAAAGAGCGTTGCCTCTGGTTGCAGAGTTGCCTCGCGTGAGGCCAACAGCTTGATCTTTTTAGTCCTACCGACCTCCTGACCTGGCCTGTGGCAGCGGTAATTTTACAACTTTTTTTTTCTTTTTTCTTTTAACATCCTTAGAGGAATACAAATTCTCAATTCAGACAGGCGTAAACATATGAACATATATGTATGCCCCTGACTGACTATTTGGAGCATCTTACCATGAGCGACGCATCTCTGCACAGTGATCAGCAACACAAGAAATAAAACCTCCAGTGTTAGTAGATGTAGCCAGTACCTGGAAAATCTGGTTAAAAAAAACTTAAGTCCTGGGAAAGAGGCTGTTGAAATAAATTAGGTTCTATAAAATACCTTAATGTTTATGTAGTATTGCAGATATTAGCTATCAAAAAAATTAGAACCCATGAACCCATGCCAGTGTCCTTAAAGGTGCACTAATAATGTATTTAATATTATATTAACAATGGCAAGTAACGGCCCACTACTTTACTGTTTGATTCACTTTCAACGCTCTAGTCAGTGTTGTCTCCAGATGCAGCAGGCCAGGCAGTTGTTATAAGCTAAAAGGCTCTGATAAATCCACTATACTCTACCTGTTCAGAAGTAATGTCACAATGAAGCTTTGAGAAGCATTCTAAATCAGGATTTTGATTATTAGCCATAATGTTTTAAGCTCAACATAAGGTAGACTTACCACGAACTATGAGATTGGGAAACGATGGTTTATGCTTCTGTAGAAGCCCGTATAATATTAATCTGGTTTAATTTGCGATGTCATGGAGAAGTGCTACACTACTGACAAGTGTAACAGCGACGTCTTTAATTGGCGGAGCTCACTTTTACCATGAAAATGTTTACTGCACTTAACGGCTAGTGAGCTTTTACCACTAAATTGTTTCTGTACCTTTGCCTTTTTTCCGTTATTCAATTTGTTTTGCCCAAAATTGTAATGACAGTGCACTCTAGTGGCTGTAGTAACCAACACTAGTTGGTTGGCTTGGTTCCAGGCTTAAAGCTCTTTATATGAGGATTTTCTGAAACGTTAATTAAGTGAATGAATGGGGGGACAGTCTCCCTGTTTGTGCATGTGTGTGTGTAATGTGTAAAATAACAACAGAGTGTAGAAAAAAATTCCCCTCGAGGAACTAATAAAAGTACGCTTTCTTTCTTGGCATTAGCTTCATCAGCAAGTCCAGACATTTTACCTGCAACATTGCATACTTTGAGTAGGTAGTACTTTAGCTATTGAGATTAAATGGTGGCCTCTTGGATGACAGATTGGTACATAATCAGAAGGTCACCTATTGCAAGTACTTTACCTGTTACACATTAGCACTCTGAACTTTGAAGACATAAAAAATACAATTCCCCTTTGCTCTGTGTAATATGCAAACAGTCGTGGGCTCAGGCACCCACCCCCACCTGTATATACAAATATCAGTGATTGATACATTGGTAATAACATGAATAACTGCAGCAACTCTTTGCACAATGTCACCCTGTAAATCATTCCCCTGACAGCAACATAATAGCAGCACCTTACACGGGCTTGTTTAATGAATTAGAAAAATAACATTGGTATGATGACTTGTATTCACATTCTTCAAATCAAATGAAATTCACATTCTACAAAACAAGTGCAAGTTGTAACATATGACAACAGTGTTTGGTTTTGCAATGGCAGTTGATCTCCTACGTTTGCTTCCCACTTACCTGTTGATATTCTGGGGCCAAACCACAGCTGGGTAACTGTGATGGTATGCCGACAAATCACTAAATCAACCAACAACACTCATGTTGGCAAAAGATCTGTTTAAGACTGATCTGACACTGGTGAAATGGACACACACATACTAGTCTATATAACAAAGTTCCACTTCCTGGATTGTTCCGGTGACACCGGAAATTCCACCGGATGTTCCTCATTTAGGCCGGATGTCCGTTACCTAGGGCTTTCTTTGTGTTGGAATTTTAAACTCTGGTTGATTTATGAGGACTATGGTTAACTGCTCCTCAGATCTCTGCAGGGTAAATCCAGACAGCTAACTAGACTATCTGTCCAATCTGAGTTTTCTGTTGCATGATTAAAACAACCTTTGAACATACACATGTTCCAGAAACACTCAGCTCAGCATCAGAAACTGTTGTTTTTGGCCCCGGTAGACTGAGTTTTCTGGCAGGATAGTGGTATCTGTGATAATGGCCTTCTTTGTTAAACATGCTGATAATTCAATTATTATTGTGCAGACACCAGCAGCATTACAAAATGACTCCCAACATAACAAAAGTCTTGCTTAGACAGCAGCTGCCTGTAACTGACATGGAGACAGTGCCCTTTTTACAATTGTTATTTATACACAGACATTCGTAGATTTACACTGCTGGCCTGGACAACAGGAGCTTGTATTTTTCTGCCATTTTCTCTTTCTATTATTGTATTTCTCTCCTTTACATGTGCTGAATACTGCTGAACCGTTCTCATATAAAATAAAGAAAGGGTTACTGTTATAATAGACTACTTGATGTCTTTGGTTTTTTTTACCTTCCATGCAATGATTTTCCCTGTGAAAACGAACTTGCAGAGACTTGATACCTGCTTGATCCAGGCACTCCTTTAGTGAATTAATCTTGTTTAAATTTTCACACTGACACAATTATTAAAACACAGTAAAAGAAAGACGTAAAAAAAAATGAACAACCCAATCTTTAAGCACCCACCAATCTATCAAGATCCCAAATGGTATCCACAGTAGATAGATTGTTATCAACACTACTACTTACTCTTCATATCTGTAAGCACTGGGAGGTTTTGTATTCCTATCATTTCACAATCTGTTGACTGGGAAGAAAACCAAACATGTCAGAGTCAACTCAGCTTTACCCATGTGGCTTTGATATGAATTTACAGGTGCAGGATGAGCATTTGCACCTGTACATTTTTTGTTACGTTTTTTTTATGTAAAGAAAAAGATCAGCTCACAGGGGACACTTGAGTTTTTTTAAGGCATAAGGAAACAACCTAAAAATGTTCAAACTTTAAAGACAGGAAAAGTACGGCTTTTTCATAACAATACTTGATTTTCTGTCAATTGACATATATACATATCAAACATGTATCATCTACAGTAAGAAAAGCCTCCCCAGGTTAAAAGCAACTGTTCCACTGATTAAAGGACCAAAATGGCTTTAAAAACACTTTTTGATCTGAAGAAAAGAGAAACAACACTTACTTACTTACTACATCACACAACTGGGGCAACTACACTTAATCCGGCAAGATGAAAGCCTCAGTGTTTTCATGTTCAAAAAAACCCATGATCAGCTGTTGAAGGTGTAGTGGTAAAAAATATTCTTTATGCAAATGCATAACATGTACAGTATATGTGCTGGTATAGGTGCATGGGTGCTACTGTGTGAGTGCATCACCAGGTGTGTAGAGGAGTAAGACAGGAAACATCCCACTTATAAAAATGTTTGACAGACAGTTCAAAAAGGAATTTTGATTTACAGTCTATCATAGAAATCAGGGAACATCAACAGGCTGTGGTGGCGTTTCATCGTGTCTCTTTGATGGATTCAGCCTGAGGGCACAGTGGCATTTCTGCAGCACTTAGATCTATACAATTCTTGACTTGGGAAACTAAATGGAGTAAATGTAAGGACATCAGTGCTGCCAGCCTGTTAGATGTTAATGGTTTTGCTACAGCAACACCAAAGAGGTTGTTTCAAGACTGATGCTTTTCTTTCTTTCTTTCTTTCTTTCTTTCTTTCTTTGAGACAACATGGCCCTGTTGATAATAGTTAAGGTAATAACAGAGCAGCCTGCTGTGTCATGAAAGGTTGTTAATAAAACAAGAGCATGTAATTAACCCTGGCACTGCTCTCAATGTTCAATTGCTCAATGGGAATGATGTTTTGTACTCAATCAATTACTCAACCCTCGCTAACTGTAATTTGGGTTACATTAAATATTGTGTGAGCATGTATCTATCAGTGAGTTTTCTTCTGTTGCATAACTGTGACTCATACACATTTATACCCTCGCCACTGACTCCCACAGCTTATTGAAGGGTAATAGTTATGCTGACATTTTTTTTTTTTTTGGAAAGAAGCAGCCAATTCTCTAGCAAGGACCACACCATCAGCCAGATGCATTTGAACTATTTATTAATTAAATATGATTGGTGTGCAAGGCCTGAAGTCGCTTGTGGTCATCCGACAGACTGTGTTGTAAGGATGCTTCAGGAGGGAATCCAATGTAGCACCCGGGCACAACAGACCCTTTTAGGACCTAAAGGAGAGGAGAAAGGTGAGGAAGAAAGAAACAGGGTGAGAGGGAGGGGAGCAGAATGCGAGAGAAAATTAGAGCAGCGGGTTAGTTAAGGCGCGGTTGAGGTGTGACCCTGCTCCCGAAATTCTGCTAGGTAGCTTTAATTGCTGCAATCTTGTGCCAAAATGTAAGAGAGTCCAGACTACTGGTTGTTAAACCGTACATTAAGGAGGAACAATTATCCCTAGTGCACAACAGTGGACCAGCTTTGTACCAGATAACTGACGGGTCATGTGAATATCCTAATCTGGTGTACATGTATTTTGTAATTCGGGAAAACACTTATGTTTACCTATTTTCCAGTATGTACTGGATTATGCAGGGGTCGCTGGAAGTTAGAGAGCTATATTTAAATTCACAACGTGAAGTCGGGCATGTTGACAAGGGTGTCACATCTCCCATTATCATTAAAAGTAGCTCATTGGAGTCCTTTTGCGCAACACCAATCTGCAATTTTGGCTTTGCTCACTATGGTCTGACAAGGCCCAACAGTTGCTTGCTTGGGACAGACAGATTTTAATACGGCTGTACAAAACATTCACTTCTCTCCTTTGCACCATTCTTTGGGCTGTCACGGGTATTTGCGTCTGATTTTTAGACTTTGTGTTGGTGAGTTTCCAGACACATATCTGTCAGGCTCAGTCAACTTTCCATCAGTGTTTTCCAGATCTGAACCCCAAAGTGAAAATTGATCTGGCATAACATAGCCTTACTTTGCACGTTATATTTTTGCCTTCTGATATTCACACCAAATAAACATGACCGAGAGTGTAATGGTTACTTATGTAAGATGCCTGGTATCTCAGCTGCTCACCCCTTCATTACAGCCATAGAAGGTTGTGATAAGGGTTGTACCACATGAAATAGTAATGTCACATGTACAGTACAATGACATGTACAATACATCACTTCCTGTGTGCCAGAAGACTTTTTACAGGAAGACACATAGTGATTACCGATATAAACCCCTCATAGGTATTGTCATCATATTTGAGCAAACTAAAATATAAACTAATTGTAAACAGATACCATGCCTGTACCTGCCCTACAACTTGCACGTCGCTAAGAAAACAGCTTGTCCTCAGTACGAAAGGTCTTGAATGACAGACAGGAGAGAACACTTTGTCAAGCAGCTGCTGTCATTCACAAAAAGTTTTCATTCATTTGTGCCTGGGAGTGTCTCCAAGATTGTTTATGTGCTCACTGTGGAGCCCGGAGTTTAATGACTCTGATTTGCAAATAGAAAAACAAGGATATCTGCAAAGCTGGGTTAACATGTGGATCCTTCTGTTCAGTGTGTTCTTTATTATGCATCATAGTTGAATCAGAATTGACTTCATTGTCATTGTAAGTACATACAAGTGCTACTGCTATGGCGCAAACATAAAAATACACACACTGACTAAGAACATAGAGCAGAGAATGCATGGTGACTCCTATAAGATGACACACAGAGATGAGTGAGGGAGTAGCAAGCAGATCAGCCGATGAATACTGTATTCAACAGATTTTTTTTTAATTGTTGCAGCCACTTCCACATTTCTTCACAGAAAATGTACATCTGTTACATTACAGCACTATTTGCAAGTCTGGGGCATTTATGCTGACTGCTGGAAAGTGTAGCTGTGGGAACTGGAATGCAAAGTGGCATACCTGCACATTTACTTGCCTTTGTGCACATACAAAAAAACTGAGGCGTATACTTAGCGAAGACATTGTTGGGGCCCCACCCATGCATCAACATCTTTATTCCTTTCATGTACTGCCCGCTTTATACACTCTGCATGAATTTGCAAGCAACATTTATTGTTTGTATTGCAATCACAAATATTTTATTTGAAGTTAATTTTACAGATGTCTAACCCTAGTGAGGATATCTACCTAGCATTTATGACATTGTAATTTGTAATCAAGATACAAATATTCCAGTTTATTACAACTTGGGTCTTATTTTTCTAGTTATGGCAATCATTTGGCCATCATTTATTACACTGTTTTCACCAAATACAAATGCTGCGATTTGGGAACATGGCAGAACCACAATTATTCTTTGAAGGAATAGATCGACATTTTAGGAAATACACTTATTTGCTTTCTTGAGATAGAGCAGAAGATTGATACTGCTCTTATGCCTGAGAGTGGTATCGATCTTCCCCTCTAACCCTTGGCAAGAAAGCAATTAAACGTATTTCCCAAAATGTTGAGTGAAACTCTGCCAAATAAACACTGAATGGCAGGCAGCCCTATGAATATTGCAACATATGACACATGTACCTTAACTCACACATTGTTGCATAATGCCTTGTATAGCGGGATCTAGTGTCCCATTGGTTGACCTCTTACACAATGGCTCAAGTTCTGTTATTGCGTCATGACGGATGGTGAGCCTATAGAGACAAACTCAGAAGGTTAATCATGTCTGAAAAATAATTATATTTACTTGTGGTAAGTATTTTTCCCTGATTGCACGCAGAGACCACGATCATACATTGTGATGTAATGATGGTTTTGAAAAATGATGTGATGTCATGGCTGCAATGTGAGTAATAAATAAATAGCATGTAGTGTTATACGGAACAACAGTAGGTGATGACATGCCCTTAAACGAGTGTCTTCTGTATCAACATAATGCTACTTCTATTGGCTGACTGCAACATTTGCAGGTCATAGTTGAACTTCAGAGCCAGCCAGCAGCTCGCACCAAAAGAGGAAATGCAGTCTTGACTAACTAAAATGAATAGGAGACGAAGTAAACATTTACAGAGACTGGTGTTGTCTTAACTTCTTTTTTAACTATAGACAGGCTCCAGTATGTCCAAAACTCTGCCACACATCACCCCGACCCTCATCCACCTTCACTGGCTCCCAATCAAGTCTGCATTAAATACAAAATCCTCCTTCTCACCTACAAATCTCTCCATGCCCTGGCCCCACAGTACCTCTCCGATAGGGTTGAGTACCAAACTAGGTACTTTTTTGGGTACCGACCGAATTACATCGGTACTACCGAGGACCGATTCACTTTAAATCAAACGCAAATTTCGCTACCTGAGAGCGCGTAAGCGCAAGCTTATCTGTCCTCTCTGTATATTGACAGAGAGCGGAGCTCCGACACACACACGCTCGCACGCAGAGGTGCGGACGGAGTAAACTCGAGCAAACTACGTTGGCTCTGCAGTTTTGTTGAAGTCACAGTGAGTTACGGCAATATAAAGTGGTTGCAAGTGTGGTTACAGTTTCTGCTACTTCACGCAGATACCATTCACTGTGATATGCTCTTAATGGCGAGCCGAAAGCAGTCGTGGTGCTGTTGACCTTACAGCTGTCTTCCTCTGAGACAAGCAGGCACAACAGTGGTTTCTATGCCCTGGTGACTGACTGACTGACAGGCTGAGGTTGTAAGGCAAGGCAACTTTATTTGTACAGCACCTTTCAGCAACAAGGCAATTTAAAGTGCTTTACATGAAACATTAAAGAGCAGTTTAAAACAGTCACGATGAAAATAAAACAGGCTAAAATAGAATAATATACAAATACAAGAATAAAAGTTACAGTGAGTATGAAATGAATAATTATTCAATTTAATATGTTGTAGGGACGGGTTTGGAAGGAGAGAGGGAGGGGTTTTATTTTTATTTTTGTTTAATTTCTTTAGCGTTTAAAATATTCTAAATAAATAACATAATGTTCTAAGTAAATAGGATTAATAGGTTTGGAATTATTTTTACAACTGAAATAAGGGAAAGTACCGAAAAAGGTACCGTTGGGTACTGGAACCGAATTTCAGGTACCGGTATCGGTACCGATGTTGGTTCAGATGCGAAACATACCCAACCCTACTCTGCGACCTCCTCCATCCATACACCCCACCCCGAAACCTGCGGTCTTCAGACGCTGGCCTGCTCTCCATTCCCCACACCAGACTCTGTACCTTTGGAGACAGAGCCTTTAGTGCTGCAGCCTCTTCCCTCTGGAACCCCCTCCCTGAAGATATCCACAATGCTACATCCTTGGACATGTTTCAAACTCCTCAAACACCACCTTTTCATCACAGCCTACAACCTCCCTAGCTTAGCTTAGCCCCAGTAATTCTGTCAAATGTTCTTGGGTTTCGTGAAAGGCGCTATATAAATAAAAAGTTATTATAGCAGCTATAGTATCCACCTTCTCTCCTGATATCAATGGGTCAGCTGCTTAGGCTAGTGTTTGACACATAAAAAAATATACACTACAGCTGATACTAAATCCTTTTTACTAATAAAATATTTGATCATTTACTGATTGAACTGACAGCCAATGATCTTTAAACAAACCTAAATACTATATGTACAAGTTTACCATACAATTTTAAGGCCACTTAACATGCTACAAGTATCGAGAAGGATCTTGGAGTATCACTGTGCATAACTCATAAACATCAAAGATACTCAGTGTGACAATAAAAAGCTACAGTACAACCACTCGTGGCCAAGCAGTAACGCATTAGGCAGTTTTTTTTTTTGATCTGCTACAATAATGATTGCTCATAAATTACATTTGGAAGCAGAGAACTGGCTTGAGATCAAATTAGAAAAAGGTTTCACTTAACAGGCAGGGTAATGGGCTGTTGGCAGATCTATTTGTAACTTAACTTGATGTGGCAATGGAGGGCAGACTGTGTGAACCCTGTGTCCTGTCACCACCATGTGACGTGACATCAGTAGCATTCCCTGGTGAGATAGTCTTTTTCTTTCACAATCCAAACTACATTAGCAAAAGTGATTTCCATATCACTCATCAGCTTTTATTAAACATGCTTGTTTGAATGCAGAAGGCCTGCAGAGTGTGGACAGAAAAGAGGAGCAGAGTTTTGTTTCTGTGAACATGTGAAGGCGTGGAAAAGGAGATGGGAACAGGAGGAGAGCCACATTTTTGTTGTAATGTTTACGAGATGCTCACATCCCAGAGATGGGTGGATGACAAGCAGTGCTGCCCTGTAGGGATCGAAATTTATTTAAGCCAGGTTACACCCATTGGCAACAAACAACTTGACTCCTCTCTCTGTCATTCCCACACACTGTTGTCTACAGCTGTTACACATACCTACAGCAGTGAACATGCACACAGGTATTGCGACGTATATGTATGCCAGGTGTGGCGGCTCCTTTAGCTTTGCTGTTGTGTCTCTTTAACATTTCCGTGTCATGATCACCATCTTTAATCTCCTGCTGTGTGAGCACTTGCGAGCCAACAAGCTGTTGGATTACTGCCTTTACTTATCACACTTGCCAGCACAGCACACAGCAGCCAGCGCTGCTGACTCACCTCTTATCCCACTTTTTATCTGTCTGGATTGCATAATATGTACATGCATTTATACATACATCATCACTGCATATAACTTTAAAATAAGATGTGAAACTGCACAAATACACATCACTATCGGCTCTGTCACCCACAATTACCCACATGCATATGTACATGCAAAAGACCAGTGGCCAGATGTATTTAGCCATCGTACATTTCTTATCTGCCTCCTTGTCACTCACTGTGTTGCATAAAAGAGCATGTTGAGACACAGAGGGATGAGATTTGGAGTGCTACACAATGCACAGGATTAAATCTATTCTCGCTGGTACAAAAGGAGGGCCGGTGGCTGTGTAATTTACACCGCTGTCCAATGGCTAAGTCAGCACTATCAGCCGGGGTGTCATCATCCTGCCCCTGTTCTCCCACTGCGTGTAATGAATCCAATGTGTCTGAGCCCTGGCATGCACAAATGATTAACTGGTGGCAAAGATAACTGATTAAGGAGATAAAGCTTGGCACATAATAGCCTCAGTGCTACACGTGTACATGCATAACTGGAGCTTCCTCACGCAAGGGAATTATTCATGTCTGCCAATCATTCTGTTTGGATTCTAACACCCTCTACTCCAAGATTCTTGAATGCAGAGGACAGACAAGGTGTATCGATCTGTTATGAATTTACATTTTTGAGTGTTTCTGTGGAATTGTTTGATACCTTAGAATTCAATAACGGTATGACAAATCACGGAGAGGTGCAGTAAGTTGTGTTAAATTATTTGCCAATAAAGTAGTTAAAGCAATAATAACATTGCGCTATTATACACAATATGTACACAAGTATTATGGACCTAACCAGGGAGTACCAATAGAAATGTATTTTGTTGAATCAAGGGGAAAAGCAACACAGTGCAGTGCAGCGCACTTTTGGTAGTTTTTTGTTTTGGAGATGGATGAGACACCCGCAGCCACATGGAAGCGGGGTGGGCTTAGAAAGAATTCATTATCATACATTCTGTTAGTGGCTGGTAATAATCATTGACATTCACTTGGTGTCCTCTCATCCACTTAAAAAGCCAGTGTTCTCCTCACCATGGCATGGTGACAGTTTGGTAACAGAGAAGAAAGTTCAGACCAGCTTCTCCTCAGAGGAAATCATATTCTTTCATTACAGTTTTACCGTATTACCGTATTTACATTTCCTTACTTACCATAATAGTTTTTACAGGACAAGGTCATCAAAAAAAATACTATTAATTATTCCATCAACAAGAAAAGAACTTGGTAAAACAGTTTTCTCATCATATGCACCAAATGTCTGGAATTAACTCCAAAACACCTTAAATCTAGAATCAATTCCACCTTTTAATACTTTTAAAAACCTTTTAAAGTCAACTCTGACTGAACAGTGTAATTGCTTTTAACTAGGTGCTTAACTAGGCGCCTGTCTTGGCCAGGACTCCCTGGGAGAAGAGTTACTGTAACTCAATGGGACTTTTCCTGGTTAAATAAAGGTAAAGGTAAATAAAAAATAAAATAAAATAGAGCTTGGTGATGGTTGAGCAAGATGTAATCAAGGTAACCAGCGGATCTGGAGTGCATAATTGCACTACGTAAATGAAGAGATCAATAAAGTGAAATGGAAAGCCTTCATACATGTAAATGGCCATACATGGCTGGTACCGGCACTGGTATCATTTTCATAATTGGAATTAAACTATATTTTTGCTGTGCATTTAAACGGGTCTTCTGATTAACCTTGTGTTGACTTTGGGTCACATTGACCCGTTTAAAATTTTTGTTTTATATCAGAAAATATGGTATGTACAAATAAGCGCTGAAAATGTGTAGAAGAAAAATTTAAAACGTTGGAAAAAGCAAAAACAAATTGTGAAAAAAAGGCGTCAAAAACGTCGAAAAAAAATGTGTTTTTTTCAAGGTTGAAGGGAAGACAACACAAGGGTTAAACTGTCGGTAATGACAGTAAAACAGGCAAGTAGAACATAATAATCATAATAATAGAGTAGAGAGAATAAAGTTCATTTATATAGCAGCTTTCAAGAGCAGACATCACAAAGTGCTTCACAACAGAAAACACAATTGCAAGTAGAGAAACAGAAGAAAGACATGCAGACATCAAGCTAAAAACATAAAAGACTAAAAAAAAAACTAAACTAAATAAAAGCAAGTGTAAACAGTTTTGACATTTTTTAAAAGTGTCCACATTGTCCACATCTTAGGTCCAATGGGAGAGAGTTCCAAAGTTCAGGAGCTAAAACCTCAAAAGCATGATCTCCTTTAGTCTTGAGCCTGGACCGAGGAACAACAAACCTTGATCAGAGGACCTCAGAGACCTGCTGCTGATGTAGGGCTGCAGAAGCTCTTTAATGTCAGCAGGCGCTTGACCACACAAGGCTCTAAAAGTGATCAAAAGGATCTGGAATCGCATAGCATTCGGGGATGTTCGGGGATGAGAGGAAAACGTGCTCTGGTTTAATGGCATTTCTTTAAACCAATCAGAATCGTCATTGGCGGCGCTAAGCTCCGCACGAAGCCGCTGCAAAATAGTCGTGCGAGAGAAAACTCAGATTAGACAGAAAGTCTAGCTGGCTGTGTCAATTTACCCTGCAGAGATCTGAAGAGCAGTCAAAAATAGTCCTCATTAATTCACCGCATTTAAAATTCCAACAGAAAGAAAGCGGAAAGAAACGGAAAATACATGCATCCGGTGGAATTTCCTGCGGCACAGGCGCAATCCCGGAAGTGTAACGTCAAGGATATAGACTATAACTTCTCCAACACTAGTGGATGTCTTCTTCTGAGATATTCAGAAACCAGGAGGATGTTATTCACTAACTTCCTCCAATGGTTTTCTTTCCAGTCACTGTACATTTTGGTATCTTCTTTTCCATGTTATTTTCAAAGAAGAAAACATTTATTTATCTTGCATCTTAGCCCAATATCAACAGGCCAGAGTTGCTTAATTGAAGATGATACTGCTGTACCACTCTGCTAGATTTGGCTTCGCCTGATTACATTTTTTGTTTTGTTTTTCCTACTATATGAAGCTATAGCACCGACACTCATGAGTTCACACCAAAGAGGTTCTGATTTTCTTTGTCCCTGGCTGTGTTCTCCAGTTTTGGCCTCAATGTTAACTTGTTTACCTGTGTCCACAATTGATCCTTAACCTCCTCCACCAAGTGGTTTTGTTGCCTAAACTTGATGAGGGCTGGAGATCAGCAAATGCTGCTCATTACCATATGATGAGCTGATCTAGATATGTAAAGTTAGAGGTTTTTATGTATTCCTTAGAATTACCCCAGAAAAAAGCTTATTTAAGTGAGGGTACTCATCTTTAGAAACGTGCAGGAGACGCAACCAACTTTTACAGCTGATATAGTACAAATGCACACTTGGCCTGCACATTCATAACTTTTTTTTTTTTTTTTTTTTTTTTAACAACTTAGCGTGCTGTCTAAAAAAACGGCCGATGATTGTTTTGATAGAAAAGGGTGACCGATACCTCCCTCAGCTCTTTCTGTACACAACCTCCCGACCCTTGGCTCTGCCCAAGCAAACACAGTCTGCACGCAATGCACAATGATTAACCCGTAGATCGTCTATTGAGGGAGACATCACTCTGTAGGCAAAAAAACTGGCCCAGTTTTCTGTGGTTGTTGTCGTCTCTATAAAGGAAAAGGAAAATACTTTCCTAGCAGGAAGCACCCTTTTAAAGTTCTCTCAACATGGAAATGTGGAAAATGGGAAACTATATTTGACAAAAATAAAATTGACTTGAAGCAAAAAGCTTCGGGTCACAGTTACACAGGTAAAGTGCGAGTAATGCACAAGTTATTATACAGCTACTTTAACCACCAAGTTCACTAAACCTGCTTTGAGGCAAAATAATAATAATAAATCAAATTAATTAATGAAATCAAGTTTCTCATTGTTTACCTATAGCCTACGCCGACTGCTGAACTCACCAATGTCTAAAGTCTAAAGTCTTACATCCACAAGAAAGAGAAGAGCTAATTCAATCAAACCTAACATGATTCTAAAATAAGTTATCTACAACAACTGATTATGCTAAATTTCCCATTGATTCCAATCTACTGGCTACCATACTATGGCTCATTCCTTATGGTCCCGAGAAAATGAATCAGAGTGAGACCTCTCCCTGAAATCATTCTCTGTGGATTAACCCGTAGATGATAGGCTGGTTGACCCCGTTGGTTTACAGAGAGAATGAAGGTGGTGGGGGCAACGTGTGTGTGTGTGTGTGTGTGTGTGTGTGTGTGTGTGTGTGTGTGTGTGTGTGTGTGTGTGTGTGTGTGTGTGTGTGTGTGTGTGTGTGTGTGTGTGTGTGTGTGTAGGGGGGCAGAAGAGGTTAATTTGTATCATGCATGAGTTGAATTGCGTGCCAAGCTTATCCATATCTTATTTCCCTGTAGAAAAAAAGGAATTGGCTACCAGAACAATTTCCACTGCAAAACTATACACTATTTATCTTATAGAGAGTAAATGGGCTAATAGTGACCAGTAAGACTGACCATAGACTGATGAGATCAGTACTGAATCACTGTTCACTACACAGAAAGAATATTATATAAAGATTAGTCTATATCGACACCGTTTCATTTCCGGGATTGTTCAAGTGCCGCCGGAAATTTCGCCAGATGTCCCTCATTTCGGCCAGATGTCCCTCATTTCGGCCAGATGTCCCTCACCTTCCGCTTCCTTTGTGTTGGCATTTTAAACTCCGGTGGATTTATGAGGACTATCGTTAGCTAGACTATCTGTCCAATCTGAGTTTTCTGTTGCACGACTAAAACAACCTTGGAACGTACACAAGTTCCACCAAAACAAGTTCCTCCCCGAGGCTATTTTGCAGCGGCACCGTTGCTCCGTCCTGCGCTTAGCGCCACCCAAGACGATTGTGATTGGTTTAAAGAATTGCCAATAAACTAGAGCATGTTTATCTCCCATCCCGGAATGCTGTGTGGACTAGCCAGACACCAAAATACTTATTTTTTCACCTTTCCTTTCAGGGCTTCCGTAAGCTGTTAAAAAATGTTGGTTCTAAAATTTTCAGTTTTGGGGTCGGAGATCACCTACAAGATTATTTCAGGAGTAAGTCATGTGATATTGAGTTAAAAGGAATTTTATTGTTTTTCATGTCAAAATGTAAATATGCAGCTCTTCTGTGTTTCTCTTCAAGGCTTTTACATAATGGGTTTATAACAAAACACGTATTACCATTAAAAAGTGTGAAGGGAGAGCTATTGTCTAGATTTGTGTCTTAGCTAGGCTACAACAACAACAAAAAGTCCCGGTTTGGGATGCTTGTCTGACTAATTTTCAGGTTGGTTGTCACCTGGACCGCCAGTGTATCAGTGGCGTCCGGCCCACAGAGGGCGCTGCCCCTCATGCTCTACATCAAAATTATTGTTTTATTAACGTAGTATTTTCATTCCATAATTTAAAATTGTGAGGTCAGTAAGAAGTTTGCAATGCACTTTATGCAATAAAATAAAGTTCAAGCTACGACTGCAATGCAAATAGATGTTTTCCTTTGTGGAGGTTGCTGGCAACAGAACGATAGTTACGTTATTGTAACTCCAGATTCTATGAGTATAGGCGTAGCCCTCTAAGCCACGCTATTGGGTTTATCCCTTCGCGCATGCGCAGTCATGAAGATTTTCTTTCCCGCCCTAGCGTGCCGCTCGGGCTTCAACTACGTCCGCAAATACTGTATATAAACAGAGCGGACCCGTAGCTCTGCTCCCAACTTTCTTCAGCTAATGTAACTGGAGCAGGTGGCCCGGATCTTAGAGGGCTACGCCTATACTCATAGAATCTGGAGTTACAATAACGTAACTATCGTTCTATTTCGTATAGGCTTCGCCCTCTAAGCTATTGAGTTAGGGCGAAGCTGATGTAGTCAATGCCACCTGCGACCCAGAGCCCACAGTGGAACATAGACTAAACTTTTCTCTCTCATGCACTGACAGGGGACTGTATCAGATAATCCGTTATCTAGGTAACAGGGCATGCCATGGTAATAATTTGGCCTAGCCGAGAGGGCAGGCGTGCATGATTGGTGAGGGTAGTACCTGATTGATAATTATGAGACGCCCGAGTCCCTCCCAGGCACCCAGAGTAGGGGGGGGGAGGACCCCAGGCATATAGGCATATATATATATATATATATATATATATATATATATATATATATATATATATATATATATACATACATACATATGTACATATATACATAGGCTACACATGTGGGACGCCGCTCTCCTCTCGGCACCCGGCCCACATACGACGGGGCATCATCCGTCGTTGAGTGAGGATAGGACCGAGTGAGTCTGAGAGGACTCGGACATATCCCGCAAATAAAAACGGATGAAAGGGCATGGGGATGCCCAAGAGGCTGCCGCGCAGATGTCGGCTACTGACATGCCTCTGAACAGAGCTGTTGATGCCGATAGTGCCCTTGTAGAATGTGCCTGGATGCCCTGGGGGGGCTCCGCCCCCTCCGTGTTATAGGCTTGGGTGATAGCCTCACACAGCCAGTGAGACAGACGCTGTTTTGACAGGGCCGCTCCTTGGGAGTGTTCCCTATAGTGTACAAACAGCTGTTGTGTCCACCTTATGTCCGCCGTGCGTAAAACGTACTGTGATAACGCACGCACCGGGCACAATCGGTGGGAAACCTCCTCCACGTCGTTGTTATGAGGCGGGGGGAAAAAACCCTGGAGGGAAAAATCCCTCGACCGAAAGGAATTTGTTAAAATTTTCGGTGTGAAAGGAGGGTTAGACTGTAGGGTGGCTGCGCTCCCGTCCCCTCTAATGGAGAGACAGGACGGTGAAACTGACAGCGCACATAAGTCGCTCACTCGCTTGGCTGACGTCAGGGCAAGGAGAAGCGCCGTTTTTAGGGACAGCAACCTGAGAGAGGCTTGTGCCAAGGGCTCGAAAGGAGGCTTCCCCAGAGCTCGAAGCACCAGGGCCAGATCCCATTGGGGAGTGAGAGAGCGCACGGCGGGTTTTTGTCGTCTGACCCCTTTCAAAAAACGCTTTACTAGGGGGTGCGCAAAAACCGTTCTCTCTACATAGCCTTCGTGCAGGATGAAATGGCCGCTGCGTAGGCTTTGACTGTGGACGGAGCCAGGTCGTTATCTACCAATGTTTGGAGATAAGTCAACACGAGAGGCAGGGGACACGATATAGGATCTGTTTCCCTCTCCGTGCACCAGCGCTGGAAAGCGGACCAACGCGCCGCGTAACACGCTGTTGTGGAGGGGGCTCTCGCGCTCTGAATAGTGCGCACCACGGCAGGAGGCAAGCCTAACCTCTGCAAGCGTTCCCGCTCAGCAGCCAGCCCCACAGTCGCTGGGTTATCACCGGGGGGTGGAATATCGCGCCGTCCAGCTGTGACAGGGCGTCCTTGCGCCACGGCAAATGCCAGGGGGGACCCGCCAGCAGCTGGACCAGTGTCGGGAACCAGGATGCGCTCGTGCGCTCCGGCGCCACCAAGATGACCGACAGATTCTCCTCCTGGATGCGTTCCAGGAGACGAGGAATCAGAGGGACCAGGGGAAAAGCGTATAGGAGGGTTCTGGGCCAGGGGTGGTGGGAGAAAGCGTCCACGCCGAGGGGTGGATTGTCCCGTGCGCTCAAGGAAAACCACAGAGTGTTTTCTCGTGAGGCGAACAGATCCACCTCCGCTTTCCCGAACCTGCTCCACAGCTTCTGAACAATAGTGGGATTCAATTTCCACTCGTTGTGAGAAGGCCCTCCCCTCGACATTAGGTCTGCCGCCCGGTTTAGCATCCCGGGGATGTAAACAGCCTTGAGGGACAGCAGGTGACTGTGTGCCCACAGCAGAAGGCTCCTGGCTATTTCCAATAGCCGGGCCGAACGTACGCCGCCCTGGCGATTTATGAACGCTGCTGCAGTAACATTGTCTGTCTGTACGACAACATGTCTCCCTGCTACCACCGGGGCAAAGTGTTTAAAAACTTTCAGCACCGTGTACAGCTCCAGGCAGTTTATGTGTGGGAGAGGGGGGGGGGTGGCCATTCTCCTCCCAACTGACAAGGTCCGTGGGTTCCCCCAATATGACAGGTCCGACTGTAAGGAAGGAGGAATGATCAGCATTCGCCACTTGTGACGTATGGGGTCGAGACGCTGACGGAGGAACCACCTCTGGATTTTTCTCATGTGGAGAAGCCCCAGGGGGACCACCATGTAGCCCGCGGACATCATGCCCAGAAGGCGCATGACGGACAGCGCTGACACCTTTGCGCGTGGCGTGGTGCGCGACAGGAGAGAGAGCAGCGCGTCTTGCCTCGGTGTTGACAGCCTGGCTCTCATAACAATCGAGTTTAGCACTACGCCCAGATAAACTATCGATTGTGCGGGAACCAATGAGCTTTTCTGCCAGTTTATGGCGAAACCCAGTGTCTGCAGGTGCCGCAGAACTGCCACAGTGTGCAGCGCCGCCGTTTCCCGAGAGGGAGCCAGGATGAGCAAATCGTCCAGATAAAACAGGACTCGGACGCCTTTTTTCCGTAACGGCTGAAGCGCCGTCTCCATACACTTGGAAAAATTGCGGGGGGGCCAGTGAGTAACCGAACGGTAGTCGGTTGTACTGGAAATGAGCCCCACGGAAAAAGAAACGCAGGAATTTCCTGTGTCTGGGAATGATTTGGATGTGAAAGTATGCGTCTTTCAGATCCACCGATGTAAACCATTCTTGGTGGCGCACGCATTCCAACACATGTCTGATAGTCAACATGTGGAATGGACGCTCCATGACGCACCGGTTGAACTGGGACAGGTCGAGGATGGGGCGTAACCCACCTGACTTTTTTGGAGTGAGAAAGTATCGGGAATAAAATCCCTCGTTCTCCTCCCCTGGAGGAACGCGGGAAATTGCTCCTTTTGACAGCAGTTCCCGTAGTTCTGACGTCATGGCGTCTGATTCTGCCCGGGATGACACGGTTGTCTCCAACACGCCCGCAAAACGAGGCGGGGGGGAGACGAACTGCAGAGTGTAGCCCCGTGATATCAGTTTTGACATCCACGAGTCCATGTGTGTCAGCCTGATCCATGCCGCGCTGTGCTCTGAGAGCGGGCGTGCGCATGTCTCTGTGTTGTTTACAGACATAGCTAGCAAGAAGCGCAGAGCCCGTCCCGCCGCTGGGCGAGACATGAGTAGATCGTGTCGCCCAGCCCATGGTAGGGCCCTGTCGAAAGGGTGGCGGGTCATCGTTGTCCTTATCCCGCTGGCATAGCCGGGGGGAGGAGGATAACTGAGCGGCGCTAAATGTAGCGGGTGGGCGTATGCTCTCGCCGTCTGCACAATGAGAGAGCGGCGGAGCTCCGCGAGCAGCGGTGACCTGGTGTGTGCTTGTGTGGGGAACATCTGTCATGACATCAGCGTAATGTTCAGTGGGCTAATCGGTTGGATGGAAACTGCTCTTTAGAAAGACTGAAATGGCCCTTTCCCGTTCCCCGCGCCCCGTCATTGCCACCGTCGCCGCTGCTTGCTGGGTGGCTCCGGGGGCGGGTTTGACCAGGTGGGAGCCGCCTTCATGGTCCTTCGGCCCCGTGAAACCTGCCGGTCAGGGGCCGGCTGCCGCTGTGGGGGGGCAGGCCGGAAGCCTGGGAAGGCGCAGCAGAGGCTGTGGGGCGTTTCCTCTTATGGCGGTTGGTGGAGCGGTGGCGCTGCTGATGGGGAGCCGCTGTCCAGGAGCCAAGCCGCCGTAGCCGCTCAGCTTCCTCGGTCGCCTGGTGGAGGTGGGACGTGGCTGTCTGTAAGCGAGGCCCAAATAGACCATCGGGAGCAATGGGGCGTACAGAAGCTCACGTCTGACCTCCGTGGGTAGCTGTGACATGTGGAGCCAGATATTTCGCTGGGCCACAGTCTGCCACGCCTGGATCCTCGACAACGCCACCGTGGTCGCCGTGGTGAGGGTGAGGATAGCGGTCATCGCTTTGCCAATCTCCGTGGCTAGCTCCGGAGGAAGAGCCTCCGGGTTGGTGGCCATGGCGGAGACGGCGGAGGCTAGCAAGGCGATGTTGTTTTGCGCCGCCAAGCCCTTTGCCGCACATTGGTGTGACCGGTCAGTAACCTGGGCGCAAACCTGATCTTGGGGGGACGGGGGGTCGGCTTCCGGTGGCCAAAAAAAGTAGCCTTCGGGAGTAGGATTGACGCCAGGCTCTGCTCCAGGGGGGGGGGGCCGAAGGGAAGCCTGCCTCTGTGTCGCCATGAACCCGTGTGAACGGGGCATAGCGAGAGACTGGAGCCCTCAGTTTCCCGGGCTGAGCGAGAGCCTCCTCCACGAATGGCCGAAGCTCCGTGAAGCGCAGCCAGAGTGGGGCCCGTTTGGACGGCGGTTCCTGGGAGTAGACGTCACCGCTCAAGAGGCCGCGAGTGGGGGCTGGAAGCTCCGCCGGGAGCGCTATGCCTCTCTGGCCCGCTGCCTTTTTAATGATGTCCGGCAGGTCCAGAAAAAGAGCCTTGGTGGTGGAGGGTGGAGCCGCCTGTGGTAGAGGGGACGACAGCTGAGGCGGTGCTCCTGGCCGTTCTGGAGACGGGGAGAGCCGTAGTGGAAAGGCATCAATCCCTGTCTCGTGTTCCAGTTCTCCCCGCGGGGAGGAGGGAAAACCTGAGGGAATGTCATTCGGGGGAGACGAGTCATCGGACCCGTGCCCGTCGAAGACGCCCTCTTCCAGCGGTTCCAGGGCGTCGACGGTGTCACGTCGGTCTGCCCAGCTGCCGTCCCCCTCTCCGTCGACCTCAAAAGCCAGAAAAGCGTCCGCCCGCCGTTGAGGCTCTTTAGAAGGCAGGCGGGCGCAAAAAGGGCAGGAGGCGTCGGAGGTGAGAGCCTTGCCGGCGTGAGAAGCACCGAGGCAGGTCTCGCAGCGGGGGTGGAGATCCGGCGAGAAGATGTAGCCGGTCTCGCAGGAGGGGCAGGAGCGGACGATGCTGGAGCCGGAGGTCTTCATAACCTTCTTCATAACTGCTTGCTGAAGAAAAAGTGGGAGCACAGCTACGTGTCCGCTCTGTTTATACACAGTATTTGCGTACGTAGTTGAAGCCAGAGTGGCACGCTAGGGCGGGAAAGAAAATCTTCACGACTGCGCATGCGCGAAGGGATAAACCCAATAGCGTGGCTTAGAGGGCGAAGCCTATACGAAATAGAACTGCTGAGCCAGCGAGGCAAGAAAAGCCTGGTCACGCGAATTTACAGGGATCGGACAGATGGGATTTAAGGCGATCAGGCTGAGCACCGTAGACACAACACAGATGTATTATACAGTATTATAATAACGATACATGCTCATTAATGAATTGCAGCTTGCTCAGTCAATAGGATGAATAGATAGGACTTGGGACGCAGATTAAACATAGCGGCCAAATGGTGGGATTGCAACGTTATGTGATGCCCTCTGGCCCCAAAAGACTTTTTTCCATAGACTTTTTTGGTGCGAAGGACACGTCTGTAAATCACTTTGTGTGTCACAACCCCCGCAAAGTGATTCGTTTCACTATCAGAATTTGAACCATTCGGTCCAATAACATCTGGAAAGTCTAGAAGAGCCACACGATTAAATCATTTCATCCCTATTGAAGTTAGTGGAGCGCTAAACCGGAAGTAGCTGGCTTGGCCAGCTGAGGTCTCTAGTGTGCCTGCTCTATGGGCCGCATAATGCGGAAGCAGAGCGGAAGATCTGGGTATTTTGTGGCTCCATGATGGCTTTGTGCGCCACCAAGCAACTAAATGAACGGGGCTCCACCTCCAAGTGACTGACAGAGTTGAGGCAACCACGACACGTAGCCGACAAAATTTGTTTGAGATAGGATATCTATCAGATAAAGTTGTTGTCAAACAACTTCGACAGGATCAGCGAGACGTTACCATTGACCAGAAAACCAGTGACAGAGGTAAAGAATACAATCAATCGTTTTGTAACAATTGGTTTGTAAAAATGTCATGGCTAACTGCCTGTTGTGAGGCTCAGGCACTATTCCACTGTCCCTAATCAAAAGCAACAAAACCTGGATAAACATTTTTAAAGGATGAAAATTCAATTAAATTGTTTGGGACATTAAATATTGCAAGTAAACATCTGGAAGAAAAAAAGTATGTTATGTTCAGTTCAATTCAGTAAAATAAAATGTTTTGAGGTTATTGATAGGAACCAGTATAAGCTGTTCTGTGTCTGTGTACCTGTACATTGTATTGACACAATTTTATCAGTGTTACAGCTTATAATTTTGTATCAGCAGAAAGTCTGCTTAATGTTGGGGAGGGGGGGGTAAGATCACTCCATTCCTACCTGACACTTTAGGATTTCATTATAAATTGAAATGGAATTTATTAAGGATACGTTTTGTAAGGGATTCAAACAAAAGTAAAGAGTGTGACGACCAACCCCGTTCTCCCCTACTTTTTGTTTAGATGTTTTTACACTTCAAATCCTTTTGTTTAAAGCTGCCATCATTTTTTGGCGACAGGAGGGCAGTAGAAGAAAAACATGCTGTCACATACACAGTCTGACATATCACTTCTTTAGTTTGCTTTGCTGTTTGACTTTCTTCGCCATCTAGCTCTTTTGATGAAAACAGTGGTCTGCTGCTGCTGGAAACCAGAATCACAGTGTAAATGTGTCGTAAAAAAACAAAAACAAAAATCAATGAAAAAAAATATATATTTAGAGCTGCAGAGTGAGGTGAGTATTCTATGTGGGGTTGTCTCTGTGAGTATGCTATTTTATTCAATCTAGCAAATATTAATTAGTGGAGCTTTAAATGTTTTCCTGGGAGATAGGAGACAAGTTTTATTTATTTTTTTACCATGGCGCCAGCATGCGGCCATGGCCAGACAGTTAATTATGATCATGACCTCAATTCACTCATTAACTCTTTTGCAGCACTGGGTTGATGGTATGTGTGTGTGTGTGTGTGTGTGTGTGTGTGTGTGTGTGTGTGTGTGTGTGTGTGTGTGTGTGTGTGCGTGTGTGCGTGTGTGTGTGTGTGTGTGTGTGTGTGTGAGTATGAGATGGGGCAGGATTTGTCACACCACCACAAAACTTACCACCCACAGGCTCACTATCACTGGCCAAGTTTCTAATATAGGCTAGGGGTCCTAATTTAGGGAACTCTTTCTCTCATTTTGTCAAAAATACATCTTCCATAAGTCCAAAATACATGTTTTAAGAAGACTTCTAATTTAGTTTACTGTTTTTTTTAATCCCATAAGTTATATACAGGCCTATCACTGACAGTGTGAAAATTGTTTATATCAAGAAATAAATAAGGCCTTTTTATCGGCTTTATTATGCCTTTTTTTTTTTATTCTACTTTTTTGATAAAACTTATACTATCCCTAGAATACAGTATGATAATCAGTTGTCAGTTGCTTTTGCTATTATTATGCACAGATGAAATGAAGCCAAAGGGGCCCATTGTATGTGGGTTTTGTGTTCTGGAATAAAGAAACCTTAGAGAAGCAGGAAAGCAACATCATACACCCAAAATTTAGATAGATGGCGTTATTAAACATTGGACTTTATGTGTTGTTAACAGACACAAAAATATATATTTTGATCGATTGATACTTGATAGGATTTTTGGAGAAAGAAAAACATAATACCAGATATATATATAAGTATATATGTTGATAGTCTCTATGTTCTGGTTATTTCTGGTTATTGCAGATAACTACTTCATTTGGTGACTCCAATGTTGGACATTTTGCCATGCAGACCATTGATGCTTTGACTCAAAGTGTTTTTTCCCTTTTTTTCGTAAAAAAAAAAAAGACTAATATTCTCACACGCACTGCGTGTCTGGTCTGGTTTTGGTACTTTTTTTTGCTGCGTGGGTCATGACTCTTCTCAGAAAAGCATCTTAAGGTTTCCCATTATGACCGTGACTTCCTTTGCCTTGCCTGCTATTTACACTCAGTTATGACACCTTCGTGCTCCACGAACGAGGGAGAGGTGACAGAAAGATGGATGACCGAGATACTTCCGCACGCAACTATTGTTATTGCCGCAGAGCGCATATACTGGCTTGCATAAGGACGGAGGGTTGTGGGGATGGGAGGGAGGGGAAGCCATTAGCTCAGTTACTAATCTGGAATTCATGCCTTGTCAGGAAGGGAAGGTGATCCAGTACCCTCCACCCACCCGCCCACACACATAGACACAAACACACCCGCACACACACACACGCAAGCTCTTTCTCTCCCTGCCATGCAAACACACACACAGGCTACACAAACACAATATGTGAAAAAGTATTTTCCCTCTCAGGGAAACTTCATCATTCACTTGTGTTGAGTTTATGGTTGCGTGTGAAATACCTATCAGCATTTGCTCATCAGCTGATTTTGGTGCGCACGGGGTGACCCACCCTGACCCTGTTATCTATCGATTGTCTGTTTCAACCTGAGCTGATGGAAGTGATCCATCTGTCTCTGTCCTCTGAAGTAGTGCGCCAGCCATTAGCCTTTTGACAAACCACTGTCTTATCATGTCTCAGTTCTCCTGAGATCAATTAGTGAACACCCAGTAGCCTCCAAAATGTGTTTTTTTTTTTTTTTCAAAACACTGAACCTTAAAGTATAACTTCCACGTTAGTTTGATACTGCTGTAAGTGTATTACCTAATGTGAAAACTATAAAATGTATTTTACGCTGTATACTGTAGCATATTACTTTCAGCACTTCTAACAGCAATTTAAAACATGCATCTTGCATTGTTTGTTACAGGATTCACTGGTAGTTAAAACGACTAAACTGAAAAGATATCATGTGTTTTGGTGAAAAAAAATGTGTTCTCATGACATTGCACAAAAAAATTATATTTTGAATGAATGGTTGTGTGGTGAGAGATGTTTCCAATCCAAATGACAAACAATGGTAAGTTTTGAATGAAAGACTGGCTGTGGTACAAGGGTGATGAGTTTGGAGTTTTGTACTAAGAGTTGTGAAATTGTACCACATAGTTGCAATAATAGTACCAAAGCGATAAAAAAACTGTAATAATGTGACCTATACCTTGAAAAAAGCTTCATGTTGGGTTACCTTTGTTGTCATGTAATGTTGATGTATACGTATGAAGTGCATTACATAAAATAAAATTAAAATAAAAGGACGAATCAAGTCTTTTCAAGCATCAGTGGAATAAAGCTTGATACTGAGCCAACATTTGTGTGTGTGTGTGTGTGTGTGTGTGTTTGTGTGTGTGTGCGTGCGCGCAAGCTGTGCTCTATGGTGTTATTGTTCAATATTTTCTGCACGTGAATCTGTTAAATTCAAATTACAGTAGATGGTTTCACTATTTGGAACCATTGCTAATATTACAAGACAACTATAATCAGTGTTATTTCTTACATTGTTATGAATATGAGCTTCCTCCAGGTTTGACACTGAGTGGTGGAAATGAGATGAATTGTCTTTGAAGGCTTGGTGACTGAACTTTACTACAGTCCAAAGAAACATTTACTCAGGCGCTGTATTTAATCGTGGTTTTTGAGGTGCTTGTACTTTACAAGTATTTCCATCTTATGCTACTTTATACCTCTACTCCACTACACCACTATTTTGTTAACAGCTATAGTTACTTACAACAGTTGCAGCTACAATACAATCAAAATAACTGTATATGTGTGTATAACTCAACAGATGTTGAAGCACCACTCAGTCAGAGTGGCGCACTGAAACAAGAAGTTTTACACCATACATGCAACAAGGAGTTGTTTTTTACTGTCAAACTGAGTACTTTGAGTCACTCGCGTAGCTCAGTTGTTAGAGCGCGTACCCATATAAAGAGGTTTATTCCTCGACGCAGCAGATAAGACAATGATGTGTACAGAAAAACATCAAATGCCGTTTTAAGGAGCATGAGGCAATGTGCAAAAATGTAACCGATGTGCGTCTTTTGAGTGAGCCAATCATTCCAGTCTTAGCTCCATATTAATTCTTGTCCCCATTGCAGTGAATGGTATGTGCTATAAATGTATATTAGGTCATAGGCAACATTCATGTTAGGTGTCATGACCTGCAGTCCGAAATAATCCTATTAAGGTTTGCTCGATCAGGCACACGCAAGGCCAGGAGCCTGTTCACTCATGTCCATCTGGTCAAGTTATTGTTTTCTTTGATAGTAGAGCAACTGTACATGGTTCAATTATCAATTAACTGTCATCAATTAATGTAGAGTAAGCCTTAAAGGGGCAACCCACCAGTTTTATACAGGATTTTCTGATCATGAGGAGTACTACTGTGAAAACACCTGTAGGCTACTGTTTGTGCTCTGTGGCTTTGGCAGAAGCTTCAAGGAAAGAAAGTTCAAAGAAAATAACCCTGGTGGTGTGGCAGGGAGGGTGTCATCAATGATGAAGACTTAAAGTCAGGATGTCTCAGCCTCTGCTGCTTTTTGATTCTTTTTTAACCCAGCAATGGGATTGCAATTTGAAATTTGGTAATTACATTACAGTTACTAATCCCAGTTACACTGCATTTACTTTGACATTTGGGTGTCAGCTTGTTCGCTGTCTTAGAGTAAGATGGAGGGTAAATATCTGTTTGGTCTCTCCGTGTTGGAGTAAAATTGTTTAAAGGCACCTTTGACGGAGCTGTGCTGAGTAACAAAGTAAAGTAACAAGTAATGTAGCTCATTGCTTTTGTTGTTGAATATTCAGTAATCTAATGCATTGTTTCAATGTGTAATAAGTGATAACAGTTTTTAAGTAACTACTTATGAGTCCCCTGTTTTGATGGAAGCATAATACTACTTACCTGTCATCAAGTTACAAGTAACAAAGAGTAAGGACTCAGTGTTCTGTCGATTCGGTCCAACAGTAAAAAGTCAGATATGAAATAAAGCCAATACAGCTGGGATACCTGCAAATGTGCGCGTGTAATTTTGCGAAAGAGGCCTGTTGTTGACCTCAGAATTGAATGTGATACTTGACAGATCACTAAAAGGGAAATTCCTATTTTGTTTTCCCACTTCCTTGAAGATTCCAGCTCATCCATACAGCAGAGTTCCGGATCAGATCAACATTGCAGCGTATTGTTTGGGAACGTTTCAGCAGGGCAGCTGTTTGTCAGAGCATGAGAAAAGGTTCTGATCCTAATTAAGGAAGTGTTGTGTATTAAGTAAGTATTATTCAAGAACCCCACCACCACACAGAAATGAAACTGTTTTTTTGTCAGGGACGATGTGGTAACATGGTCAGATGACTTTATAGAAGGGGTATGTTGAGCCGGTTTAGGAGTACATGTTTATCTTAAAAGTAATTTATGTTTGATGTTTTAATATTACAAAAGTATTTGTATATGTATAAACAATAAATAAGGAACACTGGCAAATGGGTGTAAAATGCTAGAAAATATTGTTTTGGCTTGGCCGCCTTGAATGTATTTTTATCTACATATTTTGAAGAGGTTTTATAGCTTTATGACAACCTGTAGAGGAGCATTCAGTCGGCTCATGCTAAATCATGAAAACCACATAAAGAAAAACAACCTCCTGACAGAGGCGGTATGCTAAGACACTCACACAGTGTAACGCAGGTACACACGTGCTCTGAAGGTGTGTGCGTGACAGCCTTTGCGTGAGGTGAAACTAACAACCTTCACAGTCATTACACCTGCTTTTATTTCCAAGAATTCTTTGAGAGGTATATGACTGAGGGCAAAACATTTTTCCTGTTTTGTTTTTTTCCCCCCCATCCCCAGTACTTTGAAATGAACACAGAGCAAACTAACACCACAGACCTCTAGGCCGGCGTCCAGCTCTGCATTCCAGCTCATCCTGTGCATCCTGACACGACCCACCGCTGCTTTGGCTGTGGTCAAATCTACACAGTAGCACTACTCTTCACTTCCTATATAGTAGCCTGTAATCTATTTAATCTTTTTAAGAACTTAATAAAGTAGCTCGACACAGAATCTCACCACTGCCTCACATCCGAGCTGTAGAAATTGAAGCTCGGCTGATGAGAGGACTAAGTGCCAAACGCATCAAATGTGTGAATTTTAATAGGCAAAGTAAAGCTTTCAGCCCTCTTGTGTGACATTTACAGTTTGCTTTGTCTCCAGCCGCTCACCTGTTGTGATCTGACACACACTCCTGCAGCCTGAGTGCCCACTGAGAATGCAGCCGGGCTCTCACCTCAGGCTCCACAACCACAGTCACATTCATCTTTAATTAGGTTCAATTTCATCCCTGAGGAGCACAGTCACACTCACTGTGTGGATCAGAATCCCTTTGATAGCTGAATACTGCACAATAACAGGAGTTTATTTGGAGACATTGCTCTTGATTTCAAATGTATAAAGCCCAGTGCAATGTACTAAAATGAGTCTGTAATTCTCCATTCATGGGTTTATATTTTGAACACTTTTAACACTGCTGAAACATGGGTTTCTCCTTAACTACTGACCCACAAGAGCAACAGGAGGTCACCAAAGGCATTCCCTATAGGACCAGCATTGTGTCCATTAGAACCAGACAGCACACAGCCTTATTGTTAGGTTTTTTGTCAGCAGGCAGTCTGGCATATTGTTGCAGCTGTAATATGACTTTTTTATGTATTGTGTCTGGTGGAAAGCATATATTAAACAACTGGGTTATGAGCTGAGTTTTCTCTGAAATTAAGGGTTTCTCAAAATATTCAAAAAAATACATTATTGTTTTAATAAAGTTCTATTTCCCATAACTTTTTTTGTCGTTTGGTGGGTTCTCGCCTGCATGTGTGTGGCTGCTCAGTCCGGCGCTACCGTGTTGCATGACTGAAATGAATGAAGCCTAAGTGGCAGATTGCATGACTCCAAAGCCCCAAGATCCTCGCAATTACAGAAGCTATAGCGCGCAAATATGTGCACCTTCGTGCCCAAGCAGGGCAAAACAGAGAGTCTCGCGTCCTGCGCTCTTTGTTCTGCAAGTTTAAGACCCTTGTGTCTTTTCCAGAGGCTGCTGCCTTCGCGTGACTTGACCAAGCAGATTTAGGATTGTCCAGAAGAGCGAGACCCTCCCCTCTGGACGCCAGCTCCGCTTCTCACGCAACCTGCAGCACCAGAGGCGCAGTTCCGCGGCGCACGGCAAGTCCCCGGGGAGTCAACACACAGCCCGGGAGGATCAGCGCCGACCAAACTTTAACTTTTTTTTTTTTTTTTAGCAGAAATGTATGTAACACAAACAAGTAACTTCTAGCATGAGTTCAAATACACAGCGGATGATGCGCCCACAACACATTTTTTTCTTCTTTTTTTTTTTTTATCCTAAAGGGCTATATTGTAAAATAAATAAATAGCTCACCCCATGACTGTTCGTCACTTGATCTTCAAAAATTGAAAGGGAATTGGAAATAATAAATCAGGCTCTTCTGTTTACAATATAAGCCCACCTCTGGCAGCCCGTACGACAAAGCAATATTTTTTTTTATTTTTTTTTTTTGGATCAATGTAGGACTATGTCTAATTTCAGGAGATAATCCTATTCCATTTGCATAATTACAATATTTTAAATAAAAGAAAAGGGTTGAAGCTTTCACTACATCACACACCACCTTAAAAAGCACGCTCTGCTTTCATGGGCCTTCGGATCATGTTGGAGTCATGTTTTGTGAGTTTTGCTCTAAAATGAGCATTCACATTGTTAAAGAAATATGTTCTTTGTGTGTCATGTCTTATATAGATTCCCTTTAAAAGATGTTGAATGGTAGTGTGAGTGTTTTTTTCTTCTTGATGCTTTTTTTAAGAGAAGTGACATGACGATAGCCTACGTGATAATGTTATACTTTAGTCCTTCATCCATCCGTTGTCATATTGTCTGAGCCAAATCTCAGAATCCACGAGAGACTGACTAAAAATATCTGAATTGTATGTCCACATTCAGTAAAACAAAAAACATAAAGCTCTGACAGTTTATATTCAGAATCTTTAATAATATGGTTTCTCATAGGTACAGTTCCAGCATAACGTAACCAATGCAAGTAACAAATGCTTAGTGAAAATCAACTTATTTTGACCTAAATTAGGATGACTGAGACTGAAAAAAAACGCAGCCATATAACAAAGCAAGTATCGTAACTGAAAAACCTCACATCATTCCACTGCCAAAAATGAGACAATACATAAATAAAAGGAAAGCATTTCAGTCAATGAAAAAATAAATAAATGAAATGAAATGTGTTATTGGTGATAAAGTAGGATTTACCATAAAAATTCATCTTTGGTCTTATATCTGTTTTAAACAAGTGAGTTTGTGTAAAAGCTGCATGGAAGAAGTATTCAGATCCTTTACTTAAGTAAAAGTAGCCTACTAATACCACATTGTAAAATACTCTGTAAAAGTCCTGCATTGAAAATGTTACTTAAGTAAACGTATGTAAGTATTATCAGGAAAATGTACTTAAAGTATTAAAAAAAAGTAAATCAATGCAGAAAAATCCTCACATTTTAGAAACTGGAAACGATCCAAACAGTTCTGTCAATCAACTAAGTGTTTAATCGACTAATCATTTCAGCTGGACTTTAGGCGTATTGTTGTTTTTTTTTTTTTTCTTTTATCAAAAATCTTAATTTATAAAGTAACTAGTAATTAAAACTGTCAGGTGAATGTAGTGGGTAAAAAGTATTTATCTATGAAATGTAGAGGAGTAGAAGTAGAAAGTGGCACGTAAAGACTCAAGTAAAGGACAAGTAGCCTACCTCACATTTGTACTTTAGTACAGTACTTGAGTAAATGTACTTAGCTACATTCCACCACTAGGTATAGGTTACTGTGAATACACACAAAGTAGAATAGAGAAGCTTGAAAGAGGCAAATAATCCTACTTTCATCATGGTCACATACTTTCACCAAGTTATTTAGACAGTCGCACATTTTGATAGTCGTGTTAGTAGAAACTGAGTGTCAGTTTGGTGTATTTTCTGTTCGCCTTTCCACCAGTTTTTCCTCCATCGCCGAAAGTCACAAACTTTAACATGTCACAGATTTGAGTTTGAACACCTGATAAACAATTCCGGACAGACTCGAGTGGCCACACGACAGCGGTTGGACTGTGCAAATCCCAGGTGTGACATGTAACAGTTTTTAAACAAATTAGTAATGGTTTATAATTCTCATTTCTCAGTTCATCTATCAAATGAAGTTATTTTCAGATAGGCTATTATGCTTTTTTGATTCCCCCAAAAGGCACAGATGTGAAGCGGTGTTGTAAATGCCTACTAGAGAAAAGCTCTCTGGGTATAAAAGGTTGAAAAGGGGACAAATGGTGTTGAACTCATCTACCCCTGCACTCCAGCAGTGCTGCCCCCCTCCCCCGCATCCTCTTCAAAGGGGAGGAGAGGGTTTGAACACTGCGCTCTCACGCAACTGGTCAATCTTTAACTCCAGCGGAGAACTAGCCTTTAACAGGTACAAGCACGACATGGCATTTCACCGTTGTGTATCAGGAATGCTGAAAGCTGCCTGGGTGGTTGCCGTGGAAGTTGGCATAAATCTCACACCCAAATCTTAATTTTTAATAGGCCTACTACAGGATAGACTTCAAAGGCAGAAATGCAATGGAATCACAATGTCACGTCATCAAAGGCTTAACTGAGCGACAGCGTGATCCACAGGGGTGCGTGAGATGCACCCAACCTGCCATCGCCTTAATTAATTCTTAATTAAATAAATTAATACAAATTAGCCTTTATGAGATATCATAGCCGAGTGGATTACATTATTTGATCACAGGAAAGTTAGATGGAAAAGGTTTATGCATCAGTGAACTCAACATCAGCCGAGGTCAAAGCAAGAATATTTTATATAGGCAGTGCATTTTTAATGAAATGCGGCCTTTACGTATATAGCACAAATACCGCAAATATATAACAAATAAAAAATCTGTTGAAAACAACCTGCAGAACAGTAGTGACATGTATGCAAATGAACAGTGCTATCAGAGATTGTAGTTTTATAGTGGTGGAAATGATACTTACCTGTGATGTCTATTATTGTAGGTTTATCTGTCCAAACACTATAAAACATCATACGCATTCAGGCTATAAAGTCCTGCACGCCTAAAACTTTCGTTCAACAACTGTGAAATGCATTTCATTCAGTGACATGTAGTTTCAAACTAATTTTGGTCTCGCACAGGCAGGCGCACGCACGCACACGCGCGCGCGCGCGCGCGCGCACACACACACACACACACACACACACACACACACACACCTTTTCTCCGTACTAAACTTCATTCATGACAGAGAGAGAGAGAGAGAGAGAGAGAGAGAGAGAGAGAGAGAGAGAGAGAGATACGTCATGAACAGCAGCCAATGAAGCTGTGGAGCACACTATAAAGCAAGAGCCTATCTCTGTTTTGAGAGAGAGAGAGTAAACTTGGACATTGTCTCTACTAAACCAAATTTGTACTATCTTGAAAAGTACTTCTGGGATTTCTACTTTATTACCATTCCACTAAGGTAAGTTTAATATATGTGTATGAAGACAGATTGATTTCTAACTGAACA
This sequence comes from Sander lucioperca, assembly GCF_008315115.2. Taxonomy (NCBI): domain Eukaryota; kingdom Metazoa; phylum Chordata; class Actinopteri; order Perciformes; family Percidae; genus Sander; species Sander lucioperca. Next base: position 9,328,241 of record NC_050175.1, read on the forward strand.
GGCAGTGTTCAGAGATAAGAGCAGAGTGCCCAGTGGACATTATTTTGCAAGCATAGCTGTTGATAATTAGGAGTTTTCTTTGCAGTTGCAACCAGGGTTCAAAATTAACTTTTTTGTATGTTCAAATTTTACCAGCCACTCAATAGATTACCATTATTTTTTTGGCTGGTTAGTGAAACAAATCTACCAGCCCCTTGCATATTTTACAAGCATTTGGCTAGTAAATGGTGCTAATTTTGAACCCTGGTTGCAACCTTTAATATGCTAATTCGTTTTTAATCATTGTGTTGTATTCTATGAGACTTTAGATAGCCCCCTACTTTGCATAGCCTTGTAAGATGTGATTTTGTGCAACCTATGGAGCCAATTAATAACAAACATATACCGTGTGACAGTCTTCAGTTACTATAAAGTCTATGGTGCATGTAGTCAACATGTTGCACAATATTTGTCCTCCTCCCTGCCTTCACTACTCTAATGCCCCTCCTATTTAATTTTCAGGTTGTGCAGAAGCCACACAAAAAAAGGAGTTGTCATCATGGTGCTAATGATTCTACCATTCATTGGATCGGTGTCGGTATCTGAGAGTTTGGTTGCTATGATAACAGTGTGTCTGGTATACCTGATCCTTAAGTTTTTCCGCACTGAGATTCCTGAGGGGCTCCGTCAGCTGCCTGGACCAAAGCCCCTACCTATCATTGGGAACGTGCTGGAGATGGGCAGCAAACCTTACCTGAGTCTCACTGCCATGAGCAAGCGCTACGGCCACATCTTCCAGATCCAGATCGGCATGCGTCCTGTGGTTGTGCTGAGCGGCAGTGAAACAGTTCGACAGGCTCTCGTCAAGCAAGGGGAGGAGTTTGCGGGCAGACCCGACCTGTACAGCTTCAAGTTCATCAATGATGGCAAGAGTCTGGCCTTCAGCACAGACCGGGCCGGTGTCTGGCGTGCCCGCAGGAAGCTGGCCTACAGCGCCCTGCGCTCCTTCTCCAACCTGGAGGGCACTACTCCAGAGTACTCCTGCATGCTGGAGGAACACATCTGCAAAGAGGGAGAGTATCTGATCAACCAGCTCAACACCGTCATGAAGGCTGACGGCAGCTTTGACCCCTTCCGCCACATTGTTGTCTCCGTTGCTAATGTGATCTGTGGAATGTGCTTCGGCCGACGCTACAGCCACGATGACCAGGAGCTGTTGAGCTTTGTTAACCTCAGTGATGAGTTTGGCCAGGTGGCGGGAAGCGGTAACCCTGCAGACTTCATCCCTTTTCTTCAAATCCTGCCCAGCCCAACAATGAAGAAGTTCTTGAGCATCAATGCCCGCTTCAACAAGTTTGTGCAGAGGATCGTCAGCGAGCACTATGCCACCTATGACAAGGTACGCCACACACTAAATTAAGTCATGAAAATGTCTTTAGTCCATTCTTCTTCCACAGTTTCGACCCGTTTTCAAGTTCAGATGTGTAAAAACTACCATTTACCTTTTTTTATTGGAACAAGACTTCAAAATATCCTCAGACATGGCTATTCTTACACAACAAAACATGGAAGGGTGTTTGTTAGATGGAGATCGACAAACACACCTGGATGCTTACATGGGGCTGTTGCTTCTTATTCAAAGACCAACAGGGCCAAAAAAATAACATTTAAAAGAGTGTTTACATATAAATGAATACATAATAAGTTAAAAAGGAGGTGAATTTGTTTCCCCTTTAATCACTTAATGTATGAAAGACTTATTGAGCTCGTCCGATCATCTTCTTTCAGGACAACATTCGTGACATCACAGACTCCCTCATTGATCACTGTGAGGACAGGAAGCTGGATGAGAACTCAAATGTCCATGTGTCAGATGAGAAGATTGTAGGGATTGTCAATGACCTGTTTGGAGCTGGTAGGTTGAATTTCTGATCAGAAGTGACTGCTTCATGAATAAATAACAGACAAGTGTCTTTACAGAAGTTGCGTTTCTCTTCTAGGTTTTGACACCATCTCCACTGGCCTGTCTTGGTCAGTGATGTACTTGGTGGCGTACCCAGAGATACAGGAAAGGCTTTATCAAGAACTGAGTAAGTACAGCTGTTATAGACAAGATAGTCATTGGATATTCCATTCATATCACAGGACAGTTTTTATTTTAGCATTGAGTAACGGTAAAAAAGTAATGCAGGCAGGCACATTTTGCTGCTCTCAAAGCCTAATGTTTCATTGTGATTCTTTAATCAAGTAAAAACATGGGACAGGACTGTAAAATGCAACCTCAATCCTCATCTTGAAGTAATAGTAAATTATTTCTTTTTTTCAGAGGACAAAGTGGGTCTGGATCGCACTCCTCTTCTCTCTGATAAACCCAACTTACCGCTTCTCGAGGCCTTCATCTTTGAGCTGTTTCGCCATTCTTCATTCCTACCCTTCACTATCCCCCACTGGTGAGGTTAATCTCTGTCAGATGTGTTAATGATATGTAAATTCTCACAGAGCACAGCATAGGAACATAGAACAAAGACATAGCTATCCCAGCTGCACAAATGTGGGTGATATAAACCTGTAAATGCACAATGGATAAACACTTCTTCTTTTTCAGCACGACAAAAGACACATCTCTGAATGGCTACTACATTCCCAAAGACACCTGTGTCTTCATCAATCAGTGGCAGATCAACCATGATCCGTAAGTTCTTTTTATTATTTATTTGTCTTTATTGAAACAGTTGAAGCTTACTGACTTGGCATTTAAACTATGGAGCTGCCCATTACTCCCAGAAAAGAGAGCTGTTAAAGCACAGGAAGGCCTTGCTCAAGGGCACCCCATTGGTAGTTGTAAAGGAAGACAAAAGCAGCAGTCCTCTAACGGATCATAAACCTGCATATTTTTAATTGACATGGTTATTTTTGCAGCTTATCTTTATTTCTTCATTCTCTGCACTTTTCAGTGAGCTGTGGAAAGAGCCGTCTTCTTTCAACCCAGAACGCTTCCTGAGCGCTGATGGCACTGAGGTCAACAAGGTGGAGGGGGAGAAGGTGATGATTTTTGGCATGGGAAAGCGCCGCTGCATCGGCGAGGTCATTGCACGAAATGAAGTCTACCTCTTCTTGGCAATCATTGTCCAGAAGCTGCGCTTCCACAATGTGCCTGGAGAGCCACTGGACATGACCCCAGAATATGGTCTCACAATGAAGCACAAGCGCTGCCACCTGAGAGCCACAATGCGAGTGAGGAATGAGCAGTGAAGCTATTTATAATGTACATGTATGTATGCATGTATGTATGACAATATGTGGTATATGTTGACTCTAACGCTGTAATGGTCACTGTCATAATAACAGTCTCAGAATGTAAGGCACCGGATGACGAATTTGATCTACAGAGCGTATGGCATTGAAGCAAATAAGTGAAATGTGCTTGTTGCAGATTGTCAGCGATGTCTAGGTTCGTGTGAAATACAGTATCTCTGTCATGTTTTTGGTTGTCTAAGAGATATTCCTGCACGTGGTTGGTGCTTCTCAGTGAAGTAAAGGAGATACCTGGTTATCTTGTGTTGTAAACTAAACTGCTCCCATTGAGAAGTTGTAAAACACTCAGAGACTAAGTTGCCTTGTTCATCTTTGAGACACAGTATGTTTTACTGGATAGGCATTACTATTCAGGCCACTGCAACCTAAATTGTTTTCTTCTGAACAGGACCTTATGAGACCTTTTACAATAAGCTAATTATTTTGATTCCATTACGATGTGGATGCAAGACACTGAAGCTATATTTGTATCCCAAAATGTGACATTGTGTGTAAATCAAGTTTTTTGTATTTTTTAAAAGTAATTTTTTTATGTGCCTATATCGTTTGTATTGGTTGAGGTGAAATACAGTAGTTTTGCTCTGCATCTACATGAACTATCAGGACACCAAAAGAGTTCCAGTGATTTTTGGAATATATTATTATACAATTTTGTATTTTATGTATCAATGATTGTATAACATGTAATGGTATGTGATGAAGCATCATTTAATCAGCCACACAAATAAAACATGTTTTAATGATGATCTTGTTCCTATTGTTTTCTTGATTTGAAAGAAAACTAATTCGCCCACACACAATCACATAAATAAGTCACTTAGCCTATGTGTTAAAACCATGTCAGAATATACCAAATTGTGAGCTCTGGCGTGAACGGATTTAAACTTTAAAGAGAGAGAAAATAAAATCACAACACAACCACGTGGAAGATACAGGAAGTGACGTTACGTATCAACCCGGAAAACGACACAACCAACAGCTGGAGCTGTGGCTTTCCTTGGCACTTCGCTACAGATTTATCGACAAGGTACATATATCCGTTATCGACTGAACACACTCTGGTTAAGTAGCCTTTTTAAAAAAGTAAGCCCTCGCCACAAGTTTATAGCAGTCCGCTTAGATAAAAAGCAAACAGTGCGGACAGAAGCGAAGCTAATGTTAGCTGTCCAGCTAGCCAGCTCAACTTACTGGTGCTTAATGTTGTGATTTTCCATATATTTCTCTGAACACTGCCCTCATATGGATGCTATTTTAGGTTACCCCCAAGTTTTTAAAAGTTAACTCTACCTCGGAGGTTCACGCGAAAAACCTTTAACATAGCTAGCGGTAACGTTATAGCTCATTTGCACAATGCTCGGTAACGTAGCTAAGTTTGACACAAACGAAGAGCTTAATTAGGACTAGTTTTTAATAGGCAGCATCCCAAATCACTAAGATATCAATTAGTTATCCCAATTTAAAATGTAATTTAGAATTGAATCGCCATAGTCTCTTATTTATGGATGGAAGTAACGTTAAATTACGAATTACGTTGCAGGGGAGCAGCGTGGACCAATTTAATTAAAAGCAGGTGCTGCATAAAGTTAGTGGACCGAAGTCTGCTGCTCCCATTGAGAAGTTGAAGAACACTCGGAGACTAAGTTGCCTTGTTAAGTTTTTCACTGGATAGGCATGGTTAATTATTTCAGAAGATCATGATCATTTGTGTAATGTCTTCATTTAAACTATAACGTTATTTATTTCTGGCAGAAGATCATGTCAATTTGTATAATGTCTTCATTTAATGTATAACGTTATTGGGTTTTTAAAACATTTGTTGATACATTTGGCAACAATAATCTAGCACGGGGGTCTTCAACGTTTTTTAACCCAAGGACCCCTTAACTGAAAGAGAGACGAAGCAGACCCCCTACTACATAGATTGTATAAAAGTGAATTGCATATTAAACTGGGCTTACAATAATGGGTAGGGCGGCATAAAGCCTTTATACCTTTTTAGTGCATAGAATACTAAACTATTAAAATAGCCTTTTATTTGTTGGCATGGTTTTATAAATTATGTTTTAATGTTAAAACATAAATGGCAAACCCCAATTTCTACAAGACACCAAATAGAAGACCCCTAAAAATCCTTTTAATTATTTATTGTCCTAAAAGTGTCCAATTTTAATATATTAACTCTGAAATACTCGAATCAGCCTATACAATGTGTATGTTTGAAAACTGTCTAATGTATCTTCTCGCAGGTTGCTAAAACCCTAATATTATTTTCCTCAATTGTAGCTACAGCCCTGGCTGAAAGTAATTGAACTGCTATACTGTAGGTTGATCATCATTTCTCTTGTTTATGTTTTTGAACCATAGGATCGCAGTGAACAGAATGGCCACAGACTGGTTGGGTAGTGTTGTGTCTATAAACTGTGGGGTGACGTTGGGAGTTTATCAGGGAGAGGTGTCATCTGTTGATCACGCCAGCCAGACCATCTCACTGAGACAGCCCTATCACAATGGGATCAGATGTCCTCTTCCTGAGGTCACTTTCAGGTAAGAAAGAATGTGAAAGAAAGATGCTGACACATTCTCTTGATTCTCCTCTCCTCTTGTCATCAACAGATTTAACCAATGCACCTTAGGCAATGTTGAAGGCTTTACAACATCAGTAGTCAAATGTTTGTACTCCCCTCCCTACAGTTTTAACAAAAAAGCCCTAATGTCTGTATCCCGCATGCAGCCATGAATCAGATTTGTCCACCACCAAGGAGATTATATTTTAGTGTCAAAATGTGGTTAAAGGTCAAAATGACATTTGGTGGAAGGGGCTGACGAACAAGAGATCAGTTTTCATGCATGTAAGATTTTTTTACTTTTAACCAAATCTAATGTGCAGCCTTTTGTGGAGGTATGAAAACGAAACCCTTATCCCTTAAAGTGTTCATATTATGCTCATTTTCAGGTTCATAATTGTATTTATAGGTTGTACCAGAATAGGTTTACGTGGTTTAATTTTCAAAAAACACCATATTTTTGTTGTACTGCACATTGCTGCAGCTCCTCTTTTCACCCTGTGTGTTGAGCTCTCCTTTTTAGCTACAGAGTGAGACATCGCACCTCTGTTCCATCTTTGTTGGGATTCGCACATGCGCAGTACCTAGGTAAGGACTACTAGCTAATCGGAAGCAGAGTATGAGGTCGTGCCACACTAGCAGCTAGGCGAGCATTATAACGTTTACAAAGTGATGCACGTTTGTCACGGAAGTAAAGGCTGGACTACAATAGAGCAGTTTGTGAACAGTGTTTTCTGTTGGAGATGGTAAGTCCCTTTGGGGTGGACTTTGGACAAAAAAGATATATATAACACAGTAAAGGAAAGGGAAAAGCCAAAAAGCAAAACATGAGCACTTTAAATGTTAATGGATTTTCCCACCCAATAGGCTAAACAGGCCATGTCTCAATGTTTTTTGTTTCGGCATGCCGAGTTAAAATGACTGTGTCTAAAAATCTAAGTCTAGGGTCCTGTTGAATGCAGTTTTCATTTGTTTTGTCTTCTAGTGCCATGGATATCAAGGAGCTAAAGTTCCTAGATATCCAGAATACAGTCAACAAGTCAAGCTCTGGTCAGGAAGCTGCAACAGAACCCAGCTTCATACCTTCAGGATGCCATGCTCAGAGTAACAGAGTCACTCACCCTCATGTAACAAGCAGCAGCTCTCATGCCAGCACTGCTCCAATAACCATCCTACGCAGAGGTAGGTAGATGGATGACCTGGGGTTAAATCACTTCTCAGTTAATTTTCTTTGATAGAGACTATAGTAAAAAAAATATTGACATTATTTTGAGTGTTATGATGCCTAGTCTCGCATTGCCAGACCTGTCTCCGCAGCGCTGCAGAGGAAGTTCTGGCAACAGGAGCACGAACTACTGGATAGGAGGAAAAAACAGTCAGGGGTTGTTTTCATTTCTTTAAACCCATCACAATGGTCTTGGGCAGCGCTAAGCTCCGGACACAGCGAGCGTGGCTCTTCAATATGGCCTCGGGAAGGAAAATGTTTAGGTGGAACTTTTGCACCCCGCAAATGCCACATCACAATATTAAATGAAGTTAACTGTTACCACAATACAGTAACGTGAGCTATATAAATTAGCTGGATACATGGTTACACGTAACCAGTGTCTTACCATCACCATGTGTATTTTGTCCATAGCAAATCCCCACCAATAGGTCCCAAAATGTCCCAGTTAGAGTAACATAAACGTATTCTTTGTAAATCTTTACGGTCATTCCCTGAACGAACCAAGCAGGCCTGCCTCGTTGCACGATCCAAAGTTTCTTTAAAACTTGCCATTTTCAGCCTGTAATGTTGCTCAGAGGTTTCGGTTAATGTTGCTCGATCCGGCCAGAGTTTAAGTTAACTTAAAGAAAGCGGAAAGTGAGGGAAGTTACTGATGTTGTAGAATATCTCATAACAGTTTGGACATACTTGGAATTCTAGTCCTTTTTTAATTTAAGCTAGCATGATTGAATTGTTTCATATTAACATCTTTTTGCTGTTCTAATGAGTAATGAATACACAAAGTTTGCTAACTTAGCAAATAACATCAAGTTTTGTTCTGAAACCTGTGACACTCAACACTGCATGTGCTAAACAAGCTGCTACAAGTGAACACCAAGGAGTCAAAGGAGGGCATGACGTTTGACGTAGATTTTCATAGGTTAGACAAGCCCAGTTTATTTAAAGATTTTGCTTAATCATTGTGAAGCTGCATCTTATTTTTTTAAATCACTTTACTGTTGTTGACAGAAATTTTCCACAACAATGAATATACAGTACTCCTCTGTTGAGGAACAGAACATAGATATTGTTCATAGACTGAAGGAAATGTGACACACAGCAGAAAGTTGCTACCAAAGAGGCTGAAAATGCAAAGTCACTCAGCATCACTGATTTCGATGTGTAAATGGTGCTCACGCACCAAGCATACTTGGAATAGAATTAGTGGCAACGAGGGCCGACTGTGGCGTAGCCTCACGTCTCCTCACGTCGCCGGTGTCTTGGCCAAAAAGTTGCACTTGAACACACCGCAAAGACTTCAGTCGACGGCCAACTAGCACGTACATTCTGTGCCTGCATGAGAAGAAATAACTCTCCATGCCAGCAGGAGGCGGTAATCTATTCGTCATTCATAAAAGGAAACCGGATATACTGTATAAACCGTTGCTATGATGGGTACAACAAAGCAGCTTTGCCCAAATTAGCCAGCAGCAGCACAGAGCCTAGTCCCTCTGCTTCACTCCCCGCTCCCACGCACACCGGCCGGCCACTAGAATAAAATAGATGTGTATCGCCATTTGCACAGGTACAGGGCTGTACAGGTGAATTCAAATTGTTGAGCAGTCAGCTCTACAAAAAAATATAAGAAGAAATACAATGTGTGACAATATAAGCTATATAAATAATAAATAAAATATGAAAGCAGAAGAACAATATAAAAGAGAAAACAAACATAAATGAGTAAAGTTAAGAAATACTTAGAATATCAACACAGATGACCTGAAATGGGTCCTCTTGACCAGGGTTGAATGTACGTTGGACACTGCTCGGCTTTGGTGAAAATAATAATAATAATTAAAGCTGCAAGCAGCGCTGAGCGGGCCCTCGCCTCTTGCAGGTCGGGGTACTGGCGGACGCCACTCTTTGCGACCGTGCATTTGCGCGGCACTCAGACACTGCAAATCGTCACCAATGAAAAGGGAACTCTCTGCTGAATTCAATGATACCTCTCAGTTTACCTTAAACGGTTCACAAGTTATGAAAGGGTGCGTGGTCTGTGTACATGGGTGTGGCTAGAGTATAGGGGGTGGCTCAATATCACATCTAGACAACATATTCAAAGTTTCATGTAAATCAGAATAACTTTTGCCAAGATACAACCGTTCCTGTTTCAACAGCCACCTACAGGAAGTTGGTCCTCCATAACTTGCGCATTGCATTAGCTATCAAAATTCTTTTGATAACTTTTAGTCACGAGGGTCCACCGAGTCTATATCCAAGTTTTCGCGCACATTGGACTCACGGCCCAGGAGGAGTTATGACAACGTAGGTTTCCCATATATTGCGATGTGGCTAATTAATAAAAAAAATTCTAACAGCGCCATCTAATGGCTGATTCACTCTAAATTTGGCATGGATGCTCAAGCCCCTATGTGGAACAACAGTGTCATGTTTGGTGGCAATCGGAATAAATGTTGGTAAGAAACAACCGTTCCTGTTTCTACACCCACCTAAAGGGAGTCGGTCCTCTGTAACTTGCGCATTATGTTAGCTATCAGAATTCTTTTGATAACTTTTTGTCATGAGGGTCCACCGAGTCTACGTGTACATTTTTGTGCAGATGGGACTCACGCTCTAGGAGGAGTTAAAAAAAAGTAGGTTTTGCATAAAGCAAATTTGCTAGTTAATTAAAAAAAAAATGAAAACAGCGCCATCTAAAGTCCGATTGATGCCATATTTGGCACACAACCTCATTGGCACATGAGGAACAACTGTCTTAAGTTTTGTGTATCGGAATAGCCGTGTGCAAGATACAACCGTTCCTGTTTCAACACCCACCTACGGGAAGTTGGTCCTCCATAACTTGCGCATTGTTTTAGCTATCAAAATTCTTTTGATATATTTTGTCATGAGGGTCCTCCGAGTCTATATGCAAGTTTTCGTGCCGATCGGACTCACGCCACAGAAGTAGTTAGACAAAGTATGTTTCCCATATATCAATATTTTGCTGATTAAAAAAAATGTAAAACCGCGCCATCTAATGGCCGATTGCTGCCAAGTTTTGGACAGATGCTAAACCGGCCATGAAGAACAACCCTTTTGTAAAAATCGGATGAGCTGTTCATGAGCTATAAACTTTATGTACTTGTAGTGCCCCCTAGTGGCCAATTTTCGTAAAATGTGTCGGGCACCTCCAGAGGGTCATGGCAAACAAGAATCTTAAGTTTTGCGTTGATAGCAATTATTTTGGTCGAGATATGGCAAAGTTGGTGTTGTCATACTTAGCTACACAAATTAGTTTGTGTGTAATATGTGCAATTTTTATCCTATAAAAATTCTTTGGATAACTTTTTGTCAGGTCCGGCTACCTGCCAAGTTTCGTGCAGATCGGTCGCACGGTCTAGGAGGAGTTCGGCAAAGTAGGTTTTCAATAAATCGCGATTTTTCACGCATAAAAGTCTAGGCGGAAATGGGCTGGATCCAGGGAACGTGAAGATATATGGTTTTTGAATGTGCGATGTACGGTTTGGGAGTTATAGGGCCAAACGCGTTTTTTATTCTGCAATAGCGCCACCTAGTGGTGCATATGAGTATTTTTTTGAATCTTTGCAATTTTCACCAGTTGTGACACGTGTGCAAATTTTTGTGAGTTTTCGTGCATTGTAACCCCCTCAAAAATGCGACGAAGGAATTGGAAAAATAATAATCTGACCAAAAACAATAGGGTCCTTGCAGTTTCACTGCTCGGGCCCTAATAACTTTTAGTTTAATGTAATAAATATAAAAAGTGAGTTTTTTTCAGTGTTATTGACTTATGTTACCACCTGCTTGATTAATCTAAGTAAAGGGGGGACAAAGTAACAGGAACACTTGGCCCGAGCCAAAACCTTTGACTATTGTGAAGCTTATATTATTGTTTGTATAAGAGCTTAAACATTGTAGTAGAAGTGTTTTATTCTTCTCCGTAGTAGTCCTCTGTAGTAATTTGTGGTGCCGTGGTTTGTGGTGTTGATCATAAGGAGGTGTCTTTTCCAGTGTCTTACAGTCATAATAAGGGTCAACTTGTGACCACTGTTCCTCTTTGGCAGATGTCTTGAGTCATTTGAGAATGTATTATGAGTCATACGTACAGTTACAGTAGCTGCTTGAAGTTAAAAATGCTGTATCATGTAGTGCTTTTGATAATTTGGAGCTCTGCACATGCTCAGATTGGCTTTAAGGTTGTGTGCACGCTGTTAGGTCATTTCTGAAACCTCTAAAATGTTGACATTTTAACTTTCAATTTTACTGTCTTTTTAAAAGAAACTGAGTAGTAAAGTGAATTAAAATGAACCCATTTTATATCCAAAATGTGATTGAATAAAACAATCCAAATAACTACAAAATATCATGGATTGTCAGGGCAGTTCTGCTGTCACGTCTCAGTCACACCTTGATACAGAAATGCACATATTTGCATTTTTGTCCAAGTCCCAAGTTGTACATGTAGCTGTAAACATCAGAATGTGTTACCCAACCTTACTGATTAGATAAAGGCTAAAAACAGCATTTCCTCTTGTCAACATCCAGTCAGCAGGAAGACTGCATGGACAGCTCTGTGGTCTCTGCCAGAATCAGTTAAAGCCAGTTCACTTTCACACTCAGGATCACCAAACAATGGAAAGGTCAGAGGTCAATAGAATTGGCTAATGGACACTGTGTAATATTCTTGAGCTTGGTTGTAAAAACGACCTCTGCTCTGGCACTTTCCTGTGCATGGAAGATGAAGCTAGCACAAAAGAAAGCCAGTTGTTTTTTTTTTTTTTTTTTTGGAGAGAATAAAATCAGTTATGAAAAGTTGATGTTCATATTGCAGTCTGCAATTTTTGTTTTGTCAGCAAGACTCATAGCTCGTTGACCCAGTCTCTGCTCCTACTCCTTGTGTGTCACTAATTCCTATTCAGAAGCTTGAGCATGGGACCAAACACTTTTTTGCTATAATTCCCCCCTGGGATTCCCATAGCGTGCTAAAGGCTTGTACCAAAGTTCCTCTTTACAATATGTGTGTGACTAAGATCAATAAACATTCCCCCTCCCTCTCTGTGTCTGCTCCTAAACAGAAGGTTACGCAAAGCCTGGCTTTCGTGCCTCGTTACCCTCCTGTCCTCTCTCTCTCTCCACATATCCTCCCTCTCCCTCGCTCCTGTGCAGCACAGGAAACCCCCCAACCCCCCCTCCCCCCTCCCCGACAGGAAGCCATGTTGTCCCAGTGTGCTCGGAAGGCAAAAGCGATATCAATTGTGGGAGCAATGTTTACTTTCTGAGTTTTTTATTTTAATCTCCAGCTCTCAGGCTGGTGGCCAGGGAGCTAATGCCCAAATTGCATGGGGCCAAACTGCTGAGTGGCTTGGGCAGGGCTGGTCCTTTCACACGCAATGCCATGCTCCCAAGAAGCCCCCGGCCACAAAGAAGAGAAAGCAGGGTGGGCCGTTGCTTATACAAGATCTCGGATTCCAGAAATGGTTTCTGAATATCTGCCATTTATCTTTCTGGGAGAGTAGGATGGGAATTTAGAAACTGCTTTTGTGAATGATGCAGAGTTGAATTCCATCAGACTTAAACAGATCTCATTAAAAGGGCATTTTGAAAGAGGACCCCAAGACTCTGCCCTTATGAAAACCGTTCCCATAACCAGCTCGCTGCCTCTGTATATGGAGTAAAATTGTGTGCAGCTTAGTGTTTTCCCCATAAATCCCTGCTTCAGATTTATTTTTAACCTCTATACTGTATATCTTGGAAAGGTTTTGCTGGGCACCCACGTTTTGTTGAGCTTCACACTCATGCAGCTCCATACATTCACACTGAGAGCTTCCCAGTTTGATTACAGACTTCCACCATTAACCGCACAGCAACTCTTGTGTGTTTTAGTGGTTTTAAGTGCCTTGTTCGCAGGCACATCAGCTGTAGTTACTGAAGTGGTGACTTGCAGATTCATGTTCAGATTTTCTCAGCTGGTTCCTTCATTTAAACCAGCAACAAGCACATTTCTTATTTTCAGTAGAGTGGGACAGCTCTCTCTTCCTTTTCTTGGCTGGACGTTACTGACACGCACAGTCACTTGGCTGAATGTCCGTTTAGTCTTACATTTCAATGCGTTTACCCCCACTGTGGCCTGTAGGTTTTACACACTGTCAGTCTACTGTTTATCTTTATCCATACCCGTTTAGCTGATTCATCTGTCCCTAATAACATTAATCAACCGTAACATTACAGGATACTGCAAACAGGTTAAATATAGCAGTTGAATATAGCAGTGCTATCTGAAAATGCTAGGGACTGTAATGAAAAATGCATATCAAATATTTAATGATTAGTTGGGAGATCATTTAAAAATAGTACTAAATATTCCCTAATTTGATTTGTTTTTCACAGTTTAGCACTGTTTTATAATATGTATGTACTTAACGGTGCAATTTTTGCCATAACCCATTTTTCAGTGTGAAATATTCCTGGCCTGTATAGTTGTACTAATTTGTGGTGGTGAGTTTGTCTTAAGTGAACACAGTAAAGATCACTGTCTCCCTACTTGTTATTCATTAGCCTGTTTGACTTGGAGCTCTGCCCAGTTCATTCAGATTTTTTATTACTAGCATGACAAAACACTTCCTTGTAAATAAAGACATTGTTGATTTGTGCTAATACGCATGGTAGCTTTTATCTCCGTTCACACAGGTAAACGCACTAACTCACCACCCTTCTCCCCAACACTTTAGACCAGACTTAATAATGTTGTTCTTGCTACTTATAATTATAATTAGTAAATCACTTAGGAATACTTAGTAGTACGTGTGCCTGTGTTCAGAGGGAAATTAGGCACATTAATATGACCTTATATTTGGGAAGGTCTGTAGTAGTGGTTGTAAGGCCGTGTTGTGGTATTGAGGCAGGTCTCGATTTAGCTTAATGTTGGTTATTGGCTTAGTATCAATACAAGTGTACTATGACTGAGCCTCCCAGTGTCTTGCGTGAGAGAGTCCATAGTACCTTAGCTGTCACAGTGACAGTAGCGTGCGACTGTGCCTCTCTGTCTCTCTGTTAGCGTGAGAGCTCAGCGTGGTTGGGGTTGAAGGCCAGGTTTTTCCAGTTTTTCTTTCTTTTTTTGTTCTCTGTTCATTTAGTTTTTTTGTCTGTGCCTACATGTATGTAAACTTTGAGTACCGCTCAGTCAGCCATTGTATGATTTGTGTGTCTGTGGTGTTTTGCTAACCGGGAGAGGATAAGAAAAGTACCAGTCAGAGTTACACAAGATAAAAGGAGCAATCTAGCCAGAATTTGAAACTGCAGAGTGCAGGAACTCATTGTGTGTGGATTACACTATTCACAACACGATGATGTATAGTAAGACAGCTCATAACTCCTTTCAGAGGTGATTAGGATGTGAGCAGAGCTGAGACATGGGGGGATGTCTGGGTAATCTGTGCATTTTGGTTTTAAGATTAAAGCCAAAATGGGCCTGTGGTAGCCCAGAGCAAAGCCTCCTACTCTCTGGCTTTAACTGTATGTGAGGTTACGATTCCCATAATGTTGTTGGGGTATTTCCTCACAAATTTAATTTTGTGTAAAACAACATTTGGATGGGAACCATTTTCACTGCCCATGAACTACAATTGCCCTTTCCATGTTATTACTTTGGTTTTTTGGATTTATCTTTTTTCTGTAAAGTGTCAGTGTTTTCTCACAAATACATGTTGAACTCATGCATATACTGATAATTATTTTTAAATTGAAAATAATTTTAAGTCCTTTTTTTAGCATTTCTAAGTAGTATATAAACATTTAATAAATGTTGTAGTGTATCACATACTTTTATGTAGTTGTAAGCTTTAAATAATAGTGTTTATTTATGTACACTATTTGTCAGCAATTATAACTACAAACATATATTTTATATTATGTATTTTACTATATTATAATGAATTATCTGTTTATACACTAGTCTCCACTTATAGGTGCCCACAGGAGGAGTTAAAGTCGTAGCAAATACATTAATCTGCTTAGAACTACATTACTACCATTCTGACATGTTTATATGCTGCTTATAGAGCTAAATGGGGGAACTTTAAGTTAGGTTTTGCCAAAAATGTCTCATTATAATTAATTATTCACTGGTTGAATTCAAGACCAGAGATTTTAAGATGCACTAATTACTTTTCACTTTCGTTAACATCACAAGATAGGGCATTCATGTGGGGTCGAAATAATCAGATAATCACTTCGATCTTAATGTCTCTGTGTTCTCTAGTCTCTACAGGTTCATCTAACAGCAGAGGGGTGACACAGGCCACACAAAGGAAAAACAGTGTGAGGAATGGAGGTGCAAGAGAGCTGATGAGGCCAAAGGATGACGAGTGCTTCAGAGGCGGGACTGATGAGAACATGGATACAGACTTTGACTTTGAGGGAAACCTGGCTCTGTTCGACAAAGCCGCTGTCTTCTCCCAGATTGATGGGACCACCTGCAACAGGACACGGCCTCACAGCAATCAGGGCGAACATAAGCCCCTGTCCTATCGCCATGATGAGAATATTCTGGAGGTGAAGCCCGTCATATACCGACAGATAACAGTGCCCCAGCTTGGGGGCAAAGAGTACTGTACCGGTGAGAACAAGACACATGTGCACACTCATATCATACAGCACACACGAACACACTCGCACGTAAAGCTGAGCTTTTACGTGGCCTGGTTGGCTCAGTGGGTAGAGCAGGCGCACATATACTGAGAGGTTTATGCCTCGACGCAGAGGTCCAGGGTTCGAGTCAGACCTGTGACGATTTCCTGCATGTCTTCCCCCTCTCTCTTCCCTTTCTCGCCTAGCTGTCCTGTCAAATTATAGGCGGAAAAGCCCAAAAAAGAATCTTAAAAAAAAGCTGTTTTGACGGTAACGGGGAGTCTCATTGAATGCATTGGTCAGAGAAAGGTCTCCTTGTGGCAGGCTGACTGAAATCATATCCTCCTGTTTACTGTTTATCATGGCTTTTGAATCCCCACACCGCCCTCCTTTGCAATTAGGCCCACAAAGATGATAAACCCGTTCTTTCTCACACTTGAACTCACTTTAGGAACCTGAGCGTTACATAACTGGTTAATACAGACATAGGATAAGTAAATGGCATGCTAACACAGGCCCTAGAGTCACTCTGTAGGACCTGGAGCAGTGGGAAGGTGGAGGGTGGGTGGTATTGGAGAAATGGCTGACTTGTATGGTGTAGGGCTGGGCATCGTTCAAAATCTTTCGATCCGGTGCCAATTTTGATACCTCAGTTTCGATGCCAGTTACGTAACGATAGTTTTTTCTATACCATATGTTTTAAAATCCATTTCAACATCAACAAAAATACATTAAACACAAAACTTTTATTTTCCACCTTAATTGTGAATCAAAACAGTTATGAAAATTAAAAAATTCTGGTAACACTGCTCACTCAGAGTAACATTAATAAAACTGGTTGTGCTTTTGGATAGGGGTGCGCCAGTCAGCTCCGCTCTCTGTCAGTATGCAGAGAGGACAGATAAGCTTGCGCTCAGACACTTTTGGAACCAAAATTTTTTTCGGTGCCATAGAAGTACCGACGTTCGGTGCCCAGCCCTAGTATGGTGTATGAGTAAGTGTTATACTACAAGTAGAGGGATCAAAATCCACCTTTGTCTGGTAACAAGATAAGGTAGTTTGCAGGGCCAGTGTGGATTAATTTGGGGAAGCAGGCATACATTGGACCAATCAGCCCCATCGTGATGCTTAATAAAAGCCCTTCTCTTGGCTGGTCCAGATACACTCTCGCTCTCTGGTCAGCATTCAAGGTTCTATACGCAGTAACTCCCCTGTCCTGAACAATCACAGGACTAGGAGGACTGGAACAAGGCTGTGTATCCCATACTGTCTGTCAATCTGATTGTGGTAACACAGAGCAGCTCAGCGGGGAGCAGCTGTCTGCCACTCAGCAGACAGCTGCCAAGCAGAGCCTCCTTTTCTTACTGTACAGGCAGATCTGCTTCCCAGGGCTGTCATCATAATCCCCATCCTCTGCACTCTGTAATTAGCATGCCGCTGTACAGCCTTACATAAACAGCACCTCTGAAGCAGGAACAAACCTCAGTGCTCTTGACCTGGAATCTTTGCCAGTAAACAGATAATCAACAATACAAGAATAGAGAAAGAAAAACAAAGTGCCTGCCTGTATGTTAGGGTTGCCAAAGCACACTGGCATGGGTGTTTGACAAGCCCGTTTCTATGGACTATTGTTAATTGTAAAGGTTCCAATCTGTGTAGGTTTAGTTCTGCTATTGTCCTGCTTTCCTGTGGTGTGATTGATTCCAGCTGTGCAGTGAAACCTCTTCAGCCCAGATAAGCCATGCAGCAACACAAATTGCAACCAAGCCAACTGTCGGCTGGTTTTACTCGTTTGTCTTTTTTATTTCTGCTGTATCACTTTGGAGAAAGCAGGATACAAAAGAAATGCGTGTCATCACAAAATATTTTAACCCGTGATAACCCAGTGACCTCGGGATAGATGTGAACCTCTGTGTGTTTTGATCTTCTCTTGAAACTGCATGCTGTCAGTAGGGTTCCAAATTAGCACCATCTACTAGCCAAATGCTGGTAAAATATGCAAGTGGCTGGTAGATTTGCTACACTCACCAGCCAAAAAAACAATGGTACTCTATTAAGTGGCTGGTGAAATGTGAACATTGACTAGCCATTTGGCTGGTGGACGAAGAAGTTAATTTTGGACCCTGGCTGTCAGGTAAAGTGATGCGTTTTAAGGTTCAAGCTGCAGTTTTTTGACGTTTTGATCCATAGACCTTTTTATGACTTTCACCTGATGGAGGATTCTCTTTCTACAAAGTTCTTAAACTCCAGAAAGTGTTATATAGTGGTGTGTGGGATCATAAATTGTGCGAAAGAATCAAAAAATTCATATTCAAATTCATATTGACTTTACCTTTTTAAAATAAGCGTTTCAGCTCGAAGCCGTCATCAGCCGATTGGCATCATTGGCCGATGATGGCTTCTCGCTAAAAAACTTTTTACATTGCCTTGCATTCATTTAGCCGAGGTTTTTATCCATATGACTTAACAATAACTGCAACTATGTGGATACAACCCAAAAATTGCAAGTATATACACTTCAATAAATATGCTGAAATGCTTCGAGTGCAACATTTAGAAACGGTAATAGATAGTTTTTGTATTTTTATTTATGGGCCAAGGTGCGGTCTGAACAGATCCGTAGGTGTAGATGTAGTTTCTGTTGACTGTCCTGATGTCGATGGAAAGCTCATTGTCCAGCAACAGCAATCATTGCTAAATCAAGTTATTGACCTGAGTAGTGATGTTCACTATGGCTGAACAGACAAATTGAAGGAAGCAAACTTTACTAACAGAAAATCCAATGAAATACAGTATGCTACGTGGTTTGATGAGTGATTTGTGCAAAACGCAGCGCATAAAGCCCAACAACGAGCTTGAGAAGGACTCTGATGAAGATGTAACCCTACATCGAAACGTTAGTCACTGTTATGCACCTTAAGAAATAAAACTATTAAGTAAGAAGACATCGACAAGTGTTGCACCGGCAATTTTTTGTTACTTTACACTGTTTTGTCCTGCCTTGGTTGCACCGGATTGTTGTGGTCTGCAGAAGCGCAGAGAACTCTTTTTTTTATCCCAACAACGAACTGTTGGAACCAAAGAAATTACCAAAACTGTAAAAGGAATCTCACAGATTACTGCATTAAGCTTCTTTTCTGTGCCCCACTGAACTAATTCACCGTCATCTTGCTACCTCGTCATAGTGCAGCTCAACATAGTTGAACTCTTGCGGTGCAGCAGAGAGGAATGGAACAGCCTCATCTAACCCTCCCTAACCCAACACAAGCCTTAGTCACACATGGCCCGCATCCAGCCAGCGTGTATTGCTTTCAGTCCCGTCGGTTTCCTTGTCATGCTTGAAGGATTACTTCCAGCTCAGTTTATTCTAGTGCTGCTGCATACTAATGGCTACCCGGTTTAGCTAGTTTACTGTTGAGTTTTGTTTTCGCACCACGTGTGTGTGTGTGTGTGTGTGTGTGTGTGTGTGTGTGTGTGTGTGTGTGTGTGTGTGTGTGTGTGTGTGTGTGTGTGTGTGTGTGTGTGTGTGTGTGTGTTTAAATCACTTCATTTGTGTAGGAGTTTGAAGGAGGAGGAATTGGCATGTGGGTGGGTAGTTTTGGTAGCGGCAACTTCAGCAAGAGAGTTATTAAGAAGCGCACCTGGCAGGATGGTTAAAAAGCAATTGGTG
Source organism: Sander lucioperca (assembly GCF_008315115.2). Taxonomy (NCBI): domain Eukaryota; kingdom Metazoa; phylum Chordata; class Actinopteri; order Perciformes; family Percidae; genus Sander; species Sander lucioperca. Next base: position 9,347,625 of record NC_050175.1, read on the forward strand.
CATGCACCTTCCTCTGATCTTGGCACTCAAGGCAGCAGTTTGCATGACAAGAGGCAGTTGACTTTTCTCTGCTTATCTCTCATGTGAGGAATGGCATTTCAGTTGCCCAATGAAACATATTAGCAGTCTTTGTGCGGTATCAATAAAAGAATTGTGGGAAGGGAGCAGGACCAACCTAAAGATAAGCAAGAATTTCAGTCATGCACGGCATGAGTTTCCGTATTTATATGTAATTTATGTGTGTGTGTGTCTGTGTGTCGGTCTGTCTGTCTGTCTGTCTGTCTGTCTCTATTATGTGTTTTCACATCAGATTTTTGTGTGTGTGCTGTAGGAAAAGGGGTGTGTGTCAGTGTGAATTTGTGCACACCAATGAGGCCACCAAGTTCTCAGCTACCAGGCCAGAAATCTGTAGGGGGCCATTAAGGACTTAACTACCTCCCAGCAGCTTTATTTATCAAAGGGATCCTGAGCCTTGCAGTTCCCCCAGCTTGACTTTCATTACCCTTCTAATGTGCCACGGGCAATAGACAGCTAGGGATTAGCAAAGGCTCTTTAAAGGTTCCACACACTTCAGTTTGTACAGTGATAAAAGGTTTTAATTGTAATTCTCTAATAGAGAAATAATAGATAAAAACAATGGTATTGAGGCATTTTCTTAAAAGAAAGATGGTTACTAAAGAGAAGGTGAAAAAAGCTTAATCTGATGGTGGTAGTGAGTGGAAATGTAATAGTGGTTAAAGACGTCCAATCCACATGTAGTTACTAGATATCTGACCTGGTAAGAACATTTTTTTTATACAAAAGGTCAACATCTGCACAATTCTTGAAACCAGTGCTCAGTGTCGTGCTGCATGTCAGGCCTCTTCAGTAAAATAGATTAACCCGCCCAAAGTCGGGTCCATGTGATGCAATTGGCCCATCACCTTCTTGCACATATTCAGTCCTTTACTGTTTGACTCTCTGGTAGCTGCCCCATACAGCCGGTCCTCCATCACTGGCCAGTAATGGTTCAAGTGTCAAGTTGAAGGCTACCTTAACATTTAAGGGACAGAAGATCGTTCCTCATTCACTTCAATTTCTTCCTGTTTCGTCCAGCTGGTGTAGTGAGGGGGATTTAAAGCACTCATGAGCCTGTTTCCCTCCCATGTTGTTAATAAGTCTTACATGGCTATTTGTGCAAGTAAGAAAGGGTATACTCAGTGTTGTATGTGGTGTATGTATTGTATGTTTGTCAGGCAAGCACAACCCTAAAACAAACATGTTTGCCGTAGCTTTTTTGTTGCCAAATGGACTTTGTCTACGCCCAAAAACAATATCTGAGTTTGGCCCCAAATGTCAAAAGGGGGGAATTTCTGTAGTTGTAGGTGCACTGAATTTGTTGACTTGGCAATGTAGAGAGTTTTGACAGTGTTTTCATTAAGTGCTCCATCAAAGACATGATCTTTTGAAAAAGGTTGTGCATTCCTTGAAATGCCAAGTGCAATTAAGTTGGGGGACATATTCCAGTTGAATCTACTGTTTAGCCCTCCATAGCACACCATGCCTCCCCCATGTTTAGCAAACCCCCCCCCAAAAATCTCTCACCAGGAGCTGTTGGGATACAGGTGCAGGTGTTCATATATAAATATACATACAGTGTATATGATGTTTGTCCCTTTTTTGTCACGCCAACCTGCTGTATGTTTTGACTGAGACAGCAGCCGATGTGGGGGGTCCACCCCAGTGTAGCCTCATCCCAGAGCTCAGGGTTGGGGATTGGTCAGAAACCACGTGATGGTGCGTGTGAACTGACGACCTGCGGGGGAATAGGCGTCTCACTCTGGCTGTCTCATGTTTGTCATGTTTTGTAAAGACTGACAGTCTTCCCTTTGTTGCCACAGACAGCAGTGACAAACAGCGCAGGAAATAGAGAGTCTTCCATGATGAGAACAGATCGGGTCATGAGGAGGAGGAAGGGCTTTTCCCTGGAGAATGTGTTTGTGTGTTTATCCGTAGACCGTTTGTCGTTATCTTAGAGGTCGGGTTTCTAGGTTTCACTTCTACTCCAGCTGTTGTTTTTCAAGGTGCACCGATGACTGACTAACAAAGATAAATTGCAAAATTACACAGTACTTATGAAGATGTATTACAGTTCAGGTCTAATTTGGAAATATATTGCATGTCAGACCACTCCAATGGAAGATGTAAGAGTAAAAATATGCGGGTGAATATTCTTCAGCTTTCTTTTTCAGGAGTTAATTTTAGACAAATTAGATTTCCTACACTTTATCTAAATTTGATATATACTGCTCCGTCTTTCTCTGTCGTCATTTTGAAATTCAAGATTTAGGCATACATTAAAATATATACCTGGTGGCATTTATTCTAGCAAAATGTCTCCCAGTACTAACTCCCACTGTCATAAAATCAGAAATCTTACATGGATCATTTTTACGGGAATGTTATCGGTAGAATAAAATCTACCAACAAGCCATGCAAGGTTGAGTTGCCTGGTTTGGGCATGTGCTTGAGATGACTTAGATAGCAATGGTGGAATGTTAATGACAGACTTTTGTTAGTGGAGAAATTCTATTTTTGTGCCTTGTGTCTTGCTTAAGGACATATAATCTGGGCAGGTGTTTGCTAGAACAGGAAGATGTTTTTATTAACAAGTAAACCACCCTGTCATGCTCACGCTCTAATGTTCTGTTGCATTAGACATGATAAAGTATAGAACCGCATTAAAATGCTATCTATCTCACCTCATTCTTTCTCTCTGCAGATTCAGGCCTGGTGGTTCCCAGCGTGCCCTATGAGCTTCATAAGCGTCTACTAGCAGCTGCGGAGCGCTGGGGCCTGTCTCTTGAGCGCAGGCTGGAGACGATCGGTGTTTGTTCTAGTCAGATGGCCCTCACTCTGCTGGGCGGACCAAACAGGTAAAGAATAGCACTGTGGTATAACGGATCAAAAGGATCAAAGGATCAAACTTTATTCTTAATCGTCACATACAGCCAGTACAGTACAGTGTAGTGAAATTCTATTACTGCATTTAACCCATCCTAAGTATCAGGAGCAGTGGACAGCTATACATACAGCATCCGCGGAGAATCAGCATCAGAATTAGAAAGGGCTTTATTGCCAAGTACGTTGCACATACGAGGAATTTGTCATGGTGTTGTTGGAGCATGTCACACATACAAATATAAGAAGGATAAAAAGAATATAAACAATATAAGGATAAACATATGTTTATATAACAGTATGTATTAATAACGATAAAATAAATTTAAATAAATAGTAAAATAAGTTAAACAGTAGTAAAAAAAGTTAAAAAAAAGTAGTAAAAAGGAACGCTACAGCAGAGTAGGTACAGTGGCATGAGAGGTGGGGTGTGGAGAGAGTCAGGGTGGATTCCGAGCCTTGTTTAGAAGGCTAGTGGTGGAGGGGAAAAAACTGTTTATGTGGCGTGAGGTTTTGGTCCTGATGGACCTCAGCCTCCTGCCAGAGGGGAGTGACTCAAAGAGCTTGTGTCCGGGGTGGGAGGGGTCAGCCACAATCTTTCCAGCACGCTTCAGAGTCCTGGTGGCGTATAGGTCCTGGAGCGGCGGCAGATTGCAGCCAATCACCTTCTCAGCTGACCGAATGACACGCTGCAGCAGCGTACCAGATGGTGATGGAGGATGTGAGGATGGACTCAATGATGGCTGTGTAGAAGTGCACCATCATTGTCTTTGGCAGGTTGAATTTCTTCAGCTGCCGCAGGAAGTACATCCTCTGTTGTGCTTTCTTCACGAGGGAGCTGATGTTCAGCTCCCACTTGAGGTCCTGGGAGATGGTAGTTCCCAGGAAGCGGAAAGACTCCACAGTGTCAATTGTGGAGCCACAGAGGGTGATGGGGGCAGGTGAGGCTGGGTTCTTTCTGAAGTCCACAAACATCTCCACTGTCTTTAGAGCACTGAGCTCTAGGTTGTTTTGCTTGCACCAGGTCACCAGGTGGTCAGCCTCCCACCTGTAGGCGGACTCGTCTCCATCAGAGATGAGAAAGCACAAGGCGCTCAAAGGACTTCATAACCACAGAGGTCAGGGCGACGGGTCTGAAGTCATTAAGTCCTGTGGTCCTTGGCTTCTTGGGGACAGGGATTATGGTTGAGGTCTTGAAGCAGGCTGGCACGTGACATGTCTCCAGTGAGGTGTTAAAAATGTCTGAACACTGGAGACAGCTGGTCAGCACAGTGCTTCAAGCTGGATGGGGAGACAGCATCCGGTCCAGCAGCTTTCCTGGGATTCTGTCTCCTAAAGAGTCTGTTGACGTCCCTCTCGTGAATGGAGAGAGTCGTCACTGAGGTGGGAGGGGGGGTGGAGGTGGAGGGGACCTTTAAGGAGGGCATTGGTGGGGGGGCCCAGGACCCTGCTGAGGTGGGCGAGGTGGAGGTGATGCACAGTGGCTGTAGCTGTAGGGAGGTGTCGTGGGGGATGGTGTCAGGACTCTCCTTTTGTCTTTCAAGTCGACAGTAGAACTCGTTCAGGTCATTGGCTAGGTGTCGGTCATTGAAGGAGTGGGGGGTTTTAGGCTTGTAGTTGGTGATCTGCAGAGATCTGAAGTCCTTTACAGACAGTCGCAGAGTCATTAGCTGAGAACTGGCGTTGGAGCTTCTCAGAGTACCGATGTTTAGCCTCCTTCACTGCCTTGCTAAATTTGCTAAACTTTGACTCTTTAAATCTGTCTTTGTCCCCACTCCTGAACGAGTCTTCCTTAGCCAGCCTTAACCTTCTGAGTTTGGCTGTGAACCAGGGTTTGTCATTGTTGTAACTCACCCTGGTGCTTGATGGAACACAGCAGTCCTCACAGAAGCTGATGTATGACGTCACAGCCTCTGTGTACTCATCCAGACTGTGGGTAGCAGTCCTGAACACATCCCAGTCAGTAGAATCCAAACACGACTGGAGATCCTCCACAGCCTCACTGGTCCACTTCCTTGATGTCCTCGCTACAGGTTTGCAGAGCTTTAGTTTCTGCCTGTAGGCGGGGATCAGGTGGACCATGACGTGGTCAGAGTGTCCCAGTGTAGCACGGGGGACGGCGTGATAAGCATCCCTGACTGATCCAGAATGTTCTCCTCTCTGGTCGGGCATTTAATATGTTGTCTATATTTAGGGAGTTCATGAGTGAGGTTCCCTTTATTAAAGTCACCAAGGACAATAACTAGGGAGTCCGGGTTGGTCCGCTCCACACACAGTATCTGGTCGGCAAGCATGCGCTGCGCGTCCTGCACGTTGGCCTGCGGTGAGATGTAAACACCGACCAGAATGAATGAATGGAACTCACGGGGTGAATAAACAGGCTTACAGTTTATGGTGAAATACTCCAGGTCAGGAGAACAATGCTGCTGGATCACTGTCACGTCGTTGCACCAACCGCTGTTGATGTAGAAACAGATTCCTCCACCTTAGTTTTGCCGGAGAGGTCCGTGTCTCTGTCCGCTCTGAAAAGCTGGAAGCCTGCCAGCTGCAGCGCAGAGTCCGGTATTAATCCACAGAGCCACGTCTCCGTGAAGCACAAAACAGCAGATGAAGAAAAGTCCCTGTTTCCCCCCAACAGCAGTTGTAATTCCTCCACTTTGTTGGGCAGAGAGCGCACGTTAGAGAGGAATATTCCAGGTAACGGTGTGCGTAATCCTTGCTGGCGGAGATGCACCAGCGCACCGGCCCGTTTCCCTCTCCTCCGGCGTTTCGCTGCGTGAGCAAAGTTGAGCGCACCTTGGACCAGAATGTCCAAAATTTCCAGTGAAGGGAGAAGAAAAGTGGGAAGTAAGTCTGATAGTGTTGTTGCCCTGAAGTTCACGAGCTCTTCACTTGTGAATGAGATACGGGTACCATCGCAAGAAACAAAGTTAAAACACAAAACAAAACAGAGCGCTCCAACACACCGTGTCGCCATTCTGCGGCGCCATCTTTACACAGAGCAACTTGGGGTTCAGTGTCTTGCTCAGGGACACTTTGACATGTGGGACAGAGGAGCCTGGGATTGATCCGGCAAACTTGTGGTTGAGGGGCACCCACTCTACCTCCGAGCCACAGCCACCCCGGGGGCGGCCCATGGGGCGGCCTATCAATGTCTGATAAGGGTGTAAAAGAATGAAGTTAGCCAGTTTCTAAATATCCGCTGCCATGGTATAATCAGAAAAGGTATGTGCAACCATGTGCCAAACATCGTTGTCTGAGTAGTTATATAATCATTAGAGCCGGTCTGTCCAACTTTTTGTTTTCATGTCATGTTTTCCAGTTTCCATGGCAATCATCTTTACTGCCATGTTTCTACATAAGTTACAGGGTATTAACCTTGACCCCCCTCTGAGATTATTTTCTTAGGAGAGCACTACAGCGAGCAGTCACACTGCAGGTCACGAACATCCTAATACAGTGAAGCAACCTTGTTTGGTATTGTTTACCTTTTATGAGCGATGTAGTCCTACTTAAGATCAAACGGCAGCACAGAGGCTCATATAACCAACAGCTTTATTGTCTCAGATCCTTTTTTATCAATTTAGCACTGTAATACTTGTGTCTCAAGTTTACACTGGAACTGCTGTGAGCTCAGATCAAGTGTACATTTATATTGTATTACCAGAATCACAGACACTACAATGGTGTTTCACTACTTCCCTATCCCCCCTGTCATACAAGTCATAAAGTGAACAGATACTCAAGGCTGAAATTAAGCTTCCAATTAATTCACCAAAGTGCCCATGACCACAATAGAGAACCTTCTAGTGGACTGACGTTTTTTGTTTTTCAACAAAAGTTATTGATGCATGTGATTTGTTTGACAGTTTTAATACAAAATGAAGCAGGTAGAATAAATAACAGGAGTTAGTAAACTCACCAACTGGCTTTCTATTTACCTCAAAGTTCTACGTAGCTACCAGTTACATTTTTGTTGCATGGCTAGCTATTGTAAATAGCACCATGATTGGATGATAGGGTCTAACAGCAAAATCAGGGCTCTGATCAATCTTCAATATATGGACAACTTATTATTATTATAACAGTAAATGTCTTCCTCCACTGTTTGAAACATTTTCTTTTTTTTTTTTTTTTGTGAGCAACATTGTCCCTGTTTTAACTAAGAAAGATGAATAATCCCAATATAAAGCTGATAAAAAGTTTTAAAATTGCAAACATCAGTAAATATACCACACTACCAAGGACTTGTTGAACATAGCATATTCTATACTTTTCACTAACACTTGCTTTGTTATTGTTAACGTTTGTTAATTTTTTCAAAAAAAAACATTTTTTTTATTATAGATTAGTTCTGTCCTATCTGAAAACAGAATTAAGATGAGCCAGGATTTTCTTTTTGTTTTAATCAAATGTTTTCAACCTACCTGTAGGTTACTGTTTGTTGTAGTGATTTAAAGTGATTGAATCACAGTACGAGTTGATATTGCATGCTGGTTCAGAATACCACATGTTTACACTGGCAGTATAAAGGGCTCCCTGGTGTCTTTAAACAATCATGTCTTCTGTTGTCTTGACTGAGACTGGATTAGGGTTGGTAATCAGCCCATAGTGGATATGATGCAATTTGTTTGATAACATATTTATTGTTTAATTTATGAATACTACATTAGTTGTACTTTGTCTGTGAAGTAATCTCATGAATGTCCCCAGACTCACACCAAAAAATGTCCACCAGAGGCCCACTGTGGTCCTCCTGTGTGGGCCACACATCCAGGGAGCCCAGGGCATCAGCTGTGGTAGACACTTGGCCAACCACGAAGTGGAGGTCATCCTGTTCCTGCCCAATTTTGTCAAGATGCAGGAGTCGGTCACCAGTGAGGTCCACCTCTACAGCAGAACCAACAGCAAGCAAGTGGCCGGCGTCAAAGGTAGAACACACCAACACAGAGTTTTTAGATAATTAAAATCCCTGTCCGTTCAGGATTTAGTGACACTGATGGAAAGGGCCATGCTAGATGTATGGGCTGATCTGTGTCCAAAGTGATGGTGATAAATGTGGTGAAACATGATTCAGAGTGTCTTTGATAGGATCAGTTCATGTTGTTCTGTTGGAACAGACCAGCACAGATAAATGTTGCCCTCTAGTGGAGCAGCAGCATTTAAGGCAAGTTGTACCATTTTTGACGATCATTTATGACTCTGCACACTTGAAATTATTTTATGTTAGACAGTAAAAGATTGTTTTTAGCGGGATCCCTTGCACCAAAAATGTATTCTCTCATGGTTTTGTGAGGCACCTTTGAAACACTGCATTCACCAACTTTATGGGTCTCTTTCTTCTCCTTTTCCTCTGTCCCAGACCTGCCAACAAGCCCTGTTGATCTGGTCATCAACTGCCTGGGTTGCCACGAGAACCCAATGCTGAGGGAGCAGACCTGGTACCAATCAGCTGCTGAATGGGCCAACCAGAACCGGGCTCCAGTCCTAAGTATCGATCCTGCGGTCAGCGGCGAGCATCAGACTGTCGAGGCGAAGTGGACCCTCTTTTTGGGCCTTCCACTACCTTTAGCTGAGACGGAGAGCAGGGTCTACCTCTGTGACATTGGCATCCCTAAACTGATTTTCCAGGAAGTTGGAATCAGCTACCACTCACCCTTTGGATGTAAATTTGTCATTCCTCTGCACACGGCATAACAGAGTACCCACTGACATTGCTTAGTTACAAATGAACAATAGGAGGGAATGGTCTGCTTTTCCACAGTGGGTAAAGGTACCATTGTGTATGCGGCAATAGCTGGAGAGCAAACTATATGACGTAAACAATATTTTGTTACGAAGTGTATAGAACTTCATGACACGTCTGGAATCATATGGCGTTGGTCTTTCCCCGCTGGAAACTCCCGGGGTTGCCGCACGTTGCGTGCGACACCTCTTGTTTTTGAGAGGGAAAGGTTTCCTGTTCTTTGGTGTGTTTTGATAAGGGCTCCATGATGATGTGAATATGTTTACAAAATGCTGACCACTGTGAGTCTATCTATGACCTCTGATCCTGTGACCAGTCAGAGCAGCAGAGACACAGTTCCTGTTTCCTCCTTTAGATTGCATGTGGAGTCTGGTCGTGACCCTGTGCACAACTCAGCCTAAAGCCGTCTGCCAACCCGAATCTGCCATTCATCTGGCCCACAGTTGATTTCCATGTCCATTGTCTTTCAATTTAATGCAGTTTTTTTACTTACTTAAATGGGTATGTTTTGTCTAATAATGGTTGTAACATGTTTCACTGAAAAGGGGATATTACACGGAATATATATTTTTATTTATTTTGGGAATACATCTCAGGAACGAATGAATGAGCAATGGAAAAACTTTACATTTACGTTAAATCCGATAGCACGATAGTTATGAGTTTATAACCACTGAATGAAAAGTGGTAGCAGGCACCCCTGAGGACATTCCAAGGACCAAAAACATCTTGGACCAAGTTAATATCTAGAGATGATAGCCAGTAAATTGTGGTGAAATTTTCACACATTAAATTCAGCCACCTTCAGTGAAATAACCACTTCCTCTCTTTTGGTCAGCATAGTGATCTCCTGTTATAACCTCAGATCGGCAAATTGTCAACTTTACCGTAAGTAAAAGGATAGCCTCATTTTTTAGACTGGTAGCTAACAAAATACAGCACTTCAAGTTAAAACTTGAGAGTCAAAAACTTGTAGTCGTAAGTTATAAATGACAGATTGATAGGCTTTGCAGGGTTCTCACTAAACTAACTTTTAGAACTACTATGGATTTATTGAATCGTTCAATGCAAGGTCAGCAGTCTCTGGACTGAATGTGTGATGAAGGGGTGATACATTTTTTTTTTTTTTTTAAGTAGTAGCCTTGGCTTGCTCTGACAAAAATAGTAAAACAAGAATCAAGGAATTTGTGGTGAACAAGAGTTATTTAATTAATAGCTCTTTAAGAAAATTGGACTTTTTTTTTATATATATATATCTCCTGAGAGATTGCCCAAAACTAGAAACTGCCCAGATCCAGGTGTTTAACGTTTAGATGAAGCTTAAGCTGTTGGGGCTTCTACGAAGTTCTGAGTAATATATCTGAATATTAATAGAAATAAAACCTTCACTCAGGGAAACACGGGCAGTTTAACACACTCCAGCCTCTTTTCCTGCTCGTTCTCAGAACCACTATTATTTTTCTTCTCTATTGCAGCAAAGACTGATTTGATCATGACTGTAAATCAAGCAATCACGTTTAAAAACATTCCACATTCCTTGCAAGTTTGATTGGCGAGGAGTCTTAAAATAATTTAGTGTGAGGGGCCGGGGGGGGGGGGCATTTCAATACAAAATAAGTGTTTAATGCCGATGGGTTTGTATCTCACATTTTTTAGGAGTGTAGTAAACTCTGGAAAATCTTGAAAATATTTTGTACCTGAGGTTTTGACTTATTTGTTGCCACCATGCTTGGTTATTTCTGACAAAGCCGCGGAGATGAGCACAAAGTAAGTAAGCAAGACTGCTAAAGATAGCCTATGGACAGTATGATCTAAAAACATGTAAAACCAAACGACGCAGCAGGCAAACCATTTGAAGCTGCAAATATATCTCATTGATAAACATCATGGATGGATGGCTGGATGGATATTATGATATATTTGAAGTCTGAATATATGGAATGAAAGTCTGAATATAATTGTATGAAATCTGTTCATCAAAGCTCTGGTACCATCTTGTGTTTGCGATGTGAATAATCCGTACGGACCTTGCTGCCAAAGTATGACACTGAGCAAGTCCGCACGAAATCCAGGTTCACTCAAAACGGCGAAGATTGTAGAATGGGCTGGTGTGGGGGGCACCAGTAAGGTTGAGGTTTTTTCTATATTAACGTTTGCCTGATAAGCAGGAACTGGCTGGCCCGTGAGGTTTACTACATTCGGTCTTCCATGATGAAACCGTGAATAAGTTTCTTCGACAGTAAAACGGTTTTGAATACGGTTACCAGTACTATTGTTGGCCTGTACATGCATTTGCCAGGGTGTTAATGATGTCTTCATTATTTAGAATTGCTGATACTAGATTTCGTGCTGACTCGCTCATAGTGTCACAGTTGTTGCAGCAACCTCCGTACAGATTAATCTCATCGAAAACACAGGATGGCGCCAGAACATTGATGACGTCAGATTTCATTTAATAAGTTTCATTCCATATATTCAAACTTGTATTTAATATATTCCAGTATATTCAGACTTTCAATCCATGTATTCGGGCTTTCATTTAATATATTCAGACTTTCATTCCATATATTCACACTTTCAGTCAATATATTCAAGGTTCATTCCATATATTCAAACTTCAAATGTAATCATTTACTTATTTTTATATATATATATATATATATATATATATATATATATATACATACATACATACATACATACATACATACATACATACATACTTTAACTCTGAGTATATTTACACTATTTGTTTAGTAGTTACTACTAATTTGGATATGAAGAGTTAAAATACAAAATCAAGGATTAGTTTATCAAATTTAACATGTTATAGATCCAATAGCATTACATTGCATTTCATTAAGCTGATGCTTTTATCCAAAGTGACTTCTAATAAGTGCATTTACCCATGAAGGTACAAACTCAGAACAGCAAGAATCATATAAAAGTACATTAGCTTCAAATAAGCCAAACTACAAAGCCACATGTAAGTGCAATTTTGTTTTTGTTGTAACCATCATCTTCTTAGCCAAGGTGCAGTCAGAAGAGATGTGTTTTTAGCCTGCAGCGGAAGATATGTAGACTTTTCAGCTGTCCTAATTTCAATGGGGAGCTCGTTCCACCATTTAGTAGCCAGGACAGCAAACAGTCGGGATTTCATTGAGTAATTAGGTGTCCCTCGAAGTGAGGGAGCTCCACCTTAAACCAGCTGCAACATTCACATACTACTTACACATTAATGCGTCGCAATAGTTAGCCAGTAATGTAATTATGAAAGGGGCCATTTTGCATGGTGAGTTACTTTACTTATTCTTTTTATCTACATAATTCCATAATACTAGTCCGTATAAGACTACTTGTAGTGGAGTCTGTTTCTGGCAGTGACATGTATTACTTCAGGAAATGTGAATACTTGTATCCCTACAATTAAGTTGTACACATTCTAATAGGCTTTTTTTTACACCAGAAAAGCAGACATGTTGACTTGTCATAGCAGGAAAAGGACAGGTGTCATTAATGACGTTAATGATGGCTCTGTTCCATTCAAATGTCCCAGTAAGTCATGACAGAGAGCCAGGGAGCGCAGGACCCTGAAACTGAAGAAGCTTAGTGAAATTCAGCCACCTGTGCTTTCCCTAGTGTGACACGTCAAAAATATATTCTGTGAAAAAAGCCTGTCATGTTTACAAAATGGTTTGGTTTAGCATTATAGAAACACTGCAAAGTAAGACCTGCTTTATCCCAGTGTAGGTTAAGGAAAGCAGCACAACTCATTTCACATATGTGAAGAAGGTTCGGGAGACTCTGATGAATTACACAGGAGCATTTTATGAATTCCCAATTGAGGAGAATTTAGGATTACACAGTACAGTGTGGTGCCATCCCAACTTTTGAAATTCCTGTCTTCCTGAAGGTGTATTCAAACTCATGCTGGCAGGGTGAGCAGCACTGTCTAATCATACAGCTGCTACGTCTCCCGTCATCTATGGTACAAAGGAAAGTATCCCTCCGCCTGGAAAGGTAATGAGGTTATGTTGGACACTGACCTGAATGACACCTGGGCACCATTGTTTCAACTTACATACAGGTGCTGGTCATATAATTAGAATATCATGAAAAAGTTGATTTATTTCAGTAATTCCATTCAAAAAGTGAAACTTGTATAATGTATACATTCATTCATTCCACACAGACTGATATATTTCAAGTGTTTATTTCGTTTAATTTTGATGATAACTGACAACTAATGAAAACCCCAAATTCAGTATCTCAGAAAATTAGAATATTGTGATAAGGTTCAATATTGAAGACACCTGGTGCCACACTCTAATCAGCTAATTAACTCAAAACACCTACAAAGGCCTTTAAATGGTCTCTCAGTCTAGTTCTGTAGGCTACACAATCATGGGGAAGACTGCTGACTTGACAGCTGTCCAAAAGATGACCATTGACGCCTTGCACAAGGAGGGCAAGACACAAAAGGTCATTGCTAAAGAGGCTGGCTGTTCACAGAGCTCTGTGTCCAAGCACATTAATAGAGAGGCGAAGGGAAGGAAAAGATGTGGTAGAAAAGTGTACAAGCACGCTGGAGAGGATTGTGAAACCAAAGCCATTCAAAAATGTGGGGGAGATTCACAAAAGAGTGGACTGCAGCTGGAGTCAGTGCTTCAAGAACCACCACGCACAGACGTATGCAAGACATGGGTTTCAGCTGTCGTATTCCTTGTGTCAAGCCACTCCTGAACAAGACACAGCGTCAGAAGCGTCTCGCCTGGGCTAAAGACAAAAAGGACTGGACTGCTGCTGAGTGGTCCAAAGTTATGTTCTCTGATGAAAGTAAATATTGCATTTCCTTTGGAAATCAAGGTCCCAGAGTCTGGAGGAAGAGAGGAGAGGCACAGAATCCACGTTGCTTGAAGTCCAGTGTAAGGTTTCCACAGTCAGTGATGGTTTGGGGTGCCATGTCATCTGCTGGTGTTAGTCCACTGTGTTTTCTGAGGTCCAAGGTCAACGCAGCCGTCTACCAGAAAGTTTTAGAGCACTTCATGCTTCCTGCTGCTGACCAACTTTATGGAGATGCAGATTTCATTTTCCAACAGGACTTGGCACCTGCACACAGTGCCAAAGCTACCAGTACCTGGTTTAAGGACCATGGTATCCCTGTTCTTAATTGGCCAGCAAACTCGCCTGACCTTAACCCTATAGAAAATCTATGGGGTATTGTGAAGAGGAAGATGCGATACGCCAGACCCAACAATGCAGAAGAGCTGAAGGCCACTATCGGAGCAACCTGGGCTCTCATAACACCTGAGCAGTGCCACAGACTGATCGACTCCATGCCACGCGCATTGCTGCAGTAATTCAGGCAAAAGGAGCCCCAACTAAGTATTGAGTGCTGTACATGCTCATACTTTTCATGTTCATACTTTTCAGTTGGCCAACATTTCTAAAAATCCTTTTTTTGTATTGGTCTTAAGTAATATTCTAATTTTCTGAGATACTGAATTTGGGGTTTTCATTAGTTGTTATATTATTATATATTGTTATAATCATCAAAATTAAAAGAAATAAACACTTGAACTATAACAGTATGTGTGGAATGAATGTATGCATTATACAAGTTTCACTTTTTGAATGGAATTACTGAAATAAATCAACTTTTTCATGATATTCTAATTATATGACCAGCACCTGTAGCATGAGTCCATAAGCTGGAAATTCCATAACATAGGTATTTGGACTGCCATACACTTGACTTTAAGGCCTGATGTTTGGACTGTTGTGTTATCCAGTGCTTAGTGACATTCAGTGCTCACTTATATCAGTGGCCCTTTTAATAAAACATAGTATTATAAGCTCAGGTGTAAGCAGAATAACATTATGGCTGCATTTCATTTAGATGTTCTACAGTACTTCCAGGGCAATTGGTTTTGTGCATATTTGCTTACTGAACTATTGCTTACGGAGATAGAGCCATCATTTATGTTATTAGTTATACCTTTTACGTTATATACAATTATGTTCTTTTAGGGGGCGATTTTGCGGCTGTGCCCAAAACCTCCGAGTCACCCACCTTCTTGTCCGCTGGTTCCATAGTCGGACGCCTTGTTCGCGGCTATCGCTTTGTGGTTTTTACCTTTTACTTCTACTCTATTATGTGTCTTCCATAAGTATTTGTTGACCCAGTGTGGTCCAGTACTGCAGGGAAGCCCAAAGATAAAGCTGGGAGTCAGCAAAGCAAGGAACCATGCAGCATTGTGTTAACGTTACAGGCGGATGTAACGTTACCGTTTTGTGCATATTTGCTTACTGAACTATTGCTTACGGAGATAGAGCCATCATTTATGTTATTAGTTATACCTTTGATTTGCCTGCTATGATATGTTTTAAGTTTAAGATTAACCCACAAAGGAGGCCACTATTGGATCCCTTTTCATATTTATTGTGATGTATTGTAATTGGTTAAACATATTTATTTAGGAATGTTCAGCGTGCACATTTTTCCACGGGGCCCTTAAACAGGCAGACTAAACACGTAATAATGCAGTGTATGTTTCCAAACCCATTTGCAGTGAATCAAATTGCTAGTGACACAATGAACATGGGGGCCCTAGGGGACTTATTTATATATTTGTATCATATTTGATGCGATTCAATGTGTAACAGGACAGAAAGGGTATTGTAACAGTAGCTTATAATTCTACTGCTACTACACAGCTGTTTATAATAACTGCATGGAATATTTCAACAACACTGGCCACATCAATTATCCTCAGTGAGATGTCAATCAAAAGTCTAGTTTGAACATACTGCACTGAATTAGGCTACTACGCGGATACCTGGATACAGTAAGACCAACAACATGTATTCTGTTCTACTACATGTAGACTACCATGGTTCTACCCGGTTTGAAACAAGTAACAAGTCTGCCATCCGTTGAAAGTCGCACCTGTTGGCCACACGGTTGTGCTCACAGACCGCTCGCCCTGTGGCTGTGCTATTCCTCTGCGCATGCGTGTTCCGTTGACGGAGCGGAGACCATTTCCTCCAGCAGCAGGCCTCGCAGAGCTTCGCTAATCGCCACACACACACGCAAACGTACACACATATGCACGCAGAGTACGGACAACCGTCAAATCAAAGCCACGTTTGGGATTGTCTTATCTTAACGCCGCTAAACCTGGATGCCCCCCAACCGCAGGAGTCATCCTAATGGGCCTTCACCGCTAATTTGCAGCAACATCTGGTCGACACAGTGACTACAGTGGTATCTTTTGGGTGAGTTACCCACAGCGCAGTCACTGTTTTGTCTCGTTGTGTTGTTGTTGCTTTTTTTTTTTTAGCTCCGGGATAGAGCACAGGGGAATGTCATTGTTGGGCTTGGTATTCTGTATTTGTCTGTGGTTTACTACACATTCACCTAGCTAGGCTTTGACATGTGATGATAAACGGTTTTCACTGTACAGAGCTAACGTTAAACCAGTGTGAGAGCTTTAGCGTTAGCTACTAGTTAACATACGATGTAACGTCAAGATCCATTATCGGACGCTATTTATGCTAGCTCTAAACAGATTTTACCATAGACATATATACCCCTCCAGTCCGTTCCCCAATACATTCATTACGATTGACTGTAGAGCAGTGAACACGAACAAAACAAGGCAGCCGTTAAATGACGTTTTCGTTTACGTTATATACAATTATGTTCTTTTACGGGGCGATTTTGCGGCTGTGCCCAAAACCTCCGAGTCACCCACCTTCTTGTCCGCTGGTTCCATAGTCGGACGCCTTGTTCGCGGCTATCGCTTTGTGGTTTTTACCTTTTTACTTCTACTCTATTATGTGTCTTCCATAAGTATTTGTTGACCCAGTGTGGTCCAGTACTGCAGGGAAGCCCAAAGATAAAGCTGGGAGTCAGCAAAGCAAGGAACCATGCAGCATTGTGTTAACGTTACAGGCGGATGTAACGTTACCGTTTTGGATTTGTGTAAAAGGTTGTTAAATTGACTGTGGAGGGACAGTTACTGTATCGTTGAAATACTTACCAAGTGCATATTAGACATGTACCAATACTCTGGTCCGACCTTTTCGTATTGTTTTGTATTTTGCTGGGAAATGCGGACGAAGAGCACCAAGTATACTAATGAACCTGTCCGA
Organism: Sander lucioperca; assembly: GCF_008315115.2. Lineage (NCBI taxonomy): Eukaryota > Metazoa > Chordata > Actinopteri > Perciformes > Percidae > Sander > Sander lucioperca. The sequence goes on from NC_050175.1 coordinate 9,364,468, forward strand.
TAATGGACCCAGTATTTTTAGCAGGGGGGGCTGGGAGCTGAGGTTCAGCCCCATGTTGAGGAAACACTGATCCGTATCTCTCCACTCATATTGTTTTAATGTGTCTTCCATTATTATGTTCTTTAGCATTTGTCTTTGTTTGACATACATGTCACTGTAATTGTGTAGAAGTGCTTCAAACAAGTCGTCCTGTTTATAATTACAGCTGACAATTGAAAAACACTGTTAAGATCATACTGTTTATCCCACAGGGAAATAGTTTTTCTTTTGCACCCCTCCATGGGGAGATCAGAGGTCAGGTTAATATACTGAACACCATCCAGTGTCTTGCTCAAGGACACTTAAGCACTCAGGTTAAAGAACATTAAATGCATTAAAAATAAATTGTGCTTTTGTAAAATGTTGGTATTTCATGAATCAGACCAGCACAACGCCTGCCATCCCTGCAGCTTTGGCCAGTTTGTTAGTTCCTCATGTATCAATTCAAGGTAACTGTCTAACTGAAATGTTAAAGGTAGTATACCTTTTGCAAGCTGTGGCATGACTGACAAAAGTGATGTATTGTCTGTAGCGCATTATATCTTTAGATAGTGTTCCCATTTACTTTACATAGTGTTCCCATGCACTGGAAACATGTCTGACTGCTCTGCTTTGTAACACGCCTAATCACTTACAATCTTACTCCTGGGTTGTTGTCAGAGAACAAATCTTACGATTAGCATATTATCTCCGTATCTGACATGTTACTGCTCAAAATCTAAAATATCATCCCTCCAGGTCTTGTTGCCTATTTTAATAACTGATTTTAAGTCAGTTTGAGGCTGGGCAGCAATTGGATTTTGCATTATAATCTGGATGGAGACATTTGCAAGTAGTAGACAGTCTGATTGGATAATTGCATTACACTTTTTGATTTTACCACAGAAAATTTGTCTTCAGAATTACAATTATTTTGTGCATAATGGTCTAAAGAATTGTGATTTAAAAAAAAGAAAAAACAGAGTAGGTGTCCGTTGTTTTCTTCTTTGCTACCAGATAGTGTTATCTCATTTTGATGCCCACCTGTCCTAACTGTTGTGCTGATTACAGGGAGTGTAGAGTGCTGATGAAGCAGCATGATAGCTTTGGGTTTTCTATTAGAGAAATTTGGTCTGAGCCAGGTGGGGGTGTGAGGGCTTGGCATTCATTATCCCCAGAGGAATCTGGTTAACCAGACTGCAACATGTTAGGAATCCATATGGTGCGTCTGTCAGGTCTAACCTGCTGCCTCCAACGGTCTGTGCTGGGGGTACTTGCAACAAATGCCTTTTTTTATTTTTTTTATTTTGGTGCACAACCCAAATTTTAGCCCACTGTGTAATTTAGCAGTCCTCTAAACACAGCGTGACTCAGCCCTGGTCTCAGTAGCGAGACTGTACAGCTCTCCATCTGTGAAGCCAGACTCATCTAGTAAAGTGGCAGAAGACTTGCAGATTAACTCTTCAACCATACTAAGTTCTTTCATTTCTTGTCTTCTCTTTGTCAATAGCTCCCTCCACATCTCACTGACCAACTGATGGCTAGATCGTAGTTGTCTAATCGAGGTGCAGCTTGACAAGGACTAGAGGTGACAGGACATGTCTGCAGACCCAGCTACATGTCAGCTCCACTCTTTTATTTTTTTTTTATTTTTTAGCAATGAGTTATGAGGAGGGGGCTAAATCGCTGTCTGGTCGATGCTTAAAGCTGCGAGGAGCTGAGCTGTGTTACTGTCTTATGTTAAGCTCTGAGCATGTCCTATGTGCTCAGCAGGGAAGTAATGGCTCCTCTGTCTCTAAACTGACCATCTCATTGCACATTTGAAGCATGTCCAAGGCCCTGCTGACCTCAACACAATGACCGCGTTCAGTTCGTTTTTCCCCTCAAGCCTCTTCTCTCTAATGTCCGCTGTCTCTTTAATCAGCAAGTGCAATAACAGAGGAGGATTTATTGTTGGTGACTTTGGTGCAGAGCTTAACAGTATACTGACACTCACAAGCAACAGGAAATCACAGATGGTGCGAGACATACTCTGCAAAGTAGGCTCTATCACTCGGCATAGATGCACTCAACACAACTTACTTCATGGCTGTCTGCATTTCAGCAGCCTGGTATAGTGTGTTAGTAGTGTATGAGTTAGAGTTGCATCGATTAACCCATTAGTTGTCAACTATTAAATTAATCGGCAACTATTTCGGTTACTATAATCGGTTGGTTTCATTTAGAGCTGGGCAATATATCGATATTATATCAATATCGTGATATGAGACTAGATATCGTCTTAGATTTTGGATATCGTAATATGGCATAAATGTTGTCTTTTCCTGGTTTTAAAGGCTGCATTACAGTAAAGTGACGTAATTTTCTGAACTTACCAGACTGTTCTAGCTGTTCTATTATTTGCATTTACCCACTTAATCATTATATCCACATTACTGATGATTATTTATCAAAAATCTCATTGTGTAAATATTTTGGGAAAGCACCAATAGTCAACACTACAACATCGTTGCTGTATCGATATCGAGGTATTTGGTCAAAAATATCGTGATATTTGATTTTCTCCATATCGCCCAGCCCTAGTTTCATTTTTTTAATTGAAAAAAAAAAAGTAAACATTCTCTGATTCCAGCTTCTTAAATGTGACTATGTTCTAGTTTCTCCACTCCTCTATGACAGCAAACTGAATATCTTTGAGTTGTGGACAAAACAAGACATTTGAGGACATCATCTTTGGTGAACGCTGATCGACGTGTTTCACCGTTTTCTGACATTTTACCGACCAAACAACGAATCGATTTAATTGAGAAAACAATTATTAATAATAAAAAAAAGGTTTCTCAATTATGAGAAATATTCGTTAGTTGCAGCCCTAGCGTGAGTCATTGTACCGATACACACAGTGCACACCATGATGTGTTTTATTGTGTCTGATAAGGCATGATGTGCACATTCAGAGTTTCCAGGTTTATTGTAGTCACTGCGAGATGCAAAGTGGTGAGCAGCGCCACGGTCTACTTGTTTAGCATGAGTGATAGAAAGTGAAACCGGCAGCAGATCTGCACGGCACCTGCAGTTCTTCCTCTTTTTAAATGTATGTAGAGACAAAATATGTTCACATCACCATACTCTATACATGCATACATACTGTATGTGAGGTGTACAACAGTTTAATTTGCTCTCAGCTGATAAGCGATCAAGATAATCTTTGATTTGTGGGTCGCAGACATGACTGTCTGGCCACTTCCTATAAAGAATACTGCTGTGCTTCCTGTTGATCATACTACTAATCAGTATGTGGTAGTAGCAGTAGTGTGAAGGAAATATATTATACATAAATAGTATAATAACATTACTGTTTATTTATTTCATATGGGTTCCTATTATGGCTGCAATTATAGAGATAATTTCAATTATCAATCGATCTGCTGATTATTATCCAGATTACTTGATTAGTTGTTTGGTACTTGTTCAGCTGACCTAAAACCCAAAGATACTCAGTTTACAATAATGTAGGGTTGATTAAAAAAAGCAGCAAATATTCGCATGTAAGACATTTGAACCTGTACAATTTTCCCTACTTTTGCTTAAAAAACGACTTGATTAATCCATTATCAAAATAGTTGCTCATTCATTTTTGGTCAGTTGAGTAATCTATTAACCAACCAGTTGTTTCAGCTCTTACTGCCATTTCAACACAGTCTGCAGGTCATTTTTCTTTGCCTTGATCATCTCTAAGACTCTCACAGTGTGATATGAGTTTTGCCTTGTAAAGCAATATAGATTAAACTCAATTATGATTATATTATTTCACAAACCCATTTTGTGCATGTAGGCAAAAAAAACCAACCATTATTGGTCCTGAATATCTTTCCCACGGCTGTGTGACTCCTGTATCTTCTTCTCTGGTCGGCACCTGCTGAGCTGTGATGGAGGCAACTCCCCTCACTTTTTTCCTAGAGATCATGCTGCCCAGCGGAATAGTGGCATTGTGGCTGCCATCTTGCACGCAAACTCGACGAGGCCTCTCCATCTGGGCAGCGGCTGGTCATTCAGGCAGCTCCTTGAAGGCCGGGAGGCTGCTGCTGCTGCCACGCCTGCTGGCTAGCTGCACAATGTAGGCAATGAGTAGAGCCGCAGGCCTGACACACAGCCAGTCTTTCACTACGCCCGCGGCCTCCAGAGATTCCCCCTCTGGGAGCTGTTTCTCACAAAGATAATGGTAATCCAACATTTTAGCATTTCTAGAATTTGCCATGTTAGAAAAGTGATATCTCATTGTTTATTGTTCCTTTTCGTACTGCTCATGTGTTGCTACTGGACCTGTGGTGGTGTTAAAAAGTTTAGGGTCTCCATCATCCACTGTACATCAAAGAAAACACTTTTTATTTTAAACAATGCTTGTTGCAATACTGTATACTCAATACACGGCTGTCAACAAACGACGGTATTGCCAAAAATACTGGTTTTTCAAGGCCGATAGCGATTATTAGTAGTTAATGAAACCGATAACAGATATTTGGATATATGCATTTACAGTGAAAATGAAGTCAAAATTAAGGTTTTGGAATGTTACAAACTCCAACACAAAACTTTGTTAAATGCTTTAAGCAATTATTTAATAAATTAGAAACTTTCAACGTAACACGCAGTAAAAGATAGTCAGACAGTGTTGTGGGCGGGACATTAAGTCCGACTCAGTGGTGAGTGAAACCGAAGCAGAGGGACAGAGCTGTAGCCGAGCCAAAGTAGAACACTTTTTAATGTATGAACTTTACCCCTAATCAGACAAATAAAACACAGACACAGATACTCTTCAAACTGCCAAAAAACGGCCCAGGCTGATAATCGGTCTATTCCTATTTTTTATTCTTTAAAATCTTCTTTTTGTGCTTCCTACATCTAAGAGCTAATGGTATCATATAAGGAGCCTCACCTATCAGATGAAAACCCAGACAGACCCCCACCAGTTCCTGTAACCTGCAACTGAGATGTTTTATTATCCACATACCGATTTTCTACCTGCGGTGATAATTTAGAAACGGCATTGTGAAGAATTCCTCAGCTCTAAGGCATAAATCGACCAGAACTACCAAGTCGCCAGCTTTAATATGGCCTATGGGTCCCTCCTCATCCCTCACTGACCACCGCCACCTATAACCAGAGCCACCCCATGGTCCAAACCAGCACGATGCAATGATAGATCGGCTGGATGACATCAGTCTGCTTTTTTGGGTTGTGCGAGACCTGATTTGAATTTATGGGCAGGAGGAGAAATGTCAGCTGAGGGAAACAGTTGGACACTTCCTCCTTTTGAGTGGATCCAGGCAGAAAAGCCGAGGCCTGGAGCATCTATTCATTTGGGAGATGCACATATGATATCTATACTTAACTCAGTCAAATAGCACTGGCACTGGTGAAATTACTAGTGGTCACCATTCATAAAGATCTTAGACTGCAACTTAAGTGTTCTAGTTCATTTCTTTGCGTGCTTTTTTTTGGACTAATCTGTTGTCGGTAGGATATTATTTAAACATCAGTCACAAGGTTCAAAGCCAGTGTGCGGCCGTGTTCAGCCCTGGTTGAGATGGGGCTCACCAGGCAAGATGTGATGATCAATAGAGACTCCTTCTTATTGACCACAGATGCAGGTTCATCCTGTGTAACTGTGTTGGTCGGAAAAGGATATAATGGGATATAATTGGACAGCCAACTAATCGTGTTACAATAGGATGCTGATACGACGATGAAGAAGAAGATATTATCAAATTCAGGCTTTGAAAGCAGCAGCTGCCTCCTGTATATAAATGTGCTCAACATAGACAAACAAACAAATATATGCACAGTGGGACACTGTTCCCGTGTGCCCTTCACAGTCAAATTCTCACCAAAGTGCAATACCTCACTAACTAAAATGATATAATTGGGCTTAATCAGTGGGGGGGAATAAACGCAGAATCAACTGCAATTTGATAAAGTAACTAACGCTATCAACACACAAAGATGTCGATGATTAACTAACTGCAATCTGAAGCTTTGCATACAATGCCAATCAAACTTAACCATGATCTTTGATCAACAGTGCCGCTGCCTTCGCTATCCCACATGTGCCATGAATTATGCCTTTCACAAAGCTTACGTTGACTGAATGTGCCGCTTGTCTCCGATATTTCCTGCTGGAAAAAGCTCAGTTTTTCCACTCTTTCCCCCAACAATTGCGATTTGATTTGCTGGTCTGGTCATTTATTGATGGTCTGAACCGTAATGTTCTCAAGCCTCATGTCCCAACCTTACTTTTTTTTCTTACTTTATTTTCATACTGTTTTGAAAAGCTAGGTTTGTCTTGGATGTTTCAGGTTTAAACTGCCTTTATTTTGCCTATGTGCATTGGAAAACAGCACTATTTGCTCAAAATGTGCATTTCAAAGTCATAGCAAAAGGCATAAATTGTAACACCATATTATTAAACATTTGGGCGATATCATGATATATAATGTGTGATTGGTAGTGATTTTTGCCACGCAGTTTATACGGAAGCAGCTGTCCCTTTTTTAATATCTGTAGTTGTTTTGAGGCCATTGAGAGGAAAGCTGCAAATCAACAAAACTGCTTTAGGTCAATACGGAGTTAAAGGATTTTTCATTGCAAAAACCACCTGGTCCTTTTACCCATTTACTGTTGTACCATGTCACAATGTATATATATACAGTAGCTCGCGTGATGTAAACAATATTATAGTGCACTTTGGGAAGAGCTGTAATTTACCACATACAATAAATGTTTCAGGAAGACACAAATTCTCCGGTCAAGCAGGAAGTGGCCTGTACCAAATCCCTGTGCCAACATGTCATTTATATGTGGGGCTTCCCCTGCTTACCTCCATTGTCTGATGGTCTCCCTGCACACAACAACACTTGTGTCCTGGTTCTCTTAAGGCCTTCATATTTAGGCCAATATGGGGAGATAAAGGGGAAGTAGTGCAGACAGTTCAAAATTGATGCCGTTTCAAAGACATATTAAACTATGCTGCCATTATTGTGAAAGACCTAAAAAGAATACGTAATGAATCACTGATGATGATGATGATGATGATGATGATGAATCCTGTCTCAGCAGGGAGGCTTCAGAGCTTCCTCTTTTATCTGCCCTTTCAAGCACTCCCGAGTAGTGTTTGTGAAATGAGTCATTTGATGCACTTCAAAGATGCACACACACACACACACACACACACACACACACACACACACACTGTAGATGCTTCTGTTTTAATGATGTCACAGACAGTACTGAAAAGTAAAGTGACCTGAATTAGGTCTACTCTAATACAGTATTTTCTATTAAAAGAAGTTTTTACTTGATATTTTCTTTTGTGTAGAATTACCCCCAGGCATTGTTGTTTTTTTTGTTTTGTTTTTTTAATAAAAGATTTTTTTTATTTACTGATGTTTTGAATTGAGAGATTAAACCTGGGCAGTGTAGAGATGTTTATTGTTGACCTTGGCCTACATCTGGACATGTTTCTGATCCACCAGCTTATGAGCCCCATGACTTACTGAGAGGTAGGTAGCTGGATGCATAAATAGATACAGCACCATGGATTTAAAAATGGGCAGATAATTCTTCAGGTCTTATCCTTGACGATTTTATCATACACGGAAATCCAAGGAACACAATTATGTCATCTTGGTGCTGTGGCCCATTACCTTTCAATCACTGCTTGACATGTTTTATATACAACATAACATACTTCAATTTTGTTGCGCAGTCAGTTATAAGGGTAGCAGCTAAAATGCAAAATAAGATGTTTTGCTGTCACTGGAGAAGCTGGCTGTCATCAGTATCTGATAACTCAATTACAGTATTTTGATTATGTATTTGGATTGGCTGTTAACTGCTTATATTCCTGGGCTTTTTTTGCAAACAATGTCTACCAGCTAGCCCCGCTCCACATGTAGGCCATTGGCACCTGGATGTTAAACATGCATCAGTAGGGACTGAACAATATCTTTTTTTTATTTATTTAGAAATTCAAACCGCTGTATGTGCATTGAATACAATAGCCTACATGCCTGTGCTCAGTATCCATTCCACAGCAGCCAGGTCATTTCAAATTATAGTAATGTGATACAGATGTAGTAGTATGCTCTGGGGATCATGTAATACTGATGATTATGTATTACCTAGTGTACAACAGAAAAGGCAGTAGGCTCCTACAGTTTGACATAAACATGGGTCACAATGAAGCACGGTTGTAAAACACAACAGCAGTGTTGGGAGTTCAGCAATAATGTCACTCTGTCTCTTATCTCTTCTGGCTTTTTATTTAGTTTTTCTGCTCATCTCGCTTATTAGCTTAACATGCACCCTAATACCACTTCTGAATCACCAGAGGTCTCACGATACGATATTATTGCGATTTTAAACATATTGCAATATTCTGCGATATATTGCAATCTATGACCTTTTTTCCAACTTCAAATTTTTCCCAATTTCAAATGATGTCCCCAAAATGAAACCGTCAACGTCTGTTCTATCTCTGTTTGTTCATCTCACTTCAATTTCATTGCTGCAAAATAGAGATGTTCCGATAGCATCGGCTCCGATACTGCCTAAAACGCTGGTATCGGTATCGGGAAGTACTAGAGTTTATGCACCGATCCGATACCACGTAATAAAGCCCTAAAGAAAATCTACGTTAAAGTAGTTTATTTACGTTCTTTTTCCGTTATAACTGACTGTCAAACTGCATAATAAAAAAGTTCTGTGGCATTCATTGTTCATGTTTCACAAAGAGTTTAACCTGAGCCAGACTGACAACAAAGATAGAAATCATATCACATCCATACAGGGATAGTAGTATACACTTGTTAAAATATATGACACACTGGTATCAGATCGGCACTCTGTATCGGCCGATACGCAAGTTCAGGTATCAGAATCTGTATCGGGAAGCAAAAAAATGGTATCGGGCCATCTCTACTGCAAAATGGGATTGTCAGGGAGACAACCTGACCAATACTTATATCATAATAGATCGATCCTTGGCATCTGTGTATTGATACAGTATTGGCACGGAAAATATCGCGATACTATGCTGTATTGATTAGTAATATACCAACAAAGATATACTGGGTCTCTCCCCGGAAATTGTTTAGCCAAGGTGGCAAGCCACCCACAACCCAGTACATCTTATTACGTGATCAATTTAGTTGGGACGTGATAGCCACACTCTGTATATGACCTTTTATGTGTAAAATAGCAGCTCTGCTCTTTAGTGTGTTATAAGTCATCACATCTATTTCTGCCTTTCGACATGAAAGTGTGCTTGTTCAGTTCTCGGTTCCAGCAAATGGTGTCGGTCAATTGAGGAAACGGGATTACTGCAGTTGAGTGTTCGTAGTGATTTGTATTTGTATTTATAGTCGATGCCGACGTTGCTAACCCGTTGACTTTCACTTCTTTTCTCTCACTCACTCATTCACAATTACATCCACACACTTCCACTCATTCCAGTCTCGTACCTATTACGACTTATACACACACACGCGTTCTGTCACTCATACCCATTCAGACCCGTACAGTATATTATTACATGGTCACTCTCTGTCATACACATCTGCTGTTTTTTTCTGATGTCCAAGTCTCTGAGTAGACCATGGGGTCAGCATCGGAGGAAAATAAAGCCTCCCCTCTCAAGTTTCTGCAAAGCTCTGTCTTGAGTCTCAGGGGAACCTAAGAATGTACCAACCATTTAGGATACACAGAACTCCTCCTTGCATATTCCTTGACTTGTTTTAGAGTTAACCTGAGTTTGAATAAATGTCAGGTTGTGGTTTATTTGTATGCTTTTTGCCAAATATGCTTCATGCATTTAGCTCAGCCAGGAAACCAGAAGATCGTCTATTGTTATTGGCATAGGAGGCACTTTATGTTGTCACTATGATGTTATTGCTGTAATAAAGTACCAGTCTGTTTATATGCTTGTCTAAAGCAATTTTGCTGGACCAGTCCATTGGCGTAGGGCCATACACAGTATTTATATGCATTAAATGGTGTGTTGTTGGTGAATTCAGCACATGGCTGAAGTCTTATTCTTGCACATGTTTAAGAGCCTGTGTCATGCAGTGTTTAACTGTGTATTGTAATGCTAGGTCAGGATGTTTGCTCAGGTGTCCATTAGGGCTGCACGATATCAGGAAAATTTGCCATATGCGATAATGTTGAATATCGTGATATTTCTCGCGATACATAAACTGATATCAAAGTGTACTCAGTTCTGCATTTCTGCTGCTTTCAGTATTCTGCTAAAAAAAAATAGTTGAGAGATTAATGGATGATTGGAAATAACTAAGGCTGCAACTGAAAATTGTGTGTGCGTGCGTTAGGGTTGCACAATATTGACAAAATGCGATATTCCGATATCGATTATGAATATTGCGATATAGCTATTAATTTTTATATTTTTAAACGTGAAATTACAAAAGTTATGGGAAAACTGACGCTCATATTGGACTGGTATAACATGAATAAATAAATAAGGACCATGTCTTACAGAACAGGACATGTTTTACTGGTTGGACAGTATAAAATATATAAATAAAGAGAACAGGACACAACTTTTCTTTCGCTTTTCTGATTCGCTCCGTTTAGTTATCTCTATCTATTTCTTCACTTACACTGTCACTCTCGAAATATCAACACATGTGGTACGCTACATAGGGTTTATCACGTAGCGGACCCGTGCGCTGACGTTAGGCCTGTTGCGATAGTCAATAAATCAATTAATCGCACTATAAAACAAATGAGCTTGATAATTTTTCCGGCCGCGATAATTTCCATTTGCATGCTTGTTTGTTTTCCTTCTCTCTCTCTCTCTCTCTCTCTCTCTCTCTCTCTCTCTCTCTCTCTCTCTCTCTCTCTCTACCAAAGAGACTGGATGACCACTCTCGGTTCCTTAGCGTAACGAGGAGTGAACCCTCTTGTCAGTCGCATGGTCTTTGTGTGGGGGGAGGCGGGACTCCTGGCGGAGAGAGAGAGACCGAGAAAACGCTAGTTGTTGGAGCAGGGTTTCCCGCAGCATTTTGCAGTGCGCAAGGCGCCCTCAAAAAAATAAAATAAATAAATAAAAAGAATATGAGCGATATCCGCCGTGTTACTCGGCGTCCTGTTTTCTCCCTTTCATTCCAAAGCACACAGTTGACAACCTGCAGGTGGAGACAGGCCGCTGTGGACTTGTCAGTCTCGCAAGCGGTTTCAGGAAAGTGGCTGCATGTGTCCGACAATGCACAGAACATTAACCGGTAAAAGCCTACAGCTGTCCGCGGATACGGAGTGCAGAAAGTGTGTCAGAGGCTCCCAGACGTTGAACTGAGACTCCGTTACCTGCTTGTCGGTCAACTGTTAATGATCGGTTATTCAATTTCATTGTGCTTTCTTTTAGAAGGCTGGCTGCCAAAAATCACCACTTACTAGCTAATTAATTAGCCTGAGATAAACGATATCAGTGAACAGAAGTGACGTGGTGGCTGGCGTCTGGTGCGTGCGCGCCAGTTTTTGTGTGTGTGGGTGTATGTGGGTGGGTGTGGGTGTGTGTGGGTTTGTGTGGGTTTCGGCCCGTCCCCGCAAAGCTCCGACCTGCAGACAGCAGAGGAGCAGAAGAAAGTAGCTGCTTTATAATTTATTAATTATATATTATGTAATATTTAGTGTTTAATAAATAATTGTTAAATGTAGTACAGAGTCTGTAGTCTATTGCACAAACAAACACTCGACGAATGCTGCAAACATTTGACAGCCAGTATGAATTGCCTGGGAGAACATACGTGTCACAAACGGCAATTCCACAACAGTACAACAGCGTGAAAGACGACATACTAAAGGAGATCAAAGATATTGTGGATATTTAAAATGTCTTCCAGTTCCAGTGTTAAATATTCTTTAGAAATAAAAGTGTATTGATCTTTGAAAAGGTGTACCTGCATTATTATGCCATTATCATTATAGTAGATGAAAATGGTCTCAGAACGACAATATTATCGTTTATCGCAATAATTTCTGGGACAATTTATCGTCCAGCAAAATGTGTTATCGTGACAGGCCTAGCTGATGTGTGCTAACAGGTGCAAGTGGCACGGTAACTGGCCAATGATCATTATGGCGTTTCAAGCGGGTTTTAAATCGAACACAACTAAGCCACACAGCCAACGGACGGGACGCAGCGCTCCACAAAATAAACAAAATATTGCAACCCCTTTCGATATAATATCGCGCGATGTGATATTGCGATAATGATATTGAGTCGCTATATCATGCACCCCTAGTGTGTGTGCGTGCGTGCGTTGTGAATTTACTGAAGAAATCCCTGAGCCCTGCTCTCCACAGGCAAGACTTGCAGTTGCTGCCTCTGCAAACATTGGCTCTGCATTAGCAGAAATTCTCCTCTGTGATCCCTCTTGCGTGTTTCACTGTCTACCTGGGTTTTCTCACCAACATCGTTACCATTACCTTACCACCCAATGTTCTCTTCTACAGGTGACAACAAACTCCGAATCATCATCATTCACTCATGTTTTCAGCCTTCACAAAACTCTGTATAACACACACATTCAAATACTTTAACTCCGCTTTTTTTTCTGCTTCAGCTCATGTGCTTTGTTGTCCTCCCTGATGCTAGCAGAGGCTAGGCTATGTTGTCTGACTTTGTGTGTGGGGAAGCAGAGTTGTTTTTAGAGATGGCCCGATACCATTTTTTGCTTCCCGATACCGATTCCGATACCTGAAATTGCGTATCGGCCGATACCGAGTACCGATCCGATACCAGTGTGTCATATATTTTATTATGTTTTAACAACCGTATACTACTATCCCTGTATGGATGTGATATTATTTCTATCTTTGTTGTCGGTCTGGCTCAATTTAAACTCTTTGTGAAACATGAACAATCACAAACAATGAACGCCCCAGAACTTTCTTTTATTATCCAGTTTGACAGTCCGTTATAACGGAAAAAGAACATAAATAAACTACTTTAACATAAATTTTCTTTAGGGCTTTATTACGTGGTATCGGATCGTTGCACAAATTCCGGTACTTCCCGATACCGATACCAGCGTTTTAGGCAGTATCTCTAGTTGTTTTCTGCTTTGAACAATAGAGGTGTGGACTGGAATCTGTCTTCTACGTGAGGTACTCCTTGCAACAGATGCAAAGCCGGCGATACGAGTAGGAGTTGCCTGTGTGCACATGATTGGGTTTCCATGTGAATCGTTGTTGTTTGTGGTGTGATTTTTAATAAGGGCTAAAACTAGGGCAAAAGCTGTATATGGGGAGAAGTGATGTCACAGTGTTTCATCTCTGACTCCCACTCATTCAGACAGACACACAACCAGCCCTCAGACCTTCACCTATACCCAGCATACACACGCATCGCACTGATTTACATCTGTCAGACAGTTCTCCTCTCAGCTAATTAGGCTACATTTCTTAACCTAGCCTATGAAAAGAAACTAATGGCCTAGTTAACATTGTCTCTAGGGTTGTACTATTGTAGCTGAAACAGTGATAATTATTAACTGGTTAATTTGCTAGATATTGCTCGGGCAGTTTATCACTTTCATCTCTTAAAAATTTGCAGAAACAAATACTTTTTTTTTATGTATTAGTGTAATGATATTTTCAGCAACGGACACAAAAGACCATCTTTAGTGTTGATTGAATGCCCATAATTCCACTATTATTAATCATTGACTCTCAAATGGTAATATGACGTGACCTTAACAACGGTGTTTATTCTAAGGAGATCCCCTTTGATGTTGCCCAAAATGTAAAATGTAAAATGTATCAGCAGCTCTGCACCAGAGGAGTTTTCTAAGGGAAAAACCTGCTACGCTTCAGAGAATACAATCATTTCCCTTCCTGTCGGTGTGTGAATATGCATGCAAGAATGTGCATGTGTTAAATCTGTGCACACCACATTTTCACTTCCTGTGTGTGAGCTCACACATGTGGTTCAGTCTAAGCAGGCAAATGTGCCTGTACCCCATAGTGGAGATTGCCCCACACTGTGTGCTAATTAATAATTCAGAGTGCTGGCATAGCTGGGTGGAGCCTCTATTATTCATGGTTGGCATTGGAACTGACAGATGACTGCTGTTAATATTAAGGAGCAGCAGATGCAGTCTTCAACACGTTCATGTCTGTCCCTACCCTCTGTCGTCTACACCTCTCTACTCCACTCCTCTAACTCCTCTGTTGCTATGCCCTTGCTATCCTGATCTCTGTCCTCTCCATCTGTGAGCATCTCTCTCTCTCTCTGTGTCATCTGTATCCTCCTTTCTACATCCCCCAATGTCTGTTGTGCTGTCTCTAGCTCTCTGTCTCCTATTCTCTTTCTCGCTCTCTGTCTACCTCTCTCTCTCTGTCTACCTCTCTCTCTCTCTCTCTCTCTCTCTCTCTCTCTCTCTCTCTCTCTCTCTCTCTCTGTGTGTGTGAACTCTTGATTCAAATTCAAATATGCTTCCCTGGAAAAAGATGTGTCTTAAATTGAAATTGAAATGTAGCAGGGCAGCTTCACTCAACTTACTTTTCTTTTATTTCATCATATTTTCTGCCAATACTGACTCGTCAATGAATTCATGCAGTATCTGCTAATGTGTGAAATTCATTATATTTAGAAGTAACTTCAGCGAGGATTGCTGAGTAGAGCCCGACCGATAAAGGATTTTTAAGGCCGATATCGATACAAATATTTGGTGATTTAAAAATCTGATATTGGCCGATATATATTTAAAAAAAAAAAAAAAATCCAGAAACGCATAACAAAACATAAACAGATTTCCCTAACATTAGTTATTTGTAGTTATTTATGAGTCCTCACTAAAATAATATGATAATGCAGTTTAAAAATAAACTTGTTTGTTTTATTGTCACAACACAACAGAGGAACATCAAAATATATTAAAGTTCTGATAAATAAAATGTATATAGTAAAAATACAAACTTAAGATATGAAACTTAAAGGTTTAAACACAAGTGTTGTCAACAGGAATTAGAGCTGTAATCGGGCCTTAAAAGTTTGGCCCAAAAAGGACCGAGCCTGAC
Organism: Sander lucioperca; assembly: GCF_008315115.2. Classification (NCBI taxonomy): domain Eukaryota; kingdom Metazoa; phylum Chordata; class Actinopteri; order Perciformes; family Percidae; genus Sander; species Sander lucioperca. The sequence continues at coordinate 9,379,585 of NC_050175.1, forward strand.
AGAGTACATTTTGATTGATAGCTTTTTAAAAGCCCGAACCCGTTTACAGCCCGACTGTACAAAAGGCCGTCTATCAGCAGTGATTAGAGTGCATGTCGGAAAATAGCGCGGACACGAACCACTCGGCGGGCACACGCACCACTCGGCGGAAAAGGGAGAGAAAGAAAAAAGAGACTGCGCCGCACGCACACAGCTCTTTTGTCTTTTGTCAAGAATGAGTCATTTATACATTTTTTAACATCATGTATTCATGACTAGGGTTGGGTACCGAAACCCGGTTCCACTATGGAACCGGTTCCTACGCAAACGGTAGTATTCGGACCGGATTAGAACGCAAATTTCGGTTCTGACTAAAATATTTTCCCTCTGTCGCTCCAGACAGCGGCAGATTCTTTTTTCTTTCTCCCTTTTACGCCGAGTGGCGCACGTGCCCGCTTGCGACTCGCGGTGTGAAGCGCGTGTCCGCGCTATTCCCCCGACGTGCACTCTACAATCACAGCTGATAGACGGCTTTTTGTACACGCTCCGAAACGGACATAAAAATATCACACTTTCTTTGTAGTCTACCGCTAGCTATCGTAAATGTAGGCTACTTTTTAAATGGCATATTTTCCCTCTGGGCTCACCAAAACGGACGTAAAGGCATATTAACCATTCACTGCACGTGATCGCTAGTAAACATATTACGCTCTGCTAGTCTATCGTTCAGGACAAGACCCTGTAGCCGGGTGGTATTGTCTGCCCTTTCAAACTCATACCTGTGTGTACAGGCCTCTTGGACACCACCTGAGAGAGTTTTCTCCTGTGCAGGACATGCCATAAGTCAGGAGAGGTGTAGTATCTCACCAGAGAAGGAAAATATGGTCATTTTTCTGCAAAAGAACTGCTAAAGTTTGAAACTGGTTGGCATACCAACTCAGCAACATTTATTTAGTTCTTAATTGTTAATAGTGTAACTGTTATTTCTTAAATTATTGTAGTTATGTGTTAGGTATTGTAATTTCCCCTTGCGGGATTAATAAAGTATACATTAGTATTATTATTATTATTATTATTATTAGGTGACTTAGGTTTACTTATTATATATTTAAGTACTTTAAAACGTTAATATATTGTTAAATTTAAATAATTTTCAATTTTAAAAAAAACTCCATAAAAGAGCCTTTCTTTGATGTCATTTTTCAGTTTTTCAAGAAACGGTTTAGGAATCGGTTAGGAATCGGAATCGTTTTAAAAGTACCGGTTTGGCATCGGAATCGTAAAAATCCAAACGGTAACCAACCCTATTCATGACTAACGTAGGCTATAGGCCACTTGGAAGTTGGAACAAAGAAATAAAATAAGTCCTCCAGAGGCCAGTCTCCATTTCACCTCCTCAGCATCCATTTACACGCTAATCGAAACGCATCACCTGACCGCTCATTTACCGCGCAACCCGGAGCGCAAGCCCGAGCCTGGTCCGAAAATGCCTGATAGCGGCCCGCCAATATATCGGTCGGGCTCTATTGCTGAGCAGAAACGGTTGCACAGTTTTCCATGGCACCAGATTTGGACCGCTGTCTACTCTTGTGTTGAACGGGACAACCTGATGGGTGTATCTCATTTTTCATGAGAGAGCACAGTTCTTGTCTTTTGTCTATTTTGTTCTCTCTTGGGCAACCAAGTCAGTCTGTTTCCACCTTCTTTTTAAGAGGCTGCACTCACTGAATCTGCACATAATCTGTATAATCTCTATTTTGAGCCAACTAGTATTCCAGTATGTTTTGAGATGTGGAGTTGGCCTTTAGCTTCTCAGTCTCCATTTTCTCCCTGTGCCTCTCTCCTCCCTCTCTCCCCTTCTTTTTAGTCCACTGAGTCAGATTTTTCTCCATGGTGTCAATGCTGCTGCAACTGAATGCTTCTTTTATTTCAGAGATTTGGAGCTCCAGTCACCACCGCTAATACTGCTGCCATATTGTACCAGCACCCTGCTGTGGCTGCTGCTAATGACATTCTTTGTGCCTCCATCCTCGTGCTCTGCCTCCTCGTCTCCTCCTCTGGTCTGAATGGAGGGCTTGTCATGTGCTGCCATCAAAGGAGGAGGAGAGGCAAAGAAAGCAGCAGCAAGCAGCTTCCCCCCCGTCCTCCTTGCTCATTCTCTCTCACCTCCTGGGGTGCGCGTGTGTGTGTGTGTGTGTGTGTGTGTGTGTGTGTGTGTGTGTGCGTGCGCGCGCAAGCATATATTAGAGGGCATTTTGTGTGTACTTTTGTGGATGTTTATCTTGTCAGTGAGAGTTCAATAGCATTGACAGGATAAGCAAAGGCTGAAAAGTGTGTGTATGTGTGCATGAGCACCTGCCATGCATATGTCTTGTCAAAAAAGCACTGAGCCACCCAGAATCCCACAACACCCTTGCTCTTAGCCTGCATCCCATCCACCTTCCAACTCTCTTATCGCCACCTTGGGAGCTTCCTCCTCCTACCTGCCTCCGCATATCATTTTGGCACTCAGACCAGAGTAGTCCTCAGTCATTCTATCCTTCTGTTCAACTCTGCCTTTTCACACCGACACATGCATACCACCACCAGCAAGTTTGCCTCTTCATCTCACACGTAATAGCTAATGGACAGTTGGTGCCAAGTCTGTACAACCACCGACACACATACAGTGCTAGTTCCTGTACTTTTGAGCATGTTTCACTTTAATTCCACTTTATTGAATCACTACATGCTCAACATAAAACTACTGTGATGAGCGGGGTGTTATCTTTAGTCATAGAAAGTGCTGTAGTGATTATCAGTTATTTTTTTTTGATTATTCAATAACCTTTTTTTCCATAAAACGTGAAATGGGGAAAATTTGACACCACCATTTCCAAGTCTTGAAAATTACAGTGAATTCTTGGCTCTTTTGCTTAAAAAATAAAATGACTCCGATGATTGATTGATTGATTGATTGTCAAAATAGTTGAAGATTAATTGTAATCTAAATAAAATGAAATGATGCCAGTCAGTCTTGTAATATGTATTTTTTTACAGTAACAAGAAGCCAATACTAGTTTATTTAACTCATAGTTAACAGAGGATAAGTTCTATGCTGAAAAGTGAAACAATTACTTAGTAATAATTACTAAGTCGAGCGACATAAAATGAATCTGCAACTATTTTGATTATCAATTAATCATCTGTGTTAGTGTTATGCTTTTGAATATTATCAGTATTTCTCCTAAGTAGGTTTGAACTAGAGCCCGACGGATAAAGGATTTTTAAGGCCGATATTGATACAAATATTTGGTGATTTAAAAGATATTCCGTTATATTGGCTAATATATATTAAAAAAAAAAAAAAAATCCAGAAACGCGTAACAAAACATAAACCGATTTCCCTAACATTAGTTATTTGTAGTTATGAGTCCTCACTAAAATAATATGATAATGCAGTTTAAAAATAAACTTGTTTGTTTTGTCACAACAGAACAGAGGAACATCAAAATATATTAAAGTTCTGAATAAAATGTATAAAAATACAAACTTAAGAAATGAAACTTAGTCCTTTGAACAAAAACACAATAACAAAAACAAAATCAGTGTTGTCAACAGGGACGTTGTAGAGCGCCCTCTGGTGGACAAACTATGCAACGCCAACACTCATAACATGGTTGAAGGGTGTTTCGTCCGTTTTTATTTTATTTTTTAAATATTCATTTATCGTAAGAAAGCTTTTTTGCACACCTCTTTTGTCGGGCAGGTGCGTAGGATATAGGGGTGCACGATATTGAAAAAAATGTGATATTGCGATATCGATAACGAATATTGCGATATCGATATTAATTTCGATATTTTTAAACATATGTAAAATTACCAAAGTTATGGGAAAACGCATCAAAATAGATTTATAACAAATAAAACAAGTTTTCTTACAACACAAGGTTTATTTCAGCGGACAGTCATATTGGACTGGTCCAACATGTGTCTACAGAACAGGACATGTTGTACTGGTTGTATATACACTACAGTATAAAAAACAATGCAATGCACATCTGTTGGCTTAAAACCAAAGTATTTCCAAGCTACCGAGGAGGAGGCATTACCCTACAGTCACATTAGCTACAAGAGACAGCTACCATTCATTTTCAATGGGAGTGGCCGTTTGGCCACGAGCGACTGCCAATCGGAGTGAAGGCAGCGTGACGTATGTCAGTGGCTCAAGTCGAAGAAAATAATTCAAGATGGCGGAAAACGCTTCAGGACATCGTATTTATGTATATATCTGATATGTTTGGCATTTAATCTCATATATTGTGTTACTTTTATCGAGAAATAAATACTTTTAAATCCAAAAACATCGTTCTTGTGACTTAACAATACCTCTGAAGTAACTTTTAAGACGTGGTTTAAGGTAGCACCGGAGAATTTCTGTTTACTGTTGCCAAGCAACCGGGGGTAGGCTAGGCAGGTTTCCTTTCAATCTCTGTTATTTCGTCGTCTCCCAGAGCAACACTCATTTTCTTACTTTTGTGTTCTTTTTGCTCCACTCTTCGCTCTCTTTAGGTCCTTTCTTTCGTTTCGTTTTATGGTTCTGCGGAGGCTCCACGCAGCTGATGTTTATACGTGCTCTGGTGTGTGGTAGAGCGAGGTAGAAGTGAGAGAGTGACGGCGATTTTCTTCGGAGCAAGTAGTGACTCTAGAGTCTTAGTGAGAGAAACAAAATGTCTCCTCTGTTCTTTCTGACCACGGTGGGAAATCTGGAGCAGGAGAAGTTAACCCTCTCCTTGATTTCATGTTGTTTATGGAGAAGGAGAACCAGGAAATGAGTCGGGGGAAATACAACGCTACCAAGTGGTGTATTTTTCGAGAGGTGAGTCAAAGAGTATAGACGTAACAAGAGGAGAAACTCAATGGAACTGCAGCTCCGCCATCTTGGACTGAATGTAATCCAACGTTCTATTGAGTTTTGCCTCTTGTTGCTTCTATACTCTTTGGGTACATGTCGGGCGGGGTGCAACGCAAACAAAACTTTTGACGAGACTTTTGGTATAATATCGCGCAACGTGATAGTGCGATAAGGATATTGAGTCGATATAATGTGCACCCCTAGTAGGATATGATCAAAAGTAGCAGATCAAAAGCTTAGAGAAGAGTCCCGCACACTGACCATTATTGCTTGCGTAATGGTCAGTGTGCGGGACTCTTCTCTAAATATTAATTTATCAGAATCATTTATCGGCCATTATAAATGCCGATACCGATAGTTTGGAAAATGCCTAATATCGGCCCACCGATAAATCGGTCGGGCTCTAGTTTGAACCATTAGTGAATTTATGGTGGAATTTATTAGAGCTGCAAAGATTAATCAATTAATCGATTAGTTGTCAACTCTTAAATTAATCGCCAACTATTTTGATTATTGATTAGTCAATTTGAGTCATTTTTTTAAGACAAAAGTAAAAAAATTTTGATTCCAGCTTCTTAAATGTGAATATTGTTCTAGTTTCTTCTCTCCTCTGTGACAGTAAACTGAATATTTTTGAGTTGTGGACAAAACAAGACATTTGAGGACATCATCTTGGGCTTTTGGGAAACACCGATCCACATTTTTCAGCATTTTCTGACATTTTACAGACCAACAACAACTAATCGAAATAATCGAGAAAATAATCAACAGATTAATCGACTATGAAAATAATCGTTAGTTGCAGCCCTAGAATTTATGAAATTTATGGTTACGGTTTAGCTTGACAGTCTGATGTAACCATTACAAAGAATGAAAGAGTTCTATTGTTGCATTGGGTGATATATTCCTTTACTGTGTTCTACATGGCTAGTGGAGTTTATTCTGAAACAACTATACAACAGCATCTTTAATCTTCGAGGGTAACCCCATGTCTGCCATGTTACACGTCATTGCTAGTTTGACGAGCTCAGAAGAGTTACATTGATCTCCAGTAGAGCTGTCAATCTTCCTCTATAACACCATTCCAATGTCATTCCTTATTTTTTATATTTGAATAATATGCAGCATATGTAATGCTTAAATTCAACTTATTATTAATATTTAGTACATTACTCAGGCTCTCATTACTGAAGTTCAGTTTATTGGTCATGAGGAGTGCTACTCAGCCTATGAACACAGTTGTATAATATCTAATGTGGCTCTCGAGGTAGCCTTCTTAAGTCTGATTATCATTAACATGAGAGATCGTGACATGTAGGGTGCAGCGTTTTTGGAGCTTGGCTAGTAACTAAAAGACAGGATATCTCAGCCTCGCCTGCTTCGACTTTGACCATTCTTTTTTTTTCTGTCTCTAACAAGTCCCCCAATTTAATGAAAAATGCTCTGCTAAATTGCTGGACTATCCCTTTATATTTAAATGTAATTATATATAATTCTTTTCAGCGGATTGAAGGCTCCTTCATTTTTGTACTTGTACACGTGTGCTTTGTACACGTGTGCTTCTAAAAACAAAAAAAAACACCCAGCATGGTCCAAATATAAATGGGGAATTCCTGAAAGAAAAGTAGTACAAGCAGGCGCACTCACAGCAGGCCGCCTCTTTAATGCAGCGTCTCCATAATGTATGCAATGATGAAAACGACTGCAGCCTGCCTCCGCCTGCGCGGATATTGAGAGGATATAAATAGCCGGGCCTGGTTGAGTGTGTGCTGACACTGGAACCACAGCACACAGAGCTCAAACAATAAGCCGTCCCCACTACCCTTCCTCCCCTCTGCTTTCTCCAGTCCAGCAGCCTCCCAGAGCTCAAGAATGGGCGGGGGAGGGATCTCTCTTCCTCTTCCTTTCTTTCTTCCACTTCCTGCCTCCCTTCTTTAGTAATCTGTCATCAGTGGCGAGCCCGAGTCGGTCACTTGTTACGTCAGAGAGGCAGGCAGGAGGGCTGCCTGTCTACCTACCTGTCTGTCTGCCGGCCTGTCGTGGGAGAGGTTTCTCGTGTCACGCTGCTCTATTTTTCATTCAGTTAGATAAAAATAGGGAACGACGGCTGTGGATTAGACACGCACTCCTTTGCTCTACTGCAAAGAAAGGACGTGAATATGTTTTTCCTCTTGCTTAGAATTCCAATAGGCCACCTCTGTGTTTTTTTGTTGGTATTCCTGGTTACATTCGGGAGTTGATCACAAATGGCGTGTGTCTAAACACATTCAGACCGACTAAAGTCATCATGTCTTACTGTCAGTTAGAAGGAGCGGGACAAATGGAGGTTTGAGTCGAATCTTTCCAGAGTAAAGCCAGTAAAGTGATCTAGTTACAAAAGTGTGCAATGTACTGAAGGTTGTTAGTTCAAATCTTTGAGCCATCTGGTGGATCTGTGTCAGGGAAATGTCTTCTTGCATTCCTCTCCTCCCGAAAACGATTAACAGCAAGATACCCTTAAGCAAGGCACTTATATCTAATCCCTCTAGTGCAACTGCTGGTTGATGCTTGAAGTCTGGTTGTGTTGGGCAACATTTGGAAAGTAAATAAATGTTTCAAAGACCGCAACCACCTCATCCCAGAACACGGCATTCATCTGTCCTTCTCTTGCTGCTGAGCCAAAGAGATGAAAAAAGGTTTCTGTGGGACAGTGAAAACGGCACCACCGCTAACGATGAAGATGGCTAGAAATGTTTTATGTGGCTGATGGCAGAGGCAGGCACACAGTCGTAATGCTTGAGTAAGCCACAGTCTCCTTTTGCTCCATGATCTCCTCCTTTATTTATTACCTTCGCTTGTAGCGCTCTCCTCACTCTCTGCTCTTGTTGAGATTTCAGTGTCTCTTCCATGCACCTGTTTGTACCAGAATACTCCCTCAACTTTAGTTTCCCCCCTGGTATAATCTCAGCCATCTCTCCCAGGAACAGGAATCAATCTTTATTCCAAGTATCTAAACTTTTTCAAAGTTTTTATCCAGTCTTTGTTGGTTTGGAAGATTTGATTAGTGGTGTGATTTGTGGTAAATTGTCCCTGCTGACTAAATAACTGGCACAGCATGTGCTCAAGAATTGTTGTCGGTATTGATTTTGATTACCACTCCGGCAAGTGTTTTCTGAGGGACATATTTTGTAGTTGCATATCTACTCTTACCTGCTTAGCAGCAAAGCTTCACTGTCAGATTTGTCCAAATTTTACAGCATATTAAATGACCGTAGCCTAAACTAAATGTGTGAATTGTAGACAAAACAAGACATTTGAGGACGTCATCTTGGGCTTTGGGAAACACTGATCGATATGTTTCACCATTTTCTGACATTTAGACCAAACAACTAAACGATTAATTAAGAAATAATGGACAGCTTAATCAACAAATAAAAATAATCGTTAGCTGCAGCCCTACTTAAAAGCAGTCCTGTTTAGAGATTTGCAATTAGCCTTCAACGTTCTCTTCTAACAGCGAGAAAGAAGAGTAGAAACTAAAGGGACCTAACATCATCCACTTTCCCAAGACATCCTGATCAACTCGTGGTTGATTTGTCAGAGGAGCCATACACAGCAACAGGCCGAACATACGGTCAGAGTCAAAATGATCAGAAAAATATACTGTTATGCAGAGGTGGAAAAAGTACTCAAATATTGTACTCGAGTAAAAGTACCAATACTTTGATGAAATATTACTCAAGTACAAGTGAAATTACCTATCTGAAAAATGACCCAAGTAAAAGTAATAAGCAGTTCATTTAAAATGTACTTTAAGTAAAAGTTACTTAGTTACATTAAAAAAACTATAAAACGGGGCGGGGGGGATTTCTCCCAGGTAGTGAAAATAGGACAAGGGGTCATAAATCCCAAACTATTTAGTTTTTAATTAAAGAAAAATCTATACAAATGTATTAACATCTATATAAATGTATACACATGTAATAACAACATAACACATGTCACACATGACATTAGAAGTATGTGAATTAATTTACATACGTTGTCCTACGGGTTGCTAGTGCTAGACAAAAATTAGCAATGCCACGAAACATGTTGTTTTGCTAATTGGCAATTTGCTATTAGTCATGAAAACTTCGTTTGAAGTACCAATGCACAAATACTTACCAAAACATGCTTCCGCAGATTAGATGTGGAGTTAATGAATGCTGCCAGTTCAGTCGCCTTTGGCAGGCACATCTGGCATTGCATGATGATACTATTGGCCCTCTTGAATTTAAATGAAAAACTCAACTCAGTCGTTCAAAGTTGAACTCAGTCTTTCAAATGTGGCCAAGGATTTTCGTCGTTTTGGGCAGCAGAATTCGATGTTTCAGCTAGCATTTCTACTGAAACAGTCTCTGAACCGTCGTTGCTCGCCTGATCCATCTCGTTCTCAATCTCCTACAGAAAGACTTGGCGCCTGGTAGGCAGCCTAGATGCTGATCATTCCTCACTGTAGTGGTTCCAGGTGCGATTCCGGGTGGTTCCGGGTTTTTTTTTTACTCACGGATGGGATTTGTAATGTAGCGAAATGCAATACTTCACTCAAAACGTAATCAAGTACATTTTAAATTACCGATTTTAAAAACTACTTGAAAAATAAAAAATACACAACAAAACTACTCAATACAGTAACGTGAGTAAATGTATTTCCTTATTTTCCACCTCTGCTGTTATGTTTATTTTTGATTAAGATATCTGTGCCTTTAGGTGTGGTGGTCCTCCAATTTGGGTCAAATTTGAGGGCCCCTGGGTTAGGGTTAGGCTAACCCTATCCCTAGGCTCTTGTTCAAACCATGTTCCAACACTCATATTAGCATGTTGGAATAAATGTGTTCAAATTGTTACATCTGCTTCTGCAATATGCTGTGATTTAATGAAGAAACAGTCTGGTTAGCCGCAAGCTTTCAACACTTGTTTGACATTGGTTCCTGTTTGTGCTCCTTATCCTCAGACTTGCACTTGTTGTTGGTTTGCACTTAAAGTGACCTTTAGCATTTCCTTTAATCAGGCTATTTTTGTCACACACAACTCAACATTGTTACTGCAAGCCAGAGCTCACAGTTTAAACAGCAGAGAGGTCAAGTGGATATAGGTGTAGGTGGAGCTGTTTGTTGTTTTGTCAGATTTAATAGTTAAATATTTACTTATTAGGGCCCGAGCGCCGACAACGGCGAAGGCCCTATTGAAACTGAAGGACTTCTTTTTTTTCTGCAAATGAATTGCCTTTTTGAGGGGCTTAATATACTCAAAAACTCACCAAAATTGGCTGTTGCATCAAGCCTGGTGAAAATTGACGTTTTTTAAAGGTTTTGGGAATAGGAGCACAAAAATGACTCTCTAGCGCCCCCTACAAAATTAAAAAAATTGAGCCTCTGCACTACGTTTAATGTAGACTAACAAAACGTGGTACACCTCCTAGAGATTTAATCTAATCGACTTTAAATTTGGTCTGTGCCATCTTAAGACCTCAAAGATGAAAAGTTATTAAAAGAAAAACTTTTCTTCAAACGGTGTGGGCGTGGCATTGCGGCCATTTTGAGTGTTTAGCGATGAACCAGAAAGTGGCTGTAACTAGAGTGTACATTGTCCATTCTGCTTGAAATTTCCCATGATCAACAAGAGTCCAGGCCTGAGGACATCTACAGGCCAATATTTACTTTTGGTCATAGCGCCCCCCGCTGGCAACTTGTGCGAGGTATCATTGAACTCAGCAGAGAGTTCCTTTTTGATTGGTGATGGATTGACCCGCTCCCTATGATTTAGCCACACCCCTTTTTATAACTAATGACCCATTTGAGGTACACTATTGTGTAAGGTATCATTGAACTCAGCAGCGAGTTCCATTTTCATTGGTCATGGTTTGGCCCGCCCCCTATGCTTTAGCCACGCCCCCTTTCACAGCTAAAGAACTGTATGATGTAGAATATTGTGTGAGATATCATTGAACTCAGCAGAGAGTTCCCTTTTCATTGGTGACGATTTGCAGTGTCTCAGTGCCGCGCAAATGCACGACCGCAAGGAGTGGCGTCTGCCAGTAACCCCGACGTGCAAGGAGGTGCGAGGGCCCGTCCAACACTGCTTGCAGCTTTAATTTATTTTGTTTCTGTTATGTTTGGATTATAGAGCTACATATGTTTGATTATATCATTAGTATCTTTATTTTGGTTACATTATATATCTGTTAGGGCTTTTGTTTTGAAGGTACCATGCAGCCTGAGCCACCAGGTGAAGTCTGTATACACATATATATATATATATATATATATATATACATACATATATATATATATATATATATATATATATATATATATATATATATACATATATATATATATATATATATATATATATATATGTGTATGTGTGTGTGTGTGTGTGTGTGTATGTGTGTGTATATGTGTATGTGAGAGCGGGAAGTAGCAGGTAGACACGGCATAGGGCTAACGGTTTTTTAACTGAGCTAAGCCTTTGTTCCTTGTTGAAATGTTTGCTTACCAAAACTGGAAAATAAACATCAAAACGTCATCTTTGCCTGGACAATGAACGTTTCTATCCCTGCGTAATATTCATTGCTACGGTTTGATTCTAAGTTTTATAGTTTGTTTTGTTTAGCCTGAGGACAAATCGCCACAACAGAAGGGTTTAGCCTTTAATTTAAAAGTATATGTTCTTTCAGAAATAGACACCAGTACAACTGAATCTCTGTATTGTGACGTAAAACTGTGACAGGTAAATGGCGACAGACACTAAAATGCATTACCTCACTTTTGTACTCATGTCTGTATTTGCATATTTTCCAACCTGGGGTATCATATTTGTTCACTGAACGCCACCTGATTCGCCTCATATGTGTTCATCATTTGCTGTTGCAAACAGGCCAGCTGTCATTACTTTACATATGGGGAAATGTGATGCAGTCTCGAGTCATTTGTTGTTGACAGTTCCATGCTGTCCACTCTGCAGAGCCTCCAGCACTGTGAGCTGTTTTGTGAGCTTATATTGTATATTTGCATAGCCAGTTGGTAATAGTTGGCTGCCAGTACGCTCTACCATACAAACTCTCTGTACTGTCTTTGCTGAGCCTGAGCTAAGGTTCGATAGCCAGAGCTGCACTATACTTGTGATGCTGCCTTAGAAAAACATTTTAAGAGATAAGACATTGTTGATGGGATTATGTCATTGTTAAAAATAGTCTATCTGTATATAAATATATGGTTATAGAATGCTGTGAATACACCTTTTAACACAGGTTGACACACCAATCTGCTAATATTATAATGACTGGAACAGTTGAATGGCCAATGTCTTAAACAAGTGTTTAGTTATTACGGTGTATCACAGAAGTTGGTTTGATTTTCAAATTGCATTAGTCATTTTAACAATTTTAATTCATATATTTCAGTAGTTCTCAGTGGTTTCCCTCAATATAACTAAATTACACTTTTATTTAGGTATGTAAGAGATGTTTAGGACTCTATAAGCAGATGTTTAGCTCTCTATAAGAAAATGTTTAGCTCTGTATAAGCAGATGTTTAGCTCTGGGCCTGCACCTGAAGGCATCTTAACATACTAGGTTCACATTTTCAAATCAGTCGGCCACAGAAACCAAAAAGTTTCCAGACAGACACCTGAATCTGACCTGACATGAATTTGGTGGTCAGGGTGAATGCTACCTCAATCCATTCACATGTGCACAAATGTAAAAACACTTAGTGTTGTGTGTATAGTGCTCTCTTTGCAGCACACATAACTCTTGTGTGGCATTACCTGACTAACCAGACTTGGAATTTGATGGGAATGTTGTTTACCGCTTACTTTATATAATGCTGTCCTTTGAGTGTGGTGGTACTGGTAGCTGTTGTTTAACGCTGCACATGGTGTCCAGTACTAACAGCGTTGGGATTCTTGATGTCAGCAAATAAGAGCTGGATGATAGTTTTAGATAAATGTCCAAAATTGTATATATAAATTGAAAGATGGAAGATAGAAGGCTCATAACTCCATCAAGAGATACATCTGCTCCATTGTAAAGGAACCGGGAGACTGATTTGTGCAATTGTGAGATGGTGATTAAAGCTTTTACGAGCTTAGTTTCGTGGCAGTGCTAACATTTGTGAATTATGTGCTATTACTCTATCATTGTCTGTACTGTCACCGGATCAAAGTCAGTCTCTCATCCGCAGCTCAGAGCAGCTTGTGTCGTGTACTTTTTGTTTCTTCACAAAAAGTAAAATGATGTCTAAATTCTTACAAATTACACCTATATAAAGGAAGAGAAGCAAATTGCATAATGAGATCAAACTCTGCTGCAAAAGAAACGATAGAGACCCAAATGAACTACACAAACAACGGAATACCTTTCAAAGAAAACATGTCGTATTCAAAGTTACTGTTTGATTATCTATAATTTAAACCTTTTAGTTTCTTTTCCCCTCCCCCCTTTGGTTGTCTTTTCAGAGATGATTTGTCTTCCAACACCTTTGAGAAGTCTTTAACAAGGCCTGGACGGCTTAGAGCAAAGACAGACTTGCCATAGGGTATTTTTTGGCTGCTCTATGCAGTTATGCTTTGTGTTGAACAGAGCAGCATGGCTCCAGGATTCTGGATGTTGGTGTAGAACGGAAACAAAAGTTATCATTGCTTTGTTCGTATAATGAATATGCAGGGATTTGTCTTATAGGCACAGTGCAGTGAAATATTGATGCTGTGAAACAAGATGATGAAGTACAGTTGTGTTCAGAATAATAGCAGTGTGTTTAAAAAAAAAAGTGAATAATGTTCAAAATCCTTAGAATAGTTTTTAATTCCATAATATTAATGCATTGGGAACACTGCACATTCACTTTCAAATCAAAACATGACCAAAATTGATCAAGTTTGTGTTATACCTTTACAGAAAGTAAAGAAAAAGGAATATTAGGCTGTTCAAAAAAATAGCAGTATTTGCATTTTTCTTTACAAACTCAAACATTTACTGTATAAACTGAAAAATGTCTCAAGGGTTTGCTTTACTTTGAATCACTGCACTAATATTTAGTTGCATAACCATTATTTCTGACAACTGCTTCACATCTGTGTTGCATGGAGTCGACCAACTTCTGGCACCTGTGAACAGGTATTCCAGCCCAGGACGATGGAACTACGTTGCACAATTCCTCTGCATTACTGGGTTTTGCCTCAGAAACAACATTTTTGTTGTCACCCCACAAGTTTTCTATGGAATTGAGGTCTGGAGATTGGGCTGGCCACTCCATAACATCAATCTTTTTCATCTGGAACCAAGACTTTGCTCGCTTACTGGTGTGTTTTGGGTTGTTGTCTTGTTGAAAGACCCATTTCAAAGACATTTCCTCTTCAGCATAAGGCAAAATGACCTTTTCAAGTATTTTGATGTATTGAAACTGATCCATGATCCCTGGTATGCGATAAATAGGCCCAACACCACAGTATGAGAAACATCCCCATAACATGATTTTTGCACCACCATGCTTTACTGTCTTCACAGTGTACTGTGGCTTGAATTCAGTGCACGGGGGTCGTCGGACAAACTGTCTGTGGCCCCTAGACCCAAAAAGAACAATTTTGCTCTCATCAGTCCACAGAATGTTGTCCCATTTCTCTTTTGGCCAGTCAATGTGTCCTTTGGCAAATTTCAACCTATTCAGTAAATGTCTTTTTTTCAGCAATGGGACTTTGCGGGGGCTTCTAGCTGATAGCTTTGCTTCACATAGCTTTCTTCTGATTGTAACAGTACTCACAGGTAACTTTAAGTCTTCTTTGATTTTCCTGGAGCTAATCATTGGTTGAGCCTTTGCCATTTTGGCTATTCTTCAATCCATTCGAATGGTAGTTGACCATTTTTCCCACGTCGTTCAGGCTTTGGATGCCATTTCAAGGCATTTGAAATCATTTTGGCTGAGCAGCCTATAATTTTCTGCACTTATTTATATGTTTTCCCCTCACCAATCAACTTTTTAATCAACGTCTGCAGTTCCTCAGAGCAATGTCTGGAACGGCCCATTTTGCTGAGTATTTGAGTGTGAAATGCACTATAACCAGCATGCACAACATTTGCTTCCTTCCTTCCTTAAATATGGGCCATAATTGACAGAATCTTCACAGAATCAATCACCTCACTTATTGAACACAACACTGCTATTATTTTGAACATGCCCCTTTCAATTACAGATTCAATTACACAGAATGAGCAGCATGCATGTCATGACTGTTGGGTCTGTTGGTTTTCTATGACTCTACAACACTTACTAGTAAATTATTTGCCATGTAGAAATATCACTTCTACCAAAAAATTTGATTCATGAGGTTAGTGATGTTGGACTGCTATTATTGTACTGTAGATAGTGGATGAGCAGCAGGACTCCACATTCACTGTATCACTCTCATCTAGATTCATCAAAGCAGTGTCAGTGCAGAAGGTTGCGCCACATGGAACACAAAGACTTGTGCAGACAGTTAAGTGAACACAATAGTAGTTATAATGAAAATGGCACATAAGATACAAACAGTTATAATACTGTCTGTTATCAAAGCCTGCTGTTACATAACTGTGTGTTGCCATGACAGTCACCAGCAGCTCCTGTTGCACAGTGGGGGAAAATTAGGAGGAATGGAGAAAGAAGCGATTTCCACTTGTGTGTGTGGCACGTCTGGTAGCTGGAGTGAGTTAGAGATTTGACTAATTATTAAAATGATTAAAGTGTTGGTGTCAAGCACTCAGCTAGTCCTTTATCATGGCTAGAATACAAATTATTAGGCCTTGTTTAAACCAACAATAGCAATGCATCAAACAAAATCCAAGGCTCCTGATTTAATTTCGGCAAAATGAAACGCACGGGCGATTGGCAAAACCGTCGATTGCAGCTCAACCGTTGCCACTATGCAGAGCAACATTAGCCTAAACACGCTTTTTAATTCAATCTAAGCCAATCCAATTAATCCAAAGCACACACACACTGTAAAATACCTTGCACCGTTGCAAATTTTACTGTTTACATGGCAAACATCGAGACTGAAGAGCATGTCATCGCTGCGGTAATAACTTCCCAGGGTTGTACAATTGAGTTTAAAGAGATATAAACTGTTGTGCGGCATCTTGGCGTCTGATAAACCTTCAAACTAGACTTCCTGATCCGCAGTGCCTTTGTTGGACTGAACACAGCCTGAGGTTTCTACATAGCAAGGGTGACGTTGCACTATACAGTAGTATAACACCTGGTGGAGTATCTACACCTTCTTTCTGAGCATCAAACATGGATGGTATCACGATGCATTCATTTTCAGTATGGGTGTTGGAACCATATTTTTGTCTGTGAGAAACTCAGTGAAGTGTTGGCAGTAGGTATGTCAGGATCAACCATTTTCGCACGGTTTCATAACCGTAAGAACTGTAGAAACTACTATATCTATGGTATCCTGATTCCTGCATCGTTTCCCTGTGAAAACGAATCTCACGACGAGTCACGTGTGTGCGGTGAAATCTCCTCTTGCGATCGCTTCACTAAAAGTGTGTGCGCCGCTGCCATGGTGTGTGCTGGTTTGTTTTGTGTGTAAGAGCCACTGACCTGAAGCGTTAAGAAAAGGAGCTGTAAAAATGTCTGAGGGAACTGGCATTTCAGACTTACATCGGCCAAAAAAAGCGCCTTAAATCGACAGTGTGGGAGCATTTGTGGACCAAAACAATTTAAACTTCCCTGAAGTAACGGTAGTTAATAACGTGTTACTGTTTACTTTCAAAAATCTTGTGGGGATATCATATTACCAACTAAGGAGGACTGTGGGAGTGGCTGTCGTTCTCTAGCTCGCTCTGTCTGTGTAGCCTACACTCTGTAGCCTATTCCCATTTAACCATTTAAATGATTTTTAAGCCAGATGTTGCACTATAAAAAAACTGGATATAGTTGATAATAAATATTTTATTTCATTAGAAATATTCTAAAATTAAGTCTGCTATATGCCTCTCTCTCTATTACTTGACTAACTTAAGGAGAGCGATGTGAGCAGTGTGATGCTGAAGCTCTTGCTTGCAATAGCTTGCAGGCATTCCTCAGCACTGGAGAGAGATAAGAATAGCCCTCACTTGTCTCTCCTCTATTGGCCAGCTAGTGTGGCTGTGGGTTGGTGAGCCGCGCTGCTCTGTTGCAGCAGTGCTGCTCTAAACGTAAAGAATGGCACAGGGAAAGAAGCGGGGGCCCTCTGGGTGCAGCAGAGCAGCCTGGCTTTGGATATATTTGGCTCTGTCAGTTTGCATACAGATCTGCAATGGTCTGCAATTAGGCTTTTTTCCTGTTTCAACACAGGATATGGCAGTGCTGTGAAGCTGGGCCATTGATGCTCTCAGGGAGCATGCTAGCCAGCAGCCAGGCCCTCTGAAGGAGATGCATCATTTCCATGGCTCGAAAATTACACAGAGCACTGAGGTTCTTTTGTAAGTGGAAAAACAACTGGCTTACACTCGGTGGACAAAACGTCACTTTCCATGAAACGGACGTAGGCTAATCAAAGTGAAGGCTATGGGCTCTTATTAATTGTATACACCTCAGACATGCAGGGGGAAATCAAAGGAAGGGGAGATGTTAAATTATGTGATGAATTATACTCATTTTGTTCAAGTGCTTTGTTCACTGTGTTTATTGATCTATTCTGACGTGACTCCGTTAAGAGTGGCTATAGTCGATCTAAAGTAAGGCAGCGATCAGAGTACCCATGCTCACACTGGACTCCAACTAAAGCCTCTCCCCTCACACAAAGCACTGGAAAATATGTGTCAGCTACTTCCTCCTTCTCACTCACCTCCCTCCCCATTTCAACTTCCTGTTCTTTTGGCTGTTCGGAAGTGAGATGCTTTAAATGGAGGCTACTGCCGGATGCCTTATTCAGTTACTGTCACACCTTTTAAACAGTTGTCATTTTTTTGTATGCCGCCACCGAATTACCACTGTTTACAAGGTCTGTGTGGTAGACACATACAAAACACACACATTCACTTTTCAGGCACACAAAAAGACACCAGAACACACACAGATTTGGGTCTATATAGGCACACCTGTAGACAGACGCACACCCTCATTCTTTTAGCTACACACTTTTACACTTCTTCTAGGCACGCGCGCGCGCACACACACACACACACACACACACACACACACACACACCCAACCAACCAGACATGGACTCTTTTTAGATGCATTGCATACTGAGACATACATTATGTACATTCTCACATCACTAACAATTTTATCTTTACATTTTTTCCCCCTTCCCTCTGTCTGCAGCTCTCTCTCTCTCTCTCTCTCTCTCTCTCTCTCTGTCTCTCTCTGTGTTGTGTCACTGTATCAAGGTTACCTTTTAAAAGACTAGTTATTGGCTGCTAAAGTAAGATGTACAAATACCAGAGAGTTGCTTTCTACTCATTTCCGGTTTAAGGATTTCAGATTATTCCAATCTGTAGAATATTACTAGAAAACAGAGATGATTAAGATGACGATGAAGAGTTAGAAAGCCATCTTTCAGCTAGTGATGTATTCCTGTATCAGCAGCTAACTTTTTGTCAAAGGGGTGTGTGTGTGTTTGTGTGTGTGTGTGTGTGTGTGTGTGTGTGTGTGTGTGTGTGTGTGTGTGTGTGTGTGTGTGTGTGTGTGTGTGTGTGTGTGTGTGTGTGTGTGCGCGTGCGCGCGTGTTTTGCTACACTGTTTCGTGACTGTTGCAGTAGAACGTTGGGCTTTTTTGGGGTTTCATTTTTGTGGTTTGCTGTTACAATATCAATCCATTTATCAATCAATCCATTCCGTAACATCTATATTAACACTTTGCATGTGCACCATGTATTTACATTTGCACAGTAAAGGTACATTTAATGTATTTGCACCAATGGCTTTTCTAAACTGAAGGACAGTGACTTTATCATGTTGGAGTCAGAGCTTATTTTCAACTATTCCACATACATACTGACACATTTCCTTATCTTTTGGTCCTGGCTCTGTCGTGTAGTCTTCAGTCATAGCATATAACGGAAGCATACCCTCATTGGTTACCATGCAGTAAGTTGCACTGATGGTCATGGGTCACTAATGTCTAGAGCTGGGTACCGAATTCAATACTTTTTAGGCACCGACCAAATTTCCCCCTTAGTATTGAGTATTGCAAAAAGGCCTCGTCACTCAATACCTAAGGAGTAAATCTCATCAGCGTCAGTGAGCCAATGAGCATGCAGCATGCCTCTACCAAGATCTAATAATGCTGGTGGTTGGCTGTCTAACGTTACACATCGTAGAGACATGCAGGAAAAGCTCTAAGTTATGCAGAGGGGCTTACGTAGTAGGAGCTGAAAAATAAATTAAAAACATGTGTGCTGTAATGTTGTAATTTCTTTTTGTTAAAATGGATTTTTATAAAGATGATGTCTAAAAAAGAATCGTTCAGGAACCGGTACCGAAATCACGGTATTGCTATCAGTACCGCTATCAAAACTTTTTTTGACGATACCCAGCCCTACTTACAGTATGTCATGTTATCATTAGGCTTTCTACAAAGTATAGCCAAATCCATATCATGGTACATCATTTTACAACTTTTTATGTTTATACCAGTTATACCACCCACTCCAGCTGTAGAAGAAGAATATGTAGAAGTGAAATACTAAAAGGTAATTTGAGGACCAGACATTTGAATTGTTTGTTCTTCTACTTGCCTGGGAAGCAATGTGTGATTGTTTGCTTGTACTTCCCTGTGACCTTTTTGTGGACATGCCCCTCTCCATTTTAATAGGGTGTACATGTCAAGATATAAACATACGGAATGTGATAACCATTGTCAGCTGAGGTCTTATGGTTCTAAAACAATGACCACAAGACCAACCGGTCACAATATCTCTAGTGTAGAGAAAGACCCAAAAAGTGTGCCAAAAGTGTACAGCTTGCATTTAGCCTCTAAAAAGTTTGTTGTTGTATTTTTAATGCTTTGCTTTTCTTGTTACAGCTCTGATGGTACTAGCTGAACACTGACCGCTTCCTGCCTGAGGACACCTGCTGCCCAATTCCCTTCATCATGTCTGGGATGCATGTAAGTGAAGCATGCATTGCTTTTTTCCACATTGCACTATCCAGTGTACAGGTGCACAGATAGGCAAACACATTTTAAAGTGCCCATATTATGAAAAAATCACTTTTTCTGGGATATGGGGTGTTATGTTGTGTCTCTGGTGCTTCCACACACATACAAACTTTGAAAAAAATCCATCCATGCTGTTTAGAGTGAGATACGGTTTCTGAATGTGTCCTGCCTTCAGTCTCTGGGTGAGCTGTTCAAAATCGGCACGGCTTTCTACGTCACAAGCCGAAACGAGCAGGCTAACCGCAACCATTAGCTCGTAGCGTTAGCATGCTAACGCTAGCATGCTACCTCGTTCTCAATAGCAAAGCACTGCTACAACACACACAAGTTCACCATAATCTACAAAAGAACTACTTACATGTGCGCCCTCATTTAGAAGTCTCCCAGCTAATCCTGCCTTGTAACTGACCGAAGTTGTAGAAACAGCCTTTCTTTTACTGTCTATGGAGCTAGCTAGCTGACATGATCTACATCTGAGCTACTGGGCATGTGCAAGTGCAATCAAAGATAGTACAGAAGAAGAAGAAGAAAAGAGGTCTCACTCTGTAGAACCTGAAAATGAGCATAATATGGCTGCTTTAAACACTACCCTCTCTACATTTTATGCAAAAACGCACATCTATCAAAGAGTTGCTCAGGATAACCAGCTTCTGCTACTGTTAGCTTCTTAGCAGCCACACCATCACAAGAGGTTCATTCTTACAATGGGCCATCTTGGTGGCTCGATGGTGTTTTAAGCCTCCACTGTCGCCTTCCAGGCAGCTAACCCTAAACATAACCATTGCCGCACTGCCTGGAAGGCGACGTTGGGGGCTTAAAACACCAAACACCATTCGCACTTGGCACTTTTCCAACATTAGTTGTAGTACAGAAAACACCAATCGCCAAATACTGTATACCTTTTTGGTCATACCACTGGGCCTTAATAGCTTCCTGTAATGTGTTTCACTTTCGAACAAGTCAGTTTTGACGCACATACACAAACGTCAGCATTCATGCACATGCATGCAGACTGCGTGCAAGACACAGAGGTGCTGACAGAAACCCATATCTGTAGCAATCTATCACTGTAATACACATAGCCGGTGAGCATGCATCCATCAAAGCGTCAGGCTCGGTTTTAGTGGTTTCACATTACCTGACTGTCGCAGAAGTGCGAGTTTCAGAGTAGGATTACTTTCTCTCCTGCATCCTGCCTTCACATGTCCTCATTGATCCGGGTTGTTTTTAATCTATCACACCACAGTGCTCCACTACGGTCAGGTGACGGTTGTTTATTTTTTAGAGTTTAAAAAAGATCAAGGTTGGAATCCACCTAAACATTTTAAATCTGTTACAATCTTATGGAAGTGTAATCACATAAAATGAGAGAATTCAATATTGTCCTGCACATGAGTCAGGTTGTGTTACAATCATTGCATTTTTTTTTGTTATCCGTTGTTTCTTACTAGCTTTCTGAAGTAAGCATTCAGTTTTTTGTTTTGTTTTTAAGATTATTTTTGGGGCATTTTAAGCCTTTATTTGACAGGACAGCTGAAGACATGAAAGGGGAGGGGGGGGGGATGACATGCAGCAAAGGGCCGCAGGTCGGAGTCGAACCCAGGCCCGCTGCTTCGAGGAATAAACCTCTATATATGGCCGCCCGCTCTACCAACTGAGCTATCTGAGCGCCCTATTATTATGTTTTTGACAGTGAATCTTAGTTGCAACTAATAATTAATGTTGTAATGACGCAATCAATAATCATGTCAGATAGGCCTGTCGCAATATGCAATTAATCAATTAATCGCATGATAAATAAAAATGAGCTCGATAATTTTTAAATGGAAATTATTGCGGCCGAAATTTCCTTTTTTATTGCGTTTGGTTTTTATTCCAGTGCATTTTTTGTTAACAGTACGGAGCCCCTAAGGGGACATGAGCGGGAAAAAAAATCTAAAGTTTAGTTTCATGTGCGCACGCAAAACCTTTTCATGTGCGCACGTGAAACTTTCATGTGCGCACTTGAAACTTTCATGTGCGCACATGAAAGTTTTGTGTGAGCACATGAAACTAAACTTTAGATTTGTTTTCGTGCGCGCCACTTTGAAACCCATTTGGCGCTGTCATAAACAGTGCCAGTTCCACAGTCAGCAGCACTGCAGCAAAGAACTCCGGTTAGAAAGGATGGCAGCTAACGATGAGTTTATATAGATGCCAAAAGGCTTCAATTTGTCATAAGAGTTTACTAGGGTGACCAGACGTCCCGAAAAATTCGTGACAGTCCCGAAATCCAAGCAGTTGTCCCGGATCCCGAATATTAGAGCAAAGTCTCAAGAGCAGACTCTTGAGTAGTTATGGTCTGATAGAACATTAGTCGCGAATTTTGATAACACGCGTTTTGCAATGTATGTAGGAAGGAGTTTGGTATTTCACACGGGGGGGGGAGTCAGACATCAGGCTGCATGCTAGCAGCAAACTACATGTAACTAACTACTGTACAGACCAACACTTTGTTTGTTTTGTGTTTCATAATGACACTTGAGTTCATGATTTTAATGATTTTTTATTTGTATTTTCGGGTTTACATAACAGTTGAATTCCTGAATAAAAATAATAAATCATTTTGGTGCGGAGTTTTGAAAGTCATGCCCCCCCCCTCCTCACTCTGAGTTCAACAGGGTCATTTTAAAACTTATAAAGCCCATGAGAACCATGGAGAGTCAACCCACAGCCGCTCCGCTGTCCTGCTGAAAATGTGAAGCACAAACGCTTAATGTCAGATAATGTCCATAATAGATGAAGATAAAGATTTTTTTTGTCAGTTTTCAGTGGCTATGAGGAGCAATATGAGAGAGAAATTTGGTAGTCATTGATCATTGTTTAGGTACATTAAACCACGTTAAGCTTTTTCACGTTAAGCGTTTTAGAATGTCCCGTTCAACACCCCTTTTCTCGTAGAATGTCAGAATTATTCAGCCTATTTGAGCCTCAAGACCCTGACATAAAACTGTGGTTTATACATGAAAAATAACATAATAATACAACATAAATGCATTATGGATTCAGTGTGATTCTGGCTTAAGCTTGATAGTGTGTTTCTAGAACTATACAGTGGGTTTCTGTAGTTGAAGAGGTCACAATATTTTTTCTGGACCAGACTATTTTGAGAGGCAGCAGTGTGACCTATTGGTCATCTTACCAACCTGTGACCAACAGGTCAAAGATTCAGTAAGTGTTGTGAGTCTATTAGCATCCAGTGACAAAAAAATACATTGAGCACGCAAATACAGTAAGCCAAACTGACTTGTAGGTCACTCAGGAGCTGAACCAGAGTTGGGTGAAGTAACTAAGAATAGGTAATGATGAAATACTACATACTGTACAGTTGATCTCCAATAGACAGTATTTGACAGTCATCAGATCCCAAAAAAACAGAATAATTAGTGGCACTTTACTTTTAAGGAAGAACACAGAGGGAAAGCCTACGTTGGCTCTAAAACATGTGAATGCAACTTTCAGTTAAATGTAGCCCATTGTTTTCTGCCCCAGTTGCTTTGTGTGTTGCACTTGGCTACATTTTAAATTACTAGAGATCCTTAAGGAAATATCACCAGCAATATATTCTATCTAGCAAAACTAGTTTTCAAGTCCTTTGGTTCAAGTGACCAAATGGAAATTAATGTCAGTCCAAACTCATCATGCAGTATTGACTGAGATTGCATCAGACACATTCAGCTGCACTGTGTGTTGTCAGGAATAAAGCAGCTTGCACACAGAGCTTACCCGCTCACTCACACCTGCTGCTTTGTACTCTGGCTTTCTCATTTGATCTCATTCACTCTATTGTGTTATGTTTTTCATCACACCCACTGTACCGATCTAACAGTGCAAACTGAATACACCAAGCATCCTTATCCTTGCTGTCATTTACCATTTGTATTTTAGGCATGTGGCTGCCACTTCAACATAATTCAGAGTGACTGACGATGAGTGCGGCTAGCCTTTCAAGAAATATTCAATCTGAGGCTGTAACTGTGGTATAATGACTTCATTTAACATGAGCCAGAGAACAGACAATGTACCTCACAGAGAGCACAGATTATTTTAGTTTTTAAAGGGCACTCAGGGGTTTTTTTCTGGCTGATTAGACCTCTGCGTAGTTGGGTGAAACTACGCTGGAAATTACCTAAAGTCACAAAACACAACAGATCAATGAGATTAAGGAAGGTGAAAGTTGTCCCAGCTGTGTGCATAGCATTGTGGGATATGTTTAATTAACTCATTTCACGTACCTATTTATCTCTGTTAAGGGTTCACAGAGAGACTGAAGACCGTCCCAGCAGCCATAGGACAAAGGGCAGTCGGTTACCTTGGACTGTAGGGATGAGTCCAAAATCATGTGGGAGGAGCTATCGACTGTAAATAATCAAAATAAAGTTATTTCTCTAAACAGACTAAAATAGACATGAACGCCGAAACACATTTTCTTTGTACATACTGCAATTGTACCTCTCATTCCTGAAGATGATATTAAGGTGTTATGTAGATTCTATGGCATACAACGAAGGCATTACAACAAGCTGTTTATCTGTTTCACAGTTTTCCGTCCAGCCTGAAAACATTTTTTCTCAAAAAAAATTTTCTCGACTTCGCTGCTTCTGTAGTTCTTGCTCTCTGCCTTTGTAGGGCAGTGCAGTCTCCTCAACCTTTTGATAAGATTTATACAACCACCTGACTTTGAAGTGGGGGGTTTAGTTTTAGTTTAGTTTGTTTATTCACACGTCATCATCGTATCATTAAAACATTTTCAGAAGGTACAATGATCATATGTAGGACGCGTGAAATGGGGAACCCCATATAAGCTACTAAGCTAAGTTAAGCTTTTTGGAAGGGGCCCAATAACATTAAACATACAACAGAGCAGGGCTGGGCGATATGGAGAAAATCAGATATCATGATATTCTTGACCAAATACCTCAATATCGATATTGCGGCGATATTCTAGGGTTGACAATTGGTGCTTTAACAGAATATCTTCACACTTAGAGTTTAGATAAATAATTATCAGTAATATATATAATATAATATAAATAATAGAACAGTTACAACAGTCTGGTAAGTTCAGAAAAGTACATCACTTTACTGTATTGCATCCTTTAAAACCAGAAAAAGACACCACTTGTGTCATATCACGATATTACGATATCCAAAATCTAAGACGATATCTAGTCTCATATCACGATATCGATATAATATTGATATATTGCCCAGCCCTACAACAGAGAATAAACAGACACTTAAAAAACTCAATTCACAATAGACACAACACAGACATTTACCACATAATACAGACGATCCCAGTACAAGTATAACACTTAACGAATAATCAACAATCATATGTTATAGACAGTGGTTCCTTACTTTCTTGAAGATGGTGACAGAATGCGACAATTTCAAGTTTTCAGCAAGCTTGTTCCAGATCTGCGGTCCCCTACACACTACACTCAGGCTCGTGCACTTCAGCCTTCATGCACGAGCCTGAGTAGCTCGAGCCTGCACGAGCCTGTAGTGTGTAGAGCCTGAGGGTACACAGGCATGTATATGCACAGAGATTATTGCCAGGGATCTGTGCCACACCACTATCTATGCATGCGTGTTTTGAAAATGCAAGCTGAAGTTTATAGTGGTAATAATAGTACCACTGTGACATGCCTCTAGCCATGTTAAATTATGTCTTTTTTTACCCATTAATTAATATTTTGGTGGCATATGTGAGAAAATCAGTAAAAATGTCCATGTGAATATCCATTTAAACTTCTGCTTTGTGTTTGAACAGCTGTTACGAGTCAATTTAGTGTTTATTCTGACTATTTGTTGAGTTTTTTGTAGCTAACTGCACAGAAGAAACACATTGACAACAGACGATGAATCATGTCCTTTGCGATGTTGAAGAAAAGCAACCTTCTTGCTGTGAGGCTGTGGTGTTGTCTGAACCAAAATGTCAGAACATTGTCAAATAGAACTTGCAAGCCACTTAATTATTTCCACGTACCCCCTCAGTGCCTTGTTACCTCTGTTTTTGACTCTGTTGCTGTGTGTTGTAACCTGTATGTCACAAATACCTCAGTCAGTTCAGCTCCTCGTACTAAACTTGAGTTACACCACTGGGATTAATGTTGATTCCTTTCTGCCTTATGTGATGTAGGCACCATGGTCGACTGGTTCAGAGTGTGTAGCCAAGTACAACTTCCAGACTGCCAACGAACAGGACCTGCCTTTCTGTAAAGGAGATGTACTGACCATCATCGGAGCCACCCGGGTAATTAGGCAGATGGCTCGGAATATGTTGGAAATGTTGCACATTGTACTAAATTAGCACTCAAAGCTGCTGTCCTGGCCAAATGACCATTATTTAAAGAATGAGCCAAGAGTTAATTCTTCAAAAGGTTTTAATGTACTTCTTCATGAGGTTGTACAGTAAGGCCGATATTATATACATGTAGAAAGTATCTGTTTCCCCAGTTAATGATCATGTACTGAATACTGGAAATTTGCAATTGCAATATTAAAATAAAAAGTGTCTACAGGACTGTCACACAAACGGTACCATTCTCAACCCACTTAATATTAATTAATTCAATTAATGGCACCTCCAGAAGGCTCAATACTTGCTTTCCCACAACCCACCTCAGCACCAGCACAGCTAAAGTTCCCTCTACTGTTCTTCATATTACACTTTTGTTATGTCTCAGAAAGCAACTTATATTAATGATTCCAGGGTAAAAGGACAGCTTCTTCTTCTAGCTTGAAATACCCAATGCAGCAGTTTAATTTAACTGAAATGGTCTAGCCAACAATAGCACTAGTAACTGAAAGCCATGTGTAATGTCTTTATTTTTTTGTATTTAATTTAAATTGGATTATGGACCAATAGTTAAAGTGTTAAAGACAACCAAGAGCTCACCCCCTAATTCTGATATCCTAAAAGGTTAATGTATCAACTGGTATGCTGCTAACAATTGCAGTCATGCATTAGCGAAATATACTGTACGTCGACTAGAGCTGCACTTTTCAAAATCGCAATATGAACTAGTGCAATATCCAAATCGCAGGGGGGCACAATATTTGTTAAAGGCAATATATTATGTGTCATACTATTCTAAAATAAAGTATTGTGGTGCTGCAGACATCCCGGCCTACAAATCATATCCTACAGACTAAAGAAAATATCTTTGTTTGGTACAGATCCTCACAAAAAAGTCGCTCTTCAATCATTTATTTTTATTTTTCAATGAAAATGAGAATAATGATACAAAAATGATCATTCCCCTCCAATATCATGAATCATATTGCAATCGCAATATCTGTCCAAATAATCACAATTAGATATTTTCCTGATTTCGTGCAGCCCTAACGTCGACAAGGAAAAAAAAAAAAAAAAAAAAGAGCTACATGATGCAGTACAATATATCGGCATGCAATAAACCTGAGATCCCAGTGAACATAATTCCATCAAATAGCTTTGTAGCCCCAGTCAGTGGCTTTCCTTTCACCTAGAGGCACTCTCTGGCTCCTGGCTCAGATATACAGCAGCCATCACTACCTCCAACAACCTATGCCCACAAATATCTTATTGAAACAGTGGTCTTAAAGTGGATCCTCACCTACAGAATGACTTCGTAGCTTACGTCAGTTATTAGCACCAGTATTAAGGTTGTGTTGTCGTGTGTTCGGCTGTTTCAGGATCCCAACTGGTACAGAGCAAGAAACACAGTGGGCAGAGAGGGCACCATCCCGGCTAACTATGTCCAGAAAAGGGAAGGAGTCAAGTCGGGAGGGAAGCTCAGTCTTATGCCGTAAGTATCAGAGGGGTAATGAAGGAGAAACCCTGTGTGTGTGTGTGGGTGTGTGGGTGTGTGGGTGTGTGGGTGTGTGGGTGTGTGGGTGTGTGTGGGTGTGTGGGTGTGTGGGTGTGGGTGTTTTCTTGGATGTCTCATGTATTCATTTAGAAACATACATGTATACACACACACACTCAAGCATTATGTTTGAAATATAAATAGTACACGGTTATTGTGTTCACACATTAACAACGGTTTGCCATTTGTTCAGATAACTGTAGAATGTTAACAGTATTTTGAAAAGAACGTTCTAGGAAAGCAATGATACGTAATGCCAAAGTAAATACGACGACATGCAGCAGTAATCAAAAAAAAAAATGTAGCCCTAGTTTTGAGTCTTGTACAGCTTTGCCACATGTGCTCTCTTTCCTTTTTTTAAGTGTGTGAACAAGTTGTCGTACCCCCGGTCACTTCTGTTCCCCGCAGCGAGGGAAAATGTAGTGTTGATTTCAAAAGTCAGGCAAAGCATCAAAAGATGGAAATTCCCTCTGTTGCAGTCTTTTGGTTTGTACTGTGTCTTCTCTTGTCTGTGTCTGACTACCACAGAGGTCAGGACCAGCTGTGCACTACATTTGAATCGGGCTCTTTGAAATGAAAAAGAGGAAAACATAATGCGAGGCATATGCAAATGAAGCGAGACAGGAAAGCCGAGAGCATACAGGCTACCGCAGTATCGTCACATACAGTAACTATCAGATCAGTCATCTGAAGGCTGACAAAGCTTTTGTG
The DNA here is from genome assembly GCF_008315115.2 of Sander lucioperca. Lineage (NCBI taxonomy): Eukaryota > Metazoa > Chordata > Actinopteri > Perciformes > Percidae > Sander > Sander lucioperca. The sequence goes on from NC_050175.1 coordinate 9,408,226, forward strand.
TACATCCTTCAAATGATAACATACAAGTATTCAAACTTCACAGATTAGTAAAAGGAGTTTTTCATTTCAGTGTTTCAGAGATGTGAGAAAATGTCAAATTATAACAAGGGGATAGTCACCATCACCATCAATTCTATTGAAATGAATATAGCAGCATTTGTAAAGTCAGACCCAATCTTTAAACATATTTATTTAAGCGTGTCCAAACTTTTGACTGGTATTGTATATCGGCGTTTCTAGTGTTGTGCTTTTACAGAACAGTCTGTGTTGTTTTTGATCGCCCCTCTTGTTTTCCTAAAAGACACGTGCATCTTGAGAATATTTGGGGCTGTCTTGTGTGACTAAGATGACCCATCCTTGCATTATAATCCCAGGATGAAGTCCATATACCCTAAAGCATTTTAGACAAGGATCCCTTAACTGAAAGAGAGATGGAGCAGGGACCACCTACTACATGTATTGTATTAAATGTAGTTGCATATTAAACTGGGCCTACAATAACATGTAGGGTGGCCTAGAGCCTTTATGCATACTGTTTTGCATAAAATACTAAGCTGTTAAAATAGCCTAATAATTGTTGGCATGATTTTTTATAAATCATGTTTTAATGTTAAACATGTGGAACAGTGAATCCTTAGGATGAACTGTATATTTGGATGGCCTTAGTGACTACCTTATCTATAGGCCACTAAGCAGTGGGGATTTATATCTGCTAATAATATGTTGGATGGCCCCCCTGCAATGACTCCGAGGACCCCCTGTTGAAGATCACTGCCCTAAAGGGAGTGTGCTCTCTAGGGTTGGGTACCGTTTGGATTTTTACGATTCCGATGCCAAACCGGTACTTTTAAAACGATTCCGATTCCTAACCGATTCCTAAACCGTTTCTTGAAAAACTGAAAAATGACATCAAAGAAAGGCTCTTTTATGGAGTTTTTTTTAAAATTGAAAATTATTTAAATTTCACAATATATTAACGTTTTAAAGTACTTAAATATATAATAAGTAAACCTAAGTCACCTAATAATAATAATACTAATGTATACTTTATTAATCCCGCAAGGGGAAATTACAATACCTAACACATAACTACAATAATTTAAGAAATAACAGTTACACTATTAACAAGTAAGAACTAAATAAATGTTGCTGAGTTGGTATGCCAACCAGTTTCAAACTTTAGCAGTTCTTTTGCAGAAAAATGACCATATTTTCCTTCTCTGGTGAGATACTACACCTCTCCTGACTTATGGCATGTCCTGCACAGGAGAAAACTCTCTCAGGTGGTGTCCAAGAGGCCTGTACACACAGGTATGAGTTTGAAAGGGCAGACAATACCACCCGGCTACAGGGTCTTGTCCTGAACGATAGACTAGCAGAGCGTAATATGTTTACTAGCGATCACGTGCAGTGAATGGTTAATATGCCTTTACGTCCGTTTTGGTGAGCCCAGAGGGAAAATATGCCATTTAAAAAGTAGCCTACATTTACGATAGCTAGCGGTAGACTACAAAGAAAGTGTGATATTTTTATGTCCGTTTCGGAGCGTGTACAAAAAGCCGTCTATCAGCTGTGATTGTAGAGTGCACGTCGGGGGAATAGCGCGGACACGCGCTTCACACCGCGAGTCGCAAGCGGGCACGTGCGCCACTCGGCGTAAAAGGGAGAAAGAAAAAAGAATCTGCCGCTGTCTGGAGCGACAGAGGGAAAATATTTTAGTCAGAACCGAAATTTGCGTTCTAATCCGGTCCGAATACTACCGTTTGCGTAGGAACCGGTTCCATAGTGGAAAAACAGAGATCAGTCATAAGCATGTTAGTCTTTAGTTCAACTGTGCTTATAGAGTTGATGGTATGCCGCTGTAACATCCTGTTGGTACTGCAGGAAACATTTAAATAGACTTTGTCTCACTTCATCAACTGCTGCTGAAAGCGTTAACCTCTCCTTTTACCACCACTCATTCTACATGTCGGCACCAGTTTGAACATGGTCATAGGGTCACCCAACTCTGGCATGTTGCAGTCTGTGTGGTCTGAAGAGGCCCAGCAGTAACTTTAAATTAGCCTTGTGCAGCTATGAGGGCTTTGCAAACACACAACAACAATAGCATGAGCTGCTAAACTCCAATGCTAGCTCCTACTTTGCTGTAGCTCTGGTTATTTTTTAACTTTTTATCTCATAAATGTTTTTCTTTAATGAGAAAGAGCACAAAGGATATTAACTGTTGATTGCCGCCATCAGTCAACTCATTTCCATTTTCACATTCATTTTACTTTGATTTCACTTAATGGAATGAACAGACACCCAAACATTTTGCATGGTTACTCTTGCTGCCCTCATGTCCCTTCTGCTGCCCTTGACATCACTGCATAGTTAAGTGTTTTTTTTTTTTCCAAAACGCTCAAGCCATCAGAAGCCGTCGGTCTGGAGCCCACAGGGACTTGTTGATTTAGATGTGAATCACTAACAGATGTCTCAGAGAAGACCTCTCCCTCTCTTCTGGGTTACATAAGGGTTCAGCTGTGGTCCTCTGTCCCCATTCGCGCCCTGACTGATTGATACTCAGCAGTAGATGCAGTCCTCGCCTTACTTGCATCTAACAGCTTGTTCTCTCTGCTGCCACCATGTGGCCGCCACTTATAACAACACCTACCCTAAAGAAAGGTAGTGTGTTCGACCCTGCTGCCCTACTTCCTCCTTCCCTGTTGTTGTTCCAACAAGTTGATTACCACATGTTTATGTCTTTAAAAAAAGAAATCGGTATGACGTTATGGATGAAAACTGCAGTTTATTGCTGCGGACAGAAGAGCGTGTGTGTCCACCGAAGGGCTATGTGTGTCTCTGGGCCGTCCACGCTCGGCGCCTGCTCTCGGATTAGTGGGAGTTAAGGAGCTGCTGTCCATCGGAGAAGCTGCCTGCACTGATCTAATCAACTCAACCCGTATTAAGCTGCTTTGCCACAAGGGCCTCTGTTGTCTTAGTAGGAGGAGGGAGTGACAGAGGCAGCCACGGGAAAGCAGGCTAAATCAATTATAGCCGTTGATTACCACCTCTTCACCAGCCAAGATGGATAGAGAGAGCCTGTAGGCTGCTACTGTTTGCAGCTAATATGACCTTTCACACAAGGAGTGACATAAATCGATGGGATACGGTAGGACCCCGGGTGTGTATACAGGCAGAAGATAAGTGATATCCAAATCCTTACAATTCTGTCATAGTCTCAACTGTATTTTATTGGAAAATCTAAGATACTTTACACTAAGGCTGGGCAATATATTGATATATCGATATCGTGATATTAGAGTAGATAGCGTCTTAGATTTTGGATATCGTAATATGAAAATAAGTGTTGTCTTTTCCTGGTTTTAAATGTTGAATTACAGTAAAGTGATGTAAATTTCTGAATTTATCAGACTGTTCTAGCTGTTCTTTTGTTTGCATTTAACCAGAAAGTCATTATATCCACATTATTGATGATTATTTATCTAAAATGTGAAGATATTTGATTAAAGCACCAATTGTCAACGCTACAATATCGTCACAATATCGACATCAAGGTATTTGGTCAAGAATATCGTGATATCTGATTATGGCCCAGCCCTACTTTACACTTGAACATTTGCAGATCACAGGTTACAATCACTTTTCTGTTTAATACCCATACCAATAAACCCAACGACAGGGAAGATTATTTATGTGCATAGAAGATTTGTAAAGAGCAGCGGATGACAAAATCCTGGTTATGATCAGGTTTTTGGAGTATCCCAGATATGTGCATTACACATGTAAACACTTTATCCTAGTTTCTGACTATTCTCAGCCATGTTTGCTGGTGCGTCCTCAATGCAAGATACAAAGCAGTTGGTCTGTAATATAAAAAATATGATTAATGATGATCAACTCGCTGAAAGGGAAAGTCTGATTTGGCAATGCAGGTTGTGAAATTTGTTGTCGTTGTAGTTTTCCATCACCGGTGTTCAGATATAGAAGCATCAAGCAGATTAATAAATGCAGCGGCGTTCAGACACCCAGGAAACAAACTGTGTTCATGTTTGAAGTAACTCAATACATAAGAGGCTGAAATGTTAAGGAATCAGGACAACTGCAAGCAGACCATCAGAAGCAGGGGCATAGAGCCAGCAAAGCAAGAGCTTTATTTGTTCTCAGAACACGTTAAAGCCAGCACAACTCTGAACAGCTTTTTTATCCCTGCCTGAGTTAAAAATAAAGTAATTCATAGTCAGTTCATCTCTTGGTCCCAGACCTCAGCCAGGAGTGGGTGACTTAGTTCTATCCTACCCACCACCTCGTCTGACCACTCATTGCATTTTCCTGTTATTGACTCTACCTTAGTGTGTGTGTGTGTGTGTGTGTGTGTGTGTCATGTTTCCTGTTGTTTGGGTTCATGTACTTTCTCACTACTGACTCCTGGAGTCGAGACGACCCCACCCCTGCTCCGCCCGAGCCCAACTGACTGCAAGTGCTGCTGCTGGCTTCCCATTACCGGCACACTTTTTTTTTTCTTCACTTCTCATTTCAGAGGAGGGCTGTGGGCCGTGATACATGGAAGTGGATCCTTCTGTCGGTTTGAAGTTGCAAACGAGCAAAGCAGGCGTAGTGAAAAATGACTTGTGATCTGGTGTAGGAAGGAACTGTAGAAGGATTTAGGCCTATTTGGTGTTGTTAGCACTGACATAGAGCAGATGAGGATTTCAGTTCTTTTCCACATGTGGTATCTCTGTACATGGATCAGACTCGTCTTTTAATAGACAACAATTGTTACATCAACTTGTGTGTGTGTGTGTGTCTGTGTGTGTCTGTGTGTGTCTGTGTGTGTCTGTGTCTGTGTGGGCATGCAAACATTACATGTCAGTTTTGGAATCTCAAACAATCTCCTGACCAGTTTTTCTCTTTCTTTCCCTAATCTTTCCTCACTTTCTTTGTCCCTGTCATATTTTGATGTCTGATTCACTGTCTCCTCCTTCTTAACTCTTTCTCCTTTCACTTTTTCTACCCCTTCATTTATTGTTCTCCTTCACACTGTCTCTCCATTGTCGTTCCTTATTTTTCCCCCTCGTCTTGTCATTGATTTTCTGCCCGTCTTCCCTCCTCGTAGATGGTTTCATGGGAAGATAACTCGGGAGCAGGCCGAGCGGCTCCTCTACCCTCCAGAGACGGGCTTGTTCCTGGTGAGGGAGAGCACCAACTATCCCGGCGATTACACCCTGTGCGTCAGCTGCGACGGCAAGGTGGAGCATTACCGCATCATCTACCACAACGGCAAGCTCACCATTGACGAGGAGGAGTACTTTGAGAACCTCATGCAGCTGGTTGAGGTGAGGGACAGCGGAGAACATTGCTGCCATTTCCTATTTATTTTTGTTTTCATCACATAATACCCTTTATACCTAGCCTGACATGGTCATACTCGGACCTTGAATGTTGTGGGTGGGGCTAAGTTCGGCTGGCATCCAGGCTACTTTATACCCTTAATACACTTGGCTTTCTGTCTGGCAGATGAAAAGGATAATTGGCCACTTATTATCAGTGCCAATAGGTTGGTTTGTCTTTAAACTTACAAATAGTGAGGACTGAAAGTGTTCCGCTGAAACAAGAGCGTGTAAAGAGAGTTATTTGTAAGGAAATGAAACCTTTGACCACTGACATTCAAAATGTCCAAATATTGCATCCTCCTCATAACTTAGTCCCTGGAGACCTCTGAGTCAAATAGTTTTACCAGCACATATTTTGGACTGTTTTGGCTCCACAATGTGAATGTCATATATGTGTGTTAGGGCTGCACGATTTAGAAAATGTCACGATTCGATATCGATTTTTAGGCTCAAGATTCGATTCAAAATCGATTTTCGATTCAAAAACGATTCACAGTATGTAAATGTAGTTACTTTTCCTATGTGATTGCAGTAGAAACACAACAAATTAATTGTAGTTTGATATTACTTTATATGTCTTCATACAAAAATAAAAACTTTTGCAACTAAAAACTGCAAAGTGCCAAGCTTTGGCCAGCTTTCAAATACATTTAATTTAAGTACAAAATCAAACTGTTTGCGCCGACTAAACTACTTTTGCTGCACTCGTTCTTCTTTTGATTATAAAAAGTGCCCAGGCGTCAGTGTGAATTCGACACAGCGGCATCTATGGGAATGGCGAGCTAAACTCATTTCAGGACAATAGTATACACGCCATTACAAAACGGAGAAGAAAAAAAAATATATGAATCGATTTTGTATCGGTAGAGCTTGAATCGCGAATTTTTTGCACACCCCTAATGTATGTAACACTCGCCTGCTCTAACAAAGGTGGGGATGCAATTCTAAAAAGTGGCGATCAGATCTTAAATGTATTGAAAAGGTCCTAAAAAAGGTCTTAAAATGTATTAAATTTAACTTCAGGATTCCTGCAAATACCCTGTACCTGTAGATACCTCCCCCAAAAGTTATGTCATCAACTTTGCATTGTTTCTCACTTTGTTTCAGGTAGTGTTTATGTTGTCAAAATGATCTCTTGGATCACTTCTCGTTGTCAATCGGACAGTGTAGTGAAGCCATTAAGGTCTGTTTTATAAGTCCATATCTGCCAATTTCTGTATATATGTATGATCTTATGAGATTTGGAATCCATCTTACAACTTTATGTCAGTATTTAGTAGAGGTGGGAATCACCAGAGGCCTCACGATACGATATCATCACGATACTTGCCTGATATTGCGATTTTTTCCAACTTCAAATTTTTCCCCAATTTCAAATGATGTCCCCTAAAGGAAACTTTGTAAACATCTGTTTTATCTAAAAAGATAAATTTCTCAGTTTGTTCATCTCACTTCAATTTTATTTCTGCAAAATGGGATTGTCAAGCAGACAACCTGACAAACACATATATATAATAATAGATTGATACTTGGCGTCTGTGTATCGATACAGTATTGCCACGGAAAATATCACGATACTATGCTGTATTTTTTTTTTTTTCCCCCCACCCCTAGTATTTAGTGAAATTAGTGAAATTTGATTGATCAATCATGATTACATAACTCTGTGAACCCAAGACCCACACACACGCACATTCTGCATCCCCATGGCGTTTCTCTAAAAATCTGACTCGAGTACATGTTCTCATTCTTCGAAAAGCTGTCTGATCCTCTCCCTCCCTGCCTGTTATCTGAAAGCCGGTTCAATAAAAGGACATAGTGTGGAGAGGGGAAGACAGGAGGCAAGATGGCAGAGGGTAGGAGAGAGAAAGAGAGAGGTCTTTCATCCTCTCGGATAAAGAGAAGAGCTGGATTGGCGGCTATCACACTTTTAATTGGACCTCATCTCTTTGCCTCGCGGGGCGTTGGAAGCGGACGACAGGAATGTGCCAGCTGGCGCTGGGACCATCTACATCCCCAGTGCATTCTTGTTATCAGCCACCCACAATCTAGCTATCTCTCTATCCTTCTCTCACTCTCTTGTTCACACCCTCCAGGCTTGGTTCTGCCTCCACTTCCTTTCTCCACCTCCCTCCCTCCTTCTCTCTCTATCTCTTTGTGTTTCCTCTTGTATACCTGGCATATTGATTTCTTTCCTCCTCTCTTTGTTTTCCATCTCAAACTCTTCATCTGCCTTCCCTCCATACGTTTCTCTCTCTCTCTCAATCTCACTATGTCTTTATCCTCTCCACTGTCTGCATTCCCCTGTGTCTTCTCTTTCTCTCTATAATAGGCTATGAGAGGATGCCTAACATTCTTGTGTGTTTATCCGGCTTGCTCACTGTTTCCCTCCTCTGCCTGCCCTGCTCTTATTGGCCTGGCACAGCAGACTTCACACACACACACACACACACACACACACACACACACACACACACACACACACGCATATATACATCTTTCTGTCAATCACACCATCCACAGTGATGGTATGTATGTCAATCACATGTATGCTGTACTGCTGAAGTGAAACAAAGATGGCTCCATGTGTTATTGACCAGGGTGTAACGGCCCGTTTTGTATTTTTACTCTGTGATTACTCCCTTCTGCGTTAATTACATATGGGAAGATCTTGATTTATCCAGCACCATTGTGCACTAAAAATGCATTTCCATGCAATAAAGACTGAATTTAAGTAATTGTAATGTGTTAAACAACTACAGAGTTTTTCAAGATATCGAAATCACTGCACATGTCACAAATGACACAGCTACATAACTGAAGAAAATCCAAATGTGTGTTATTGTATAAACATGTATAGAGAGGGTGGTTGTGGCTGTATATGTGAGCGTCAGTGCTGAATAATGTAGGGGAGTGGACCCCTCCTTCACCATGCTGCCCCCTTGTGGTTGCCACAGTAACTTACACTCCTTGGTCAATTCGCCATGCTGCAGTTGTATAACATTGTTTTGGTTGTCCATGGGGTAGCTCCTTCTTTTGCTCTATTAAGTTAGTGGTCACACAGAGGTTTGATGACCCATGTTTGTTAGCAAGACACTGATTCACAGTTTGTCTTACACATTTGAATTTCACCAAAATGGGACATCTGCATTGATAATGCCAGTGTCTATCCTTAATTTCATAATAATGAGCAGATATTGACAAGTTGTTTGGTTGGCTGTGTATCTGGGGGTCCAAGATCAGATGCATTGACCTCTCTCACACCCACACACTCCTCCTCCTCCTCCTCTTCCTGCTGCTGGTTCCCACAATAACCTTCACAGCTCCCAGCAGGGTAGCTTCTTTAGAGCCGTCTTCAGATGCCTGACACATACTGTCAGTCTTCAGCAGAGGTTCATTCATTCCAAAAGACTGATCCTGTCACCTCAGTCGATGTATGATTGCAGTGCAGATGCAGTGGGTTTCAGTGAATTGCGTTTATTCTGTTCATGGTTGTGTATAATAAAAATTAGCTTTCTATGATTATCTAAACCATCCTTATCCGATGAGGTAATTGCCAAACTCTTCACATAAATTGAAAGAACTTAACCACTGCCAAATTGTTAGGGTGCATGGGCTTGATGTCATTATAAATTATGTTATACGTTTTCCTTTTTATTTTTAAATGTGTCCATCAAACCCTTATTCAGCTCATTAGAGGAGCACAGTGCTTAAATAAGCGGTGCTTCTGCAGTGGCACCTCAGTTTGTTGATGCTGTCATTTCTTCAACAACACATCCTCGCCTCCTCCGATGGTGGAATATACCTCCTGTTCCAGTCAAAGCAGTAGAAGTAGCCCCGAAACTTCAGTCAAACAGCTTATCTCATACCCTCTTCCCTTACACATGCTCATATACTGTGTCCATTCTACTTATCGCCTCTTATTTTATTTTCTTCTTTTGTACGGAAATGAGGCAGGGATTCCCTCAAGACAACCATCCTCCTCTTTAGCATTGATGCAAAGCATTGGTGAAGGCAAACACCACTGTTATCCCATACATATTAAATTGACGGAGCCCCCCTGCATATCAACTCTTAGCCGGAATCTTCTTTTCATCCCCACCTTCATGTTCCTCTGTAGAGCATTGTTGGAAACATCAGCCTCACTTTTGTTTTGCATATCAAAAGCTTGTACACAGATTCACCAATCAGATTTCATCTTTGAAAATCAGTCCTTGATCATACAACTATGTCTAAGATGGGAGAGTGAGAATGAACTATTACAGTACATACTGACGACTGTTAAACATTAGATTTATGAAAAGTCAGAATGAAAAATAGCAGCCTGGATTTTTATTGTAATTTCTAACACTTGCATAATGACGTTTGTCTTTACATTTTGAAAATGCATTTCATTCTCTCTGACTCTGTCCCCAGCATTACACCAAAGATGCCGATGGCCTTTGCACCCGGCTGATTAAACCCAAGTTGATGGAGGGAACAGTGGCAGCACAGGACGAGTTCTCCAGGAGTAAGGACACACTGAGCTCATTACACTGCTCTACAGGGACACTGGCACCAATGCACACGGGGACATCATTGTGTTTATATACTGTCACGTTAACCTCCCAAGCATACAGTCTGTGGCACATGCACAGTGTGCAGACAAAGCCAGCATCGCCTACAAGAACCCGCTATCATCCTCGTCCTAATAGCATTAATCAACAGAGGGTAATTAATCTCTGTGTGTCTGGGGACGACTGCTTGGCTTCACCAGTTCCCGAGGTCAATCGGCGTCTTCCTCCACCTCTATCACACTTCATTCCTCTTCATGTACCCATCTGACCCGGATCAAGGCTGATTTATGCTTTTGCGTTAAATCAACCCCTTGGGTGCGTACGTAGGTACGTGGAGTAGAGCTGTAATCGGGCTTTAAAAGTAAGGCCCGAACAGAATTCGGCCCGAGCCCGACGAGAACATTTTGATTGACAGCTTTTTAAAAGCCCAAACTCGTTTACAGCCCGACATTATTCAAAGGTGCACACGCACACAGCTCTTTTGCCTTTTGTCAAGAATGAGTCATTTATACATTTTTTAACACATGCTTTCTTTGCCGGTGCAACCAAAACGTAATCACCAGAGGCCAGCCTCCGTTCCACCTCCTCAGCATCCATTTTTGCGCTAATTGAAACGCATCACCTGACTGCTCATTTACTGCGCAAGCCCGAGCCCGTGTAAAATGATAGAAATTAAGACCGTCGGATTCGGGCAAAGATCTTCAGTGGAGATATCGACCATACGTCAGACCCTACGCTGTAGCCTGACGTGCACCTCTGAAAAAATTTAACTAAACTTAGTGGCCAACGCATGTAGTGGCGAAGCACGTCGCTCAGCTATGTCTTGGTAGCGTTGCATTTCCCCCTACTCATTTCTGGGTTCTCCTTCTCCATAAACAACATGAAATCAAGGAGAGGGTTAACTTTTCCATCTACAGCTTTCCGACTACGGTCAGAAAGCACAGGGGAGATACTTTGTTTCTTCCACTACGCCTCTAGAGTCGGTGCTCGCTCCGAAGCTAATCTCTGTCACTCTCTCACTCGTTCTACCACACACTCCCCACTCACACACACACATGCCGGCCCTTCTATTCTCTTAAAGAGATCGACACACACACACACCAACGCACAAGTATAAACATTAGGCCACTTACGTAGGCTGCGTTGAAAGCTCTGGGTGGAGCCTCCGCACAACCATAAAACAGCTTTCACTCTTACACCAGAGAACTGGAAAATGGTAAATGTTCGAATAAATCAGCACTTTTTTACTAAGAACAGATAAATCATTTAGAAAGAAGAACTCTTATTCTGACCAAAAGATACATGTGAAACTCGCTAATGAAAATGTAATGTTTTCTAAATAGTACAGTAGTTCTGGTTCTTTGATGTAAACATTTTACAAAATTGTATAAATGTGCTGTGGTGACAATAAATACAATATTAGGGTTTTTGTTAATGCATGCTTTTCCCTGAGTGTTTTACATTTATGTTATTGGACCTATAGCATGATTGAAGAAGAAGACATACTTTCTTAATCCTGCAAGGGGAGATTCCCTTTTTTTTGCTCTGTTGTTAGTTATTACACACATTACACACAGGCCTGAAATACACACACGTGCCCAGGACCTATACGTGCACAAATGGAGAGTTGTCAGAGTAGTTGCCTGTGAAGTCTGCTAAGTGTTCTCTGTCCTCTCTTGGCAGGTGGCTGGGCCTTGAGCAGAAAAGAGCTGAAGCTCCTTCAGACCATTGGCAAAGGGGAGTTTGGAGGTGAGGGATTAATTTCACAAGGATCTCTGCATCATTGAATTTCAAACATCAGAGCCATAATAACTTGAGACTAAGATCGCCTAAAACTTTGCCCTGCCTTTGTCCGCGTCAGATGTGATGGTAGGAGACTACAGAGGGACCAAGGTAGCGGTCAAGTGCATCAAAAATGACGCCACAGCGCAGGCTTTCATCGCAGAGGCCTCTGTCATGACGTAAGATCCTCCAACTTTTGCTTTTTGTGTGTACGCACACAGGCACACCTTTCTCTTTTGCTTTCTATCACAGGTTACTTTTTCATTATTTTTTGGGATGTGGACAGGCAGGAGTCCACAAGTTCATGTTTCCAGCACACTAACACTTGATTTTGTTTCTGCTTCTGTATTGCTTTGTACAGGCAACTGAGGCACAACAACCTGGTGCAGTTGCTGGGGGTAATTGTGGAGGAGAGGGGCAGTCTCTACATTGTCACAGAGTACATGGCAAAGGTTTGTTACAAGCCTTAACATGTTGAAAAAAAAACATGTATTATTATATTATAATAGTATTGGAAATACCGGTACGCACATATTTTTAAACTTTCTATTTGGTTTGTTTAATCCGCAAAACAAACAGCATTCCACATGTTAATTAGTGAGAGGTCAGATATACTGGAAGGTGGATTTGGTCACAGCCAGGCTAGCTGTTTCCCCCTGTTTCCAGTCTTTATGCTAAGCTAACTGACTGCTGGCAGTAGCTTTAAATTTACTGTACAGATATGAGAGTAGTAGCAACCTTGTCATCTAACTTTCAGCCAGAGTGTATTTCCCAAAAAAATGTGGAACTATTCCTTTTAATGTGACATGTGGAACCTAAAGTAGACATTACTACAATTTAAGTTAATAATAATAATAATAACCTAAATAGCAAATGAATAACAATGATTCATGTAAATACCAAAAGGCTTGACAAGACACTCCCATCCAGCTTTTAGCAACCTCAAAGTTTGAATTTGTAAATTGACATGCTCTAAAAAAGTTAAACATAGTTGTAACACAGTGTGTTCCCATGTAGCTCAGTTGAAGATACACCAACACTTTGTTTTTGACTGGAACCATCCATGCTTAAAATGTCCTCCTCCTCTGAACACAGGGCAGCCTAGTGGACTACCTGCGCTCCCGAGGACGGACCGTGCTCGGTGGAGACTGCTTACTCAAGTTCTCACTGTGAGTCCTCTTCATCTCTTTTCAAGTACATTTGTAGAAAATGCAAATGTTTGATCAGCCCAGCTCAAGGTCTAGAGCTAAACTGCTGCTCTTTAACTGTCAGGTTTTCAATAGAGTTTCAGAAGAACAGTTTCACGCTCTTGACTGGGAACATAAAAGAACCCTTTGTTTACACAAGCAACCATCATGCAGTTTGCCTTGATTAACGGCTGCTTTATCTGCAAGTCAAGTGTCTTAAGTATTCATTTACTTAACAGTCATTTAGCTGATGTAACCAGCACAACTTAAAATGAGTGCAACCATTACGTAAGTGTAAACACTCAGATCAGTGGGCATAAATGCAAGCATCCAAGTATTTCATGATCGAATGAACATGTTATGGCCCTGACGCACCAACCTGATAATCGGCCGTCGGATAGTCTAGCGAGGTCAGTGACTCGAGTCGATTTATGTGTGTTGTAGGAGCTGTCGGCCTTCATTTTGGCCGACCCGACTTGCTGGGTCGGAGGGTGGGCAGTCGGACTTACTAACCCGGAAATAGCAAGCGGGATGAGTGACAAATGCCTCTCAAAGTCTGACGAAAATCTTTTAAACTGACCTTTGTCGATCTGAAATGAAGACAGATTCAGCAACTGCATGGCCTATTTCTTGCTTAAAATGTTTTCAGAAACACGTTTCAGTGAACTATTTTCGTAAAATACGAGATTGTATTTCGAACAAGACGCCATTACTATCGGCCGGAGAAGCCAGACCCACGTGACGCGTTGTCATTTCCGGTTTTAATTTTTTGTGTTAGGTCGCATACGCGCAGAACGTACGCTCAAGGTGGCGTCGCTTCGGTGTGTTCCAAGGCACTTTTTGGACCAACTCGGGGAGCAGACTGATCAGTCCGACTGCCTTTTCTGCCGACGGTCAGCCGTCCGGTTGGTGTGTCAGGGGCTTTCGAGATGTGCGATGGGATTAGATTTTAACTGCGTGAACTTTAAACAAGTAAAGGAGGAAGATGTTGAGATATTTCCTGTCTTTTCTCCTCCACTTTCACCATCTTTTTTTTTTTCATTAATTACATTTGCACTGCAGTTGTCATACGTCATCTGGCAGGTCTTTTTTTTAATTTTTTTTTATTAAGGAGTAGATGCACACCTATGCGTTGTTATTCTCTCAATCATCATCTCTCCTGTCTGCCTGTATCACCCAGTGATGTGTGCGAGGCCATGGAGTACCTGGAGGCCAACAACTTTGTCCACAGAGACCTGGCAGCTCGTAACGTGCTGGTGTCTGACGACAACATCGCCAAGGTCAGCGACTTCGGCCTCACCAAGGAGGCCTCCTCCATACAGGACACTGCCAAGCTGCCCGTCAAATGGACCTCCCCCGAAGCACTAAGAGAGAAGGTGAGAGATGACAAGGGGTCGGACGGGTAGCAGACCTGAGCTAATGTGCTGTTGCTTTTCAGCTGCTTCACTTACATTTAATTTGAGTATCAGCGTAAGTAAGTTGTTGGACCACTCTTAAGCAGGGATGATAACTATATATATATTTTTTTTTTAAATTTGATACCAAAGTTGACACTGCTCTGACATCACATTTAGCAAGAAGCCGACAATCTGTACATGACCCGCAGGGCTCCAGACTAACTTTTTTCACTAGGAGCACAGTGGCCCCCAACTGAAAATTTTAGGGGCGCAACCAGAAAATTTAGGGGCACACACCGTAAATCAACATGCTAACCAAATATTCACATTTCTACTAATTTCCACTGTATTACTAATAAATACTTTGATAATAGATGCAGAAATTACAATGTGCTGTTTCAAATTCAGTGTCACTTTTGAAGATGCAACATAGGTTAACTGACAGCACCATCGTTGTCATGAAAAACAAAAAATATATATATACCAGCTCTAGTCTACAATTACAATGAATTCAACTTAAAATTAAACATGCATTGTTTAGGCTACTACTGAACCAATATTGGTACCGATACCTGAAATTTGGTTCCGTTACCCAACGGTACCTTTTTTTTGGTACTTTCCCTCTATAATTACAAAACCGTTATTTCAGTTGTAAAAATTATTGTCAAACCTATTTATCCTATGTACTTAGAACATTGTTATTTTATTAATTAAACAAAATCCTCCTCCCCCCAAAACCGTCCCTACAACCTATTAAATTGAATAATTATTCATTTCTTACTCACTGTAACTTTTAGTCTTGTATTTGTATATTCTTTTTTAGCCTGTTTTATTTTCATGACCGTTTTTAATTGCTCTTTAATGTTTCATGTAAAGCACTTTGAATTGCCTTGTTGCTGAAAGGTGCTGTAGAAATAAAGTTGCCTTGCCTTACAACCTCAGCCTGTCAGTCAGTCACCAGGGCCCAGAAACCACTGTTGTGCCTGCTTAGGAAGTGTAAAAGTCAACAGCACCGCGACCGCTTTCGGCTCTCCATTAATATCATATCGCAGCAAACGCTGTCTGCGTGAATTTTTGAAAAACTGTAACCACACTTGAAACCACTTCATCGGCATTTCCGTGACTCACTGTGACTTCAACAAAACTGCAGAGCCGACGTAGTTTGCACCGTCCGCAGCTATGCGTGTGTGTGTGTGTTTGTGTCAGAGCTCCGCTCTCTGTCAATTTTCAGAGAGGACAGATAAGCTTGAGCTTACGCGCTCTCAGGTACCGAAATTTCGACGTTTAACGTGTAAAAAAGGGGGCAAATTTACTGGTCGCACACTCTCAAATTTTGGTCGCAAAATGCGACCATTTGGTCGCAGTCTGGAGCCCTGACCCGTACAACAGGTCTGGATTACTTGTGAATTTCCTTTATATCTAAGAGAACATTCTAAGCACGAAAACAATTGGCGGATGCAACAAATTCTCGTAAATCATTCCTACGTGCCAATTAAGACCAAATGTGTTCGTCCAGGAGGTTCTTGCATGAGGCCCAATGTGTTTATAGAAAAGCTTTAACAGCTTTTATCTAATGTTTAGCTCCTGTTTTGTTTACCAGTTGAGATGGATTGGAATCCCATTCAGGACTTGGTTTGATAGCAGCAGCAGTTTGACTAAGAGACAGCCTGCTGCTCCTTATTCTCCACTTAAAATCTTTCAAATCTGGATGTGCACATGCTGTTTGGAGCCTACATGCTGATTCAACTCACTGAACACATTTGGTGTTACTTTTGTGTTTGTCGTACTATTCATGTTTCCGTACTTGAACTCCTGAAATAGTAATAACAAACCAAGACTCACTCCCTGAATGCCTTTATTTAATGTCTGAATTTGGGCTCCTTTTTTTTCCCCGACAGAGGTTTTCTACCAAGTCAGATGTCTGGAGTTATGGAATCCTACTTTGGGAGATCTACTCCTTTGGGCGCGTGCCTTACCCTAGAATTGTAAGTACCTGAGCACCAGACTTCTGTGGCTCCCTGAGGTCTGAGGTATACCAGCAGGTGGCAGGCTTCATCGCTGGGACCAGTGTTTATTTTTTTGTTGTACAGAATTAGTGAGATGTCTTGTACCTTCAGTGCTGACCTCAAAATAATTAGATTTGTGCCATTAGACTGCTGGAGCAGGTGATGAAAATGTGTACTGTATTATGAATGTAATTATTCCTACATGCTTCACCAGTAGTTACATATTTAGTAATTTGATGTTGTGAAGAATAACCTTTCCCTGGGATGTCGTGGTGGCAGTTGAGTCCCGTTGTCAGTTGCATAAGCTGAATATCAATCATCATGCAGAGAGTCCATGTCAACATCACTCTGTCTCTTGTCTCTCAGCCGTTGAAAGAGGTCGTGCCCCGGGTAGAGAAGGGATACAAGATGGACGCCCCGGACGGCTGCCCGCCCGTGGTGTACGACCTGATGAAGCAGTGCTGGACCCTGGACTCTGTTGTGCGGCCCTCCTTCCGCATGCTGAGGGAGAAGCTGCAGCATATCAGAGCCAAGGAGCTCTACCTGTGAAGAGGAGGCCCAGAGGGGGGTGACAGGGGGAGAGGAGGGGGTCGAGACACAGCCCAGCACAGCTGTAAAGTGGGGGGAGGAGGAGGAGGAGGAGGAGGAGAAGAAGAAGAAGAAGAGGGACCACAGCATCTTCCTCCTGCCTGCCTAGCCTGTTGACCTGTGAGACTGCCATACTGTGCCCCCTCCCCCAGCCGCCCTCTGCTTCCATACAAGGACTGTTTTCCTGTTTGTGTTGTATAGCTTTTGCCGGACACTTTCCTCTTCTCTTGATGGGCCACTGCTCTTTCCTCCTTCTATACCTGCCGCTGCTCACTCACTCTCTCTCTGTCTCTCTATCTCTGTCTCTCTATCTCCTTCTCTCTCTCTGTCTCTCTCCTCTCTTGGTCCAAGTTTCTCCTCTTCCTACTTGGAAGATCCTTTTTCTTATTTTTTTCCTCCCCTCCTCCTCTCCTGAACATGACATTAACTGGAGGGGAGGCTGGCCTTTTCCTCCACGTTTGTCAGGTGCTCTTTCTTCTTCTTCTACCCCCTCCCCCTCCATCATTCCCAGATCTCTGTATCACCTTGTGGCTCTGCATGAATTCAGCCCAGCTCTCTGTCATTCCATCCTTCCTTCCTTCCCTCCCCTCGGTGTGGTGTCAGGTGTGGGGCCTTCGCTCTGTGCTAAAGTGCCTCCAGTCTTCAGAGCTCCAGACTTCCCTCCAGCACGTCTTTCAACTGGACTGTTGTAGTTTTGATTTTTTTTATTACTTTTTTAAGAAATCTTTTTTTATTGCTTTCTTTTTTTTCAGGGAGGTTATCAAACCGTTTTTTGTTTTTTTTTCTAGTGCCGTCTCTTCCACCTCCACCTCCACCATCACCCCATCAGACTGGGATTTTTTTTTTTCACGTGTCCCTGAAGAGAGCGTGAACAGGAAGAGAGGATTTGGGGGCCAGTATCATGTTCGTCCTCAAACCAATACAGTCAAAGAAGTGGATGGGGGGGGGGAGGGGGGCAGGACAATAACAGGAGTCGGGGGAAAGGCAGTTCACAAACATGGTTGATTCATCATACATGGGCTTGTTTTTATATCAAAATATATTTAAAGGATTAAAAAAAAAAAAAAAAAAAAACAAGAAAAAACTGACTTTGGCAGAGAATAAAAAAGGAGGACTTTCAGAAGCCGGGAGTCCTTTGGCGTTGGAATGTTCAGCGTGTCTATGGACGCTGGGGTCGGGGTGGTGCATGCTGTGTGAGAGGCCTTGGGTTCAACTGTCAGTGCTTTCAATGTTCATTGTTTTATTATGCTATCATGATTATGAATAAATCATTCCATCTGAACAGTGTGGGAACACCTGCATCATTGTGTGTGTGTGTGTGTGTGTGTGTGTGTGTGTGTTCTTGTTCTTGTTAAACTATATTCGTGGGGTCCAAAAACCGGGAATACAGTGTACTTATGGGGTTCGGACAGCTTTGTGGGGCCAAAATGCTGGACCCCACAACTTTAACGGGCTGTTTGAGGGTTAAGACTTGGTTTTAAGATTAGGGTTAGAATTAGGTTATGGTTAGGGTGAGGGTAAGGGTTAAGGTTAGGCATTTAGTTGTAATGGTTAAGGTTAGGGTAAGGGGCTAGGGAATGCATTATGTCAATGACGGGTCTCCACAAAGATAGGAAACGCTGTGTGTGTGTGTGTGTGTGTGTGTGTGTGTGTGTGTGTGTGTGTGTTCCGAATGCACAGTGCCCTAGGGTTTAACACACTGGATTTTCAAATAACATATTATATCCCCTTAAGTATTAGATTTTCTTGGCCCATCCACGTTTGAAAATGGAGACCATAAGAACACTTCAAACTACAACATGGTTTGCAGCCTTTTCGAGATCAGAATGGATGGAATGCAAATGCTAGAGGATAGGTTCACAGTTTGTTTTTTTAAAAATAATAATCACATGCCCATATGTACATGAAATCGTTTTTGGTCGCTGTAATCATTTCTCCTGTTCATTCTCGCCATGCAGAGATTCCTTACCAATGTGATCCTAATGGAAAAAATTGGGAGGGAGGACAAAATCTACAGTCCTGGTTTGAGGGAATTTGAACAAACATTTAATTTTGAATGCAGTTTTGCACCAAGCAAGAATTGTAGATTTCCCCCCCTTTGGGGTTTGAGATGTCTGTCATTACACCTATTTTCTCAACAGGTTTTCTCTTATTTATAAAACGCTGACTAGTTTTTAGCGTCCCTGTCCCCTTGAATCACATCAAACAGCCTGAAAAGAGAAAACTAACTATTCAGCAGCACTTCATGAACAATCTGTGAAGAGGATCACAAGACAAAGTGACTGTGAACTGATGCTCTAAAGAAGTGCGTCTCGCCTGTCTCAAAGCCCAATCTCTTTACAGATGTGCAGCTAAAAATAAATCCTCCTGTGACGATCTTTTGATAGCAGAAGTGCCATTAACAGGTGGTGGAGTGTGAATGAGTGTTGGTGTTATGTCAGCTGAGCAGTTCACAGTGGTTAACATGATGCTGGATTCAACTGTCTGTGCCCTGTGTGCTCTGCTCTTTGGAGGGTGTCCACTCGCCCCCAGTGTAACTTACAGGGTGGGATGAGAGCGGAAATCTTTTAGTCTCGCTGAATTTGTGTTGTGCTTCCACTTTAACTCATTCAAATGTCATTTGTCATTTCTTACTTTGCCCAAACCCTGCATCTTCTGCTGCTGCAGCAAACAAGTGTTTGTGGACGGGAATTCATGTGATTCCTAGGAATCTTAATGACCGTGACAGGGCGGTAACAATGGGCTGGTTACGTAAGCAAGGCAGTTTGTGCTCATGGCCAAGGCTGTGATGCTGTCAGGACCTATCACGCCAGCTCCAATTTGCCATCCTGCTACGGCCGCACGAGACGGGCCTGCCGCAGAGGTCCCTTCTCTTCCCCCTCCACACTCAGCTTGTCTCCTCGGCTCACTGGCAAAAAGTACAGCTCATTAGCCGATTGGGGGAACATTTTTGGATGTCGCCTGACTGCCAGAAATCACCACCGGGAGGCATAGTATAGTCTGAGTTCCCAAGGGAGCTGAAAAGGAGCAACACAGAGCTTCTATCTTGGATTGAATTGCATTTGTGAAGGAGTTACTCAAGTGTCAGGCATTCGATTTTGGAGAGGTGCACATTCTAGTAGAGGGGTCAAAGGTCAGGCCAGCTGCATCATTTATTGACATAATGCCTTGTTCAAGGACGCTTTGTCAAAGCTGGACAGACACAATCTTATCATTCTCTCTCGCCTCCAGACCATCTGACACCAAGCCCTTCATATATTATATCCATAGTATAGTAAACCCTTGTCATTTTATATAATATGTTGAATTATAATGATACATTTTAAAATGTAAAGCCCAACTAGAGCTATCACTGATGAGAGCTTGTGGTGACAGGAGTGAGAGTTAACACACAGCTCTCACGTCTGGATGCCTTGGTCTTTCGTTCGCACTTAAGTAATCCTGACAACCGCACGGCTCCGTGTTCTTAGTAGGCAAAAGCAGGAGGGTTGATGTGTTAATCAGCTTTCGATAAGTTATGGATCTGTGCAACTGACTGTGGCCAGGCAGCACACTTGACAGCAACAAATTAGCTCCTGAATTAATCTGATTACGCCAACACAATGTTTTTTTGGGTGAGCCCAAGGAAGATGCTGAGGGCTGCACATGTTTTTGTGGAGTTGGCATGTGCATTGTTGTCCTGTGTGTGAAGCCGGACCTGACACATTTACATGTATGACAGAATGAGGGTGAGGTAGGAGGGTGTCAGGTCATGTTTGTTTATTTATTTATTTTTTATTTTTTTTGCTTTCAGCCAGCCTTGGCTTCATGTGCTGTTGCTGGGTTACATGATGGCAGATTTCTTGAAGCCACATGACTCACCAGAAAGACACACAAATCTGTGTGCTGTCTCGGGCCCGGATCACACAGCATTAACAGTTAATTCACCGTCATACTGTAGCTTTTGCAGCACAACCCTGTTTTATATTTGCACAGATGAACCACTTCCATCTGGAAAATAACCAGTAAAACCAGTCAGTTATGGCGCTTTTCCATTACATGGTACCAGCTTGACTCGCCTCGACTCTACTCGCCTTTTTTGGTTTTCCATTACGAAAAAAAGTACCTGGTACCTGCTAACAGGTACTTTTTTTAGTACCTCCTCAGTCGAGGTTCCAAGCGAGCTGAGGCGAGCCGAAAAGGTGACGTGAAAGCGACAGACGGGGGTGTCCTGAACAAACCCGCTATTTGTAACAGTTTAGCCAGCTGTTTTTTTTGCTGCCTCCAGCTTAATTTGAAACAAAATGTGTCTTCTGGCAACACACACCTTCCACGTTCTGTGTGTGCGTCGCGTTAGGTCACAGTAGTTTACTGCGGCACCGCTTGTTTACAGTTCTGCGGAGGCTCTGGCAGAGCTTTCGCCATAGCCTAACTACACACACACACAGCCGGCTCCACGCACAACCAGCGCACAACCAGCGCACAAGTATAAACATCAGGCAACTTTTACATAGGCTACGGCGAAAGCTCTGCGTGGAGCCTCCACAGAACTGTAAAACAAACTCAAGTGGCCTGATGTTTATACTTGTGCGCTGGTGTGTGCATCGATACGGCATAACGACCAGCCACGCTGAGGCGGTACTAAAATCTGCAATGGAAAACGGACGCACAGTGTGTCGAGGCGAGTCGAGCAGGTACCATGTAATGGAAAAACGCCATTACACTAGAGCAAGGGCACCTCAGTACATGATGACAGGAAGGAGTCATTTTGACACTTTACCAGGCTTCTAAGGCTTTTAACACCGGTATGTGAATTAGGGCTGAACGATTAATTGCATTTGCGATAATATCGCGATATGTTAAAACGCGATTTCCTAATCGCAAAGGCTGCGATTTGGTCACATGACTCGCGAGAGCAAATCAGTCTGCACTCCGCAGAGAAAGCATCAACTAGCACGCTAACGCTACGCCGTACCTTGAGCTGATTTCTGTCATTCAAACAACTCTGAGTTGTAGTTTAAAACTTTTACAGCCATTTTAATAAATTTAAGGGTTTTATTCGGGCTTGAGTCTATACATGCAGTTAATGGATACAGGCACACAGAACTGAAGGCTCGGTTGGCAACGATTAGCTCTGATTAGCGGTTAGCTCCGGTTAGCGGTTAGCTCCGTTATAAAGATATGAGTGGAGGAGCTGCCACTGAGAGGGGTAACAACCAGACTCTGATAAATGACGTTAGGGGAGCTTTCACAGCAGCGTGGCCGCGGTGTTTCAACAGTTTTATTAGTACAGTTAATCCCATGGCAAGAACACCAGCAACATGCTAACGTAACGATAGCCTCTCTGAGCAAGACGGCAGCACGCAACTTCACGAGGGGGAGGGGCTGGAGGCAGCTCCTCTGTGCACTGTAAAAAAATACACTGTTGTGTGTGTGTGTGTGTGTAGATATATAATGCATTTTTACTTATTTAACTGTCTAGTGTGTAATTGTGTGTTACTATAAATTATATTATTCTTTGTTGAATAATACAGAAGACAAAGAGCTTAAAAAAATAATCGAATATCGAATCGCAATCGCAATATTTGGGAAAAAAATCGCAATTAGATTATTTTCAAAAATCGTTCAGCCCTAATGTGAATCCATTATTAAACCACTTTTTTCACACTGAATACTAACATTGAATGTGTTTTTCTCAAGTGCACCACAACAGTAGATACTAGTTGAGGCGTGAGCGTTGTTCGCAAGAAAGGGAATAAGTGTGTGAGACAAAAATGTTAACCTATTCCTTTAAAGACAGGTTGGTGACACATTGCAGGGGAGAAAGTATGGATTCCCCTGAATTAGAATTAGTGACACTGAGTGGGTTGTTTTTACAGCTCCAGCACTGTCATTGAGTGAGTGTGGAAGGTTTCCGTTTCCAGCTCGTTTCAGTGACAAGGAGCGGGCGTCGAGCTGACGGGAGATGAAGGAAATTATATTGACATTATCAGGCCAATGTGCAGCTGGCTGTGTCAAATGTGCACCTCCTCAGTGACGGATCTTTTCATCACTTGGTCGCGTTTCTTTCTGTCCGTGCTCACCACTTTGCTGAACAACCTAAAAATATACAGTTTCCTGTCGCAATTAGCTATTTGGGGACTTTTGCGCAGACAGGGAGTTTAGCCTTTCAGACATGGGTGCCACTTTTTTTGTCCTTGTGTGGGGCACTGCATTCAGGCTCATGTGCTGTGCCACAGGGTTGTCGGTGGTTTGAGCAAGCTGAATCACTCCCCTGTTGGCCATGTGCAGCATATGGAGTTTATTGAACTGCATGCTCTATTTACTCTGATACAGCATCAGTTGTGTCTGCCACGTAAAGGTTGACGTCTTAACGTCACATTTGGATTTTCTCATTCTGAGCTGCACCGAGAGCTCGTGTATTCTTCATGTCTGTCTGCAGGAGGCATGACCTCGCAAACAGAGCTACTCATTAGCACAGCGCCGATCTATTGACTTGAAGACAGAAGGGAGCCCAACCTCGGACGTCACAGAGTCAGAGAGCGTCATCAGGACTGAAGACTGAAGGAATAGATCTTCAGCTATAAAGGCAAAATAAACTCATGGCTTATTCAGACATGTTTTAAATAAAAATGTCTATTTTAACACATACATTTTTTAATCCAACCCCTGACAGGATAGTTGATGATTACAAATTTCCAGTCTATCTTAAAATAATATCCACAAGCATATATGTGCATTGAAACAGTTTTTTGGCAGTTGTGATCATTTCTCCTCCCCATATAAGCTGTGAAGAAATTCCGTTCCTAACACAATTATTTGTCATAGATGGGCGACAAAAGTCAAAGTGCTAGTTAAAAAAATGTAAATCTATCCTTTATAACATTATCCAGAGATGGGGACTTGAGTCGCCCAACCTGTGACTTCAGACTTGACTCGAGCTTCGAGACTCGTCAACAACCTGTTTTCATGCAATTATTGCTTTTTAAATCTAAATTCATTCATGTATTTCTATTTTCTTTTATTGGCGCATATACGTTGGGGAAACGTATGAGGAGCCTCATGTCCCCTGCCCTTTGCCATAATGTGCAACGTAACGCATGCGCTATGCCTATGTGCGCGCACTCACTTATCAAAAAATGCATTGCAGATGGCGACACCAAGTCCTCCTGGAGTTGTGCCTTTTGTCATTAGTTTTGCTTTCAATAACTTTGTAAACAGTGGCAGTAAGAGAACAGCTACATGCAATGTGTGTGGCACCAAGATAAATGATGCCGGATCAACAACGTCGAACTTCATCAGGCATCTCAAAACGCACCAAGATAGGTCAGTCACTTGCTAATGTGAAAGAGAGGTTAAATTTAGCATATATCGTCACAGGTAACAAGCTGGCCAGAGACTTGAGACTTGACTTGAACTTTCCCCTCAAAGACTTGAGACTTGACTTGGACTCAAGTTCAAAGACTTGAGACTCGACTTGGACTTTCAAAAAATGACTTGTGAACAACTCTGACATTATCACAGTAGAGGGTGTTGTGATATTTATAACGTGATCTAAAAAAAGTTTGCTCATGTTCACGGTTGGCAAAGCCACCGACAAAGCAAGGTTAGCCATTTTAACAGCATTCAACAGCAGCAGCAGCCTGAATTAATAAAGTTTGAGGTTGAATCTGCTTCTTAAGCCTTGACGGTGTCCTGCTGCTCATCAAAGCCCGAGCTGTAAGACACATAGTGTTTTTGGGAGCTCAGTGCTGGAGACAGATAACACGCGGGGACTGGGTCCGACAGCAGATGTGGAGGATGAGAGCGCAGCAGTGATGTAAAGACGGACTAATGTGAGCCAGTGTGTGTCTCCTCTATGGGCTCACCCTCACAGTGTCTCACTCTGAGAGTCGGTGATGGCTCAGTAACAGAGGGAGACTGGAGAAGCAGGATGACAACCACAACAAAGGCAAACCTTGTCTGCTGAGCTGCACGTAAAAAGTCCCTGCTGCCTGTGATGTAACACCGGCCTGCTTTCTGAACCTCCTCTTTATATAACCCAATAGTTGCCCTGCAGTGTTGGCTGATATGTTCATTTGACTTTGTGAAATATCAAGGTTCCCCGAGTCGCAGAGAACATGTTTTCTGCACTGGTTGTCAGCATGAATTTGCATTTTGCTCTTGAAATTTCACCTCCCCCTGCCCTGGGCCCCGAGCCCCTGCCCGCTGGTGCCAGCAGGGGGGGGACTGTGCCAACACACATCCCAATAAGGAGAGGGTGAAGGGCCCCGCGGCCCCTGGGAGCCACCATTATATCACTCCACATAGTAACTCTCCAACCGACATTATCCTCCTGACTGTCTTCAAAATGCTGACAATGGCAGCATAAGAGAGGAACAAACATTTAAGCAGCACCAGGAAAGACTTTACCAGAAATAATTACAAAAAGACGCATCAGAGTAGAATGTAAAATCACTCAATTTAAATATTAAAGATGCTCTCTTTAACTTTAAAGCTGCTCTGATCAATGTTTTAATCTTAACAATGGATCAAATGATTACGTGTAATGTGGAAGGGGTCGCTGACAAATCTGCTAAGAATGATCTCTTACGTGACTGCAGTTCCTATTAGCACTATTAGAGACAGAGCGCACGTAAGTCGCGCCCCATCAGGAGGGCAAAACAACTCTCCGCTCTCCATTGACTTGTATTGCTTGAAGGTGCCTCCTCGTCAATTTCATCTGCTAGCAAACAACAGAAAAATCCCTAAAGGCCTCTGTGTGATGATATTCACTACAGACAATGTAAATAACCCATAACTTAAGTATTTGTAAACTGCCGACCCGAAAAACTGAGCTTTGATGAAGGCTAAAGTGGATAGAGACGTTCTCCCTGCTGATTCCTCACGTCTGTATCCAATTTTGTCTTCATAAAAGCCTAGTTTTAACAGTCTATGATAAAAGCTCAGTTTTTCAGGTTGGCAGCTTATAAAAACTCAAAGCGTAACTATCGCCAAAATGCAACCTAGGGTCTTTTTGTGAATGTACCCGAGTCAAACTTCCGTTTTAAAAGCATAATTAGGACCGAAGTGCCACTTTTAATATTGACCGTATTTTCGTTTTCGGTCGAATGGCCTTTTGAATGGGAGAGCTAGGGGCATTACTATGATCACATCAAAATAGCTATTTTTAAAACAAGGCTCGACACAACATGAAACTTTGCTGAAGTATCACCAGGGGCTCTACACATCAACTCGAGCATTGAGAACATTGTTTGTGTACACAGATTTTACTGAAAAGAAAGGTTTTGAACAACTCACTTTAGCAGTTGGTTTTTCCGGTCGCCGCCATCTTACCATCCTAATTATGCTTTTAAACGAAAGTTTGACTCAGGTACATTCACAAAAAGACCCTAGGTTTTATTTTGGCGAGAGTTACACTTTAAGTTATGGTTATTTACCCTGTTGGTAGTGAATACCACCACACAGCAGCTTTTAGGCATTTTCCTGTTGTTTGCATGCAGACGGAATTGCAGAGGAGGCTCCTTCACACAATACAAGTCAATGGAGAGATGGAGAGTTGTTTTCCCCTCCGTTGGGCGTGGCTTTCAGAGTATGATGCGATGCGCTCTGTCTCTGTGGAGCTTTTTTTGCATTTCATGTCATTATTCACAAGTCATCATTTGGGTTTTACGGTCTGCAACTTTATGTTTTGGTTCCGTCTGACTGCTCTCATCGACCTGGTTGCCCTCTCTCGGCTGTGTAGCTTTGCCAGTGCATGAGAGATATGCCTGATGTATGTTGTTTAGCTCAGTGCTTTGCACAAATGTAGCAAATTCATATCCAGTAAGTGTGTCCACTGTATGAACATGCTGTACTGTTGTGACTTATTGAAATGCCACAAAGAAGTGTAACAAGGGAATTTAATGCATTACACATTGCTAAACTCTCCATATGAGGCTATTTAGTGCACTGGGCAAACAAGTTAGCTAGCCCTTGTGCTGAAGTCACTAATCTTTTAGACTGTGCTAGATCTAAGCTGGCCGTGGCGAATAAATGCTGGCACAGAAATTAGTCTATATTGACAACATTTTCATTTATATTATTATGGCCCTTATTTTCGGCCAGATGTCCCTCACCTTCCACTTTCTTTATGTTGGCATTCTAAACTCCGGTCGATTCGGGAAACACCCTCCGAGATAGAACCAACAGTCAAATTACATTGATCTTTTTTCATCACACACTCAACAGCCATTTAAATTCCAGAGCTTGCCTCCCTATGTGCACGTTCCACCAAAACAAGTTCCTTCCCGAGGCTATTTTGCAGCGGCACCGTACCTTAGCACCGCCCAAGACGATTATGATTGGTTTAAAGAAATGCCAATAAACCAGAGCACGTTTTTCTCCTGTCCAGGAATGTTGTGTGTGGATTAGCCAGACCCTCCTTGTCACATCCATCATGTCACATATCAACATTGAAAAACACCGTCCAAAGGAATTGATCAAATGAAACGCCGCAATAAAGCAAAAGCCATCTCTGTCTACAGACTTACTAACTAATGTATCCTGCGGTATAAAGCAACACACACAGGTTTGGATTACTGACGTTACCTAAAATTATTTCTGGGTTTTGAAGTTCAAACTGTTTTCAGCCATTTGGAGATGCTAGTGTGCAAAGTTTGTTGGTTCAGCTTGAAAGAATCTTCTCTCCTGACAGGCCGGGGCCTGGCAGATGATGTGAGGTTTGATGAATCCTCGCTGTATGAGTCACAGCAAAAGTCTGACACTGAAGGCTCGTCATGCTCGCTGTCATTCAGAAGTAGGCTGTTTGTTATCACTTTTTATAGACGAGCGGCAAGCTGGGTGGCAGGCTGCCTGAGCAGACAACATCCTTGTGTACCATTTATAGCAGGAGTGCTAAACTTTACACTACATCTCCCCATACCAGAAGCTACTAAGAACACACAGGACCTAGAAACTGGATTTTTTTATTATTATTATTATTACATGCACGTTTGTTAGCATTCATCACAGTTATAATTAATATAATCACAGTTATCTGTAAAAAGAAAAACATAAAGTAATTCACTGTAGCCACAAAGAGTCACGCTGTCCATATACTGACATGCCTGGTGTGACATTTGTAGAGATGTAATAATAAAGTGAGGAGAAGACATCTGAACATTTCCTGTCGCAGAAATGAAAATGAATGTTCAGTCTCGATGTTTCCACCCTCGCAAATGATCCAGGCTTTGTCTTGCCGACTTACCGAGCATCCACAGTGGACAGACCGTAAACTGTTGTGACACATGAGGAACTGCAGCCAACCGTGAGTAATGTTAAGGTTCACGACATGCCTTGGAGACTACAAATAAAACCGTGCAGTCAAAGGCTTGTCACAACTGTACGTTCACAGACACATTCTTGAGAGGGGGAACATTAGCTTTCAGGAAAAAACAATTAGAACTTGTAAACACCAAGATTGATTTCCCTTGTTTGTGAGGACAAATTTGTGCAAAAACATTATAAGGAAGGGGCCACGGGCTCTGTGAGCACCCAAAACACCCTCCCTTTGCCCACCCAGTGCCCCTTGGCACCCATGGGGGGCGACCACACACACCGTCTGAGCTTTACTCCTACAGCCTGGCACAGAGCTCAGGGGGAGGAGAAACACAGATGAGGGCTGAAAGCCTGCACACGGTTTTTAGCCAAAGACCCTCCTAGAAACACAGGAGCTAATGAATGCAGCCAGAAGTCAGCAGCTGCAGCTCCACAGCACAGAATAACCCACTGAAGCTGCTCTCTGAAAATGCTCTATAAAAATAAAAAGAGTTTCACCAAGTACAGCAAATGAATAGGGATTTGTCTTTGATATTACAAGGAGAATATTATTCCACATATACAGGCAGGAAAATGTCTTCAAATAGCTGTGTGTGTGTGTGCGTGCATGCGTGTATGTATGTGTGGTCTTGTTTAACTTTATTCGTGGGGTCCAAAAACCGGGAGTCCAGTATACTTGTGGGGTCCCGACAGCTTTGTGGGGCCAAAATGCTGGACCCCACAACTTTAAAGGGCTGTTTGAGGGTTAAGACTTGGTTTTAGGATTAGGGATAGAATTAGGTTATGGTTAGGGTGAGGGTAAGGGTTAAGGTTAGGCATTTAGTTGTGATGGTTAAGGTTAGGGTAAGGGGCTAGGGAATGCATTATGTCAATGACGGGTCCCCACAAAGATAGTGAAATGCACTATGTGTGTGTGTGTGTGTGTGTGTGTGTGTGTGTGTGTGTGTGTGTGTGTGTGTGTGTGTGTGTGTGTGTGTGTTCCTGGGTGTGAGTGATGTAACTGCCTCTCTACCGTGGGCAGGAATGACTCTGGGCTGCTCCGAGCACATTCACTTTAATTAAGTTGATGCATCGTGGCAACTCACATGTGAAGAGACATGTATAATCACATAGCACACAGCAAAGCAAGCTGTTAGCGAGCACACAGTCATGTTCTCCATGATCGCCAAACAGACAGCAAAATACAGTAGCTTTTTCGTTGAGAGTTGAATAAAAGCTTGTGTTAATGTGGAAGCTGCTGCCGTGTTCTGTAGGTCTAACATGAACTACACTCAGGGCGGTGCATGACCCTTTCACTTTTGTTTCACTCTGCTTCAGTGGCTTGCAATGGCTGATGTATTTCAGTACTGATTTGTAGGTCTTTTAAATCGTTGCTGCTTTATTAGAGGGTGCTTTGTGTGGAAACTGTGATAATGTGATCATTAAAAAGCAGCTGTTTAAATCACGTTGTTGATCATCACAGCATGCTACCACCATCGCCTTTGTGCGCGGTAGATGTTGCATAATTGCATGATTATGGCTATCCTCGTTACTCTGTGAAATATAATGATTATGATTACCAACTGTAATTATTTTTTGGGAATCTTCTATTCACATCCTGACAATTTTCAACCAAAACAGACATGAAAAACATAGTGTTACCAATATGCCCTTTCTGCTTTGCTACAGTGCAGACACTCCTTTTGCTTGCTCTCTGCTTAGCTGTTATTTTTACTACTTTATATTTTACCTGTCTCAAACTGCAACACATGTAAGGAGGTTTTGTCTAACAACTAAATCCTTGGGAGGATAACTTATGACAACTCCGGGTCGCAATTATCTGCTTTGAATTGCCTTCTGCTGTCTACAATGTTAACATGACCCAAACAGGTAGCTTAGTGGACTACAGACAGACTTGACTGCACTTTGCCCTCCTTGCTCATCAGAATCGATAAAGTGCACAAACATTTTCAGATTGCAGCACCCGAGACAAGAATATTCACACTGGAGAAGTCTTCTGAACTCCAAGACACTCTGCCATCGTCTTCTGCCGGTGAGTTAGATAATCAATATTTAACTAGATTTAAGATTTAACTACTGAAACAAAACCAGTGAAGTCATGTGCTGGTTTTGCATGGGATTTCTACCTGCTGGGATTATCTGGTTGCTAAACCTAAAGATAAGTGCAAGATTGTACTTCGACATGGGGCAAAATGTATGGATTCATCTCAGCCAACTTCAACACCGGACATGTGGTGGACAGCCAAAGGTGGGCATCAACACAGACCACAGTTAACGCTGACATTACAACTGGAAAACAGGTTAGAACTACTAAAACATCACAACGAGACAGAAGCGGAGATTACTACCAATATGTTCTGACATTAGGCGTATTATAAAGGTGTGTTATGTGGAGCAAAGGGAAAAACCCATCTAAAGAGAGGATTTAACCTGTAACTCTGGTTGTGCTAGACAATAACCAAATCAAATTATTCTACAGATGTGAGGGCCAATGTTTGCAGCGAGCCATCAGAAGGGCTAAGGCAGGATTTTGTTTTATTTTAATTTCATCTATTTATTAAGACAACACATATGAATCAACATTTCTGTTAATGTTCCAGTGTTGGCCAGCTAACTAATTTTCATCTGTTTGTCAGGACAAACTGGACGTTTGTTTTTTTATTAGTGGGACCAATGGTCAGCAGAGAGTCAGCAGACTCTTGGGACTCAGCGACGTGGCTCAGTAAAACCTGTGATCTGAAAGGGATCAACAACATTCCTAACTTCATCTGTTCTCGGGGAAGTATGCATGTGTTCAGGTCAGATGGCCTCCACCCAGATCTGTAGTACTGATGGACCATTTTTGGTTCAGTTTGCGACACACATCAGCCAGGTCTTTGGTGATGCACGCTGACGCACAGCAGCTTCGACGCCAAGAAGACAAAACCTCACAGCCTCAATGTCAGCGTGTTGATAACTATTTCGTGGATCAGTCTCGTAATTCCTCCTCCCTTCACTCTCCCTATTCACCCATACTTACCCCTTTTGGGATTTACTGATAAATCGCCAGTTAAGGCGCTGGCATTAAATTTACCGCCCCAGTTACTGCACACAAACAGGCACATTTTGTAACACCAAACCTGCTGATAACAAAGACGACAAAAAGAAACAAATGTAGCTTTATTAAACATCAGGTCTTTGGCAGGTAAATCATTTTGAATGAATAATATTTTAGCCCAATCTTGACTTAGATATCAGATATCAGTGCAGCAGTATTGAGTCAACCCCTCCCAACAGTTTTATGAGCGAAATTAAAGAGCATAAGGAAGGAGGTGGGGTTGCCATTTTGTTTATTAATTCTATCCTGTGCCAGCAGATGTCTTATGGGAAATTTTCTATTATTTTGAATATGTTGCTCTTCATTTGAACTCCTCATGTCGAGCTGCAGTCTTGAACATCTACAGGCCCCCTAAATATAGTGCAAACTTTTTTTGCTGAACTGCTGTCTATCATCTACATTGACATTGACTGTGTAGTTATTGTTGGTGACTTTAACATTGATGTTGACGACCCCCAGGAGAGCAGCACTAAAGAGCTGTGTGTGGATAACTGGGCTGACTCAGCATGTGATATTAATGCCAGCGCCTTAATATATATATATATATATATATATATATATATATATATATATATATATATATATATATATATATAAAATACATTAGACTACACCACTGGCGGGCTCCATCACATGCTGAGTCAGCCCAGTTATCCACACACAGCTCTTTAGTGCTGCTCTCATATATATATATATATATTGTTGTGTTTATATATATATTGTTGTGTTTAATTTGAGATGAATATCTCTGTGCACATAAATGTTCAATTAAAATGAATCTGAAAATGGAAAACACCAGTGAGTTATCCATTCAGGCGCTCTTTTCCACATGCCTCGGTCTCAGTGAACAATCTTGGTTTGGATTGGCTGCCATCTGACCCTGGGTCAGCTGATAGTAGTGACCTCAGTCCACTGATACACTTTATGTAAGAATTACATGCAACCTTTGTTGATCATGCAGCCTGAGGCCCATTTTACATCAGTGCTTTCGTGTTCCTGCAGCCGCTCTGCTGCGGATTATTCCTGCCACAACAATCGGTCAAGAGTCAGGAGTTCGTTCCTGCTCAGCTGGCTGTATTAATGAACTACTATCCTATTACGGTATAATATGTCATTGAAACCCTGAATGGGATCAAATCTAAATCAGACAGTTGAATTTTGACCAAGGTGACTTACTCACTCATCTCTGCCATCGCTGGCATTAGATTAGCATTAGAATTGTGTTTGGCTTGGTTTGTGCTTTAATATTTCCCCAACTCCACTGAGACTTGGCTTCAAAAGCTCGCCTCCTGCTTCAGTCCAAGCTGGATTACTCATCAGCCCCCACACACAGACGTGGGCAGTGACGCCGTGCATGACTCACGTGGCTCCCAAGAATGTTCATTTTAACTCTGCACTGGCTAGAAGAGATGGGAGCATTAGTTGTGGCCACGGTGAAAACTTGGAAAAGGATGTAAGATCTCTGTGGCACACAAAGGGCCCCTGAATGGCCCTTGGAGAAATTCCAATGTGACTCACTTTACCTGCATTCATAGTGATGAGTCAGTCTGAGTGAGATTATATGCTAAATCCACACATATTTACAGTACCATTTACCCTTACCTTGAGCAATTTTATTGGTGAGTGCTCTCGCTGTAAATCATACAGTTGGGAAAATAAGTATAACGTCAACATTTTTCCCAGTAAATATATTTCCGATGGGGTAATTGGAATGCAATTTTCACCAGATGTCAATAACAACCCAAGTAATCCACACATACAAAGAAATCAACACATGTATGTCCATGACAAAAGTTATGTGTAATAAAGTGGAATGATAATGGGAATAAATATTGAACACATGAAGAAAAAATGGGTGTAAAAAGGCATGGGAAGCTAATAAACCAGCTGAAATCTGTCAGTATTTAGGAAGCAATCCTGCCCCCTATTAGTGCAAATTAATATCAGCTGGATTAGTCCTAATTGATGGCCTATAAAAAGGCTTCTCATTACCAAGGTGTCACTGAAGAAGCATTTCATGATGGGTAAAAGCAAAGAGCTGTCCCAAGACCTTCGCAAGCTTATTGTAGAAAAACATACAGATGGCATTGGTTACAGACAAATATCTAAACTTCTGAAAGTTCCAGTGAGTACTGTTGGGGCCATTATCCGGAAGTGGAAAGAACATCATTTCACCATTAACAGGCCACGACCAGGTGTTCCTCGCAAGATTTCTGACTTAGGAGTCCATAGAATACTTAGAAGAGTTGTCGAAGAACCAAGGACCACTCGCGGAGATCTTCAGAAAGACCTGGAAGAAGCAGGTACAGTTGTTTCAAAGAAAACAATCAGTAATGCACTCAACCGCCATGGCCTCTATGCACGCACACCACGCAAGGCACCACTGCTCAAGAAAAGGCATGTGGAAGCTCGCTTAAAGTTTGCTGCACAACATCTGGACAAGCCAATGACATACTGGGAGAATATAATTTGGTCAGATGAAACCAAAATCGAACTCTTTGGCTGTCATAGCATACACCATGTTTGGAGGAGAAATGGCACTGCACATCACCCTAAAAACACCATACCAACAGTGAAGTTTGGAGGTGGGAGCATCATTGTGTGGGGCTGTTTTTCAGCATCTGGCACTGGCAGACTTCATATAATTGAAGGATGAATGGAGAAATGTACCGTGACATTCTTGATAACAATCTGCTGCCATCCACCAGGATGCTGAAGAGAAAGAAAATCAAGCTGTAAGAATGGCCCAGTCAATCACCCGACTTAAATCCAATTGAAAACCTCTGGAAAGAACTGAAGATCAGAGTTCATAGAAGATGCCCCCGGAACCTTCAAGATTTGAAGACAGTTTATGTGGAAGAATGGGCAAAATCACAGCTGAGCAATGTGTGCGACTAGTTTCTTCATACAGGAAGCGTCTTGAAGCTGTCATTACCAACAAAGGCTTTTCTACTAAGTATTAAATAAATTTCAGCAAGTGTGTTCAATACTTTTTCCCTGTGTAATTTCACTTTATTACACACAACGTAATGTATGGACTTATTTGTTTTGATATCTTTGTATGTGTGTATTACTTGGGTTGTTACTGACATCTGGTGAAAAGTTCCTGCCGATAGCCCCATCAGAAATATCTTTACTGAGAAAAATGTTGACGCGTTCAATACTTATTTTCCTTGCTGTATACTGACCCGTATTTATCCACATTCACTGAGAGCTGCCCAATTCAAGCAGTTCATGTCAACAGCACCACTGGAGCACTCAAGGGGTTTAGTCTTGCTTAAGAGCACCTCCCAGTCAGAAGAGACAGGTGACGGACTTTATGTTCCCTTTCCAGGTTTTGCCAGCAAAACTGGGGTTTTAAAGTTAAAGTTTTCAGAGGCATTCAGGAGTTCAAGACAATATTTGACTGTCTAGCCCTCATCCAAATGGTAGCTTTTATCGCACAATGTCTATCTTAAAACACAACATGACTTCTTTGTTGTCCCACGGGACATTTCCCCAGCACGTTTGCTACGAATGTAAAAGCTCATATTCACTGGCTGCAGCCTGAAGCACCATTGTGTATCCTGAAGGATGATGACAGGCGATGGGTCGAATGTTCAGCTTTGAGAGAAAAATGGCAAGAAAAAGAAAGAGAGAGAGAACGTCCATCATCCCAGATAACATGTGACAAGATAGGCTGTGAAAGCGCTGCTGTCAATCACATTACATACAGCAGCTCTGCTGCACACAGGCGGCTGTTTTCCTTACATTTATATATTAAACATACAAATATGACATTACACAGGTACAGATAACAGCATAACATTAGTTAGTTAGAATTAAGTGAAGCTTAAAAAAATTGCATACACCACACTCAGAACCTCAAGAGCGAGCCTGGTTTGATATTTGAAGTGTGTCATATATTTAATGTAGGTTGTATGAATACCCAGTCCTTCCTATGCTGCCCTGCATCAGTCTGATCCACCTGAACACTCCACTGATAGGAACAGGCCAGAAATACCACTGTATCAAATTCCCTGAACAAAAAAACTACAAACTAGAATCAATGCATGTGCAATGAAAGGCAGGGTGAGGGAATGAGAATGAATTATGGGTAAATAAGTTAATTAATTATTACTTAAGTGTAGTCCTTGAGTCAATCTACTTTCCACCACTAATACTTTGATGTGTTACTCCTGTACTCCTCTATGCCTGTGACTGTGCGTACATACTGTACAGTTTGAGATGTCCTCGCTGGAGTGTCATTTCATACATCCACACAGTGTAAAACTACACCAGTGCCCTTTGCATCATCACAGATCTACAGTATAATCGATTAAAGGCTTTCTAATCCTGTTCTTGGTCCCTCAGTGGCATTGGAGACATTGAAGAAGAATGCATTAGTCAAGCTATTCCATATATCTCATTCTCTGTGTGAATATGTTCTCTTGTGTACTTTACTCCATGTTAATATGTGATTCATTTTCTTGTTTTCGCATTCTTTTTGAGTGTTTTTTTTTAATTCACTGGTACAGTTTATATGACGGCGTTTTTGATTATTCGTGCAGCTAAACATAACCAAAGTGCTTTGTCTTCTTCTGATGTTTATATAACTGTTGTGTTTCCTGTGATGTGTCAGCCAGGTGTGTGGTGTTGGCTGTGACAGGTCGCATGGTTAGCGGGGACAGGCCGTGATGGACACTCTTCCATGGCTGGGGGGGGGGTGTATGGTGAAGTCCATGACACTCAGGAATGCTAACATCTTCAGGCAGCCTGTCACATAAATCCCAGATCCTGTCCAGCCTCCGGAAGTTTGAAGGCTCCAGCATTCGGCCCTGACTTCACAGATGTCAACGGCCTAGTTTGGGAGCTCGCCTTTTCTTCACCTTCAGCCGTGACGTGTGCAGAGACGCTCTGATTGAGCCAGAGTTAATTGAATTTGGTGAGCAAAGGTTTGAAATGGGGAAAGAGGGAGGAGAGGAAGGGAGGTTAGCACTCCAGCAGGGATGAAGATGATGAGTTTGCCTTTGGGGTGAGGGCTTGATTCAGTAGAGCATATGAGCTGTTTTCAGTGGGTTTCATCAGGTCTGGCCTCATGTTGTTTGGGTTGGGTGGGTGGGGGGGGGGGGGTATTCGAGATTTGAGATATTCATGTTCATTGTTATGGTGTGGCCACAGAAATCTCAAATACAAGCAGAACTATATCTGCATGGCAAAATATCACGAAAGGCAACTAGGATTTTGCTGTAATTCTGGTGAACTGACCCTTTAATGAGACCTGATATCTCCAGTAATACATTGTCCATGCATATATAAAAATATGCATTTACCTGCTCTCTTTGTCATGTATATTTCTTCTTCAATCTTGTCGGAGCAGCACAGGTCTATCCACTGCACTTGTTTATCATGGTGCTGTTTAGAGAAATGAGGCCTGCTCTGCTGTTCTGTTTTTTTGTACGTCTGGTATCCCTTTTGGAAAAGCAAATACTTTTTGTGACCATCAGTGTGATGTGAAGAAGAAGTCTATACATTTGTCAGTCAGGCTATAACCTGTTCTGTGTCTGTAGTCTGTTGTTTATCTGCACAGTCGTCCCAGAACCTGAACAGACAGAGGAACAGAGGAAGTGACAGGATGAGGACGAGCCCCACCTCCACCCACCCCACTGCACGTGCACACGCACCCATACTGACTCGTACTCCCTCCTCACATGGGGAACAATGCCGCCTCTCACTAAATCACTGTGTGTGTGTTAATATTTGGTGTTTACAGATATGAGGTCTCTCAGGATAACTGGGATTCAGAGGCAGTGATGTGTGAGGGCTGAGATCAAACGAGGTCATCAGGCAAGGCGAGATTAGAGGAGTGTGTCCAGAGCTGCAGCTCTGTGAGGATGTCAGCTGTGTGTTTTTGAGAGTAGGGGAGAGGATGCTCTTAGTATGTCAGGATGATGATTTTTAGTGAAAGTAGAGACAACACGATTTGCCAAACATTTAGCGTGTGAAAAACACAAAATGGATGTTTTAGATCACATATAGAAATCATCAGATACTGGGCGCCCAGATAGCTCAGTTGGTAGAGTGGGCGCCCATGTGTATGGGTTTGCTCCCCGACGCAGTGGGCCCGGGTTCAACTCTGACCTGCGGCCCCTTTGCTGCATGTCATTCCCCCCTCTCTCTCCCCTTTCATGTCTTCAGCTGTCCTGTCAATGAAGGCCTAAAAATGCCCAAAAATAATTAAAAAAGAAAATCATCAGATAAATCTGGTAGTTTGAGCAGGTGGAGATGGGAATTTAATCTTCTTTTATCCCATGAAGTCTTGCCTGACATTGACAGAAAATGACAGTGTACATGCTTTCCACTATAACGAGTTAGAGTTAAAACACACAATTTGCATGCTGCTGTTAATATGCTCATAAAGCACTTGCATGATTGGAAATGTCAGACACCTATTTATAGCGCATAAGAATGCCCAGTTCCGATCTGTCTCGACTCCACAAGGATCATGTTTGCAGTGGTTCAGCTGTTCTCAGATTGGTTGTGTCCGCTGAGACCGTGTAAACATCAGTGCTCAAAACCTTCCAGTGAATGGACAGAGAAGCTGCACGCAAAGGCGAACAAACATACACACATGGTCATTGAGGATATTTTGGCGGGAGTTGGGTCAGTGTGGCAGACAGTTAGGACTGCAGAGGCTGCAGGCGGAATGTCTTTGCCATAAGGGTCTCACAATTCCAGAAAATCGTTCTCATTCCTGAGGCAGACGCTCTCTTTTCTGCCCTCTTCTCTGTTGTTTTCTTTGAATCCTTGAAATCGCCCATTTTTGCGGGAGGCTAAGACAGGCCAGAGTGCAGGTTTTCTGAGGTCAGACTGCGGGAGTTGGTGTTCATAGTGTAAACACACCAAGACTGTGTTTATTTAAATGTAAATACAAGCTGAACTCTGCTGTGACTCAACTGCATGTGACTCTATGCTGGGAAACGTCATTGTTTCAGTGACTGCAAAGCTTGCGTGTGCGCGTGTGTGTGTGTGTGTGTGTGTGTGCGTGCGTGCGTGCGTGCGTGTTTGCAGAAGAAACAGGAGTGAGGAGCATGTTACAGACTTGGGTTCATAACTTCTCATTGTGCTGGTGGGGGAGGGGAATTATGTAACGAAGAGAAAGGGATGCATGTTGCTGGCATGACTGCGCATGTGAGGAAAAGGGGAAATGTGTGTGTGTGTGTGTGTGTGTGTGTGTGTGTGTGTGTGTGTGTGTGTGTGTG
Source organism: Sander lucioperca (assembly GCF_008315115.2). Lineage (NCBI taxonomy): Eukaryota > Metazoa > Chordata > Actinopteri > Perciformes > Percidae > Sander > Sander lucioperca. Next base: position 9,446,771 of record NC_050175.1, read on the forward strand.
TGTGTGTGTGTGTGTGTGTGTGTGTGTTTTAAGGCAGCAGATGAAGACATGAGTATCCTCTGAACACCAACACCCCCTACGTAGCTGCTGATGCCAGAAGATGTTTTTGAGACTTGTTTGTGTGCAACTGTCAGTCTGTCAGTGTGTGTGTGTGTGTGTGTGTGTGTGTGTGTGTGTGTGTGTGTGTGTGTGTGTGTGTGAGAGAGAGAGAGAGCGAGAGAGCGAGAGAGCGCTCTAGAAACGAAGCTGTATCTCTTTAACACAGAAACAGATGGAGTATGAGGCTTCAGGCAGACCTCAGGGTCACAACAAGATAACAAGATATATAGAGAAGACAGGGCATGCTGCATCATGGGAAATATGAAGTCTGTGTCTAATTATGAGTCCTTTGAGAATTGCACTGTACTGAAGGTTCAGGAGTTCATTTTATCAGTTTAGCCTAATAGGTGTAGACAAAATACATGAAAATCAGACTGATCATTCTGATAAAAGTTAATGAAACAAAAACTTCCACAAAGTTGAGTCATATCACTTGGATGTTCATTTGTAGCATCAAGACAGAGGTTTGAAGAGGTCAGATAATCCAATAACCCAAACTGAGGAAGCATCATTTAAGCAAGCCTATGTAACTTTAGCTAGCCATATTGGCCCCAAGTACATCTGCAGGTTAATGCTAAATGTAGTGTAACAGTTGCTAAGTAGAAGAGTCATAAGTCATAACACTGACTCAGGTGACTACTCACCCCTCTAACTACAACTCGATCCCTCCGTTCAACAAACTCAAACCGCCTCCTTCTCCCCAAGACTAAGCTCAGCACCATGGGTGATCATGCTTTCTGTTCTGCCGCTCCTTGGATTTAGAATGCCCTCCCCGAAAATCTGAGGGCACCTCAAACTATTGAGACTTTTAAAAAAGGACTAAAGCATTTCTTTTTAGCAGAACTTATGAGTTTTAATTAACCCTGCAAGTCGTTGCACTGTCTATTTGTATTTTATATTGATGTTCTTACCATGCTTTTATGATCTTAACTGTAGAATTTTGAGATTTGCTCCAAATGTAAAGTGCATTACAAATAAAGATATTATTATCATTATTATTCAGTTATGCCAGTTACACAGTGATACTAGTAATACTAAGGCTATAGTGTTTGCTAACTTTAGCCACCATAAACTCTGACCAGACCAAGTAAGGCTGGAGCAGCAGAATCCATGAGAGTATTTAATTGATCAGGGGGGGGTTTATTGCTTATGAATATCACTTTCCATACTTTGTCAGAGGACTTTTGAGTTATTTCTTAAGTTAAGTTAAGTCTCACAATAAAGACATCACCATAGCAAATGGATGGACCCAAAAGCAGGAAACAAACATGTCTTCTGGTGAGATATGACATGTTTACTTCTTGGTTTACCGGGATAAAGCCACTGAAATGCTTATCAGTGACATGCTAAAATATGGTGTAACAATAGCACAAGTAGAGAAGAGTCACAAGTCAACAAACTTGACTCAATAATGTCAGTTACTTAGCAATAGCTATCTAAAGTTGGCTAACATTAGGTAACTAGCTAGTTTTTTTAAAACATAGTCTCACTTTTTACCAGCCCTAATATTAAGGACAGCGTGTCAAACACAGCCAAACACGCATCACATGTTAAAGGACATTAAAGACATTTACCAGCTAGCTAAACACTAATAGCCTCCAACCTGATGCTCTGTTGGCAACATTTGTGGATGTTGGCAGTGTGATTCCATGGTACGTGAGGCTCTTCACCATCTTAACTGGCTCACTGTTGATGGAGATGTGGCAGTGGGGGGTACTGGGTTTATTGCAGGTTTCGATAAGGACTTCCTTATTCCTGGTGACATTCAGGAGTAGGTGGTTCTCTGTGCACCACTGAGTGAAGTGGGAGATGAAGTGCTGATAGACCATGACTGAGTTATTGTCCTTAAGAACTGCAAGTATGGCTGTGTCATCTAAATATTTGAAATACATTGTTAGCTTTACATTAAAGTGGATGGATTTTTTTTAAATGTGTACACTATTAAAACTGCAGGGTGTAGAAATTAGTAAGATACTGTGTACTCTCTTAATATGAAACTCAAAGCAGAGTGTTATTTAAAGTTTTTACAAATTGAGGACCTTTCTCCTAAAAACGCCACATAGGCGTACACAAGTATGGGATTATCTACAGTATATTATGAAACCACAAATGTCACGAAACAATTTGTTCTGAAATGGCTTTTTGGAATTATAAACTTTCATCATTCCCTGTCACTCCCTGCCGCCCCCTCTCCATTGACCTTCGCCCCATCTCCAGCCATCTCAGCAGCCATTTTTCTCCATCCCTGTCTCACTCCTCTTACTTCCCAGCCTGCTTTATCTCATCCTCCTCTCCTTCGTTCACCCTCACACTGCCGATTGTTTGCATCTATTCATGAAATTTTCCGGTTTTCTCATTCCATTTAAGCTCAGCCAGCACTAACCCATTGTGCTCTGATGTTCCTCTCAGGCAAAAGGTCTAAATCAGGCAGGGATGACGGGGGAGGGATGGAAGGATGGAGGAAGGGAAGGAAGTAGGCTGGGGGTGAGGAAGGAGGGGGAAGGAGGATACTAAGAAAGGGTTAGAAGAGGGGAAAGGCAGAGTAAAGCAAATGTGTGAGAGCAGTGAGGGAGAGGTGTAAAAGAAGTACGAAGGGAAAGAAAAGCTAAACAAGCAGAGACATTACAGCGCCTGAGCGGGCTGAGCAGCCAGCCATATGCTCATAATGTGGACTCAAATATCACCCATGACCTTTCCTGCTTGCCATCTTCCCTCTCCTGTCTCTCTTTCCTGTCTACTGAACTAAAAATGTCTCTGGTTAAATGACTATAAGGTTCTTATACAACATATTAACATCTCTTTCACTAAAGTGTCATTCATCTTCACTCTCTACTACTAGTTGCTTGTAATTCTTCTGCTGGATATCAGCTGTGGCTAAGGGTCCTTTTAACCACTTATTTAAATGTGGATAAAAATCCCCTCATAATTATATGACGTCCAGCACACAAATTATATCACAGACTGTCTAACTGTGTAGCAATTTAGCCCACTTTGTAGCCCAGCGGGTACAGCATGGCAATAAAGCTGCAATGCTTAAAAGGTTTAAACCCACCAGAGCTACTTACACTAATACAAGTTCATGCATTTGAATGCACAGAAGTGGAGCACGCTGATATTAATACTAGTCTGCGCATACATGGAGATAGGAGCTGCATTTGACGTAGGCTGGTTTCTTTAAAGGGGTTTTAACAGGTTGGCAGCAGTTTTACAGAAAATACAGAACACTTAATGCACTGTGTGGATTAAACAACACTTTTTGCATGCGTTAAGAACAGAAATATTACAGAGACAGATGTGTGTGTAAATGAGAGTATAATAAACACTCCAGTTTGCTGGAAAATTAATTAAATCAATAGCTGACATGGTGGCACACAAGATAAGATGTATGAATAATGTCTCTATTAACAGATATCTGCATATGAATGCAGATAAATACATTTCAAAAAGCTAATAAAAAAGCTAAATCGTTGTCAAACGATAGCCGATGGGATCCGAGATTACGTTTTGCCAAATGCGTCCTGCATCTTTTGCTTTTCACACGGACTGTTTACCTGCATGCAACCAAAGCCGGCTCAAATGCGATTGGTCAATATTACTCAGACTACCGAAACCAGAACACTTCCGCTATCAAAATCTTGTCTACAGATTCTGCATTCATATACAGATATCAGTTTGAGATTATAACAGCCTCTGCTCTTTGGAACCTAGATGCAGACTTTTGCTCTGATTCAGCCACAGGAGCCTTGGTGAGGTCGACCACTGATGTTGGACGATAAGGTTTGCAGTAGGCGTTCCTCTGTTGTGTTGGATGGAGGTCAGGGCTCTGTGCAGTCCGGCCAAGTTCTTCCACACTAAACTGTGAAAACTACCCTTTGTTGTTCCTCAGTTTGTCCATTAGGGCATTGTCATGTTGAGGAAAGTGCCGTCCCCATTTGGAAAAAATATCACGGCATGCTGTGACATTAAAAATTCTATAAAATAAAAACAAGGGGCCTAGCCCAAACCCGCAAGGAGCCCCACACCTTAAGCACATATGGAAATCGGGGGTCCACAGCTGTTATTGTTAGGACCCTCCCTATTTGCTAACTCCCTGGTAAGCATAGAATTTGTGTTGGTTCTTAAACTAGATTCTGTCTTTGGAGCCTGGTGAGAGGAGCTTCTGTTTGTCCTGAATTAATTTAACTTTATATCAAACAATTGTGTTTGATAGCCTGTTGTTAATTCTCCATCTTCTCTTGAGGCTTCTTCAGCATATGGTGTTGTCCTCTCTGAAGAGTTTTTCAGTCTTAGCAGCTATCAGAAACAAAAGTGTATCGTCTTTGTACTCAACAGCATCATGGAGAATTCCACTTTGCGTGTTACAGCTTTTAACAAAAACACTGTTTAGCAAGTGTGCAAAGGACATACTGCAGTCTTACGTGTGCAATGTGTGAGTTCACGGCAAACATGTCTATCAGCAGCTCTCATCATTTATTTCAGTAAATTCAAATTAAATTCAAATTTAATTCAAGTAATTACTTTTCTTTCTGATTTTTGCATTACACTCCCAGACCCGTCTGCTTGCAATTTTGGAGGCAGCTGTTCTGCAATGTTTCTGACCATTTCACAACCAATTTTAGCCAATTCTCTAAACATTTGTGTTTCATCTTTCTGCACGTTTTTCTTCTGGGAAATCTGTCGCTGAGTGTCTCTTAGTAGCTTCTTTTCACACTTTCAGCCATGCCAACATGTAATTCGAATCACAGTGTGGGTTCCTGTTTTCAGTTACCACTACACACCAGGAAAGGCATTTTTCCTTTGTTGAAAGACTAGTTTAGAGGCCACTGCCACTGAAATCACAAAAAAGATAGATATCGATATATGGCAGCTTTATTTGCCCAAGGTTTTAAAATATATGTATCTTGAGATTTCTGCCAACACTCCAATACAATAGAGGGGAGTAAATTTAGTTTGAGCTGCTTTAAACATATCTCTTTCCAGAAACCTGGATAATCCACAAACCTCATTGTTTTAAACTACTTTCTACTGAAGAAGTAGTCCCTGTGAAAGTGGTTGACAGTTCTGTGGATTATTCAGACTAACTGGGACACAAATTCTGGGAAAACATGTAGCTGTGCATTTTAAATGTAATTATTTCAGTATGGTGGTTTTTTCTGTTTGGTAACCAAGCCTTCAAGGGCAACAGAAAAACCTTTTTCAGACCCAGTTTAATGCAGCTTTAAATATCAAGTTCAAAAGTTTAAATGGTCTTCTTTTGCTCTGTTGCAGGGCCATAATATTCAGCTCATGAGGAAGTAGTTGATGTTAGCCGGGGGGACAGTTGCAATGCTGACATGTGGTGTAGTTCAACACCTCCTAGACAGCCTGCAGGGCATCAAACCACCGCTGCTGGGGTGACTCGCTTGCCGCCATATGGTGCCGTGCTGCTGTGACCCCACCTGTCTGTTCGATCTCTGGTCAAGACCTGACGCTGGCAGAAATAAATCTCAGCAAATCATCAGCATTGCCAAATGGCCTCAGAGTCTTTCTTGATACAAAAACTAGTTTTGTCATTGAGTACACAGAGCACTTTTCACTTCTAATGGGATTAGCATGATATTTTGTCATCTCACAAGGGGGGCACCACTCACACACTGCTTTCCTTAAGACAGGCATCCCTGTGACTTGCTAATGGCGCTATCTCCGCCTGTGTGAATTAAAAAAGAACTCCCTCAATGCACATATTGTTTCCTGCAGGGCACATTTGTTTGATGAGTCTAATCCCTTGACTAAAGAAACAAAGGTGTAACATTTGATGATGTACATAAACCCATTTCTCCTAAACCCACACAGGCTCCTAATCCTAGAAGATCAAGTGTAATCAGGCTGGAAGTGTGACTGGGCGGGAGCCAGCATGATGCTTTTGCTTACGTTGACTCACTCTGTGATCCCTCCTGCCTCAAAACAACCACAGTATGTCATGCTTCTCTAACCTTATGTTGCTTTTGATTCAAACATTCTTCTTATTTTTATTCAAATGCCAAATGTTCTCTATTTTTAATGCACAATATTTATTTGTCATCATCGTCCTACATCTGCAATGTTTCCCTACATTATTCATGACTTTTTTTTCACCTATGATATTTTGACTGATGGCAGAAAAAAGAAAAAGAAAAACTTCTGAAGGCCAAACAGATGTTTATGCAATAAGGGAAGGTAACGTGTCAGGTTTGTGTGAAACCATGCATGGTCTTTACAGTAAACATCTGTGTGAAGGCTTTGCATGCACTTGTGCTTCATATATACGTAACATAGACCTTAACTGTTAATTTTCACAGTGCCGTGGGCAGTAAAGATTAACTGAGCACAAGCAAGAGCCAGGGAGCATTAACATGAGCCAATTTCTAAATCAGGTACTGTGAGTAATGTTGTTTTCTGTATTTGACCGTGAAGGTCTCATTTTACTGCCACATGCTCTTATTTAACAAACAGCAGATTCCTCTGATGTCCTCTTTTGCAAGAGAAGAGCTCAAACATATCTTGTAATGTGGAAAAATGTTACTGATTGTAACAAATTCTTCAGAGACTTATTCTTGTTGTGTAATGGTCTGCTATAGCTTTCATTAGGCACTAATCTCTTGTGGAGAATTCACTTGCATTCACTTGACTTGTACTAAGTATGAATTGAAAATGCAGTTTTAAAATGCATTGGAATTTTGCAGATATTTTGCAGCCCAGTATTCATGTTAATTACGCCTTGCAGTGGGTATCAGGCTGTGCTGTCATAAATCTACTCAGGTGGTTCTCATGAACCATTCGTACATAAAGCTACGAAAAGTAATGCACTTTAATTCGTATTCCACGTATTTTTCTACTGTTTGTCGTCACGTGACTGGCTGGTGGTCGCTGTAATATCGTAGGATATTATATGAATTGTTGTGCATATGTTTCGTACGATATCATACGAACCCATTCACGAGAATGCGTTAATCTACTGAGCCTTCTGACAGGCGACGCCATTCTCTAACCCTGACCTAAAATACCTTTAAATTCTTTTTTCAATTCTATTCTCGCCCAAGCAAAGTACTTCTATCTACATTAGATCTTGGCTAACCTACATTGGCTGGCCCTCCTGGCTTGATAGGCAGTTTCGTCTGAATGCTGAGTTACCCAGCCTCCATCAATGATTATGTAGTTCCACTAGGCTCATAAGTGGCCCCTATTTAGCAACTCCTAACACAAGAATCGTGTCCCTGGACCTGTCTTACAAAAGCCAAACACTCAAAACTCTAAAGAAAGCTACCACTGTCCAACATCAGTCTCTGAGCCACATGCAACTAAACAGCATGTTGCCATTACAGACCAAACAAGCCTCCCCAGCACACAAAGCATACAGACTGTAATGAAAGGATCCTCTACCTTGTCATTATCGTCATTGTACTAAGGCAACATTTAAGAGACCACATTAATAAAACAAAGAATGTTTGAAATGAGGACGGCCAATTACTTCATGCCCTATGGTCCTGTGATAAGGTCCAGGAATTTTGGACTGGGATACATGATAACCTATGCCGGACTGCAGGGACCCAGGTTCCATTCAGCTTTCTATTCAAGATTACTTGTTCTGGGAGATTGGTCTATCCTAGCGGGATGGATAAGCACATAAGAAGCTGGGTCCAGATTAGTTTAATGATAGCCAGACAGATTATGTTAAGGGGATGGAAGAATGAAGGGGTGCCGTCAATCCAGGAGTGGGCTTGTAAAATGGCTAGGGTGGCGGGGTTTGAAAAGATGTCATATAAACGGTTTGCCAGATTGGATGTCTATGCTAGAAAAGGGGGAAAGTACCTGAGCTTTCTGGAGGGCTCCTGAGAAGCTTTGTGCTGGGGAGAGATGTGTAAGATGGGCTTATTGTGTTGTCATTAATATGGTTATTTGGTTTATTGTCTATTTTGTTGCCATTTTGTTGAATATTGTAGTTACTGTGTCATCTTTTATTGATTTTGGGTGGGTGGTAATGACCAGGTTGTTAGTTTGTAGGGGTGGTGGGGGGTGTTCATGTTTTGTATGTTGTAAAATTATTTTGTAGAATTTAAAGAAGGGGAAGATTTGAGTGTGTCCAGGGCTTGCTCTGTTTGTTCATACCTCAGCAGCATGTATTTGTCATAGGTTCGGTGCCCTTAAACACACAACACCTCCGTGTTAGAAGCTCTAACTAAAAAAGGACTTTCACTTTCAAGGCCTGTTCGATTGTTCTGTGATCAACTGCCAGAACATGTCATCGTGTGAAGGCTGTAGTCCTCTTTTCTGAAATGTATGAATTTAACCATTAAGCTGCTGTGTGTATTTGACATCATCTTGGATTAAAACCTCCTGCTGTGTGTACCTGCTAGAGCACCTGTAGTCAGGGCTCAGTGATAATCCATAAAAAAAAAAAAAGTGAGTGAGACCTGGGCTGGGAACAGATCCCATGGGGGTGAAAATCAAAAGCGAAAAGATATAATTTGATGTTGAAACATGCTGGTTAGGCAAATTCTTTCTTTTTATTAAATTTCACAGAGATTACAGTTTTGATCTTATTCACCACGTTACGTTTCAATCTATTCACCGGTAGCAGCTTTGAAGTTAGAAAGAGATTTTAAAAAGCAAGGCAGGTATAGGCTAAAAGGGCCTCGCTAAGCCTGTGACAAAAAGACACTGAGACGCTCTCTGTCTCTCCTGATCCATAGGGACGGGGAAAGTAGGCCAGGCTCGGTGTCAGACTGCTGCGAGGATCAGGACGCTGAAGTTGTTGACTTGTAATCAAAGTTCCTTTTCACACTGTGGATGTCAAGAATCTCACAGAGAGAGAGAGAGAGAGAGAGAGAGAGAGAGAGAGAGAGAGAGAGAGACAGAGATTTAAAATATTCCTCAAACACACATACATATAGGTCATATGTTTTTAGAAGTGAGGCTTTCCAGCTGAACACTGTGTCACAGTGTCATCCAGAACCACCCAGCCTTTTAATAAATCATCTTTTCTGACGATGGAAGTTGAACTATTCACCCGCCTACCCCATCAAACTGAAACATGAGAAGAAATAGCACAGCAAATCCTATAGGAGGCCTAATAAGCATAAGACACTAATATTATAAATTCCACTGATACATGAGTCACTACAGGAGCATTATGGTGATGCAACTGGAGACAACATTTCTAATTTTAGTATGTCGGCTCCAGAATGTTAGGGGCAGAGAATATTTACAAGGACATTAAATGTGCCTGGAGGATGAGGATGTGCTCAGATTGAAAGATAAATTTACTTGCACTGCACACACGCTCCATAATTTCGGTAGAAATATGCTTGTTTGTGTACACCAAGTAAATCCTACTAGGGAAGACAGCGAAATTTCATTTCTAAGTGATTAGGCCAATAAACAGAGCTCATGCCTTGGGTTAATAGACAGCCATTTGACTAATTTGCAATTAGGACGCTTTTTGTGTGTTGATAAACTATGTGTTTAGGCTCCAGCGCGCAGATGACCCTGAGAGAGACAGAGGCACCAAAACAGCCAGGAGACACTGAGGCTCCTCACGTGTTGTTTGTCCCCCTGACTTCATCGTGAGTTATAATCAGACGGCGAATCACGGAAGCAGCCTATATAGCAGCCCACGATGCCGACGCGCCATGCAAGCGCACACTCAGTCCGGCGGTGCCTGTCTGGGATTGGGTGGAGGGAGTGGTGGCTGCGGACAGAGTCACAGGATTGGTAGAGTTCAGCGCCAAACTTGTTGACTCATAACTGAGCAGCTCCTCTCTATCCTTCACGGCGCGGAGCTGTCCAGGGCCAGTGGTGCTGAAACTGCCAGCGCCGTTGGAGTAATTTTTTCCCCCCAGTTTGATTGCCGAGCCGAGCCTTTGAAAGTTACATGCGCTTTGGTTTAAGCGTCACTTAACGGATATTTATCCACCGTCACTGCTCTTTTCGACTTCTCAGCCGATCAATTAGAGGACTCTCCGAGGCGCAGCCATGGCTTTCATGGTAAAACACATGGTAGGAGGACAGCTGAAGAACCTGACAGGCGGACTGACGGAGGAGAAACCCGAAGCAGAGAAATCAGATGCCGCTGCGCAGGGGATGACTCAAGAGGAATTTGAACAATATCAGCAACAGTTAGAGGAGGAAAAGTAAGCCAATGATTGAAGATTGTGATTTTGAAGTTGTAATGAAAACCTATGTGTCGGGAAAGCTGGGCATATTTAAAAAGTGCATTTGTGTGTGTAAATTGCAGATCGCTCCCAGTGCGCCGCGCGCTTTTTTAAGCATCAATGCAATAACCCGAGCGCTCCACACACAGCTGCTCCTCTCGCCCAGGGAGCTCTCAGTCTCTTAGCTTCGGTAAATTGTGTAGCGCCGTTTTTGGATTCCTGGAATCATTCTTCCACGGAAATGTCTACACGGATTCGTGCCTGGGGCAAAACACGTTCCATCCGTGCGGGTGAATAATGAATCAGACTTTGTGGTAAATGAAGTGTTTTTCCCCTTATTAGCCGACTTTTATCATGCACATAATTTACTACTCAAGATGGTTGCGATTTATTCATATTATAAAATGTAAGGCCTCTATTATATCTGTAATTTAGTTTTTTAGTTACATTATATATATATATATACAGCTGTGATTCCAGCTGTGCGCCTTTCAATTCTTGCATGCTTGCTTTTATCGCTCCTCTCTCCTGCAAAAGTGAATTATTTACATGTTAATGTTTCGCACTGGGGGACAATATAAGGGAACAACAAGGTCATTTGGCAAACAGAGTTCACCCAGCAGGCAGCAGCTCACTATTGACTAGTGTGATGGTTCCCTTAGAGCAGGACTACACATGCATATCAGATGTTCTATAGTCCTGGTCATAGATAAGATAATGTAGATTAATAATGTAGAATAAAGAATTTAGACAGAGTTTTACAGAAAAATTATAGATTCTGATTATATATTTCAGTAGTTACACAAGGCATCTAAAGCAGTAAATATGCTCTTTGCTGAGGAGCATACATATTATAAAGACACAATTTATCCAATTGTTTCCCTTCCCTGGTTCATTCCCATTAACACATTTGGATTTGATGAACACTTTTATCCAAAGTGCCTCACATATATTGTAAGCATGAGTGTGAAGTGAAGTACTAACTCAGTATTAACACTCAGCTCAGCCCACTAAGCTCTACAGGAGGCTTGGCGAGAACGCTCTGCCATCGTAATGTGACCTTCAGTAGAAGTGAGTTATTAGTCAGAGCTGCTAAACATGAGCATAGATCACCAAGAAGCCCATACTGTTCAGATTAAAGCAGAATAAGGTTGGGGTTGCTCACACTGGCATGTCACATGTAGACATTTTATCCCCCTCAGCAGCACCCGGGCCACAGTGACAACCCTGGTCATCTGAAGACATAAAGCTCTGCTCATTGGCTGCAAGTGAGCGCTGCATTGGCCCATGTGCCATTCGGCATTTGGCATTTGGCCCACTCATGTTAAAACAAAGTGAACTCAGGCTCACACGGACAGCACCATGAATGCTGCATCTCCAGTTAAAACGCCCTTCCCCTGACACATTGGGTACAAACACTTGGTCCTCCAGTGTCCCCTCCGCCTTTTAGAGGGTGCTGCTGATTTGATCCTTCTAGGTGTGCAATGCAACCTCTGCCACTGTAGCTTTGAAGAATATCCTATATGGTGTTTGTTTTTTAATTATAAGCACCTACTGTATTTCCCTGACTCTAATAAAATGTAGTCTTATGTCACTGTATTCATGCTATGTGTGGCCTCAGGCCATACAAGCAAGTTTGTTAAGCATTATGTCATGTTGTTGACTCATGATGTTTGAGGCATTTCAGCAAATTTAGCAATTTACTAGGGACAATTATGAACTACACTGAAGTCATAAATATGCCAGTGACAATGAGTGGAGAGAGCATTGCCAGCAGCCTATTGTATGCCCTCTGCTGGAGGCATCAAATACTGTAGGATGGATTGTTTACAGTGAGTAACATTTGGTTTCTCCAAGACAGATGTGTAGAATTAAAAACAAATGCCTCAATACCTCCTGGGTATGCATTCAGAGTCAGACTTAAGGCAATTATGAAGATGGTATGAGTGTCATCTTTCATTTCTTAGATGGTTTGCCTTATCTAATTTTGCAAAGCTCTTTTTGAGGGTTTACAGCCTTAAGGGAGCTAGGGAGGCAGACTGCAATGATGTGTGGGATGAGTTGACAATTAAAAGTGGGGGAGTAGTTGTGAGTTTGCAGTTAGTAGGTTACCGCTAGTAGTCCACATCCCAAGAGGACTACAATCCCTCAGAGGAGTGCTGGACTGACAGGATGCTGCATCTGGGGCTCTTAAACATAAGCAGAACATCTCTTCCTGTTTTTTTTCCCCCCACGGTATCCTTCTGCTGGCTTGACACTCTGTAGTTAGAGTTAAGATGAGACAGGATAATGCTAAGCTCCAAGGCCTCCAAGGTCCAAATCCAGCAGGAGCCTCATGATGCTCTTAAAGTAGAGCTGAAACTGCACATGGCAATAATGAACATTGGTTTTCAACATTTTCAGATACTATGTTTTGTTTGTAACATTTGGGGGATATTCACCTTAAATGAATGGAGCTTGGAGTTAGCGTTGCTATTCCAAAACTTCCCATAGGCGAAAGCGTGCACAGTTGGTTAAAAAAGATATTTCCTAGCCGGCTTTATTTGGAAATTGAGTTGAGATCTAAATTTGTATTTTCAGTGACACTGAAAAATTCTTGCCCAAAAAAAATATTTTTCCTACTTTCTTGCAGACAAGAACGAGAAGCCAATTTTGCCCAGAAGAAAGCTGAGAGAGCCACCATTAGAAGTCATTTCCGGGACAAGTACAGACTACCAAAGGTAAACAAATCCAGCTAAAGCTCTGCTTTGTTAAAGAAAAGCAAAGGGAACGCATCTTTTGGATTGAAGGTCAGACCATGTCATAAAACACAAAAATGTCTCCTACAGGATCACTGCCTTTGTAAAACCCACACATTATTTCAGCCAAGTACTACATTTCTATAAACAGTGGGATATAAAAACCTTGTTATAAATGTGTTCTTTCTCCTGTCCTCTTGGGTGTCTACCGCAGAACGAATTAGATGAGACCCAGATTCAGCAGGCGGGGGACGACGTGGTGTTGCCCACAGAGCTGGCCAAGATGATTGCTGAGGACAACCAGGAGGAAACGCACAAGCAGTCGGTGTTGGGCCAGCTGTCCAACATCCAGAACGTGGACATCGACCAGCTGAAAGACAAAGCCCAGGCCACACTGGACGACCTCAAAAAGCAGACAGAGAATTGCAGTCTCATGTGATCTGGCCAACTCTAAGTCCCAGAAGATTAGAGTTTTACTTGTACAAATATTTTTCAAAGGCAGAGCTGCTCTGGAGGTAAACATATTCTTATTGCTTTAGTGGAATGCCAGTTGGCAGTGCCACATAACAGTTTTTATAGCTGTGCAAAGTTTGACAGAGGCCCTGCAGGAAAGAAAGTAAAAGAGGAGGAAGCTGAAATCTGAGGCTCGTCTTCTTACTTACTGGAAAGAAATAATTCTTGCCATAGCTTTCCTGTCACCTTCAAATATCCTAAGAGTCATGAATGTCATCCATATTTTTATTGGAATTAGCTAACTTGCACTCTGAAAAACATATTTGGCTCTTCCCATTGAGATTTAACCAATGAGATTATTTCCGTCTTTAGAGCAACTCCTCCTCTGAGAAATATTCATCTATTAAATCCTTTGCTTCCTTCATTCCCTAACCTCCCTTGCTCTCTGTACCTCACATGACCAATGATAACACAATAGGATTCTGCAACAGAGGTTTCAGGTGTGTGTGTGTGTGTGTGTGCGTGTGTGTGCATATGCAGGTTTTCATTGCTTTCCAACACACAGCAGATGATTTCACTGATGAACACATGGAACCGTCAATGAAATGAGAGAGGATCACTGAGATCAGCTGCTTGGTGGGAATGAAAAATTTAAACACATACACACGGCTGACACTGGCTCATGTGAGGAGGCCATATGTGTGTTATGTTAAATTTGGGAAATATGGAGGATAAAATGAAATGATGGAGCCATTCATGGGGGTGTTTTTATTCCACGTACAAAAGCACAAAATCTTAGAAATAAGCAATATCTATTTAGAGCAACAAATGAGGCTGTTTTTTTGTTATAAGTAGCTTACTAATGTTGGCCCCTTGGTGCCCTGATTAAAGCTTCCAGTGAGCTGCATTAATTTTAGTTTTAATCTTTTCCTAGACATATCATTATATAGGCTTTTCTTTATTTTTTTTTAAAAGCTTTTTTCGTACTTCAGTGTGCCTTGGACGTCCGTACAAGGTTGTCTTCTCTAGAGCTCCAACATCTGTAAGCTACTTTTACAAAGATGGGCCTTCTTGTTTGGTACTGCAGGAGATTTCTTACTTTTAGTTTTATTAAAAGCGACAACTTATTTGTGAGCAGGCAGAAATCATGCCTTAGATTTGCTGCAATGTGTAGGTTGTAAGAATTTACAGTTAAAGTGTGTACAATAATTGTGCTCCCAGATTTTAGCATCAACTACATATACAGGGAGCATATCTGTGTTTGTACTGCATCCAGAGGTTAAAAAAAGCAGCGTAGATGAGAGTAAATGCTTTTGAGTTATATGCCAAAGCCTTTGTTGAAAACACTTTGAACAACATGAAGGAAATGGCACAAATGCGTCAAACTGTAAGTGGTGTAAGTATAAATCCACATACAAATATTTATGTTGTAATGTAAAAATGTAATGTATCTGCTGTTTGCCTATACTGTCAACAGCGGTTAATTTTTTGGCTCCGTTTTCATCGACTCCCTGTAGTGTTGTCACATCACGTTTGACCTGTCCTCCATCTCACTGACCCTTGCGTCTCAGTGGTGCCGTTTTGTGCTGGTGGATTTGTGTTGTTTAGCCGATGTGATACGTCAAGTGGTGTCTTTGTAAAAAAAAAAAAATTGTCCTGTGGCTGAGAGTCCTGGTCGTACTGTTACACAAGACAGTCACTGTGGGCTTCACGGCGTAACTCAGTATTCTGTCCATGTTGTTTTTCTAGCCAAATGTAAGTGAAGGCTTCGGCGAATAAAGAGGGGATGTTGTTGATGTTGTGTTATATCCATATACGCTACATTTTGACAGTGTTTGCTTTTATGGAGCAGTGGTTCTGTGGGGGATTTCAGCATTGATCTCATATATGTTCCCGCTTTTCTTTGGGTACTTTATGATTATAAAAGTTTTGCATCTTAAGAATACACATTTTATTTTAAAAAAGAAATATGGGCAAAAGCGTTCTCTAAGAGGAGTTGTAATTTTCTTGCTGCAGGTGCCACACTACTGCTGAATGGAAGCCTAGGCAACACTTAAACATTTCAGTATGGTAGTTGTTGTCATGTGATAGATGAACAATACATTCATAACATTTCAATAATATAAAGCAGAGGAAAAGTTGCAATAAGTCCTTTTATAATAGAGCTATTAGAATCTGTCATGTTTGATCATGAAATAGTTGGAACAGAAGCCATAAAGAAAACCGTTTACTTTGAGTGTGTGTGACTTGAAATACTCATTTAAGAACTCAATAATAATAATAATAATAATAATAATAATAATATACAAATGTCGTTTTTTTTGTGTTGTCATCTGTGGAAATGATTTTTCAAGAAATGGCTGCAGTGACACGCAGTTTCTTCTTGTTCTTTGGCCATTTCTTTGTTTAACAGTATCGCTATCATTCTGTCTCTGAAAGTATTTCAGTGATTTTTGAGTTTTAACTGCAATAAATTGATTTTTAGGATAATGAACTTGCTTTCTGTTTTGTGTGATTTTTTTGCACAGGGCTGCGACTGTATGTGGAGAGTAGGGCTGTCCTCGACTAAAGAAATCTTAGTCGACTAAGACCAAAACGACCGATTAGTCGACTAATCGACTAAGAGGTGGCAGCCCTAGTGGCGAGTTGTCAGTGGTCTTTACATTTGCAGCAACCAGAACACCAGGTGGAGACAAAAACACAGTCACAAGTACAGAAGCACCCAAAATGGGAGGCTGCAGATACACACTGATAGATTATGATTGACATGTACGCTATGGGATGTTGTGGTCAGTTAGTATTAAAAAGATGAATTATACAATTTAACATCCCCATCCTGTGGCAACAGTGCAGTGAAAGAATGAGCCAAATAATCCACATATACCAGTGTGTACTAAAAGCCTACATTAAAAGAAATATTAAATCATGCATGTTTGTACACTCAGTGGTCACTCTTTTAGGTGCAGTCCGTACAATGTGTTAATGTGGCGGAATTTATGGCAGAGCTGTTGTATCAAATTGCAAGATATTGTACAGGTGCACCTAATAAAGTGGCCACTGGATATAAAAAAGATGGACAAAATGATACAGTTCAGCCCTATAAAAAATACTGCTTTGTGACGCTTATAATGTTGAGACTGTAAGACAGAATTTAACAGTGTTTATTTTAGAAGCTGTGGTGTTAGATCGGACTTCATTATTTATTCTGGTGTTTCTGTTTTTTGTCCACCTGGTGAACATACAGCACAGAGACCCTTAGTTTATACCCATGTAACACTGTATTATACATTCTATATGTTTTAACAGTAGCTATCTGTCTGTATTGATGTCAGGTCGGGCATCCATCTGGTTTTGTGCAGCTTGTGCAACACTGACACATCCTCTCAGTGGGGGCAGACCTGAAGCTGCTTTGGAAAAAAAAAAATTCTAGTTAGTTACCATTTGAATAATAGAAAAGCCTGGCTGTTGGTAGTTCTCAAGTGTGGTGTGAAAGGGTATAGCTGTAAAATATATTGATGCTGAAACCCCTCTCTATTGATAGGCTGCAGTGCGTGGACAATCTTCAGCCTGGAAAGACACTGGGCCACTGCATGGCCAATCTGACACAATTGGGGTGAAACGGTCCAGAAAATACTATTCTCTCCCATTCTCCTCTATCAATTGGGGCTTAAAAACTCTGCAGAATGAGAGGCAGGACGGGGAAAGGGGGCAAAGAGTGACAATTAGCAAGAACCTTTAAGTGCAAATTCTTAACGGCCAGGCAGTTATCACAGAGGTTTACCTCTGCTCTGTTTGTGGCTAAAAAGGAACAGATTTGTTTTTCCGCGCTGAAAATTGGAGCAGTGCAGTTGCAGATGTGAGCTTCTTGCAAAGGAATTCGTTTTGCAAGCCCCTCTCTGCCTCCCTCCTTTCACTTGTGTTTTTCTACAAGAGAAGAGGGGACCACACAGATCCTGGGTTTAATGCAAGGAAAACCATAAACATTTTTATCCAGCCTATCTCGTACTAATGTAGTGAGAGGTTTTGTGCGCAGAGCTGTGCTGCTGTAGGCCTGGAAATGGGTCCCACGGCTGACTCCTCAATGACGACCAATCGGTGGCCAGGATTGTAAATGAGAGCGACGGAGAGAGAGAGGGGGGAAGGAAAACTTTTCTTTCTTTTTTTCGACAGAAGGAGGGGTGTTGTGGGGAAATGATCGGCGGACCGTGAAGCGTAACAGCAAGAAGAGGGACAAAGGCGCACATAGCGGGACAAAATGCGACGGACAGAAACCTCTTCCAACTAAAAAAAAAAAAAAAAATCCAACAACATCGGAATGCGTGGATGTTAAAGGTAGTAGAGCTGGGAAAAGGAGTGGAAACCAACAATGGCAAGAGAGATGAGTTCAAGTGTACCAACTGACTTGTGGACAATAACTGGTTAGAGTGTGCGTTTCAGTGTCCACCTCAGATCTGCACCGGAGGAAGGGAGCAGACACTTTGGACTATGGTTTCCCACTTTTGAACGGACATGCTTCCCGGAATGACTGATACTGAGCCGTTTCTCTTTTTTGCAGCCACACATGCTGATTTCCCCAAATCAGATCCTGACTACAACTGTTGCAAAGTTCACCAGGAGGAGGCAAAGTTAAGTTACGTGCAAGTTCGGGGATAATTTATTACGGACCAAGCGTATTTTCTTTGAATGCGTTGCTAACAAACTGTTTGGTTGCAAAAAACAACAACAAAAAAACCAAAAAAAAAACGCATGGAGGGAATACTTATGAACTCCAGTCTGTGAGATTCAGTGTGTACCTACAGTGTCCTGATCCTAATGTGCTGGTGGAGAAAGTGCACGTCACCGAACTAGAACTCCATCCAAGCATGAAATGTTGGTGCAGCGCCCTGGCACTTCTCCCATGGGTGCTGGTGGCCTTAGATGCACAGCTAATCTGCTGGCAGGCGCTCCTTCGGTGCCACGAGGAGCCCGAGTGCGATCTTGCGTACAATCAATACTTAGCAGCTTGTGAAGGTAACATCAGAGGAACGAGGAGACAGTGTCCAAGCCACTGCATCAACGCGCTGATACGGCTGAATCACACCCGCAGCGGGCCAGACCTGGAGACCTGCGACTGCGCCCAGGACCTGGAGTGCCTCAGCGCCAAGCGAGCCATAGAGCCGTGCCTCCCCCGCAGACACCCGAGCGATGCCGGGGGGATAGGGTGCATGGAGGCCCGGCAGCGCTGCGAGGAAGACAGCAAGTGCCACACCTCCCTCACGGCCTACTTGTCATACTGCGGGCAGCTGTTCAATGGCAGGAAGTGCTCCTCCAAGTGTAAAGCCACCATTCAGCAGATGCTGTTCATCCCAAATGGCATGCTGCTGAACCGCTGTGTTTGCGATGGGGTGGAGAGGCCTTTCTGTGAAGTGGTTAAGGAGAACATGAGCAAACTTTGCGCCATAGGAGACCACATTGTTATTTCAGACCAGCCTGATGTGGATGACATCTATGAGGATGAAGACTATGACCCTAGAAATGACAGAGAGGAGGCGTATTCTGATCATTCCTCTGCTTCCCAGAGGTTGCCCAGCTGCATGACGCTCCTGTTTCTTCTTCTAGCACGGATATTGTACTGAGAAAATGGATTTCTCGAATTTACAAATGACAGTGAAAAAAAAATCTCTGTTCATTTGATCCCTCCAGGAAGCCGAGTCCAGCTGTAGTTGGTATGAGTTCAGCATGGCTTGCTGGCACAGGACTCAAACACAGGTCTGCTGGATAAGGGAAGCTATTTTTTCACCTCCGAGCCTCCCTGCCATTCCATTTTAGTTGCAGGGCGACAGTGAGCACAGTAGTGATTTGTGTATGCTTTCCACAACCGTACAATTTGCATAGTAATTCTTCTTTGAGCACATCTCACTCAAGAAAACTGCTTTTTGTAAATGTTATTCAAATTTCCACATAAATGGCCATACAGTGCTCTGAGTGAACTTCTCACTGTTTTTGCCAAGTTGAAGCCTGTTGACAAAACCACTTTCAGGTGATGATGAGAGGAAGTGAACCACAACAGACTTTGTTGCAGGGCATTGCCAAGTTGAGTGCCTTTAAACAGCTCCTGTTTGTTTGGTTTCAATGGTACTTGGAGTGTGGCTTTATTAAGACCTTAGACAAACATTGGACCCATCCAGTTTCTGTTTGCTCTGCTCTCCATTTCAGGGGCCTCTGCATTGTTGCAGCAACCACACTTCAAATATTTGTGGGAACAGTCAAAGCGCAGGCAAGGGAGTGGGATCAAGTACTGAAATTAACTGAAGCGCCTCTCCAGCACTCTGTCTGGGGCCCCTCCCACATATGAGATTGTTTTATTGAACTTTTCCTGAGACCCCCCCCCACCCCCTCTTCCTCTTCTCTACTGCCTGCCCCCTTTAACGCCTTTAAAAAGACCCCCTGTCTTTATTACTGCTTTCACACTGAAGCAACAAGCCAGGGAAAGCGTTCTGTTGCTGTTGCGAATAGGTCAACTTACACCTGGAGTTTGTTCACAACACTGCTCATGATAAAGAGGTTTGACACTGCTTGGCCTTGTTATATATAGGTGAATACCATTTTAAACAAACTGTGGGATTCAACCGGAAGTTGTTGGAGTACGCCTTTTTGAGGTCATCAAACTAAAAAAAAGTACATTTTATGGACATTAAGAATACTTTGCCTTATTAAATCTCAAGTGGAGCAACACTGCAGCAACAGCCCAACACACAGTGGATATAGGAGTAGTTACAACAGGAACAACAATGTCTTCACTCATAAGTAGTAGTCTGGTATGAACGGTTAAACATGGGTTGAATGTATGTTAATTACTTTGTGTCACACAGTGTTTGGTGTGAGTGTTGCTAACTAAACAAGAGGTATACTAGGCTTAAATGTAGAGCGCTTTTATAATGCAGGATTGTCACTAAGTACTTTCTAAAGAAATGCACAAATACAGATGAAACTCCAACTATTTGAAAACACAGAGATTGAGTTCAGTTCCCTACTGTTTGTGCTTTGAAGGCTTTTATTTTGTGTGTTTTGAGATTGAGTATTTCAGAACAATTCATCACATTTGTTTTCGTAGTTGCTTTGTTCGGCTACTGAGCAGCTAACGGGGCTAACGTTACCTGTCCCAAGGTCCCCGCCGATAGTCCAGGGATTCAAACCAGCAGTCTTTAAGTCTCACTTCTTTTGTCCACTATTCCACATTAAGCAAAAAGGAAAGTAAAAAGCTGTATTGATCATCTGTAACAAAGCTACCAATTTGTGTCTTTGCCATTTGAAATTATGTCAAAACTAATCTTGAAAAAGTCTTGAAAAATGTTGCTAAATGTTAAATTATGAAGCTAGAATATGAAGAATGTGTATATATTTTACAATTATATGCAGTAAAATAAGCCAGTGTCTTCCCACATTACATTCAATCCAACAGAAACACACAAACATAGCTCAGATTTTGTGCACACAAAACCTTGACATGATTTAGAGTTTTCAGTTTTTCATCTCATCTTGTGGGAACATAGCAGTTAACACTTCAGAACAGTGTCTTGCATGTGGGAAGGCGATTTTTATAATAAAATGTTTGAGTTAAAGTTCTGTAGTGATGTGATTTGTCCACAGAGATCAAGAAAAAGATCAGTTACTTTTTAAAGACTGATTTTCCTCTGAGTGTAGTTATAGACAGACAGACAGACAGACAGACAGACAGACAATACTTCCCAATATAAGATGTACTTATAAAATATGTTTACATTGCTTTTTAGGTGCAATATACAGTATCTGAAAGCAAAGAAAGCAGGTTATTGTTTGAAAATGTCATTCTCAAGTCAGCCAAGTGACTCCAAAGTAAGCACTGAATGTGGCCATGTTTCACCATCTGATATTTAAGGGATTAGGTCAGTGTAACTGAAACCTGGTGAGGAATTTTAAGTGCCCTTAGTCCTTGCGCAATCCATTCTCATTGTAGCAAAAAGACATATTAGGATTCTACTTACAATTTAGACTCCAGTTGTAATTAAACCACCATGATTTTTAGAGGCGGAAGGCAGAGAGCCAGTAAATGAAACATGTCAATTGATCCAACTGAGCTGGTATTAGAAGGACTTTTCAGTACATTTACAATCCTTGCTAAAGACCATACATGTAACTCTAATGAACCAACTGTTTAAAAGCAAGCAGCCATTTGGGGCTTGTTCCATACTTATTTAGGTATTTACAAGTCACTAACAAATTGTAAAAGAGTCATTTAGCATCTAGGTGTGAGGTGTACACCTGCTCTGCAAATGGAACTTTAGTCACATCCAAAAGGTACAAAAGTGCAGTGGCTGGCAGCAAGAGTAGAAAAGTGATTGTCTGTTAAGTGTTTCATTTCTACACACCAACTGCTGCCACTATCCTTTGATAAAATGGGGTTTTATGACCCATGGGTGGCAACTTTCAACATACCCAAGCCCGGAGAGAACATCTGCACAGCTTCTCCTGATTTTCCGTTAACTGCAGGAATCATCAAGCACTACCAACTGTCCATTGTGTCATAAAAACAGCGAGATAGAGAAACAAAGTGGCCCACAGCTACAGTATAGCATGTCTTTCTCTAGTTTAGTTAGATTATCTTTTGGTCTTAACCATTGCCATGCATCTTAACGTCCTCTAACATAACCACCCCACCCCCCCCAATTCTGGGAGCAAAATCAAAACAAACATGAGCAGAGCAGCCTTGGGGAGTTGAGTGTGTGGAGGGAACAGGGATACAGAGGCAGCACTGTGCTGCAGCTCATTTTCTAAATTATCTTTATTCAACAGTTCTCTGAAACAACCCTCCCCGCCCTCCTCTTCAGCGCTCCGAAGTGGGAGTGACCCGGGGATTTAGGAGGCTCTTGTCTCTCATAGGTACAATGTTCCATTCATGATAGTCATCGAGCCACAGTGAATGGCTGACCTGCTCTCTGTTTTCAGTGCATGGGGGTGCTGGAGTCAAGGGCACCCAGTTCCTCCTAGGTCTAGAACACAGAAACCCCTCTTTATGGGTGACATTGATGCCAATATGACTCGACCGCTGTCCCATTAACAGTATCAACAGAGCCAGGGGGGGGGGGAGCCTGGAAGGGAAAAGGGCAATAAGTAGTGTTGTTGGAGCTACACCAAAATGGAGGCCAATTAAAGCTACAATGCCGTAGGTTGTGGTTAGGGAGAGGAGACTGGGGGGGGGGGGGAGGGTTCTTGGAGGATTAGGGTGGTGGGTTAAGGTTTCCATTTCAGAATCTCACTTTCTGGGTTACATTACTGTAAGGACATTCTATGCAATTTTTAGGGGCAATATAAATTGGCAGAACTCCCAGAAACAAGCAACAAAGCAGGCACAAGGGTCACAACTGCATCCAAAGTTTTCCTGGCAGCAACATGCTCATGTCATGATTAAAGCAATGAAGCCGAGCCAACACCATGGGGCACCGCTAGCCAATTAGAGCCCCCTCCACAGCACAGCCACGAATGCAGCGCCCAGTGGTTCTCCGTTCTGTTGCTCCAGGACTCGGGGACATGCTGCTGCGGTTCTAACCGTACAGCGTGGACGTGATTTACACCTGACATGCCAGGTGAATGTGATTAACCAGTTGGTAGGGAAGAAAACAAACATTACATTACTGAGTCCTGGGCAGATTTGAAAACCACTTGTTAAACATCAGGCAACTACAGCCACACTGTATTTTACTGCTTGTAGGATAACTAGACATACCTTTCCCCAAATTCATTGAAACTTTTGCCTTTTGAGTCACTATTTCAAAGGGGTCCTCCAGAGAGATTTGTTATTGCACTTATAATAAACCACTAATAAACTTGACTGACTCTCAAGAAACACATAAAAACAGAACGGTCCAAATCAAAGCAGCAGAAGCAGAGATATCCTGATTTTTAGTTTCTAGTGTCCAAAAACACAGGCTCCTACATTTCCCATGATGCAACTCGATAGCATCTTTCAGTAGCACATCTGTCAAACTCCACACATCCAGTTTGCAAATATGGCTTCCTGTTATAAATATGGACTCTCCAAGCTTGCATAACCCTGATGACATCAGTATGATGATGTGGTGGCAGTGGTGGCCTAGAGGTTACGAAGCAGGCTTGTGACCGGAAGGTCGACGGTTCAATCCCCAGATCGACAGGATAAAATCTGGGTGGTCCTCAGTGGTCCCTCATTACCACCACTGAGGTGCCCTTGAGCAAGGCCCTTTACCCCAATGGCTCCAGTGGAGCTGCTCAGTGGCCAGCAGATCAGACTGTGGTTGTACTGGGCAGTGTGAATGTGACAGGTCGTCGTTGCAAATGAGAAAATGGATAAATAAAATAAAAAAAAGACTTATAAAAAGGTTTTCGGACTGAAGATGACTAGTAAACTGAAACTGTGTCTAAAATTTATGAAGTGAGCCTTTAAATCCAATTGTTTGACTTTACATTATCTGCTATTCCTAATATTGGTGGCTCTAATCAAGTGCTCCTCCATCTTTTAAAATGGCTATATGACATGAGAAGCTTATTTCCACTTGAGGTTGCTTTACCTCTTGTCCGGAGAAAAGTGCAATGGGTATTGGCTTATTATGAGCAACCAGTAGAAAGAAGTGCAACTGTTGAGCTAGAGCTATCATTAAGAGCTAGAGCTATCATTAATGGCAGAAGTGGCAGGGGCAGTAAGAGGAAATAAAGATAATATAGCCTCATAATTAATTCTGTGTAATTCCCATAGTTTTTGAGATCTGGACATTTTCAAATTCAGTTTCCAGTTTTCCAGACTTCCATATGAATCATATAATTATCAAATGTCCTTACTTTCTTGTGCCTGCCTTCCTCTCTCCTCCCCATGTCATGAGCCAGCTGTCTGCAGAGCGCCTTCCAGATGAGGATGGCGAGGGACCAGCAGCGTTGCTCCCACGCCGGCACATAAATCTTTCCATAGGTTCTGAAAAACGAGCATTTGCCTCCTGCTGTTGACAAAACGTCTCAAAACGTTACAGACCAGAGAGGCTTCAGAGGTTGCCATTTTATTTTCCATTGAATTTCTCAATTAATAAATACATACAATATAAAATCACAGCTGTATAAACATTTAAATAAAAAAATAAAACAACACAGCAGTGTGGAAATCTTGCCAGCAGACATATTTTTACTTTTCTCCTGTTTCAGGTATGCTTTTTTGCCTTAAAAATTTGATTCACAAAGTAAGGCTCCCTTTTGGGTATTCAAGTGCTTTACCTGTCTAAAATCATAACAGTGTGTGAAGACCTACAACAGCGACTGACACCGACTGCCAGCTTTTTACTCTTTCACAGAGGCCTAGTTATGAAGGCTTTGCTTGAGCGCTATAACTCACTTTATCCCTCAAATACTCGGCCAGTGCCAAACCTAAGAAAATGCAAGTCTAGTGTAAATAAGGCAGAGGCCGCACCTCTCCAGTTTTCCCCTCATAGTGGTGGAGAGGGCTCCATCAGCGGAGAGAGCATGGTGAGCCTGTGGTTGACCCACAGTAAAGGCAGTGGGGAAGGGAGGGTGAGGGAGTATGCGCATGTTTGCGGAGGCCTCGATCTAATATACTGAATATACAGAACTGATGGGATACTTCTTACTGTCACAGCTTCCATCTGATTGTATTTCCAGGTTTTCACAGTTTTTAGGTGTGCGGCAAATACCGTTGAATGTTTTGCGCAACAATAAATGCAACTGTTTCTGTTTAACTCGTTTACCATGACAGTGTGGTATTGTCATACAAGCTGTCCAGCATTTACATATCAATAGTGCGTCAGGGGGAGGGATCTTGAGGCTAAGCAGTGCAACAACCACACCGTGTAAGGAGCAGGGAACTAACTTTCACATTCACCAGCGTGCAAATGCAAAATTCAAGAGCTACTTTCAGTATTTTACCAGCTAGACTTTTTTTTTCCCACCTCAAAAAGTATAAACACAAGTTCTCAAACTGCCAAATCATCAACTTTCCAGCAACAAACCAAAACATTGACCACATTTGGCTGGCAACTGTAATATCCCACCCGGACGGCGTTCGGAGTCGGTTAGTGTGATGTGTGGTGCAGGTTTGATTTGGCCCCGACTGAAACCTGGTCAGGTTAAGGTTCTGTGTCCAACCTGAACACTGACAGGCAGTCTGATGCTCTGTGGGGCGTCCCCAGCCCAGTTCCCATGGTGACCGTCATGCTTACTGCAAACAGCAAGCTGAGAAAACAGAAATGATAAATGTATGTTAAGCTTCACTTTTTCAAGATTACAACACATTGCCACTTTTAAATATATACTACTATATTTTAAATAATAAAGTATGTTGCTGGAAATGCCGCAGCCTAGAGTTCTGAGTCCTTGCCCTCTCAGGCCCTTTCACTGATCATGCAGTTGATGTTAATGTAAGTCTGTGAGCGTTTACTGCTTCAGGCTTCGGGAGGGGGGCATCTAAAATTGTCTGAGGGTTACAATGTGATGGTTCTCAGCAAAAATGTGCTGCTTGTTTTGGTGTAGTCTAAGGTCACCAGACAGACTTGGGCGTTGCTGCGACCCTCTCTAGCACAGCTGCTGTTGGATCAGCTCCAGCTAGTACGGCTGACTGTGGTGTGGTTTTATTAAAACAACAGCAGCAGAATAAGAAGCCACGTTCTTGAAACACGAGTGGCCTCTAGAGTCATTGGTGCTCTTCCGCCATCCCCATTTTTTTTATTCATAATTCCCCAGGAATGTCTTGCTGAGAACAGGATATTGTCTGGGCTTTAGGTATCCACTATCCATCCAGCAACTGAGCCCAGAAAATACTGGGAATAAGGCTGTGTAGGTTACAGCTGAGGAAGTTCAAGTATATCAAAATGTAATTTATATCAACAATACATTGCTTTTTTATATAGTTTAGTAGAGTTTTAATATAGTGTACAGACTAGAGAGACGTTTCAGTATATCACATTACTGATACACTGCTTTTATATTGTTAACGTTTTTAATTGTTACATTGTTTGGTTTTGATATGCACTGAATGTAAACCGATTCCTAAAATATATATGTAAAGCTAATTTACATGCGAGTATGTGAAAGGAATGAAGTGTACACGTGTGCTGTTGTTTCTGGCATTTGTGTGTTAGGAGGTAACTTTTTGCTCTCACTTTCACAAGGTTGGCTTTACAAGAGGGCAGAGGACAGAGCAGCCCAGGGCTGCACTGAAATGAAATCAAAGAGCCAGACAGTCCTGCGGGGTGGCCAGCCCAGCAAGAGAATGGCTCATATTTTACTAGTGGAAAAACCTTTAATGAAAGGAAATTTCATTGCAACTTAAGGCAGCCATTCCTCACTTAACCCCCACAACCTTCCCGTACCAAACCTCCATTATAGTCACTTTTTAATCAAGGCTGCAAAGTTCTCAAAAACACACTCTCATGAGCAGACGAGCAGTTTATACAATACAGCAGGGAAACTCACAGCTTCTGACAGAGTCCGCAAGAGATTCTCGATCCAGAGACACATCCCGCTGATTCTCTTGCATCTGAAAAATAAACATACCTGTAATCACTGAAAACTAATAACCAAACAACAACAACAAAACATGGACATTAAGTTACAATAATTTAGCAGTATCCAAAAATAAGTCTTATCCTTGCCTTCTACTCTATTTTTGAAAACAAACATATAGTGTGTTCTCAGTGGCAGATTTACTAATACAGCCTGAAGATGTTGTGCCTACTTCCTTTAGTTTAATATTTGAAAGGATTGCATGCTTACCTTGATATGCTTTTTGAGGTATTCAGCTCTGGTCATGAGGCTTTTAATCTGGTGAGAGATAACAATAATGTAATTACAATTTACACTTTCAAAGCAAAACACAAAGTGTTTGCTAATGCTTTCATATGTGCTGTTCATATGTGTTCCCCGGGTGTTTTTTAGCCACGCACATTTTTAGTTACAGGTTTTTTTTTGAAAGAATTGCAATGAAATTCAGTGATCCCTTAACGGCATCATGAAGGCAAATTGTATTTGTCCAATACTTTGATTTATGACCAAATACCTGCAAAAGTGATGACATTCCCATTAGAATCACACTTTGTGGTTAATGCTAATTGTTAGCTAGCATGCTAATACGATAAACTAAGAAGGTTAGCATGGTAAACATAATACCTGCTAAACATCAGCATGTTAGTTGTGTTGTCATTGTGAGTATGTTAGCATGCCGACATTAGAATTTAGCTCAAAGTACTGCTGTGTCTGAGTAAAGCTGCACAGAGCCGCTAGAATGGCAGTACACTCATAGTCTTGTTTTGTTTACTTTCGGGGGGGCTCTGGTGTACAGTATAATCAGATGATGATTCTCCCCCAAATTAAAACATCCATTACGAATATATTTTCGGAGCTGTGCTCGTTTACTCTAAACTGCGGTGTCGTGCAGCAGAAAAACCCCAAACTTTAAGATGCATGGGGACATAAACACCATGTCAAAATCTGATTTAAATGATAAGCTGTGCTGATGTGATTCTTGCTCTGCTATTTTTTGAGAACATTTCATATGGTACACATGTGCGAGTATTAACTGCTGTCATCATACGTTTGAGGGTGCTCTTTACTGTGGTAGTCAGTCCTCTGGTGATCAAGAAGGTTCTTGGCTGCACCTCATACCTAGTTATATCACCACTACGTCATGGTATAAAGCAAGCCCTCTTGGGTATTACTGCAGTAACATCTGAGGGTCATAATCACAGGAGACCTAAACTGATGGCTTCCATAATGTCCCTTTAAAACACCAATCTGTTGTGGTAAATAATTATTCTGACCACAGGTTTTTAGTCTTCAGCCCTGACCCCAACCTTATATAGCCACAGCACTTCAATCACAATCCCTTTAATCACCAAGAACAACAAATGTGGATTAAATCTACATGGGTGAGGATGGTTTATGGGGTGTATTGATAACTTGCAGAGTTTTAAAAAGGTACATATACTGAAACAGGTCACAAAACAAAAGGACCTCACGTTATGTTTATGTTTTATATGCCATAATGACATACATATCAACATATACTGAACAGATCAAAGATGTGGCTCACATATAAGAATTTGGGATATTGAATTACAGCTTTGAAAAGGCTGAAGTGTGCTCTACAGTAGATATGAGCCCACATGGAGGCCAGTCACGGCAGCATGTGTTGGCTCTTTTGGGTTCTCACATACACACATGCTTTCTATAGAATCCCCCACCCCCCGCCTCCCTTATGCTGTGTTAGATTATCACAGCCGCATCTGAATTTACTTAAGACAAGCACCCATAAAACTTCAAATAGGGAGGTCTAGGAGGCCCACTCAAATCCCCATCTCCTTGTGGGGTTTGCTGGAGAAATAGGGTTGTCTTGTTGTTGGCTCAGTTACTGGCTAAACAATGCAAAAAAACACAAGGGTTTGGGAGCATTAATGGCAGTCCTTTGCATGTGTTTGTCAAAGTACAATCAATGCTACTACTCAGGGTCTTAATTCCTGAACATAACAGCCAGTGAATTTACTGGACCATCAACATGTAGGGTTTTATTCAAGTTTGTTTGGGTTGGTGTCCAAAAGCATGCATGTAGTCTACAGGAAAGGTCTCATTTGTGCAACAAGACAAGAGAAAGTAAATGGCAGGACTTTGTTGTTTTTTATTATACTATAATTTATTTATTTCATTCGTTGATTGGAACAGAAAAGCCATTTTGCCGTCTAACGAAACCAAAAACAAATTGTAATGCTTATCAGATACACATTTCTAGTTTATTCTTTCCAGTTATCTGTGTCCGCTCATTTCAATTCCAACTTTAAATTATATTACGATGATTGTTAAAGCTATAGTGCACAACTATTTTATATTAATGAACGTCCGTTACATTCAAGCCATTGCCAAATGAGTTGATATAAAGCTAATAAAGCCTATCAGCTCCACAAAACTCTCTCTGCATATCTCAGTATGGCTGTTTACCAAATGATTTTGTGCGCAGCAGCTCGAGTGATGCTGAGAAAGGACAATAGCCACGATCAGCTTTGGAGACGAAGACGACATAAAAATCAAAAAATAATTACCTCTTCTGAAGAGTCCATCTTGTTTTTTTAATCCTCCGTGTCCTCCTTGATTTTACGGGTTAAACGCTACTAGCAACTGTGTGGAGGACGGGTGGGGGTGGTGCGCGATCATCGAAGGCTTGCGTCATGTGTATGTGACTACAGTGTTGTTGTCATTACTTAAAATTTCTCATGAAACCATGCACTATAGCTTTAATGACAGTGACAATCATAAACTAGTTTAATTTTCAAAAGTGCCGCTTTAGTGCCGTTACATTCATTACCCGACTGCAATGATGGTACAGAGATGCCGTGGGCACAGATGTAAAGACCCAGAAACACTGATCAGTTTTTTCGAGAGAGGGGCTTAAAGAGACACGCGCTTCAAGAGAGCGTTTCAGAAAGAGGGTGAATACAGGTATATTCAGACAGACCATATAAAGAAAAATATTGTTTTTGAACATTTAAGCATGTAAACATGTTCTAGTAGAATCCCAAAGTATGAACCTGAAAATTAGCTTAATATGTCCGCTTTAGGTTAATATGGCAAACTTGTTAGCAAATAGTTGCTTATTTACACATCCAGCGGATACAGAGCAACCTTAACATTAATTTGGAGTTATTTTTCTGGCCATCTGATAAATGTAATATTCAGGTGGTCACTCTCCTTTTAGATCTTTTTGTTGGTTTCCACCAAGGGAAATAGCTGACTATTTAGCTGCTAAATGCTCCACTGTGTTCATCAGCAAGTCGCTAACCTAGTGTCTCTGCTGTTTACTGCTGGGCAGGTAGCATAAGGAGAGCCAATTGGCTGAAGAAAGCTGTCTGCTGTGGCTAAAAAACAACAATAATGAGAGCAGCAACCGAAACAGTAAAGTTGTGGGCCGTAAAACCAAACCAATGAGCTGAAAACGTTATAAAACCTTGTAGAGTTGAGGGATAATTGTCTTGGTTGTCACTGCGTGGGACTCTTTTCACATACAAGTGGCCATATGATCCATCGCTTTAAGTATCCAATTATAAAGTGGACAGTGATGTATGTGTATGTAACAGTAATATAGATGATGGATTACGTTATTCGGCCTCTACCACAAAAATCATGCGCATGTGACTGCAGGAAAAAGGCTCATGGGCCACGTGATGGAGCGTCTACTGTGTCAAGTGATCGGCCGAGGGCTCGATGGAGGTGACAGATAGTCATTCATACCGTGAGCACTCAACCAGAAGCCGTTACTCGGCTACTCACCTCGCTGTGGAGCAGCTCTCTCCTGCGACCCTGGGGCTCGGCTGGCTCACAAAGAGAAAAAAAAAGATGGAGAGAATAATGAGGAGAGGAAGGGAGGAGAGAGGCCGCTACCTAATCACCTTGTTTGTTCAAGAAGAGGTCAACTACTAGATTGGATTTCGCTAGCGTGTAGACTGAGGGCTCAAGGGTGGTTTCTAATGTAGGCCAGTGTTTTCACAGACATCGACCTTTTCACAGTCAGTCATCCCAGAGGGGAGAGTGACTGTTAGCCATACAAAGGACCAATGTTTTCAACAATCCCCCTGGTGGTATCCAGGCCTGTAATAATTATTAAATAATTGTCTAATCGCAATTTCTTTTTTTTTTTTAACGTAATCGCAGTTTCTTCGTTTAACCGCAATTAATTGCTAACATTAGCTAAAGTCTTCAGGGTGACTGTTGATGGTTATTGATTTTTCTTAGATATGCCAAATTGTAATTACATAATTGATTATTGGTGCTTTGTTTTTTTTTTATTGATGATGATAAATGTTGTACTTTATGTTAGTTTAAGAAAATATGCAATGCTTTATGATAATAACGAGGCATGTTTTACTTCATAGGCTTTGTTATTGCATTATCTGGGTCAAATTACAGATATAACCAAAAGATGTATCCTGGGATTCATTCAAAAGTTTAATTTGTTTTAAAAAAAAGTAATAAATAAATATGTTTAAATTTGCCTGAAAGAGACAATTATATTGTTAATCACAATTATTTCTGAGACAAAAAAATTGTCCAGCAAAATTTGGAATTGTTACAGCTCTAGTGGCATCTGCTGTGCCACACAACGAGGCTCCGTGGCACTGGAGAGAGAGGCTGGTTAGGATGGCATGGGATTAGTTGGACCACTATATCATATGTTACTCACCCACTGACAAGATGAGGTTGTAGCATCTACAATCTATCAACTCAAGTCGAAAGGTGTCAGTGTTTCAAACCCTACTCGATGAACCTTCAATAGCTCTTGCTCATTAGAGATAATGGTTTTTATTTGTTTCCAGTGTGAAATAACAAAGAAATGAAGTATGCAGTCTCAATGTGAAGCATATGGCAAGGCTCTCAT
This sequence comes from Sander lucioperca, assembly GCF_008315115.2. Lineage (NCBI taxonomy): Eukaryota > Metazoa > Chordata > Actinopteri > Perciformes > Percidae > Sander > Sander lucioperca. The sequence continues at coordinate 9,478,639 of NC_050175.1, forward strand.
ACCACACACAGGGTGCTGGCACAGAGTCTCATCCCGGCTCAAAGCCACATCTGGATCACTCTATCCCACCTCTTCCATTAGGCCGATCTTCCAGATGAGCTCATGAGCCCAGCTTAATGGACGCCAGGCAACAGAGAGTCTCTCCTCTGTAGTGCCTCTCTCTGTCTGTCTGTCTGTCTGTCGCGTATTAAGTGTCCTCGTCTCTCTCCAAGTCTATTGCTTCACTCCGTCTCTGTCTTTCTGTCAGTTTGTCTTTTTACACTTTCTAAATAACTTTCTCCAAGTTATTTTCCATCTCTTTGAGACTTTCACTGAGTCTTTTTAAATATTCATCTCTTTTAGTCTCTCTCTCTCTGTCCCATTCAGTCTCTCTCTGTTTGTCTCTCTTTCTGTTTCCAGTTAAGTATCTCTATAGCTTTACGCTCTCTCTCTCCAAGTTGTTTTTGTCTCTTTTCCTTGAGTATAATTTTCTTTGTTCAGCCATCTCTTGGCTTGTTTTATATTCTGGCAGTACCCTCAACTCTAAATTAATTTCTCTACATCACTTTATGTGCCCTTATGCCTATCTGCCTTTCAAAATGACCTTTCCTCCAAATCTCTCTTTTTTGGTTTCTCCAATAACAAATGTGTGCAAACACACACACAGCCGCCTGAGCTCTGAGGTGATGTCTCTGAATGCAGAAGAAGTATCAGATGTGGGACTACAATAGGGTTTAAATATTTTCTTCCTCAGTCACCCACTGCTGCCAAAATGTCCTTGAGCAAGGCACTTAAACCTTGGCTCCAGTGGAGTGGCTCAGTATCCTACAGCAGTAAGGGACAGGATAACTGTATGAAACCATCTCGTTTGGAAAGAAAGGAGGTTTGTGTACCTGCTAGTGCCAACAGTAGTTCTCCTAAGCACTGTTGGTACACATCCAGGGCCTCATGATCATCCATTCCACTCTCCTCCTATAATGGAAGGTTGAAAATGAGGCAAAACATTGCTTTATTTCTGACAAGAGACACTTGGGCCACCCTGTTAGCTAGTTAGTTTAGATATTTCAGTCCGTTAGCATTGCAAAAAGGTTATTCATTATTGTTCACGTTAAAAAAAAAATTTAGTGACACAAATATAATTCTTTTTTTCATGACTAACCCATTGTCAGACGAGCAAAACCGCAGAATAGAGGTTTTTGGTTCACCAGTGATCTTAAAAGATGTGGTTTGGAAAGTGATTTATGAAAGGGTATTGGTTTGTACCCTGCTGTTTTTTTTTCTGTTGTATTACTTCTGCTTCACCCTGGCTTTGTGTGCATCTTTATAGCAGTGGCATCATCCAGCAGTACCCCTTTCTAACCTTAGCAATGGCAGCAGAAGCCACCTCCAGAGCAGCCAGCAGTCGTGGTTGGTCTCGAGACATTTCTGGAGTAGAAAGAAAACAGAAAACACTACTTTGAGTCCTACTGTATATAAGTCTAAACACACCCTCAATGCAGGCTACTAAAAAATATGCTGAAAGCTTTGTAATCAGCATGCCCCTGCCGTATCTTAAAGCTTCAGTGCGTAACTTTTTGATATTAATGAACGTCCGATACATTTAAGCCATTGCCAAATGAGTTGCTACAAAGCTAATTAAGACTACCAGCTCCGGGGCGGCCTCTAGCTCACCCAGTAAGAGCGTTCGCCCCATGTTGGCCGAGTCTTGCAGCGGTCCAGGTTCGAATCCGACCTGTGGCCCTTTGCTGCGTGTCATCCCCCTTTCATGTCTATCCACTGTCTCTATAATAAAAGGGAAAAGCCCCAAAAAAATAATCTTAAAAAAGAAAAGACTATCAGCTCCACACAATTCTCTCTGTATTTCTCAGTATGGCTGTGTTCAGACGCTAGCATCGTCCGGCGACTTTCGCGCGCAGAAACTCGAGTGAAGATAATTACCTCTTCTGAAGAGTCCATCATGTTTTTTTTTAATCCTCCGTGTCCTCCTTAGCTACTAGCAACTGCATGGAGCAGTGGGGACGGTGCGCCGACAGTTTTGTTGTCACTACTTAATATTCCTCATGGGGCGACAGAAATTACACACTATACCTTTAAGACTCCAGTATTGTGGACTTGAGATAAGATTTTGAAAAGATTTTATAATACTGACTTTAGGGCAACAGGTTAATAGAGCATGTGTGTTCTTGAGCAAAACACCAAATCCCTAAGAGACCAGAACTTCCATTCTGTAGCTGACCCTGACCTCTGACCTCTGACCTCTTGGGCAAGGGAAAAGAACATTTCCTCACAGGATTCATTAACCCTCATGTTGTCTTGGAAGTAGTGAAGTATGACATGAAGTATGGGTTTCTTTCTAACCAAAAAGTGTACAATTGCAAGTACTTGACCACTACTTTCATTGAATTTTGGGTATTCAATTTTATAGCATTTGAAAGAATTGAAATGGTTTTCAAAACAGTCTCCTGACTAAACTTTGACATACTGTGATTATCCATCAACACAGGTTCCTCTAATATTAGTCAAAATAATTGATAATTTCAAAATAAGTGTAAAACTATTGGTAATAAGTTGGTGTTAGTGAAAAACAGCGTCAAAACCGTCGAAAAAATGGACAAAGACGTCAGAAAATGTGTCAAAAACATAAAATAAGGGTAAAAAAAAAGTTAATTTTAAATTTGGTCCCCGGAGGACAACGAGTGCATGGTCGACCGGAAGACAACACAAGGGTTAAAGAAGTAGTACAAAGGATCAAATACGGCTGGGTAATTCTAAACTAGTGATGCTAAAATCCTTTTCTTTTATTTCCCCTGTTATAGGTTTATGTTTATTGCATTTTATCTATTTAACCAATGCTTAGACTGATGGAATAAATGTCTTGGGACCACGTAGGTAGGGTGAAGGTAGTGAGGGTTTGTTCTTCTTGTACATTGTAAATAATATTGTATAATACAGGTTTCCTTTTTTATTCAAACAATATACTATTTATAATGTGTATTGTTTGCTAGTGTCTGTGCCCCTATATACAAGCTTCAAAAAGGTTACCAGGGTGTCCCATTTCACATATTTGCATATGTCTTTTAACTTTTGTGAATAAATTGAACTGAACTGAAATATCTTTGCTATACAGCGGTTTAATGCAATTTTCCATTACTGAAATAGCACATTTTTGAAGATGTATGTACAAGAACATGTGTACATACATCTCATGTACAATCTCATGTACATTTCATGTACAAGACATGAAATGTCTGTCCAAAATCCTGAAATGTTCTAGTGCACAGATGATGACCAATTGGGAGTGGTTGTTAAAATTTAATATTTATAAGTTGGCGACTTTTGTTTCTGAAGCTTGGCAAAACAGACTAGAAGGTTTATTTGTTTAGGGCATCTGGTCCTTTGTCCTAGACTAGGTAATGGTGTCTTGTAAGCCTGTGTGGGCTGGGCATATTTTATTGTATGCATGACAATAATAAAAAAAATTCATTTATATATTCATATTCATACACAGTGGAAAGAAATGACTAAACACCCATTACAGCACCCGTTGCATTAGTCAGACTCCTGACCAGACAAGGCTAATGCCAGCATAGAGTGGCCCTGCCTCTGCACTGAGAGATGTTCTTTACCTCGGAGAACATCCCTGGACGTCCGGGCCTCCTCAAAGCTCCGTCTGTTGTCTGAGGCCACCAGGGCTTTCAGCTCCTCGGCTCTGGACACATACTGGCTGACCTGCGGGAAGTCCTCTTACATTGACTCAACTTAATCATGTCAACCACTCCATATGCTCTCCATTCACACCATATGGTATTCATAGAGGAGAATTCACTTCCTAGTGAAAGCCACTGGAGTGTGACAATGAAGACCAATTGAAAATAGAAAGTAATCCAAATGTGAATGCTGGGAGTGTTTTCAGACCTACCTTCTGCCTGAGGGCATCTTTACGTTGTCGGTCTGTCTCGTCTGGGGAGTGCGGAGAGAAGAGAGGGCTTGGTTTTACATTTGGTGCGTTTACTTTGCCCGTTTATTGTGGTGGAACAAAAGCGGTGCATTGTTGAAGGGCTTAAGCCACAGACAGACTATGAGAGTTAGTTGTTGCGCTTACAGTGAATAGAGGGGACAAAGTGCTCCAGGGCACTGCAGTAAAGAGAGAGAGCAGCGGACCTCTCCCCTTCCTGGTCCTTCTGAACGGCCTGCAGGACCAGCTCTTTCTGAAAAGAGGAAATTGGAACTGGCATCACTGAATGCAAACTGCCACAACTCTCCATTTCTTATGCATGCATGCAGAGTCATGCATGAAGGCACATGTGGGGTAGGCGTGAGCACAAACCTACTAACACATGTGTACATGTGCTCAGCCAATTACACACACATTATTCATGGTCATCTAGAGTAGACACACACATGCCAGCATATACTTCCCTTTCTTCTTATTCTCTTACCGCTTTCACTAGGCTCTCTGCACTCGGCATATGCTCCATATCTACAAAAGGGTGGGTGAAAAACTCTGCAAAGGTGATCCGGGCATCTGGATTTCTCTCTAGCAGCCGCAACAGAAGGTCCCTGCAGTCCTTGGATACCCTGGCCCCAGGAGGGAGCTGATGCACAAAACATGACCTTATTATGTTGCACTCAATCCACAGGACAATCCCAGAGAAAAGGACAGACGATTGTTGCCAGAGACCTTCTAGTCTCACCTCGCTATTTTCCTTTAATCAAAAGATGACCTTAAAACTCTATGTGAATCCCTGGTTAATGGGCCGTATGCTGATGCTATCCATTTAGCTCATGCCTAATGTTTGACACAAGCATTCAAGTGTTTTGAAAGCCCTCCATCATTAAAAGTACAGTTATCCTTCACTGTCACAATGGTAATTAACATTTGGTTTGTATATGCAGCAGGCATTATCAGGACAGAGACACAACTATACGTTTTATTTGCCAGCAATCAGGAACAAGACAAAACTACTCTAATTAGCATTTCAACCACATTAATTACTTAATTAATTAGGTGTTTTTACACATATATCGTTAATTCAAATCACAGATGAGACATTAGCATTTTAAGTTTTTTTTAACTTAAAACTATTGTATAGGACTGTTTACAAACCGGTCAAAAAAGTCTTAATTTGTATTTAGATTATTATATATAGTAGTAGTAGTATAGTATAGTATATAGTATTTGGATTCAGGTAAAGTGTGAAAGTATGCCATCTAGTGGTTTAATGGTGAACATTCACAAATACAGTGAGAAAAAAACAAAAGCTTAATAATTAGTGAGTTTAAATAAACTAAGTGCTCTTATTCAGTGTGAGCATTCAAAACTTAATTACAAGGAAAATATTCTAACAGAGGTGAATTCAGCCTCTAAAAAATGTTTTTAAGTTCTCCAATTCCCAGGTGATGTGATGGTGTACGCATATTTGGATGATTCCATTTCTTTTTTTAAACGGTTAATCCCCAACGTTACTGAAACAATCACTGAATGAAATACAGCACTTCATACACTGACTTTTGCTGCAGTGGAAAACTGACATCTAGTCACTTTCGTAAGAAGCAACTCCTCTGAAAATAAGCACTCCTGCTTTACAGTGTTCCGTTATTCCAAACATGATTCAGTACGTGACATTTGGAGTATGCTCAACGTGTGCATCCATCAAATGACAAATATGTACCACAGTGAAGCACTATTTTAGAGCACCAGTGCGAGCAGTGAGTCATTTACTTATTTATTCAAGCTGGATTGCTGACTGTCTCAGTCCAGCAACTCACAAATGAACTGATGTACTGCTCAAAACTTACCTCAATAGGTTGGTTACTCCGGATCTTCTCCTCCAATTCAGCGTATGATCTCGATGCAAATGGTGCCCGCCCAAACAGTGCCTCTATATGCACACAAACAATGTTGAGTGGCCTAACGCCTGACTGTACTTTAACTTTACTTTACTTCAGTTTCAGGTAAAGGGTATGCATGCTTCAATTGCTTATACTGCATTCAAAAATTATCTTAGTTTAGCTACCTTAAATATGTCATGCATTAAACTTGTCTTTGCCATGAATGATTTTGGTCTTTACAGGACTAACAGTTACAAGGACTCCTCCCATTGTGTATTGTACATTGTCACTCCACACAGTGCTATTACTGTTGTGTGCTATTGCACTATTATTGTTCAATCACTGTACCACAATAAAAAAGGGAGCACACCAAGCTGCCATTTTTTGATTAATGGCAGAATTTTGTTTGTGACCTGCTTTTTCAAACCTGCAGGGCCGGTCAACTGATTAGCCTCTAGTTGTTGAAAAAGAAGTCATGTTAGAAATGATTAAGGGAAACTCACGCTACACTGCATAAGAAACAGTTACAATGGATTCTGTGCACGGGAATGCATTTTGGTCCCCTGAATATATAATAAAGCAGCATTACAATTAACAGATTATCTGAAGAAGTGTGCAATTCATGTTGAGGGTATTCCATATTTAAAAAAGGTACTCACCATAGAGAATGACTCCTACTGACCAGAGATCCACCCTGGAGTCATACTGGCGTCGGCACACCATCTCAGGAGCCATATAAAGAGGAGAACCTCTTAGGACACTCTGCTCATCCCATGGTGACATGTACTGGGCGAAACCAAAATCTGAGAGCATAAAGAGAGTGTATAAAAAAAAAAAATAAATAAATAAATAAAAAAAGATGTTCACTGCGACAGGTTCCAGTGGATACAATCCTCCTAAAACTGATGTGTTTATAACGCCAAATGCGCAAAAGGATGTTGTTTGAAGCCACAAGGTTAAGTTGAGTTTAACAAGCAAATGTGGCCTGTGCCCTGCAAACACAACAGCGCACTCGCGCGATAATGATCACATTCTTTTGGTGTCTGGCATGTTGCTGAAATTATCTCCGTCACCTGCAAATAAATATGACTTTACTTGATCGTTTGACTGTGTGAGTGAGTATGGGATCACCTGCGAGTTTAAGGACGGAGCCACTGAGCAGGATGTTCTGAGGTTTCAAGTCCAGGTGGGAGATGTTTCGCTCATGAAGAAACTGGAGGGCACAGGCTGTTTGTGCAGACACACATACAAATCCACACAGTGATACTAAATCCACACTAAGCTCAAACTCGCATCAAATAAGAATATGTTATTTCTACCAAAAGAGTGAGTTACTATCAAGTTTTCCAACCAATTTACATGTAAGCATGGCTGTCAAAACCCTAGATTAAAAAAATAATAATAATAATACTAACTGGTACATAAAGAAGTTGTTAACATGAAACCAATGTTGATTTCTTAAAAATGTATGACTCACCCATCTGTTGCAGGAAGCTCCGGGCCACCCTCTCCGGTAAAATCCTGCGGCTGCGAATGAAGCGGCAGAGATCTCCACCAGAACACCACTCCATGATCAGATAAATATTATCAGCATCCCACTGATGAAAAGTAAGAATTCAGACAATCAGGGAAGGATTTAAATTTATTCCAGAACATACACGTATATATATTTCTTGAACAGAAAATTTGTAACCATCTATACCGAGAAAGTAATGTTTTTTTTTTTTTTGCTGTGCATTCTAATGATGTCATGGCCTCCTTAATCAACATATAGCTTGCACAGATAGATACACACCATCGCTTAAATTACAGTAGGGCATAATTTCATTAGATCTTATGGACTGGAAAGATTGTATTTGTATTCACAACCTATTCCTTGTATGAGCTACGCCAAATCTAAAAAGTAATACATGAGCTTACCTGAAAGTCTTTTAGCTGGACTATATGAGGGTGACGCATCGTCTTGAGGATTTCAATCTCTGTGAGCAGGTTTTCTGTAGATGCCCTGTTTAGACTCTTCTTCCCAACCACCTTCACTGCCACCACCTCTCGACTGTCCCCCTGCAACATCAGTCGAGAACTAATCTCCAACTTTCACTTTCGCTTTTAATGACACAACTAGACCATGGAACTTCCACGTTTTTTAGGCCAAAGACCCCTTAATTGAAAGAGAGACGGAGTAGAGACCCCCTACTACTGTAAATATATTGTATAACATTGAGTTGAATGTTAAACTGGGCCAGATGGATGAAAATGAATGGTTATATATTATTTTATACATCATGTTTTAATGTTAAACATACATGTGGAAGGCACAGTGAATACTTAAGCTTAACTGTATGGCTCCCATATGGCTACCTTACACATAGTAAGCTTATCTGCAATGTGCAAATGGGTTTGTTTTTCACAAATAGGCCAATTTATCTTTGCTAATAAGTTGGATTCATATTACTATATATTTTCAGACATTTGAATTTTTGAAAAAAGAAACTTTCAAAAACATTTTAGACATAATTTGGCGTCCCCCCCCCCTCTGCACTTACTCTGAGGACCCCCTGTTGAACATCTCTGAACTAGACTGAACTTATAATACCAGTGTCGTTCAGTGGTGACTGTCAATGCCACATTGACTTTGGGCCAGAATGCAAGATCAATATGCTATTTATAGCAAATAAATACAGAATAGTGATGCTTTAAAACGGTTACTTCACCACTGTGTATGCCATTCATTTACAGAGTTGACTATAGCATGCAAATTGTGGAGTGTAGTAAGCACATTTAATAATGGCTAATATCTTTCACATTCATTGCTACATTATAGTTTATTAAGTATGGTAAGCAAAGTAAAGTGTACACAGGGAACCTCACTCACAAACCTTGAGATCAAATAGAAACATGACATGAAACATGTTTGGACATTTAGCCCGAGACCTCCGCAAACTCACCTTTCTGTAGGCTTTGTAGACGGTAGCATAGGTACCACTGCCCAGCCGCTCTGTGAGGATGAAGTCGGACAGTTTTGGAGGAGCAAAGCTGGAGTTTGAAGCCATGCTAATGACAGAAACATCAGATTTCCTTAGCAGGTCTGGGCTGGAATGTAAGATCAATATGCTATATGCTATATATGCTATTTATAACACACTCACACACACTCACACACACTCACACACACTCACACACACTCACACACACACACACACACACACACACACACACACACACACACACACACACACACACACACACACGTTGTGCTAGCTGCAGCTGAATATTGATGCCTTTGACCTGGTGGGACACTAAGGGTTCCTCGTCTTGCACCATATATATTTTTACGTATCTATGGTCTTGTACAAGAAGGGGATGCTTTTTAACAGGAGTAACGTGCATGGACCTTCTAGTGTCCATCTACACCATTCTACTCTAAAACAGTTACATTAATCATTTCACCACTGTGTCGATTATTTACAGAGTTTAATGCTTTTCGATGTAACTTTAGGTGCGGCTCCTATGATGTTTGAAGTATTAAACAAGTGACTTTGTTACTGGCGCTCACGTATCCCGATTACACGCCGAATTTCAGACAGGCTCGTTAATGTCTAAGCCGTATTCTGGTATGCATTTGTCTCCCTAATAACTAAGGAAACTGATTGAACTAAACATCAGTTTGGGAGCTAGCTAGCGTTACAAGTTCTAGCTAGCTAACGTAGCACTTGCTGTGCTGCTGGCAATGCACAGGTGTAGCTAGTGTCAGTCAACCGTCAGCAAAGCAATAAAACAGAATTAGGATTTTAAAATAGATGCAAATAGCTGACACTTACCTGTAGGCTAACAGATCCACGTCACATGAACGGAAAGTCAATGTTTAACGTTACATTGCTGACCGCTGTTTCACAGTCGGCTGTACTGCAGTGGTCTGCTGACTTAGCTAAATGTATTACTGTCTCCTAGCGTCGGTACTCCATTACTGCAAAATACTAGCTATCTATTCGGCAAAAATATTTGAAAGATCCATCTAAAAATAAATAAATCATAAGTTTCTGTTTTTAAAATAGCGAATTCATATTATTTGATGTTCAGTTAAGTGGATTTTTATTCTGGTTGCTTGCTTAGCCATAGATAGCGATTTTATTTATTTTTTAAACCTTCACCGGAAGTACAATCCTCACTTTCCCGTTTCCCATCAGCTATCCTACTATGGCCATGCCCCACGAAGCAGCTCGATTGGTTGAGGTTAGGCAGGGGTTACGTTAACTTGCGTAAGCATGGACGCCTGGCCAATAGTAGTGTGTGAATGCTATTAAAGGGCGGGTCTTGGCGTGGCCATAGTAGGATTCGTAAATTTTCCCCATCACCCTTGAAGAGGAACACACATTACAATAATACACTTTTGTATAGGATTTACAGTACTATAGCTAGTTATAGAACTAATTAAGGCTAAATAAGTTCAATTTCAAATGATGAACGAGATTTACCCAATGGTTAAACTTTAACGAACTCATTTGGACGTTTGTGCTTTCGGAGACACTGAAACTATGGAACATACGTTTTTAAAGAGCTTTTGGGATGCTTTTTAAAAATGTCATTATTTTGGCAAACTATTTTATATGGAAACACTATACAAAAAGATGTAAAGTGTCCTAATTCCTGACCAATTGTGTTTTTCTTCTTTTTTATCGATGTCTTATTTTATTTTGTTTGCTATTGATATCGCTCGCTCGGTTGTTTTTTGCTTGTTGTAATATTCTCTCAAACATGACGTGCCTTTTTGAATGTGCAATAAAAAGAATTAATGAAAACTCACCGGAAGTTAGCTGTCAGTGTGGACGGTAGTCATTTAAAGATGGCGGAGTGCTTGGCCGCACGTTTGTCCGCCCAGGAGGAGCAAATTCGGCTCCTCTCCAAAGAGATCTCCACTCTCCGGGATGGATTGAGTCGAGGTCTGGATGCCGTCGGTGCTGCGGCGGTCTCCCCAGAAGTGGAGAGCCTGCGGACCGAAAATGAGAAGCTGAATTACCGGCTGCTGCATCTCCGACGGGCTCTGCGGGCGGAGCTGGAGCAGGAGGAGACGCAGGGAAAGAAACAACAAGGAGTGAAGTGTGGCAAAGCTCCGGAGAAAAACCACAGCAAAGAGGAGCAGACGAACAACCGAGCTAATAAAAAGGTATAATAGTGGCACTGGCCGGGTTAGCTCAGTTGGTAGAGCAGCGGCCGCGGGTTCGACTCCGACCTGCGGCCCTTTGCTGCATGTCATTCCCCCTCTCTCTCTCTCCCCTTTCGTGTCTTCATCTGTCCTGAGGAAATGATGGCCTAAAATGCCCAAAAAAGACCCCAAAAGATACTATACTATGAAACTAAACTATAAAACACCTGTTAGACAGCACAGTTGGTTTAGCAGGTTCATAATTAAGGACATTGTATTGGGAATTTTAGGTGGTTTAGCGGGTTCATCATAATTAACCCTTGTGTTGTCCTCGGGTCAAATTTGACCCGTTTTCAAAGTTTTTTATATCAGAAATATGGGTTTCTTTCAACCAAATTGCCCTAAAATAACATGGATGCATGCATGTACATTGTATGGAACCTATACAACATATACATCCATGCTCCCATGTTCTTCACAGGTAAGATTAATGATTACTTCCATTGAATTTTTTGTTGTTTTATTTAATTTCATAGCATTTGAAATAGTTTCAAAACCGCATCCTGACCAAAACTTTGACATAAACCAGTCTGTGATTTAATCAACATCCTCTGATCTGATAATTATTCTATTAGTCCAAATAATTTATAATTTCTGCTTTTTTTTTCTAACTCAAAAATTAGGTATAATGTTATTAAAAATAGGGTTATTTACCATGAATAACAAAAGCGTTGAAAAGAGGGACAAAAACTTAGCGCCAAAAGCATAGAAAAAGTGACACAAATGTCAGAAAAAGTTAAAAAAAAAGTGCATTTTTCAATTTTGACCCAGAATGACAGGTTCACGGACGATGGTGAAGACAACACAAGGGTTAAGGATATTGTAGGCTATGGGGAATTTGGGACACTAAACTGCACGTGTACCAAAATAAGGTATAATAAAGACTGTGACAGAACAAATTACCCAGTTTAAATTCGTAATATGATGAGAGGGTGAGTAGTAGCACCTACTATTGCGACACGGTTATTATGAGTAATGGGCCTGTGCCCAGTGAAGCCAAATGACAAACTATACTAACGTTACACCCCATTTCCATAAATAGCTGACCCACTCAGTGTCACAGTGTGTGCACGCTTAAAATACTGAACATGTTCAATGACATTAGTAACAGGCTAATAATGTGACTCAGACACATTAGCGATGTAAGCTTATTGTAAGTCAAAAGACGCACACACGCCTCTGTTTGTGGACAGGTGGCAACCCCGGATACCAAACCAGGTGACAAAAACAAGAAGGAGAAGAAGCAGGATAAAGGACAAGGAAACGGAGCTGTGAAAGAGGTGATTATTATTCATATTTTAAAAAAAGTTTTAAAGGGCATTATCCTGCTCCCTCTGTTCACTCAACAGAAACAACAACGTACACAATTTCAAGTTATCATGGACAACAAAGAATGTTTTCACCATAGCCACTGCCTTTCACACAACTTGAACAGTGAACTATTAAAGGTGCTGTAGGTAGGATTGGGAAGATCCAGGACTTGGCCAAAACATTTGAATATCAACAACTTCTCCGTCCTTCCCCCCTTTTCTGCTAAAGCCCAAAACAGTCTCCTAAGCCCCTCCCCCTACAAGGGAGAATGAATGCGTGTGCATGAGCAGTGATCGACACACAGTTAGACACCCCCCCTGGCCCTGATTGGTGCATCTGAAGAGGGAGCTGTGGATTTTTGCAAATTGCACTACAGGCTGTAGGTGTTGCCAGAGGAGCCAGAGTTTTTCTAAATTACCTGCTTGTAGTTCTACTGGAACATAGGGTCAGTTTCAGCAAATATGACAGAAAGTTAATTTTATAAGTCTTACCTACTGCACCTTTAATACTCTGATGGTTTGTATGACAAAACAACATGCAAAGCTCTGGTGATGCTTTAATTTTTTTCCTAACTGTATATACAAAAGTAAAGCAATTTCTTGACTTTGGTTGCTTTTTTAAAAATATTTTCCACTGTAGCAGAAGTCGTTGCCTGGATACGTTGCTGAGCGTCTCAGCCTCTACGAGGAGCTGAAGAGGGAGAGTGATTCCCTGCTGGCAAAGAGAGCTGCTGACAGCAAGCCCATTACCGTGGAGTTGCCAGACGGACGTAAGGTGGCGGGCAAAGCTTGGGTCACCACACCATACCAGTTGGCTTGTGATATCAGGTTAGTATTGAAACAGCTGGCCAGATCCACTATTTTGTATCTTCAATGTATTGCTGCCAGTATGATCAAATCATTATTTATTTACCAATAAAACACTAAATTGTCTGAAGCAGACGTCTTAGAGGGAGAATCGACTCTCTGTTTCCCACTTGACTTTTTCCCCAATATTGTTCTTAATTGTCCTTTTCATTCAGTCAACGATGGAAATAACTCACATTTCAATAAGTCCAAATTGGACACTTTCAAAATTTGGCATTTCTGAGGCAATTATCTTGCACTTGATCTTTCAGCCAGGGCCTGGCTGACAACGCTGTGATTTCTCGGGTGAATGGGGAGCTTTGGGACCTGGACAGACCACTCGAGCGGGACTGCTCTCTTGAGATTTTGCGCTTTGACAATGAGGATGCTCAGGCTGTGAGTACATCAAACTTTTAAACTGATTATTGAAAACCCATTTCAATACATGGCTAGTGGCTACAGAGGAAAACCTCAGATGTATTTTGTTGTACACCAATATCTGTGATCTGCCAATCTTTTGATTTGCTATAGTCATTGAATTCATTGTTCTTTTTTGTCAAGAATTAATGTATATACATCACCACCTTGTGTCCTAGGTGTATTGGCACTCCAGTGCCCACATTTTGGGGGAGGCAATGGAGCACTTTTATGGAGGATGTTTGTGTTATGGACCCCCCATTGAGAATGGTTTCTATTATGACATGTTCCTGGATGGACAGAAGTAAGCAAGTGTTTTTCACTATCAGTGTTTTCTCTGCTGTGGCCAAATTTTCATATCTATTTTAATTCATCTGGAATATTGTAATATTCAGACATGGATTCTAGTCTTAAAAAAGTTGATACATTCCAGTATTTATCATTGATTCCCTGCTTTGCAAATTAGTTGTTGATGGTTTTGCTTTCTTTGAGAGAGACTGTCTTTTCCTTTTTTAAAAAGTGAAACACGATCATTCGCTATGTCAAAAACTATTGGGCAACTACAGAAACATCATGATACTTGTCAGAACAGCACTGACCATGTTTGCTGTTTCCAGGGGAGTGTCCAGCACTGAATTTGGGGATCTGGAGACTTTGTGTAAGGCTGTGGTGAAGGAAAAACAGCCATTTGAGAGGCTTGAGATCAGCAAGGAGACTCTGTTGAAGATGTTTAAGGTGAGAGAGCACAGCCTTCTGCTGAGATACTCTGCTTGTGTGAATTAAGATTTAATGAAGGCATATTTGTTGTCCAGTTTTTGTAAAGTTCAAAACTGGAAATATGTGAGGGGCTAATTGTCCTTTTGTTGCAACTGTTTCATGAACTGATGAGTAAAATGTTCACTAGCCATAAACTGACCAAGCCTGGTTTATACAGTCTTGCCTAGTTGTATTGTTATTATTTGCATGTATGGAATTTGGCACATTTGGTTTTCTGCATGCGTGCATGGATTATTCCTCTGCCCAGGATAACTTTTAACTAACCCAAGGTGTTTGTATCTTTCAGTACAACAAATTCAAGTGCCGCATTCTGAATGAGAAAGTCAGCACCCCCACTACTACAGTCTACAGGTATGTTGCTTATTAGAAAGAAGAAGAATTATGAACTGGATCTTTTTTATTTCGCCGAGGATGTGCCAGTTATTTTTGGGTCGTTTTAAAGCAAACTGTACTAAACTGTAATTTATGAATCCTGATTAGATGTGGGCCCTTGATTGACTTGTGCAGAGGTCCCCATGTCAGACATACAGGCAAGATCAAGGCCATGAAGATCTACAAGGTATGTGGAAGTCCAAAATCCACAAGCCCCAAACCAATGAATGCTGTTCTCCAGATAATTTTTTTTTCAAATGTTGTCATCTTTCAACTTAGTTTGTCCAGTTTATAGCTCCTTTATCGTCTGTAATGTTGTGCTAACGTGTAAATATTTCTCTTTTCTACCTCTGTCATCAGAACTCTTCAACCTACTGGGAGGGCCGCTCTGACATGGAGACTTTACAGAGGATCTATGGGATTTCCTTCCCAGACTCAAAGATGCTGAAGGAGTGGGAACGTTTCCAGGAGGAGGCCAAGAATCGAGACCATCGCAAGATTGGCAAAGTGAGTCACTGTAGGCAGTCAAGTACAAGCCCACCCAGCTGGCTGTGGCCTAAAACTGCCGACTGAAATCCAGTTCAGAGTGAATTTTGATTCTTAATTGTATAATATGATGGCTGACGCATCTCCTTTGAGGTCTCTTTAGGAGTTTTTCCTCATGAGAGTCTGTTTGTGGTTTTATGGATGTGGTGAAACCCTGAAACGAACCTGGATCACAGTTTCCAGGGAAACATTAACTGTAAAGATGCATGCAACAATATACAAACAAAATACAACATTACGCAGAGGTTAGGAATGGTCAAACCGTTGCTCATCATTGCTGCTTTATACCGGCTGAGGGCGCTGTGTTTCCTCATATTGGCACATTTGGGAGCACTGTGAGTCATCTGAGCACCCCAGCTGGTTTCCCAGCCTCAGAGACACAGACGCCAGCACCTTAATCAGCACTGATAACAACACAGATCCATATTACACCCCAGAGTCAAGATATTGCTGTAGAAGCCAGTTGGAGGGAGGTGACAAAAGTAACATGTTGTTTTAAAGATGGTTCCCTGTGGCATGATCCTAAGCTGACTTTTATCATTTGCATAGTGGGTCATGAAAGCCCGTTTTGAAACACTGTAGTACCTAATGGTAAAAAAAAATCCCATCAGGTGCATCAGCAGTGATTTGCGTCTGTCTCTCACATCGATTTAATAAAATTGATCAAACATGTTGTACCTCGCCAGTTTAAAACATATCTCCAGAGGGGTGTTTCATAAAGCAAGATTACTGTTAAAACCATGCTTATTTGTTTGGAGAAATTCTGTTTCGTAGCCATAACTACGATGGGATGTAAAGATGCAAAGAGGTGAGGTGAGGGCTGTTATAAAGTCACGTACAAGGAGACTATTTGTATCGATGCTGTTGAAATGAATGCGGTTTACCGTCACAGGGTAATTACGGAAATCCCAGGACCTGCTGACACTGTTTATACTAATGTCTTTTAGTCTTTAAAATGGGGGGAAGTGAATAAGATAACAGCTGTTTGTCCTGCTTTCCAGCTAGCAGGGCTCCCTGGTTCCTTAACTCTGAGTCCATTGACCTTTTTTTTTTTTTTTCTTCAGCAGTCAGTCTGCTATGTAATGATTGGATAAATCCCCTACTGTGTAAGGAGGTGTTTCTTCCTGGCTGTATCTGCAGTTAATACGAATATGTGTAGTCATTAAAAAGTCTTCTTTATCTGCTTCATAGGATCAGGAGCTGTTCTTCTTCCATGATCTCAGCCCTGGCAGTTGTTTCTTCATGCCACGCGGAGCCTACATCTACAATACACTCACCGAGTTCATCAGGGTAGGAGTGGTGGCGACCCAACGCCGACCAGTGCCTCTTTTATTTACACTATATTTGTCAAGTTTCATTCCAAACTACGAAGGCCTTCAGATAAAGACCCCCTTCTTTTTCAAATTTGTTTATTAGGATAAACCCCTTGAGATGTATCATCTCGTTTTCGAGGGGCTCCCAACTTATAACAATAATTACATAACGACAGAGAAGTGAAAAATCTGAACAAAACAAAAAACAAACACAACAAACAAAAACAACACCTGCATATGTTCATCAATACATTACAACCACCAAAAGGCCAAGATGGCCAATAGTAAGTAAATAAGTAAACCGTAGAGTATGAGTGAATTTCTAACTACAGTCAAATATAAACATTAATTATGAACAGTAGATATAAAAATAGCATGCATCTTTAATAACAGAGGCAGTTTATCTTAAAGTGAGCAGACAGGGCATGTTTAAACAAACCAAGTAAAGAAATTGATCTTATTTCCACAGATTATTCCAATCTTTTAATAGAGTTTCTGTTTAAACATTGAAAAAAAAAAAGATTAAAATAATATTCATTTGCATATATTATCTCATTACTATAGCCAAAATGAGTAAGTACAGCTTAGAAAGACGTGAATGATGTATAATTGTATGTTTTACATCCTCCAGGATGCTCAAGAGGCAATGTGTTCATTATGTTGTTTTCAAATTGTTACAAAATATTTTTTTTCACCTCAACATAGCAAGCTTTTTTTTTTTTTTTTTTTAGTGATGCAGCAAAACATGTCTTTATCATAATAAGCTTTGGTTAAATATTTATTTTGGGATCTCAATTAAAGACATTCTGTTAGGATCACTGAACAACAATTTATACAAAATCCACAAACATCATTAAAAGTGTGTTTATCGTTTTCAAGAGGCACTCCAAAGATGCTGAAACACAAAAAGGCTTAAAACCACTCTCGACCCTACTCCACGAGGCTCAGGATATGCTTAACTTGCAGTGGTTTCCAGCTCATTGACATGCAGCCCACTAACTCTTAACTTTTGCAAAACATGCAATCACCAAGGAGCTGGAAGATAAGCTGTGAGTGCAATAGTGACCTGAATATTTTAGTTTCGCTCAGTCAGTTTAAATTTTGCTCCGAGCCCCAGAAAAGCTCTGGCCAGTCCTGACTGCTGTATAAAGTCTGAATTACGCCGTGAGTTTTTCAGTCGAGCATCACATAATGTGACAAACTGAAGTCAGATTTGTGTCCGACCCAAAATTTTTTTCAAGATTTTCAAATTGTGGTCACAATGAGCTTGTCAGCAGCAAAGCAATCTTCAGGTAATTTTTCTTGTTTAGTTTAAAGATAGTCTATATCGACGACGGTTCATTCAGGGGATTGCTCTGGTGCCGCCGGAAGAGCTGCCGGATGTCCCTCACCTTCCGCTTTCTTTATGTTGGCATTTTAAACTCCAGTGGATTCATGAGAACTATGGTTAACTGCTCCTCAGATCTCTGCAGGGTAGCTAGACCATCTGTCCAATCTGAGTTTTCTGTTGCACGACTAAAACAACCTTTGAACAAGCACGTTCCACCAAAACGAGGAACCGTTATTGCGTTCAGCGCTCAGCGCCACCCAAGACAATTGTGATCTGTTTAAAGAAATGCCAACAAACCAGAGCACGTTCTCCTATCCAGGAATGCTGTGTGGACTAGCCAGACCTTCCTCCGCAGCGCTGTGGAGGAAGGTCTGGCAATGCGAGACTAGTTTAAAGACAAATTACTAGTGTTTGGAAAGCCACCAAATTGCCACATTTCAGTTAAGAGCAGACCAAAGTTGAGCAAACTTTAGTGTGACTGTACAGGAACTTGTCTCTGTGACGTATCTGCAAAGATGTGTTGACATCTTGAAAACTTTCACAGCACACGCCAACACACCGGACCAAGCCAAGGAGACCTCACATACATTGCACAGAAACGGTGCAAGATCATTATCACGTCTTGAGCATGCATGCATGATATTTTTTTTAAGCTCCTTCCTGTTTCATATTCACAGTTCCACATATTCATGGTTGAAATCCTTCCAGTAACAACAGTTTTCTACTGGTGACTGCTAAACAGCTCAACTGGACATTAAAATGTTTTTCTTAAGGAAAACAAACACCCACAGGATCAGATTTCCATTGCAGTAGTTGGAGAGCCGGGCCAGAAGTCATGATTTTAAAAAAAAAAAAAAAAAAAACCTGTGCAGTCCATCTGGCGAGTGGAGCTTGTTTATGTTTTGTTGTTTTTCTAGGATGAGTACTGGAGAAGAGGCTTTCAGGAAGTAGCCTCCCCCAACATCTATAACAGCAAACTGTGGGAGACATCTGGCCACTGGCAACACTACAGCGAAAACATGTTCTCCTTCCCCGTGGAAGACGACATCTTTGCACTCAAGCCCATGAACTGCCCCGGACACTGGTCTGTTTACTATTGTTGTAAATCAAACTGTACATACAGTATTTAAAAGTGTGTCAGAGTCATTTGATTTCCTGCTCCCCTGGTTGTCCTGTAGTCTGATGTTCAGCCACAGGCCTCGCTCGTGGAGGGAGCTTCCTCTGAGGCTGGCAGATTTCGGGGTACTCCACAGAAATGAGCTGTCAGGAACACTAACTGGGCTGACCAGAGTGCGGCGTTTCCAGCAGGATGACGCTCACATTTTCTGCACCATGGATCAGGTGACCACGTTGTTTTACAAGCGGGGCAATTTTTAGGTCTTTGAACATGTAAAAAGCAGTTTAGAAAAAAACGAGTTATAACTTATTATGAGTCATTTCCTAAATTTTGAGTCTTCTGCATTTCTTTTTTTTTTTTTCTCTACAGATCGAGTCCGAGATGAAGGGCTGTCTGGACTTCCTCCGCTGTGTTTACGATGTGTTCGGATTCTCCTTCCAGCTGTACCTCTCCACTCGTCCAGAGAAGTATCTGGGTGACATCGCCGTGTGGAACCAGGCTGAAAAGGTAAACTGCGTCGTGCATCGCAGTGATGATTTATGGTAGAAAATTCAATCTAGGTACCAGATGAACTCTGGTTGATACTCCGCTTAAGATCTGACTTTGTCTTCCAGGTATGAGACCCTGCTTTGGTGTAAACCTGTTTGAGTCATGACTCACTCAAATCTTTCACCCATGTCTTTAAATTAACTCATGAGTCGCGAGTCTCTATCATTAACTCGGATCAGTTGAGTCCTACTACAAGTCAATCTAAAATGATAACAGCGCCACACACAAACCTCTTGCAACATTAGCTACTACTAGTCCTAGCCATCTTAGCTGGCAAAAGCTTTATAACTTACAATTTCGTAGGCAACCACAACTCCACAAGTCAACTCAAGCAACTGAGTGAGCAGAGAGACAGTCCGAGACAGGTTATAGGAACTTCCCGACCCGCAGACTCAGAGCTGGAAACATTGCAAGCTCGCAGACCACGGGACTCACTCGATGACTCATGATGACTCATGAGTCTTCAAGTCAGTCAGTCAGTCACACCTTTCAGCCGGCTACGTTGTCATGAGTGGATCTGTAGAGCGAGTGAAGTCTCTCCTCGAGCCGGGGTGAAAAGCAAATCCACAACAAAAGCCATTCTTTCACTTCTGAAATAACATACAATGTTCTGCACGTAGCCTAGGCCTACTGTAGGTTTGGTGTATAAATGTAGTATATTAAAATGCAATCAGGTCGAGCAGACAGTCCGAAACATTGCAAGCTCGCCTCGACTCGCAGACCGTGGGAGTCATGAGTCGTGAGTTCTCGAGTGAGCACGAATCAGCCGGCTACGTTGTCATGAGTGGATCTGTAGCGGACGAGCGAGTGAAGTCTCTCCTCGAGTCAGGGTGAAAAGCAAATCCACAACAAAAGCCATTATTTCACTTCTGAAATAACATGCTTATAGGTTTGGTGTATAGATGTAGCATATCAAAATTAGGTCGATCGATTTAAAAAAGAAAAAAAAAAGAAAAGAAAAATGTTTTACTAATATTCGCTGCGGCCGTTTCTCCGTTCCTGTTTCTATGTCTACATTGTCTACATTGAAAGCCTATATATCAGATCTGAAATAGTGAGTCTGCACCGAGTTAATCCACAGAACGTCCTACTACGTTACGTTAGTGGTTAGAGACAATGGGCTAGGACTGAGTTTCCTTGGCAATTTAGCAATACTGACTCAAGTGACAGTATTATACATTACCTACAATTCCAATGGGCTACCCCAGCCAAATCAAAGCCATTAATTTAGAAATTAAAGCAATAGGCCTTTTAAATACAACTCGATTACGTTTAGATATTGGTAGTTTGTGGTCCAGCTGCGATACTCGGAGCGAAATGACGTAATTGATGTATAGAGATGGTCCTTGATAAAGAGCCTTAGAATTTGATACTAAAACTCTCTATCTCAATCTCTCAAGTTTAGAGACCAAAGCCGTTGTTGTTGCATGTAGTACGTCTGTCAGCACCGAGACTGTAAGCCAGCTTGGGAAGCTACCTACATTTTTCGATTGTTTAATGCAAAGACGTTTTACTTCATAGTTTTTTAAGCTTTGACATCAAACTCATTTAATGGCCTTTGGCATAATGCAGATAATAGGCTACTTGCTCGCTTGTCTGTTTGAAGACAGCTATGGAGGCCATTGGATCTGTAACCTATAGTCTTACTATGTGTAATACCCTAATCTTTGAATACAGAAAAAAGCATATAGGTCTTGCACTATAAGACCCGACGTCTCACTTCATGTCTAAACAGTTTAAAATGAGGGTAATAGGCAGGCTATTAACTTCACAGGAGATAAAAGAAAGGCTTCAGCGCTGCGGGGGAAAGGGCAGTGCAAAATATGCGCCACTTTGAGCCTGCAATCAAGTGCCTGTTTTTAACAGAAACATTTAACTAACAATGATTAGTTGTTGGCGATATTATGATCCCGGAGATGTCTGTATAGTTTCGCTTGAACAGCAGTGTCCAAAAGCGCTGCGTAATTATTTATTCACTTTCCACCACTCTCCAGCATGCCACGCACATATGCTGAATGTATTTATGTAGGCTATTAAAAGATATTGCTCCTGGTAATAAAATAAAATCCCTTCAGGAGTAGTTCAAGAAACCTTATTGAAATCAACCCACTGCATGTAGCCTACTGATGAAATGCTTTATCTGGAGGTTTTAGTTTTTTTTGTGGGTTCTTGCGCGCCTGTTGACCCTTTTTTTTTTATATTTTTTGTTCTGTTCCCATCATTCTTTTGGGCATCTTGCACTAATAAAATGATAAATGGGGGGGATGTGTGTTTTTTTTGTCTGACGTTTTGCACTTTGATTAAGACACACCATTTCAACTGCAATTTGTTTTCAATTTATATAGAATAAAAAAATCTGGAAGTTGTTATTCCAACTGGGTGGGCGAATAATAGGTTAAATGATGAGGCTCCAGGAGTAGTATCAGATCTGTGAGTCATTGTGAAGTTCCTTGAATTTCTGTAGGAGGTGTGTTGTCAATGAAAAATTGCTCATTTGTTTGACTTATTTTCTATCATGAATGTTGCACAGTGGGAAATTACATTATTAAGGGCATCACTTACAATGTAAATGCAGAATTGCATCAGGCAGTGCAAACTGAACTGTGTGTTCTGTACTTAATCTTGTACTGCAGTTTGACTTGACCTGCTTCACAGTAATTGCTTTTAATTATTTAGATCTAACGTGTATGTTTATGTAACTCCCATGTTTGACAGCAACTGGAGAACAGCCTGAATGAGTTTGGGGAGCCATGGAAACTCAACCCTGGAGACGGTGCTTTTTATGGACCTAAGGTCAGAACATTTGATATTCCCTGGCAAACGCCAGATCATTTCAATTTTTCAAGTTGTGTAAAGTCCTGTGCTCCTTTCTGTGCTGCTACAGATTGACATTAAGATCAAAGATGCAATTGGACGTTACCACCAGTGTGCAACCATTCAGCTGGACTTCCAGCTGCCTATCCGCTTCAACCTGACATTTGTGGGGTGAGTCACCTAATCAAAACATTGAGACACTGCTGAGGTTGTGTGCTTTACTGCACCTAGGGCTATACAGTATGTTTCACACATTTCACAGGAACCCGCAATATTCTCTCTGATGCAATGTCTTACAGGAAGGATGGGGATGACAAAGCCCGACCAGTCATCATCCACCGTGCCATCTTGGGCTCAGTGGAGAGGATGATTGCCATTCTCACAGAGAACTATGCAGGCAAATGGTGAGGTGCTTTCTGGTTGCTGTTGCATTTAAGAGCTTCAATTAAAACAAAACAATTTATTAAATTAAAAAAAATAAAAATAAAAAAACATAATCCACGATGCCCACGATGCTTTGATCAGTCCATATTCAGTATTCAGTAATGTTTCAGAAGATAAATCAGTCATCATTATTCTAGATATTTTGTGTTGCAATACAATTTTTAGGGTGGTTATAAGTAATGTGCCATGTTAACTATATGCTCTGTATTGTTAGTAACATTTTAACCACAATAGAGAGGCGAAGTCCCTCCCCCTTCCGGTGGACCTCATGGGACCTTACTTCGGAAAAAATATGAATGGTAGTGAACGGGGAGAGGCAAATTATTTTTTGATCCCGTTTGAATTGAGCCATGGATTACAAATATGATGTTCGTCAATTTAAAAGATAATCTTTCAACCGAAGAAAGTCTCGGTTAGCCGTAGGTTTGTCATATGACCACTTAGTTTTGTGTGAAACCGCTCAGTTGAACTACATCTCTGGTCTCACACAAATAACGTCACCTAGCTTGATGCTCAACTTGCTCGCTAGCTAGCTTATCTTAGCTCTGTTCCACAACACATGTAACGTTATCTTACCTGATGCGTTTTATCCAGTGAAGTGTTCCGGTACGATACACACAGACATCATAGCTTCAGTGAGACGTCATCCATGCGACATTGAAGTGTGTAGTCTTTCTAATTACATATTTTCACAGTCTTATACTTCAACAGTTTAACAATAAACTGAGACTTTCTTCGGTTGAAAAATTATCTTTTAAATTGACAAACATCATATTTGTAATCCATGGCTCAATTCAAACGGGATAAAAAAAGTAATTTGGCTCTCCCCGTTCACTCCTGTTTATTTATATATATATATTTTTTTTTTTTCGAAAGATAGGTCCCATGGACCGGAAGTAGAAGGGCGTGACTTAGGCTCTCTATGTCATGCCCAGTAGTTCCTTTTTGTCAGGGAGAAATGTAGGTGGTAAAGTTATCACACCAGTATATCTTTGTGAAAATAGTTTCATTACAGTCTGTCCGTCCTTCCAACAGGCCTCTGTGGCTCTCTCCACGTCAGGTGATGTTAGTGCCTGTCAACCCTTCCTGTGAGGATTATGCGAAGAGGGTAGGTCTTCCACTTCCCCATCTTGACCACATTTAATTACAATCATATGAGTGCAGACAATAATTATCTGTGGCATTCAGATTTGCATAATGCGGAACCATAAATGTTTTTTTTTCCTCCACTTGTCAGGTGTGTAAGCAGTTTACCGAAGGTGGTTTCATGGCAGATGCTGACCTAGACTCCAGCTGTCTTCTAAACAAGAAAATCCGCAATGCTCAGTTGGCCCAATATAACTTCATTCTTGGTGAGAAAATGTACTGCCCTATGTGCAATTGGGAGCACTGACTTACCTCTGATTCCTGAACATTTTCACCCCATTTTGCTGCTCTCAGGATTGCCGGCTGCAATCACTTCAAAAGTACATTTAATTTGTTACTTCCACTGCGTGCAGTACCCCCTCAGTCGCAATAGCGACGTCACATTAAACTGCCGTGACTTCATCAACGCGACACTTGCTGAATCCTTTCGTCGACAACGATGTTTGCACTTTGTCAATTTCTTAGGGAAGTATACAACGAATTTCTGTGGGCTGCCACAGAAATTCTGTTTGTATGCCACCGTGCCAGTGATAGCCGTAGAGGCGTTATGTTGAGGATGTCCGTGTCACTGTGACCCATTTTTTGGCCATAACTCAAGTATACATACCTGAATTATGACATTTTACACATTAATTAATTTTGAATAAAATTTAAATGTAATGTATTACTTTTTATGTACATTCTGTTGTTAGAAATCACTACACACTGGCCTGAAATACACACAGGACCTATTCATGCACAAATGGAGAAATGTAAGTGGGCTGCCTCGCTACAGACGGAGCTACTGCCACCCCTACATGTATAAAAGGATAAAATGATCAAGTGATGACATTTCATACCCAAAAGGTCAAAAGTCGACTTCACTTAAACATCTTTTCTGGCCATTATTGAACGACATAACTCCGGAACAGAAGCAAAGTTTTGGTCAGATACTGAATTGGTGGCACAAATCTTGGGTGCCCACCATGAAACTGTGTGTTGTATAGAGTGTGTGTGTGTGTGTGTGTGTAGCATGCATGTTTCACAAAAAAATAGGCTTAATACTTTTTTTATTAAATTCCTTCAAATTATTCACTACATACATTATGAGTCTGGACAGACATGGACGTAAACTGTAACTTGACTGGTCGGGGGAGGCATGTAACCACAAGGCGGTAATTCTAGTTTAAAATCTGGGTTGAGTGAATAGTCACTACTCACGATAGCTTGGCAATTTTAAAAATGGCAGGTTTGTGCACCAAAAAAAGTACCAGGTACTATTTACAACTTTTGCTAACCTAACAAAAAAAAATTAGAATGTATTTTTCATCATATCTGCTTTTTAGTTTTATTAAAGTTACATTATTGTTGCATCAGAACAGAAGCACTGCAGACTTTTGAAAATCCATCTGCATTTCCAACTACAGACATTTTTTTAAAGCGTTCAAAAACCCAAACACAAATGAAATGTTTTCAAAAATGATCAGCAGAAAGAATATGTGATTTGTAGTAAATAGGCTAAAACATGAAAACAACTGCTGCTTTTAGACTCTGGGGCTGTCGGTACACAAAATTGCAATAATAATGAGTCAAAATAAAGATTCTTAATTGGTTGACTATAAAGCAAGTGGACCTCCAAGCTGGCTAACCACCCACAGTTGTTGAATTTAGCACCGCAAAGCGGGGAATGTGTTAGGGTAGCTGTATTTGTTTGTGGTGTGACTTGGCCCATGTCAAGCTGTTGTGTCTTATTGTGTCTTGGCAGTGGTCGGAGAGAAGGAGAAGATGACTAACGGCGTCAATGTGCGCACGAGGGACAACAAAGTCCACGGAGAACTGTCGGTGGCCGAGGTGCTGGCTCGACTGACCCTGCTCAAACAATGCCGCTGTCCAAACGCGGAGGAGGAGTTCTGATCAAGACCAAGAACAATCACCACAGTCAGATGAGCAGAAAAGAGACAAGTGATGGCACATGCAAAGATGGTACAGTGAAAGTGTAGTACATAGAGCAGAAATCCGACAGAGGAACTGATGAGCTGATATTCTGTAAGCAAACGATGAATAGGACTACAAAACAACTGACATGCCCACTGCTCATGTGTGAAGGGTAGAAAGGGACAAGTATGTGTACTTACTTGGTGTGGGTATTAAATGATGTCAAATGTAAGTCTATCTGAAGGGAAGTTACTTCATGATTTAAAGAAACAATGGGAAGGTAATGTGAATTTGGCACTGATTTTTCACAAAGGTATGTCTCTGTGGGGAACCCCAGAAATAAAATAAATCTATTGAATGCGAGTGTTGTTTTTTTAACTCTCTCACAACAGAAATGAGTGTTTTTACAGTAATTACATGTCATGATAAACAGCAGTATGGTTATTTTGTAGAGTACAAACCAATCAAGCTTGACACATCCTTGGATGGCTGCATGTCTCTACCTGTAATGACAGATCCTATCACTATCAGGAACATACTGTAGGTCAGACAGTGAAATGTATTTCTCCCATACTTCCTGTTCCCACAAATGTGCTCCTGGTGCTTATGAAAGGACAGTGTTCGTGTTTGTTAGTGTCGTCCACAGAATTCACACCCTGTAAACGCCAAAGTAAATGTGACATCATTACAGGAAAAACGTAAATAAATGGTTAACAGTTTATAATAAATAGATGACAGGGTTTGTAGGTGGAGCGCAGGAAGTTCTGCTGCTTGTTCTGCTGCGTTTACCGTCATGGGAAAGATCATGGGAAAGTGGGGTACAACTCTTTTCCATATATTTTGGTCTTTATTCTCATCACAATTAATTATCAAGAATTACTGTAAAGATTTTGAGGTTGATTTTTTTTTTTTTTTTTGCTGGACGGTCTATAAACGTCAATTTGCCAAGTGCTTAGATCTAATCTTGGCTAGGACGCATGTGAATGGTGGAATGTAACAAACGGTTTATGAGCAATTAATGTCAGCCAGCCAAAGACTGTTTGTTTGGTGTCAGCTGAATACTTCTTTCATGACATCTTCCACAACCCATCTTCACGGCTTTAGTTAGATGATCAAACAACCAAAGAAAAAAAAACCGACTGTAAAAAATCATAGACATATTTGACTATATGGTAAAAATTGACTCCCCAGACTAGCAGAGGATTGCTGACAATTGCGTTTTTTCCTACATGACCTGAATGTAGCTTTGGCTTGCTCTGCTGCAACAATGGCCACTATCTGTCAGATATGGAGACCGGACCGGGGACGGTGCTTCAAAACCTCTGGAATTGTTATCGTTTTGTTTATGGACCTGGTCTTACAGTGTGTTAATGGTATGTGTATGTTACAGATTTCAACCAGCTTGTCTCGCGTTTATGGTTAGCTTACATTTGTTGTTGTCGTACTAGCTTCCTCCTTCCTAGCATTAACGTTAGCTAACTAGCCAGCGAGCTAAAGCTAGTGCACCTAGCTAGCTAGCTAGGCAGCTATGAAAACTTAGAGCTTATTGAACAGTTGTTTGTCTAATACAACAGGCATTTTGGTTAATTACATAACGTTGTTTTTATTTTTATTTTACAAGAAATGTCCCTAACGTTAGGCAGTTAACGTTAACGCCTCGCTAAAGTTAACGTTACTGTTGAGCATTAACGATAGCTAGCTAGCTAGCTTAGTTTAACGTTAACGCTAATTTAGATGTTTTATCAAAACAAAAAAATGCATTATTAATTACTAACACGTGTACTGGACTTTTTTTTAATTTATATTTAACCATACGTTGTTTGCGTCTCTGTCTCGTAACGTTACCCTAATGTACCAAACCTTAGTGGTGGTCATTGGGCTTCTTAAAGCTTAGTTAACGTTTAAAGATTTTCATTTAAATGAATGTCTGTTAAGTCACTAACTTTATCTATCCCTGAAGGACGGAACACAATGGTGATTGAGCCTATGGCCCACTAATGAAAGTATCGTAATATTATATATATCTTTGCAGTAACTGGGTGTCTGATGTGACATCTGTATTACAGTTTTCTTCCATTGTATACACACAAAAATGGAACTATTATTACAACTATTCAGAAAACTTGAAGCCCGACAACAAGACTCCAGACCTTTAGGGTGGGAATCACCACAGGGCCCACGATATATTATCACAATACAATCTTATTGCGATTTAATACATATTGTGATATTCTGCGATATATTGCAATTTATTACCTTTTTTTTCCAACCTCAAATTATGTCCCCAAAGAAAAACTTTGTCAACATCCGTTTTATCTAAAAAGATAAATTTTTCTGTTTGTTCATCTCACTTCAGTATTGATTGAAAAGCAATTTATTTTATTATTCTAGTACAAAAAAGTGAAATTTTCATGTGCAATTTATATAATACAAGATTTTTACATGGCGTCCACAGTATTGCCACGGAAAATATCGCCATATTATGCTGAATAGATTTCCCCCCCACCCCTAATATAAATAGTAACATAAAGGATCTGGGGGAGAAGGGTAATATTTTTAAAAACAAAACAAGTTCTTTTCTCGCAAATGTATGACTTTATAATCTCAGAATATGCACATTTTCTCATACAATTTCTTGTAAATTTACGACTTTAATTTCAGCTTCAGTTTTTTAATCTTGGAATATTACCGTGGCTCCGTTATTTTTTTTCTACAATGGCCTAATACCTCGTCATAGATAGCTGGTGCCACAGAGGGAAGCCGTTCATCTGCACACACAGTGCCATGACAGAGCTGGTTTAAAATTGGCAAAATATGTATTTAATTTAAGTGTGCGCTATATTTAGAATATTAATTCTTTACATTGCGGTCAGACAGGGAACTGAAGCCTTTATCTATGCTCTCTTCAAAGCCCCAAGTCTCCGTTGACGAAACAGTAATTTTACCTCATAGAAAATGGGAGTTGCTGTTCTACTGCTACCTTGATCGGTTAGTTGCTGGTCTACTGCTGGCCTCGATCAGTTAGTTTGTGTCATAGTGTGCCTTTCTTTAGAATTAAGCAAAATAAATACCCTGTGCTAGCTGCTAGTGTAGGCGAACGTTACCTGTGTTGCGTTTCTTAGCAAGCACCTCGGTATGTGCACGCAGCCAGCCAGCTAGGGCTGCTCCATTATGGCAAAAATCCTAATCGCGATTATTTTGGTCAATATTTAAATCACGATTATTTAACACGATTACTCATTGTCTTTTGGAAAGATGTTTCAATTATTGAACAAAAGAAACAGTGAAACAAATCAACAGTGAAAACACCTTGAACTGTGAAATTTCTGTGAAATACTTTTGCCGTTTAAACATGTTTAATTCATTCAGAACACAGGACAAAATAAGAGTTTACTTGCAAAATGTATTGTGCAAAATAATCTTTTTTTTTTTTTTTCTCGATTAATTTGTTTTCGTGATCATTAGGAGCCGAAATCGTAATCGCGATCAAAATTTAAATGAATTGCACAGCCCTACAGCTAGCGCAGGAGGGCCTATTTTATGGTGAACATGATTATTTATTAATAAAAATCTATTTAAATTGGAAAATTGACTATAGCTTTCATATTGCCATACTCATTGACATATGACCTTTTATAAAAACAAAGGCTAACGAGGGGCGTTGCGTCGTGCCGAACAACGCCCCTTAGTTGTGATATAATCCCAACATACCACGGCCCGTTGTGAGCTATTGCTTAGGTATTTCCACAATCAGCACATGTATTGTTCATAAACTTGGTTATCTGGTTGCTTGTCAGGGTACCTGAGCTCTCCTCACGTTGGCCAGGAGCCTCCGTACACCAGAGATGCCCAGCATGCACCTGTCATCACCAGTCCAGTGGTCCCTGCTGCAGCCTCAGGTAAACACATCAGTTATTAATCAGCATTAATCATATGGACTGTGACTGACTGAGTTTCTTTTACAATGAACACATTGTTTTTTAGCACATACCTACAAAGAACTACAGCGCTATTGAGAGTAGTAGATAACCTAAGTCTCTGATTAATTACATATGGTTTCATATTTGAAATCATACATACAAGCATTTTCCTACATGAGAGGTGCTACAGAATAGCAAGGAATTCCTCAAGGAATATATAGCCTAAGATTATTAACTGCAAATCTATCTATCTATCTATCTATCTATCTATCTATCTATCTATCTATCTATCGAGAGAGAGAGAACCTCTGTAATATAACAGTTATCTTTCTAAAAACTTAATTTCTCTATGTTATAACATACAAACAAGACCAGAGAAACAATGTCTTATTCAGGTAGGATTGGTCAGCTTTCAAATGCCTCTTTATATTTTAGGTTTTCCACCTTATAAAATATTCTTTCTTAGCATGTTCACTTCAAAGATAATATTGCTCTCGTGTTGTCTAGGCCTCGAAGAGTTAATTTCTTTTCAACAGAGCAACAACAGTTTTTCTTTTTCTTTTGCTGGCCAGCAGGCAGCTATAATGGGGCAATCAGGAGTGAATGGCCTTGCTCAATGATTCTTTGTTGGTCTTTTTGTGGAGGGCAGTGTTAGTCATTTACCTCCCACAGCCTTATTTTCTTAATTTGGTAAGATATTTAGAAGGATGCAGTTACAAGTGTATTCTCAGACCCGTTCATGATCCCAGACATAAAGTCATAAAATGAACTTTCACCAAAACTTGATGACATGAGGTTGATTATTCTGGCCAGAAATTAAAAGGAAAAACGTCATGTTTTCCACTCTGCAGTGTCTCCCGCAGATGCAGAGAGCTACGCTTCCAGGTGTCCTAGTGGGGGTTTGTGTAGTCGCCTGCCAGCTGATTGCATGCACTGCAATTACCAACACAACTGCACCTACAGGAAACCAGCTTCCTTCACTTGTAAACCCAAAAAAGGAGTTCACTGTATTGTGAGTAGGAGTTCATCTTGTGATAGTTCTATTCTGCATAAAGGTAGAGGAAGGGTGTGTCATGTTTAGCTCATTGATAAAAGGGGAAATGAAAAAATGGCTTATAATGTCATGTTGTGCTTATAGCATTTGTGTCAGCTATGAAACAGAAACACAAACACGTGATCTAAATGTTGCTTGACAAAAGTCACCAAGCCGTCTGTGTGAAGGTTACGAAGACGGAAGGGGAGGACAGAGTTGTTGTGCCTTTAAGCCGGCAGTGGAGGTATTCACAGAGCCGTAACTAGAGCTGGGCAATATATCGATATTATATCAATATTATATCGATATCGTGATATGAGACTAGATATCGTCTTAGATTTTGGATATCGTAATATGGCATAAGTGTTGTCTTTTCCTGGTTTTAAAGGCTGCATTACAGTAAAGTGATGTACTTTTCTGAACTTATCAGACTGTTGTAACTGTTCTATTAGTTGCCTTTACCCACTTAGTCATCCACATTACTGATGATTATTTATAAAAAAAAATCTCATTGTGTAAATATTTTGTGAACTTACCAATAGTCAACAAAATATCGTGATATTTGATTTTCTCCATATTGCCCAGCCCTAGCTGTAACGGCGTTGAACGCACGCCTGTGTGAAAGGGACAGCCGGCATAGCGGGGCCGCATTCAGTACGATGCGCGAGACGACCCACTGGCAGGTCAAAAAAGTGACAGAGCAGCGTTTTGAGTAGCCAAAGTTATTAATAACTTACAAAAAGACATTGAGGTCCACCTTCTCTTCCACTCGCTCTCTGCCTCTCTCAAACACACGCGCTCGGATGCTGCGGCACTGCGACCATCTCTGTCCTTCTCTCTACTGACAATTGTGCTACTATAATGAATAAAGTTGGCGATTTGTGGGTCCGGTTGGGTTTGCGTGGTTGATTAACAGTGCGGTTTGGCTCACACACACTAGACGCTGTTGTGTTACACATCATGCCACTGTTGCTCCCGGAAGGCCGGCATGCTATGTGAAAGCACACACTGGGCAGCATTATGCCACCTTTGCTTGGTTCTGTGTGAATCAACAAAGTGGGCATTACGGCAGACCTTTATTGTGGCTGTATTGCGTAATCTCTTTGCGAAAGGGAATAGTGATTTTAAGAAACGGCTGTGGTGCTTTAATTTGGTAATGTATGTGTTTTGACTACCTGTTTCTTTGTATTTGTAGGGAGAATCGGGTCAGCAGCAAACCAACTTCTCTCTCTCCATCACCTGTCAGTTCTGCTGGCAGCTGGACCCGTCTCAGTACCGCTGCTCAAACTCTAACAACTGTATGACGGTTTCCTGCCCACGCAAGCGCTACAACGCCACCTGTGACGTGTTAGACCATGTACATTGTTTAGGTATGATAACGGCACTGCTGTAAAGCCTGCTCGGTTTCTTTACCTTCAGTGGGGTAACTGTGTCTCAGTCAGGCACTGTAGACCGGAGAAAGTGAGGGTTTACAGATTTTCTCACCTAGGTAAAATTTACAAAATGACCCTTTTACCTAGAACAATAATGTGAATTGTTAGCCATTTGCCCTTAAGTTTCCTATGTAGGGTTAGGCTGTCTGTTAGGTGATTAGAAATGTGATCTAAAAATAATACTTTCGAGTAAATATATATATATATATATATATATATATATATATATATACTGTATCTGTCAATATAGCTATGTATCATACAACAGCAGTATGTGAACATCCCCAAAGAAGTATTTTTAATGTGTTTGCCACCAGCTGCCTGGTCACTTGTAAAACTAGATGTATTAATTATTGTATTAACCCTCATGTTGTCCTCGGGTCAAATTTAACCCATTTTCAAAGTTTTTTTATATCAGAAAATATGGCACATCAGTAAGGCGCCGATAATGTAAAGAAAATGAAGAAAAAGAAACACGACAAAACGTTAAAAAAGCAACAACAAAATGATTAAATAAATAGTCAAAACTGCAAAAAAAAAGCAACAAAAACATAAAAAATAAGCACCCATAACATTGAAAAAGTGACAAAAACATTGGGAAAAAGCTGAAAAAAATGTCAGAAAAAGCAATTAAAATGTTGAAAAAAGTGACCAAAACAATGGGGTAAAATACAAAACTTTGAAAAAAGTGACTGAAACATTAAGATAGGGACAACAAAAGTGTTTTTTTTCATGGTTGAAGGGAAGACAACACAAGGGTTAAAATATTTAGTGCATATGGCCTCATTGGGTACATGCTTGCTCAATATAGGAACCCAAATGAAAACCCAAAACACAATTTGTCAGGAAAACTAATGTCAAATGTTTTGAAATGGTTTCTACATATATTGTAAATGTGCTGATGGAAATGTGTTTTCAGTCATTAGCTTTCCTGAAATATTATTGTGGTTTCTTAATTTGTTCGGGAAATGTTTTGAACATCAGGTCCACCATCTGTGTTCACCGACTGTCTTTTTCTTCCGTAGGTAAAAGACATTTCCACAAACGTTTATTTTGTAACTGGACAGGTGGATACAAATGGTCAACGGCCTTAGCACTCAGGTAAACCCGCCACCAGTATCACACAAGTTCTAACCAGCTTAGATGCTGGAAACATTCGACAAAAATGGATTTGAATCAGGATGTGTGACCTAATAGCATTTTGACTCTGTTGTGTGTTTTCTCTCGTGTCTTTCTGTAGCATCACGCTCGGTGGTTTTGGGGCTGATCGGTTTTACCTGGGCCAGTGGAGAGAGGGCCTGGGCAAACTGTTCAGCTTTGGAGGCCTGGGCATTTGGACTTTGATAGATGTTCTTCTGATAGGGGTGGGTTATGTGGGACCTGCTGACGGTTCTCTTTACATCTGAAGCAAAGCTCCGGAGAGATGGCCGGATGGTTTGTGCCCTCTTTCCCTTCACACCGCTTCACTCTCAAAGATGGAAGATCTGAGGTGCTGTGTTCTCGGAATGATTGCCCGCCCAATCTTGCTGTGCAACACGTCCTCATCCCATCTGTTGACAGGCAGGATGTGTTTTCGTCAGTGACTCTACCCACACAACCATCAGATCAATCCCAATCATTCTGCGTCCGTCTCCTATTGAGATTCTGCAGATGGATCTGCAGGGGGATGAAGAGCTAGTCATTATGTCTGTCTGGTTGGTTTGACTTAACTGGTGGTTAGGCTCTGCCGTGCTGATATATAGACAGGTTTGGTTTCCTGTGGAGCGGTGCTTTCACAGACATCCTGCCACCTTGGAGCCGTGTGTTGCTCCTTCCTTATTGCACAGCTGTTTATAGTGACACCAGACACAATAGACGAGCTGAAAAGTAGTAGTTATGTCCTGAAAGAAAGCATGATGCAGAAAGGAATTTGTGCTAGTATTTTGATTCACAGTTGGTCTTGTGGATGTGTTCCACGGTTATTTTACACATTCTTTTTTTTCCCCACTACATTGAGTCAGTCCACAACTGTAAGAATATCGCCTTAAGAGCGAGATAAATAATACCATTGCTTAAATCAAATGTTGGAAATCTTGTTGATAACGTCCACATGTTGTAAAACTAAATACAAAAGAGCTATTGTATCTTCAAACAGCAACTGGAACTGGTCGAGAACCGGAAAGAAGTGCAGACGCGTGAACTCTTAATTTATGTCATCATCACTTACTGCAACATGTAGTCATATTTTTTGGAAACGCAGAGATAATAATCTCTAATGGTGTATGTTTGTACGTGATTGATATTGAAACACTTTGAATGTGTTGCACTAGAAACTGCTGTTACTTGTGGTTTCCCCGTGTTGGAGATATTGGAGATATCCCGTGCATTCAAGCTAGTATTTTTCCTCACTCATCATTCTGCTCATTTGTAAAAAGAATTCTGTGTAAGATCTTTGCTTGAGACCGTGTGTGGCACAAATGTGCTCGCCCTTCACTTCATGTGAATATGTTTTCTGTTTTCAGTGTCAGGTAATTTGAATGTTTTGAACACTGTAAATGACGTTTTTTTTAAGTTATGTAAATAAAATTGTGGAATACTATATGTGGTTATCGAATTGTACTTGTAGTACTAACAGGTTGTCAGTGGATATACAAGAACCACAGCTTAACATTTTCATTCACTTGTTTTAATGGTAGCATTTAATGGGGAAATGCTCCAGTGCACAATTTGGTCAGGTTTTTGCAAAAAGAGAACTGGATTTTGAAGGCATAAGAAAGCGTGACCAAGCCATCAGTTGGTGAGACGAGGCACAATTTTGACTAGCAATTTTATGTTGAAAAGCCACATACTGAAAGCTAAGACATTTCAATTCTAAAATTCAGATTAGCAGAATTTAAATTACTTTCTTTTGTTAATTTGCAATAGGCAAGCAGCATTGTTTCCATAGTTCCACAATCATCTTTTTTTTTTTTTCTGACCTGCTCAATACTTTAATAAGAGGTCAGCATCATCTCAGTATGGGACGTGAGCAGGACAAAGGGCCATTAGCCTGGGCCATCTATTTGAATGCTGTTCTCCTCACAGCCTCTGATTGGAATCCTCTATTATTAGCTGAGGTCATTTTCACAGATGTCTGTGCTTTTCCTCACATTAAACACAGAGTTGTGCCAGAAGCCTGTGTTACCCACAGGCGTATGACAGAAAGAGGGGGGGTCAGGAGGGTGACCTAGTGGCTGAGGAACACTCCCTAAACTGTTTAAGGGCTTTTGAGCAAGGCACTGAATTGACAGAGGCAGGGGTTAAACATTAACAGAGTGACAGGCAGTCAGGAAAT
Organism: Sander lucioperca; assembly: GCF_008315115.2. Taxonomy (NCBI): domain Eukaryota; kingdom Metazoa; phylum Chordata; class Actinopteri; order Perciformes; family Percidae; genus Sander; species Sander lucioperca. The sequence goes on from NC_050175.1 coordinate 9,514,244, forward strand.
CTGTTTTGTCAAGTTTTTACATTAAGTATTTCATTCAACAAATCATGTAGATATCTCTGTCCACAGGTTACGTAATGTGAGGGTTAAAAAAATCATTTCCTTTCTAGTAAGTTCTTGGTGTTTGTGTTGACTTTTCTGATAGGCTGCTTTGCCGAGACTGTTGTAAATTTACTCCACCCTTATTCTAGTTCCTCAAATTTGTCACCACCCACTCACAGCCACTACAGCTCCCTCCCACAGACTGATGCAAGCGTGTGTCATATTCTCTTGAGTTGGAATGTGAAATGCTCACCTATATTCTGCAAGAAGAAAATTGTTCTTCACCTTTTGGAAACCTGTAATTTAAATATTGAGAGTGTTGCTGCCAACTGCCTCAGCATGACGTCAGCTGTCTGAATCATACTGTGTGGTTATGTGTATTCTATTACCTGTCACTGGGTATAGCATTTAAATCATACATCATTATTATATGGTACATGCATTTTAAACTGATAAATAATAATAAGATGATGGACTACTTTAGTATAACATAAAGCTGAATGTACAATGACATTAAATCAACTAACTTCTACAATACTGCTCTCAAACACAGAGCTGGACAATCTCTGGAGTAAATGACATGCATGAAATAGCAGTTTATTCATACATCAATGGCTAATGCCCAATTACAAATAATGGCCAAAGTGGTATTTTTTGCTGCGAGTAATGGTAATTATATAGAACTTCGTCTTGTGAGAATAATAAGTTAATTTTGTGGTACTTATCCCAAACAGTCATTATTCAGTTATTGGGAGTTGAGCCAAAATGTTGTCTGTCGAAGGCAGACAAAGTCACGACTTCCTGATTTTTAATTGCTAATCATGCAAAAAGGAGAACAAATGTTTATTCATCCCTCTCTTATGCAATACCACTTAGTCCCATTGCAGCTCTGGATGTTGGAGCATCGGTTCTGACCCTCTCTATCCAGCGCTGCCTAACAGTGTGTGGACTCCCATTCAATTCACTCCTACATGAGATAACATCTTGAACAAAAAGTGTGTAACAGAACGCTGCTGCATCCACTTGAAATCAAAAAATCTAATAAGTCTGCAAGCATCCAACTGTCATGACAGAAATCATAGTGCCTGTAAATGTATTCACCTCCCTTGGGCATTTTTGTTTTGTAACACAACATTGACCCACAATGGAGTTTTTTTGTTGACAGTAATTAGCAGAGAGGACCATTTAATTAGTGAAAACAGAGCTCTACAATGTCATCTAAATTAGAACAATTGATTGCGTATGTGCTTACGCCCTTTGCTATGACATGCAAATCATCACAAGTGCAGCCAGTACGGTTTTTAAAAGGCATATTATATTTGAGTGGAGATCACTTGTGTGTAATCAAGAAATGACAAGCAATTTTAAGATCAATACACCTGTATCTGAGAAGTTCAACAGCTGGTTAGTCATTTTCAGGGCAAAAAACCCCAAAGAAACATGTTTGTGAAAATGCTATTGAAAAGTACCAACCTGGGGAAGGATATTAGAAAATTTGACTAAATATCCTCAAAAGCTGTCCTAAAAAAACTAAATGTTTGTGTGGGAAGATTATTAGTGAACAGCCACCAAGAGGTCTATGGACACTGAAGAAGCCGCAGGGTTCTGGTTCTGGCTCACATCTGGACGAGTGTTTGCCAAAAGGCATGGTCACCATACATCATACATACTAAATTCTATGCATATCAAATACTGCACATAAGCAGAAACACAACGCCCTGCAGCATATAGCCTGGTTGCAGCATCATGCTGTGGGGATGCTCCTCTGCAACAGGCCCCAGAACAGTGGTCCCAAAGTGGGGTCTGTGGACAGTCAGCAAAAAGGGGAATCCTTTATTTTCACTATAATTCCACTCATAAGTAACACAATGATAGAATGTATGACCATTTTGGTCATGGGTTTTATACACTTTCTGTAATAAAACGTGTAAAAGCAAAAATCCTGAGGGGGACACTGGGATGAAATGGGGGTCCGTGGTCTAATTTAGGAGTTCTTTTTTTTTTGAGGGGGGGGGGCATTTTAGGCCTTTATTCCATAGGGCAGCTGAAGACAGGAAAGGGTGAAAGAGAGGGTAAATGACATGCGGCAAAGAGCCACAGGTCAGAATAGAACCTGCAGCCGCTGCGGCTAGGCCTGAGACTGTACATGTGGCGCATGCTCATCCAGCTGAGCTACCCAGGTGCCCAGTTCAGGGGTTCTTGATGTGAAAAAGTTTGGGAACCGCTGCCCTAGAAGGCTTATGAAAGGAAAGGTTAATCTGAATGCAACAAAATACTTACTTTCCCGCAAAACAACCACAAACACAAAGCTAGACAGGAATGTACTGTATTCAAAACAACAATTCTGTCCAATTCAGAATCCAAACCTCTATCCAACCACAAATTGAAAATTGCTGTTCCGTCTCTATGCAACGTGACAGAGCTTGGACAATGGATGTGCATATCCATCCACGCAAAGCTGCAATTGCTGTCAAAAAGGTCCCTCTGCTACATATTGACTGGAGGTGGTAAATACTGCTAACGGTTTAGTTTGCGTTATATATTTATAGTCAATCTGGATCATTTGTAAATATGACTGTTTTCCTGTTGATCGGTGTCAAAAAAAGCCAAATTAAATCCACCACTTTCAACATTGTATAACTAAAACATGAAAAGTCAAGGGGTGAATGTCTTGGCAGTGCAAATTCGAAGATACAGGCAAGTGGGATGAATTACTTGTGCAACTGATCTACTCCAACATTTTGTCAATGTTATGTTTGTGGATGGTTGATATCTTATAATCCATCATCTCTTATCCTCCCATCTGTGCAATCCATTTAAAAAACACCAGTGTGCCAATTCTGCTTGCCAAGTGACGAACTGCTTCTGCAGTCTTGGCACAGCAACAATATCTCACTTAAATCTTTCTTACATATTGAAATATAAAATAGGATTGGACCATTGTTTGGTCATACTATCATGAACCACCCACCAAAATGTGCCACAAACAAAAGAGAAAGTCAGACTAATTGCAATTTTAGTGATTTATTTGTACAATAGGAATCGCACTGTACAAATACCCCAGTTCAGATGTATAGGCAAGAACATAAGAGCATTTTTTTTTTCTGCCTGACCTGAACATCCCTCAAACCTCACTGTGAGCTTAGACCGATGGAAACAGATGCCAAGAAACAAATAAAAATAAAGCTAAAACAATAAATAAAGCAGCTACCTGTCAAACTAATTAACATTTACAGGGAGAGAAGAGAACCTTCCCAACTAAGTGCCAAAGCATACTGAAAATACTGAAATTAAGAAAAGGCAAAATAAAAACTAAAAAAGTATCATTTCCAGAATTTAACTGTCCAACCTTTATGGCCGTGGAGCGATTATGGCCTCAGTTTAAATAATATGTAAACAAATTGGAACTCACAGTAGACAAACACAGAAAAAGGCATATGGGGATATTTCTATCAAGTCCATGTGCCTATGCCACTTACACGACTTACACATTTATACACCATCCACGTACAATGCTGTGAGCTTTTACACACAAGACAGGACACTTCAATTAAAAAAAAAAAAAAGTGGAATTCCCTCTCCAACCCACCCCATGTAGAACAAGTTTAGACAGCAATGGCGGCAACATGGTCCATTTCAAAGCAATATCAATTAACATTCACTCAAATTTCCATTAGTAAATCACTAATGTTACCATGGTAACTCAAAACATTGTATAAAAATATAACAAAACACTGAAAACTGATGCACTCAACAAAAATATATCTACACAGTCTCAAATGTGGGGTGGGGACTGGGCGACACGGCCGAGAACAGCTCAAATTTCCAATACATCATTTTTTTTCCTGGGGGATAAGGAGTGCCTAAGAATGCTCCACATATCAAGTCTGAGTAGCAGCACTCTTTCCCCTCTCCGCAACAGAAACACAGTGAAAGCCGCGGGTTCCGTCAGGACCCCTTGGCAGCCTCATTACGCCTGGCGGCAGGCCGTCGGCATTTTGGATCTTTCTACCCAGCATCGGGCTGCCCACGGGACTGCTCTCCTGAGACGCCACCTGCTTGCGCCGCTGAACCCACGGGCTCCCTGAAGGGGTGAGGCTACTGTCTGAGGAGTAGTCTGCCCAGCGACGCCCAGCCTCAGGGCTCAGTCTGCCCTCGCTGGCTAAGGGAGACTTGTGGGAATGCGGAGATTTGCGCTGAGGACAGGGGCTGGCACGGGGGCTAGACCAGGGACTGTTACGCGGAGACATACCAGGACTAAGGTGATTGTTCTGGATGTTGATGCCTGCAGTGGTGGGGCTGAGCTTGTTGCAGGACTGGGACTTTCTGGCCAGCCTAGGGGATGTAGGGTTGCTCTCAGTGTCTGAGGAGCTGCAGGCCGAGTCGTCCCCGTGGTACTGAAGCTCTCGTACTCTGCTGTTGAGTGAGCGACTTTTGCGCATCCCTCCTTCTTCACGCGGTCGTTCTTTCGGTACCTTCTTCTTGGGCGGCTTGGTGCCAATCAGGACTACTTTCAACCCCAGCGAACCGGCCCCTCCGTCCTCACTCCCCACAGCTTCATTGGCTTTGACAGCCGCCTCCACCTCCTCAAACTCCACAATCGCACACTCCTCAGTGCCCAGCTGAGTGTAGCGGCCGCTCAGCCTCTTCAGGTCAGCCGGCAGATCCTTCCCGGGCTTCAGGACTCTTACAGAGGCGATGGCGCCGTACGCTCCGAACTCCTTCAGCAACAGCTTCATCAGCTGCTCCTGCTGAGTGGCTCCTCCCTCACTGCCTCCATTATCCTTAGCGAGAGCTGCCAGCTCTGGCCAGCTCTGCAAATCACTTAACAGCAGCATGCGGCTAGGCAACGACTCACTGGCAAAGACTGGCACTGCAGATTTGCGCCGCACCTTACGCCCCTCATCGTTCAGCTCAAGTATCTTTGAGTGTCTCAGAGCATAAGCAGTTGTTCTCCAGTCACGAGTCAGGTGTTTCACCTGCAAAAAACAATGCTTGCGTTACATGGGTGGGATGCCAAGTTTAAGAGGGCCATCTCATAACAATTACTTGATTTATTGATCCGTAAAACTGCTTCTCAGAGAGTTATGAAGCTTTAGTTAAGAGAATTGGTTAAACAATAACTTAAGCCTGTCAGCAAGGTCGATCAGCAGTGTGTACTGCCTTCCTTTCAGTCATACTTCCTGAAATCAATAATTGTACCAAACATCCTGGCTTCACTGCATTACCCAATTCACTGTATAATTTGCTCAGGTTTAAAATGCATCACCTCAGTGTCATTAAGCTCATATGTGAATCCTTGTTTATATTATAAATGAGCAATGCATGGGAACTCACATCACTTGTGGCATAAACAAATAAAAAAAAAAAAAAACCAACAACCCAGCAAATCTGCATGCATAGGCCTAATGTAGCACCAGCTGTTGTGAATCAATGTGAGAATATAATTGCATCCCCAACAGCTAGTCATGTTGACACTAGAAACATCAGTCATTGCTATTTAAATTCACACGAGCCTGTACGTCATTGGAAATTAAAAATGGAAAAAGCTTTACACAGGTTCCCATTTTAACCTTCTTCTCAGCCTTGCTTTACCTTAATTTGTACATTTTGGCAGTGTTACAATATCTAGTATGTAGAATGTGGCTAAACATTTTAATTGAGTTGACCATCAGCTCAGGGATATTGAAGGGACAGTTTAGATTTCTTTAACTTGGGTTGCATGAGGTACTTATCCATAGTCAGTGTGTTACGTACAGTAGATGGCAGTTGGCACACCCCCAGTTTGGAGAAGCAGGCAGCAGTACCAGCACGGAAGATAAGCAATGTACTGCTGTGAACGGGGCAGCCAAAAAAAAAAACACTTAAAAAAAAGGCCCACTGTAAAATGTTTATATAAAAAATATATTTAAAAATATTTTCACCACTTTACCTTGCCATCAAACGGCCCATTCCCACGAGTAACTGAAGCTGTTCTATAGCCTACATCTATGCTTTCTTGAAAGCCACCAGACTACTTTAACAAAAACAGTCATTTTACCTTGTACTGTTGCTGGTCTATCACTGCCTTGATCGGTTAGTTAGTTTTTGTTATTGTGCGACGGTGAATCCAAACTAAACCTTTAAAAATACCAAAGTCACACCATAACACTAACTAACCAGTCGAGGGAGCGGTAGGCCAGCAACTCCCGTGTTCTGCGGGGAAAAATTAACCATTTTTGTTAAAAAGGAGTCTGGTGGCTTTGTAGAGAGCATAGATGGATATAACAGCTTTAACTCCCCATCAGAAAGGGCTGTCTGATGGCAAGGTAAAGTGGTGAAAATGATTTTTTCTTAAGGTGGGCCCCCTTGTTCTTTTTAGTTGGCTAAAATACATTAAGCTGCTGCCGTCCACAGCAGTGCATTGCTTAGCTTCCGTTTCAAGACTCCAAACTGCGGGCGTAGGTAAAACACTGACTATGGATAAGTACCTCCTACAACCCCATTTGAAAAAAGTCTGAACTATCCCTTTAACATATAACAAAAGCACATAATGAGTCACCTTTGGGCTAGTACTACTAGTACTATAGCATGTGGTATGTACACTATGCATTAGCCAATAATAGCAAAGGCACTGTGTGTAATTTCCAGCCTTATCAGGACAAGTAATTCCAGTTATTTACTGTGTTTCCAGACAATACCTCTGTTCCAAAGTGCTTTGCAGCCACGGTTACCTTTTTGAACGAAGTGAGCAACTTGACGCTGACAAACCCCAGTTTGTTGCGTCTGACATGTTTGAGCAGAAAGGCATCATGCTCCAGGTTCTCATCGGACAGGTAGTACTCAATCTGAGCAACTAACTTCTGGATGAGCTCGGAATCTGGGGGCTGCCAGCTCTCCTCCTCCAACTCCCCTCCACTGGTCCCGGCACCGCTGTGTGTGGGAAGACAACATGCATCATGGTCAGCAGAGAAACTTCTCTGGTACATCACTGAAACAGAAGAATGCTTCATATCCTAAACTGTTCACATCTCTGCAACCGTTAGACATTTCACCTTCATTAATACGTTAAGCCAGTGGCTCACAAGTTGTTGCCAGTAATTCTGCCATTTCCCTCTGCAATTTTCCTCGCAGCAGTTGACAAGCTGCGTCTTCAGCCATAGTCCCCACGCCTCAGTGCCAGACCTCAACACCCGTGCCCCACCAATCCTGAAACTGCCAAGACCTCTCCATCTGTAGGGCGTAGAGTCACAGGCTCTCCCTCCCACGCAGAATATGGTGGCTCACCAAATCAACTTCACACCAATAACTGGTACCAAAACTGCATAGCTGAGGCTTTTAGGCACAATATGATTTCAGTCAGACGCCTGAACGTAACTGTGAAGAAGCACAGTCAGGTAGCCTTGTAGATTTAAGAGTGAGGGTCTGAATGAAATTTTGTGGATGACTCATCACCTCCTCCCTTCCTTTTCCTCCCATGCACACCCTCAAGTCAACATCTTCGCAGCCGGCTGACCACACAGCTGGCACAAGCCCACTGCTTCCGCAACTGGCACGCGCAGGAAGAAAACCACAAGTTGAGTTTTTAGAAGAGAAAACTGTCACTGTCAACACATACAAGATCATTTAAATATGTGAACTAAAGTTAATACAGCAGAAACCTAAGGGATACTGGATACATCTTTTTATTTTTTATAGGCTGTGAATGAAGTTCACTTTCAAGTCACTTTTAGGTAGTGCATTGAAATCTCTGAAGGAATTTTGCAGGAAAATTAGATTTAACAGCCTAAAAACAATTGACAATCTGCGCTTTCCTCTATCAGTTCCAAACATATCAGATGTTTAGTGATCTTAAAATACATTCTGTGTGGAAAAAACGGGTCACAAAGCACCGGTCTGTACAAGTGTGACAGCAGCTCTTTATGCCAGAGAGTCATTAAGGTGTGACCCACAGGCGAACTGAAAGGATTGGTTTGGACTGAGCAATTTATTTTCCCCCTTGGCCTTTTTAATCACTGACTCATTCTTTGCGCATGCAGTCCGAGTAGGGAACATAGGCTATAGGCCAGAGGATAAAAATAGCAGGTCATGACGCAAGGGAATTAGATTAAAGTGAAGGTGCCATTCTTTATCTCTAAGGTGTCTGGCTGCACAGTACTGGTGCTGCCTACAGGTGGTTAAACACTTCCCCACCACTCCACCTGGGAGATGGCAATAATATCCCACAAGTAGAGGTGTGAGGATTTACAACTCCCAATTGGGAGTCGATTGTGTTCCTCGCACATTGTGATGTTGTTCCCCGTCTTTTGTTGTCACTGTCATACAGGGCGTTATAGACCCTAGTTCCATTTATGCAGCATATTTCTACAATTTTTTTTTCAGTGAAACAAAACAATCCCAACTGTACCCACGCTGCATGTGCTGGGAGCCCACCCACTGAAGTTACGGGCCAATCCGACGCAGAAAAAGGCTACCTGTACTGTTCCACTGTCCTCGACATCAGGAAAACGTTTCATTCACTCTCCAACCTTACTGAACCTAGTCTGCAGGGGAATACACTTCACTCAGTCATTTTAAATTGTTTTTATGAAAAGTCTGTCAAGGCCAGGGAAACAGTTTTTGTTTACCAAATGATGAAGAGCCTAATTGACTTAAATTTACAGTTAACCTGTTGTTACCACACAGGCATCACTAAGACAATTGACTTAGAGTAGCAAATAACTCAAACCTTGATTTGTCATGTCTTCCGAATTCGTCCTCACTACAGCTGCCTCCGAGGAAGTCAATATTATTGGATGACAGCTCCTCGGGCTCCTCGTCCTCCGCCGCTTGAATGGCCACTGTTATCGTCACCGTCCCCATCTCCTGAGTGTGCTGATCCACGGTGATTACCTCATCGATGCCGTGCACCACTGACGCAACGAAGACGCACTCCGCTGGATTCGGGCTCCCCACGGACCCACTCATGTTCCTCGAACAAGTCAAGGTGCTCCCCCCTGCTCCCTTATCTTCCACGGTTGTAGCAGCAGCAGCAGCAGCAGCAGCAGCGCCTCCCTGGAAGCTTTTAATCTCGCTTGACTCGAAGGCACAGACAGGATACGGGGCGCGTAAAGCTGCTCGACGCTTCTCCGGGCACCAGTGATGGCGGAGTAAGACCCAAGGGGCTCCGAAGACGCGCTCCACGGCTCGCCAAAGACCCCCGATCCAGATCCGACCCGACAGAGGGCCCTGAGGAGAAGAGGGGCTTGTAGCAGCCAGCGAGACGCAGCCTGGACCTGGTGAGACCGACGGACTGGAGCCTCCTTGGGCTTCTACTGCTGCTGCTGCTAGTGCTGCTACTTCCTCATATGCAAGAGGCTTTCTGCTTTTGAAACGTGCTCTGGGATTGGGCCGTGGCAGCGTCTCTTCGCACTCATTCCCAACCCACAAGCAAAAACTGACACAAAGCCAAGAGGGAGGCAAGAGGAAGGAGAGGCAGCGCATGAAGGCGTTCACCAAGGCGTGCATATTCCTCTCTCTTTTTTCATACACAGATTTTGTAGGCCTACACACAGACAGTGGTGTCTTTTGATGTGAAGACACGAACGCCCGTTTACGTGGCCCTAAGTAGGTGAGCGAATTCACGTGTTCCTCTCTAATTGGGGAATTGCCCGTGTCAAGGACGACCCTTTGTCTAACCCCGCTAATTGGATAATAGGCTCTCAGCGTCTGGTTGCACGCATTTATAAGGCATGTGGTGTAAGTGCCTGAAGGAAAGGAAACACAATAACGTAGCAGATATTTATGGAATTAATTGAAATCAGAGATTTGCAAAATGATACCATTAAACGCCTGCATTTTTTAAATAGTAATGAGTGCCCCCCCCCCCCCCCTTACCCATCAAAGAAATTACAAAATCAATAAAGTTTTAACAAAATTGTATTCCATTTTTTGTATTGTATTAATTAAACGGTTCTGTCATATTTCCTGTTGTATTAACCTCCCAACAAAATGGTCTACATTCTGTTTTAAAGTCTTCCTCAAACTACCAGAAAAAGTTCAGAAACACACATGATATTATGTTTTACGAAACAAATTGTCAAAATGTAAGTGGCTTATTGACCCCCAACAAAATCCCAGAGATGTGACCATTGTCTTTAATGGTAGCTGCTGCTCTTGGCCTACAGGACCAGTGAAACCTCACTAAAATAAAAGTAAACTATGATTATTTTTATTATTATTATTATTATTATTATTATTTTGTCTTAGAGATCTACTGGGACCTCCAAAAGTAGGCATGGGGGCCCACAGTTCATTTCCAGGTTCACTGGTTTCAATGATGGTGATTTGTAGCACAAAAAGCGTAGGTGCTCCGTGAGAGCATTATTATTACAGTCATCTAAATGTGTCTCTGCATGCTGTACCTCGAGTCCATTTCCGTAGCTTGTTGTTGGCCTCCATCCTGATAGCCCTGTAAATCACCCACACCAATGTTGTTGGCTGTTGCCTGCTCTGCATGAAATATCTTTACTCCTCCCAACTGGCAAGCCACGCTCACAGCTGGTGGGCAGTCTGACTCATTCTCTGCACCACATGCCATACAGTGCTCCAGTTTATGTACAATGCAACATGGAGGGGGGGGGGGAATAGATTGAGAATAAGTGTGAGAAAGAGGGAGAAAGGGGTGAGGAAAAATAATCTGAGCCATTCAGTTTATGATTGAGGATTTATTTCCCCAGAAGAAGTGACAGAGTCTGCCAGTAGGATGATTTCAACTGTTTCCAATTCAAATAAGCACATTTTCTAGAATCTTTATTTATTTTATTTTTTTGTAAAGATTATTTTTTGGGCATTTTAGGCCTTTAATAGACAGGACAGCTGAAGATATGAAAGGGAAGAGAGAGGGAATGACATGCAACAAAGGGATGCAAGTCGGAGTCGAACCTGCGGCTGCTGCGTCGAGGAGTAAACCTCTATATATGGGCGCCTGCACTACCAACTGAGCTATCACCCTAAAATCTTTTCTTATTCCGACTTGTTTAATTACATTTACGCCAATTTCTAGAAAATTCCTGAACCAACAGAATAAAATGGTTGTGAAACTGTGAGACAAACTGTCCAGGAAGTGATGCCAGGATGGCATTGTTAATAAGCACCTGTAGGTTGTGTTGCAGATCACTTCCTCTTTTCAGGCATGGTTGTCCCAGTTTGACGTAGATGGCCTCCTTTAGGCCTCTTTCAACCACAATGTGTACAAAACAATTCACAAAAATGTGTATTGAAAGATGTGTCTGTTATTTTGTTCACCCTTATTTATATGTCACTAGAGGTGAACAAAAAACAGAGGCCCCTTTCATATACAATACAATAATGTATAACGCAATACAATTCAGCAGCACCACAAACTACAGCCTCCAGAGTTCAATCAACACCTCTCTACGTGTTCTCGACAAAAACTAAATAAGACGAACTTCACGAAGACAGGATGCATTGCAGGGCTAGTGTATTGAAACTAATTACATGTTGGTGTTCTAATAAGCTGGATACTCAGTGCCATTCGAAAATCTCTCTCCAGGCATTCTTGTAATTTGCACCTTAACCCTTGTTCATTTTCATAATTCCCGTTTTCCCACTTCCAATTGCATCACCAAACCTACAAGGAGAATCCCTCTTTGAATTGCCTCTGCTAAGTATTCTTCTTTAGAGGACTTTTCCTTTTTCTTGTCCCTTATATGCCTTTTAGGAGTTTTGTTACTTTGATGGTGCCAGTAGGGCTTGGAACATTGTATATTAGTGTATTTAAATAAACATGACCACTCTTAATTTATTAGACTGTGATGTGATCCTGTTGATACAACTCTGGTGGAATTGAAGTATCTTGAGTCTTATTGGCTTTGACTGAGTATGTCTATATCTTATGACCTGGAAGTCTGACAGTCTTTATAAAACGTATGTCTGACATTACCTCATGTAGTGTTTGACTGCAGTAGATGTCTACAATCTCTTATTTTCAGAAGACAAATTCAGCCACATTAAATTAATATGTATTGATCTACTGGTAGTACTAAAAGTAAATTAATTATAATATCTCAAATGCTGAGACCAATAATGCTACATCATTCCCTGCTCACAACTATCCAGTCAATGTTTGGTCCACCACTGACTGAGATATCTCAACAACTATTAGATGGATTGTCATAACATTGAGTACAAACATTGATGGTTCCCAGTGGATAATTTTTTTAATGACTGGTGATCTACTGACTTTTCCTCTAGCACCACCATGAGGTTGACATTTGTGCTTTGACTGAAATGTCTTCACAACTATAGCATGGTTTGCCTAATGACCATCAGCCTCAGCTGTAGCCTACTTTTATTGTTTAGTGCTAATAAGCAAATGTTAGCATGCCAACACGCCAAACTAAGACAGTGAACATAGTAAACTTATGTTATACCTGCTAAACATCAACATGGTGATGGTAGCATTTAGTTCCAAGCATTGCTGTGCATAAGCACAGCCTCACATAGCCACTAGCATAACTGGAGTCTTGTTTCTTACTGCAAAAAATTGTCTTTGCAAAGCTTGATATTATTGATACGGTGTGACATGGCAAATGACAGGGGCCTTGGCAACCAATCCGTGATCCCCTTTCCTGCCTGTTTCTTAATGCCATGTTTGAGATGTAGGCTACAGCAAATGATGGGGTGGGGGGGTGGGGCCTCATTCACCAAACGTTCTTACGAAGAAATGTGTTCTTAAAAAAATGTTTTCTTATCTTGGACTTGTTCTTAGCTAAGAACGAATTCTACGAACACTCAAGCACTCTTACGCACATTTGAGTGAGGACAATCTGCTCAGAAAAATTTGCTCTTGCAAATAATTGGTAACCAATTATTGGTTACTGCATTTTATTTAAATCTACAGTTAATGATAGTATTGTAGTGTATCCTAATGTATTTCTGATCATTTGTTAAATTGTTCAAAAAATCATAGTAGCCTATGCAAAGAAACACTAACACTGCAATTTACATCATCAATTACACTGATTAAATCCTGCGTTACTTGGTGACTGATCGCGCTATTTATAGGGCCAAAATGGAGTGGAATTTACTTGTTACGTTACATTTTGCAGCAATTATCTATACTTTTGTAGTATATGACCATTCTATAACTTTCTATAAACTTTGCTTAAATGTTTGTTATAAGGAAGTCCTATGAACTTTGCTTTACACTTACTGAGAACATCTGGAAACTGTTAACATGAGCAGAGTTTCCCCCAAGACAGAAGAGACCTTTTTTGGAATTGTGCCAGATAACAGCATTGATTGGCTAAGTTCTGTGTCGAACCATGTACTCACACATTCACGCCCTATTTGATACATGCATGGATATATACCCTGTGTCACACAAAGGAAAGGCAGAGCGACAGAATTTGAAGATTGGGCTGGTCGTCTCTCCAGATATCCATGGGTCTGTTAAATTGATGCTGAATCTTTGCTTGTAATAAACCTTTTTATAATCAAGAACAGTGTCGGCGGATTCCTCTTCATACAGCATCACAGCATTACTATTTAAGACACCACAATTTTGGCGACGAGGATGGGATCGGTTGCATCTCCCAGGTCATCGTTTCATCATGGGCACCCAGGGACTGACTCCCGCTTCATTGGTCGACTATGAGGTGAGCTTTCTCACTATTTGGGCGCTGGTCAGTTCATGTGTGGCTCTGTGTGTGCGATGAGGGACTGCACCGTGTCGAATCTGTGTGTATTTTGTGTAGTGATTGCTGTGTGATGGGGTTCCGTTTTAAATTATTTGGGTTAAAATCAACGCAGACAGAGGGAAGTGTGAGTTAACATATGAGAAACAAGAGGAAAACAAAAGCTAGAGAAACAGAGGAAAAGGAATATGAGACAAACAAAGCAAATGCTTTAAGGAAGCTAGAGAAACAGAGGAAAAGGAACTTTAAGTGAAGAAATAGAGAAAAGGGAGAAAAAGTAAGGGATTAAGGAATATTCACATAGACGATGTGAAAAGATTTTAAGGAATAGGCAAATTGGATTAAAAAAAACAGTTTAACCCTGGCCAGGGCAATTTGGCTTAAACAACATAAAGAAAAAGGAAACAAGAGAAAATAAAAACAAGAAGTACGGAGAAGAAAAAGGAAATAAGAGAAAATAAAAGAATACAGAAAAGAACATGAACAGTAAAGAGAAACCAACAGAAACAAGAAAAATAAAGGAAAACGCCGTTAATCTGACATAAAAAGCCCTTTGAAAAAAGGCGATCACAGGATGGGCCGTAGTCTTGAACTTTTATTAGGTGAAAAGTTTGAGCCAGTTCTGAGAACTGAGGTGTAGACTAACAGTTCAATGGTAAGTTTCCCAATCGATGCATTGTTGACGAATAATGTTCGAAGCAGACTTGGAATTGGAAGTCTATATCTAAGGTAGCAAAATAACAAAAAAAAAAAAAAGACAAAAAAAAAAACAAAACGGCGGAAAGCAAGCTCTTTTTAGGAATTGCATGCATGAATGATGTCGACTTTTGTGTGTATGAGAGAGAGTGTGTGAACAGCGGTGTGTGTGTGTGAACAGTGGTGTTTCTGCTGTGTGTGATAGGCTGTGCGTGCGTCATAAGGATCCTAATATATTAGATATATATATACATATATGTTTTGGTTGAAAACAGGAGTTTTAGTTATCTGTAAGGAAAGATATTCTGTTCATTATGGCTAAAAATATGAGTCTCTTTTTGAAGAGAACGTTTTCTAAAGTGTTAAAACTTATGAGCCCCTTTGGAGGACGTGAAAATAGATTAGGCTAACCTATAGTAAAAATAAGAAGCTTCAAACTAGTATTTGTGTTTTATGTTTTGTGTTGGTTTGTTTTGTCCTGTGTCATTGTTGTTTTAATGTGGTCTGTTGAAGGGAAAAATGGAGAGACAATAGGTCTGTCTGTTGAGAGAATTTGTAGGAATCATTAAGTTTTCTCTGATTTCTTTGAGATTGTTTAAATTGCTTTATGATAGCATATTGCTATTTGCATTATCTGCCGCTTTGAAACTAGTGAGATTAAGTAATTCTATGTTAAAGTAAGCTCAGTGATTCTTCAGCTATTCTTTTGGTTGAGTGTGAGCCTAAGTTCCTTAACTCCAGTGGAGTTCCACTCACTGTGAAATCACACTGCTGACTGATCTGCGCATGTTCAAGAATGCTAGGAATTCAAGTCTTCACAGAAAGTTTAGGCCACTCCTTACTGCACTAAAGGCAGAGACGGAGCGGCTAAAGGAAAAGGGGGGTTAAATGTAGCTTGGTAAAACATTAAAGTGGCTGTTGCTTGACTATGAAACTATGCGATTAAGATCCATTAAATTTATGAATGAGAGTTATGTTGATAAAAAAAAGAGAGATTAATAGTTGGCATAGGTGATTTGCTGGAACTCAAATCAGTGATTGATCACCCTGGATTAAGAAAAGTCCAGCCTCTATACCTCTATTGAAAGTAAGAGATGAGAGGACTGATTGATGGGCTTCAGGATTGTCACCTCTGCCATTTTAAAATGTTGGACCACTTGTTTTGAGTGGCGAGGCATCTAAAATGATTTTACTTTGAATAAAACACTTCAAAATTTGATAATTCGATAAGATTTTTGATTTTGTTAAAGTTCCCTACTGTCACATGTGGTTATGTCATTGCACCAAGGAAATGAGTGACATTTGTGAAGGTGGAAAACAGAATGAATGAATCTGATTCCTGTGAAGAAACAGCGAGTAATTCAATCCTAATAAAACAGACTAAGAGTTAATTCATATACTTTGTATATTAAATGGGTAACAATTGTTACAAAAGATGGTCAGGAAAGCTGAGAGAAGAAGTGTATGCTGTAGAAAGGGAAAAGAAAGTTTTATGGGATAATGGAAAAAGGCATGACTTTAAGAGAAAGTTCAGGGTACAATAAGGTACTAAGGTGGTTAAAGACAGAAAGAGAGTGTTGTGAAAGTGACAGAAAGACAAAGAAAGAGATAAATGTACTTTTGAATTAGGATACTGGAGTTCATACTAATATTGTTGTTACAGAGACAACTGTAGCATTGGGGTTACAATCTACAGGAGGGTAAATGTTTTGATGAAAATAGTAAAAACTGCTATACCACAAGCACCAAAAACTTAGGAAAAAGAGATAAATTATGTAATTTTCAGGAATGACTAATGGTAACTTTCAAGACTAATTGCTTTTGGATATTATTGTAATCTGACATATCATAAAAAACGAATTAGGATTTGTGTAGAACAAACATATGTTTATAAATATGAATTTTTATTGTTGTTAGACTGTTCAACAAATATATAGGTCTACAAGTCCAGTTGAAATGATTAGCTGTTTCAATGCTTAGTTAGTTGACAGTACTGTTGTGATCATTTCTAGTTTCAGAAATGTGAGGATTTTTCTACATTGTTACTTTTGATACTTGAAGTACATATTTTATGATACTTTCCTTATTTTTGTAGCAACATTTTGAATTAATGATGTCATAAGTTAGAAGCAAGAAAACTAAAATGAGTATGATTAAAAGTACAAGTAATGCTTCTCGGAGGTGTTGTTTTGTGTTTATTCAGTGTGCCTCGATGGATGTCAGAGCAGACCTGTCTTACTCCTCTACAAGCTGATTTGCTAGTCAACTTTGGTCCCATCCCCCACCCACTTGCACCAGAAACTACATCTGGAGCAGGAGCAGCAGAGAAGGAGGGGCGACAGATTTACAACTGTCCATGATTAAGTGACTGAATTGGACACCCAGATGGCTGTCAGGGCATGACCAGAGACTGACATTAAAGAAGTAACGTCACACATGCCTACAAAGTACTTTGGTGAAACATTCACAGATGAACTAGTAATTGAGAAGCTGAAACAACCATAAAGATGAATCCAAGCTCCAAAAGTAATAAGAAAATGAAACACCTGGAAACTAAGGGCAGACTGAGGTTTAGCAAGACAAAGGATGATGATGATGATGATGATCAGAGTGATTCAGAAGAGTGTTATGAAAGTGAAGATGGAGACAGCGATGAAGATTTGGAGAGCAGAGGAGCTACAGGATTTCATCCTGCAGCGTCTAGCATAGAAGAGATTGAGAGAGACATGGAGCGATGCATGTCATACTTGAAGAAGCTAAAGATACAGAGGGAGAAATTGCTGAAAAAAGGGTCCCAAAAAGTGAAAGAACAAGACCGAGAAACTCTTAGAAAATTCAATCAAATGCAGCTGGTGGAGAATAAGAGGAAGAAGAAGAAGCAGGTTTTGGTTGTGCAGAATCAATGCCCACCAAATCAACATTCACCGCCACAACTTCAGCCGAGCCACGTCCAACCGCAGTTGCTCCAACCACCATTCGTGGTTCCAGTTGTTTTATATCCACAGCCAGTTTTTGGACAGATACAGAACTGGAGAGGAAGAGGACGAGGAAGCTTAGGCAGAGGAAGAGGAAGAAGATTTGATTCATACTCTATGCAACCACCACAAGCGTGTTTTAATTGTGGACAGGATGGACACTTTGCCCGTGATTGTAATAGACCAGGAAGAAACTCCAGAGGAAGTTTCAGAGGACGATACAGAGGCCAGTCAAGGCCATATGGAGGACTGGTGAACCCTTATAGGGGTCCGGAACCAGGATTCTAGAGATGCCCAGAAGATCTGAAAGGGGTGTCAGCTGGTGTCATCAGGACCAGAAAGAGATCCAACAATTGAGGACAAGGACAGTCACAAGTTAATACAGATCTGCACAGATGAGCGTCTGACCAGAGAAAGAGGGAGGAGTGAGAGAGATCGGATTTGCTCTGACGCATCGACGCATCGACACATTGACGCACCAACACATAAAAAGGAGGTAATGCACCGACAAACACACAATTTGAAAATACAATTACTCTAAAGAAGTAATTAATAGTAGTAAAGTATTTTTGCTTTTAAAATAGAGTTACTATGTGAACACACCTATGTGAAGGGTTAAGACATCTAAATTAAGCAACTTGGTATGAAAACCTTATATTTTGTCAGTATCTGGTGAAATCTATTTTGTTAAAGTTGTAATGATTTTCCTGTGACAGCTTCTAACAAGACTAGTGACAAATATGCTACTTTGGTTGCTGTGTCAGGAAATGTTAAAAGAACATTTCACTGTTTTATTTTTGTGCTCTAATGATATTTAGTTTACAACTTTTGAAGATGTTTCTATTGTTTGAGTGTTGCCCAGATAATTTATTGGGAAGTAATCTCATGTATGAATTTGAATTGGATTGATGTTGTTACAAACAGCAGATTGAGAGTGCTGTTCTCAGAATTTGGTTAAAAGTAAGCTAGAACAATTGTGCAACTATAAGTAAAATAGGGATGCATAGAGAATGCATAAAAACATTAGCAGTGATAATGTGAGAAAAGATAAGACAACTCCCAATCATAGATATAGTCTACTCAAATTAAAAGTTGTTTGCATTGGTTAATTTGTTGTTTATAGTGTACCAGTCATTTGTTCATGATTTCTCTCTAAGATTTGCGAATGGAAATCAGTTATTATAGCCCAATGATGGATCAGCATCTTTTGTTATTGATACAGAGGTTGAGAAATCTGATTTGAATTTCACTATTCTGCATAAGTTGCAGTGGTGTTACTTAAGGTTGTAAATGTTAAAGGGTAAAAAACAAATAATAATAACTTACAAAAATTCCAGAGTGAAGCTCTGTAGTTTATTGAACTTTGATATTGATTACAATTTTGGTTTATCAATTACAGAAACAAGTTAATTTTAGCAAGCAGACTTGATTTGTCTTGTGTCTAATTTAAACAGGAATGTCACATAGATGAGGTTGACAGAGTTGGACATGAGGAGATTTATTACACCCACTATCTGGTAACCAAACAGTGAGGAGAGACTTTGTGTGGTACTTTGTAAAAAGCGAGTAATTACATGCTATAAAATGATTGGCTCTTAAAATAAATTTGGTCTTCTCTAATCCCCACTTGACTACACCAAGACGTGTTAAAAAGGGATGTTTATGATTTGTTTGATTTAATTTGTTGAAAGTGTGATTGCTGCATCAGGATAAGAGTTGTTTTTTCAGAAATGACATAACTTTTGTTGCTGACTATCAATGGTCGGCAAAGAGGGAATTAGACATTTTGTTTAAACTGAGGGTTTGGTTTATTGTATGCTTTTTTCACATTTCTTTGGATTTTGTAGTGATATTTAGTATCGTCTTATTAATCAAAGGGGGGAAATGGAAATGGAATGTGATTCATATTATCATATATTATTTTTGATATTATTATTTTTGATATTATTATTTTTTATTCTTATTTGATGTTTTTAATTTTCATGTGTTGTTTTGCAAACGATACTGGTCAGTGTTTTCTTTTCTTCCAGAGCATATGGGGTAATGTGCAGAGGGAGATTCAGATACAAATATGGACAATATGAAGGAACTAGGAGACTTCTGAACCAGGATGGTGTGGATCTGTTCAGATTTCACCACATCAACATTACTGAGAAGCTGCAATGTAGTGGACTACATTCCTGTGTTTGTCTGATATATACATGTTTGCAGAGTAATACATACTTTGTATAATATTCTTGCATCAATTGTTTGAAGAATGATGTTTTTGTCATGAAGTGAATGTATGGAGATCTCAGATGTTTTTCTTTTTTGTTGACGCTTAGGGAAATGGGGTCTAGGAAATAGAAGTCCTTTTTTCAGATCCGAAGGGTCGACCTGCCTGAATTTGGACATTGTTTTGATTTTATTTCATTTTCTGAGGTTTTCACATGTATTTGCTTAAACCATAATTCTACATAAATTGATAAAGATTTATTTTCTAATTGATCTGGAGTACTAAGGTGGTCGCCTAGGCAGAGGGACCGTGAGAGAATTTTCCTATCTTGATTGATTGATGGTTATTTGAAAGATAGCTGCCAGATGGGTTTTTCGCTCTCACACTCCAACGATTAAATTTTGTTACACTCTATAAATTTGTTTACACTCCGAAAGTTATATTATAAGGAACATGTTATAATGAGAAATGTTATTCCTACTCTTCTTGTTTTTCGAGACTTTATTAAGTCTCGAAGGGGGGAAATATGTAGTATATGACCATTCTATAACTTTCTATAAACTTTGCTTAAATGTTTGTTATAAGGGAGTCCTATGAACTTTGCTTTACACTTACTGAGAACATCTGGAAACTGTTAACATGAGCAGAGTTCCCCCCAAGACAGAAGAGACCTTTTTTGGAGTTGTGCCAGATAACAGGCATTGATTGGCTAAGTTCTGTGTCGAACCATGTACTCACACATATCACGCCCTATGTTGATACAATGCATAGGATATATACCAGGGGTGGCGAACCTGTGGCTCTTGAGCCGTATGCGGCTCTTTGCCTGCTCCTGTGAGGCTCTTCCTGTGTGGCTGGGGGCTGTGTCATTGGTTGATTGTTGTTTTTAACTTTTCTGAAACATACAGTATTTCAGATAAGTAAAAAAAAATTGGCCAATACATTTGCCAATTATTTTAAAATGGAAAATAATGCAGCAGAGTTTTGAGGACAGATTCTGCAACCTGAGGAAAAACAGCAGCCACATATCACCTTCCTCGTTAACCCTTTCACTGCTGAATCAGACTGTTTGAAAGCCCCTTTAGTGACAAATGAGTGAGAGAGTCGCTTCGAGTGGCCACAACCGAGTTCAAGCAAGACCTGAAAAGGATTGTGGATAACAAAGACTGTCAGGTTTCCCACTGAGTCAATCTAAGTGAGAAAAAAAACTATGAAAACTGCTATGTATTATGACTGTCATCAGATCTGGAAGACACTGTTGCTGTTGTAGTGTGGACGTGCATGTGTTGTGTGGCTTTTTGCTATGGTGCGTTTTTTTTTGTGGCTCTTTATACTTAACTGGTTGGCCACCCCTGATATATACGTTGCTCACACAAAGGAAAGGCAGAGCAACAGAATTTGAAGATTGGGCTGGTCGTCTCTCCAGATATCCATGGGTCTGTTAAATTGATGCTGAATCTTTGCTTGTAATAAACCTTTTTATAATCAAGAACAGTGTCGGCGGATTCCTCTTCATACAGCATCACAGCATTACTATTTAAGACACCACAATTTCTACTCCACTACATTTATACAACGTTCCGTTACATTTTCTGCTCAGTTTTTCCCCCTGGCTGCCAAAACGTCTTCCTGACCGTTTGTCTCACCAGTGAAGTTTGGTTGCCATAGATACTGTATATATGGGGCACCGCCGCTCCTTTATCGGCTTCCAAGCCGGCT
This sequence comes from Sander lucioperca, assembly GCF_008315115.2. Classification (NCBI taxonomy): domain Eukaryota; kingdom Metazoa; phylum Chordata; class Actinopteri; order Perciformes; family Percidae; genus Sander; species Sander lucioperca. Next base: position 9,535,567 of record NC_050175.1, read on the forward strand.
CCGGTGCCCCAGAGCCCGGCCGCAGCGCCGCTGACCCCCGGTAATACAGCCTCCGGTAAAAGTAAAAATGTTTGTTTTTTATTATTCCCGTTTTTAAATCTTAGTTGCCATCTATTTCTCTCCACAGAGTCGTTTAATCCTCCGCCATTCATATATTTATTTGGCTGGACCTCTTCACATCTCCTCCCAGTTTTCGCTGTTTCACACACTTTATTTGCTTACTTGCGTAGTTAAAGAAAATAAAACCGTCTTAAAATACATCCATGATTAAAACCAACCTCATTCCGATTCTAACAACATATTTCCGTTTTATGCTGGTTAGGATAGGAACTTATTTTAAAAGCCAGGCCTTGTTTGTGGTAGGCTAGTGGACATCTTCTACTTTTACTAAAGTAAATATGTCTCTGGTTATTTGTACTTTTACTTAAGTACTGAGATTCAGTACTTCCTCCACCACTGCAATGTAGCCTACAAGTCATCTGTGACTCCGACAACCATCTGTGAAGGAGGTCTCTCGCTTCCCAGGAGGTGCACAGGAAGTGTCATGTCCTTATATATGGGAATTTGCGGGGCGTTTTCTTATGCTAATTAGGAACAACTGGCACGCGCTTTCAGTTAAGAAGACGTGGGATTCATAAATCCTAAGAACACAGGTGCGAACAATTCTGCTGTTTAAGAACACGTCATGAATCCGACGTAGACTTTTCTTAAGGACTTTCTTAAGAACATATTTAAGAGAAAACTTAGGAAGATATTGCTGAATGAGGCCCAAGGTTGTGAAGCTGTGAGGAAACGTTTGCAACCCCACCTCTTGCAGCCATCACTTCAAACAGAGGGCTGTTCAGGCATGTGAATTTGTAATGACCACAGGTGTCATCAATTTAAAATGAAGAGAAATATTGCATTACATTAATACAAATAAAAATAAGTGTAAAGCAACAAAGTCTTTTAATTTCCCTTCTCTTTGTGCTGCTGATATATTATGTCTTCTGTAATCATATCACACATCATTTGCTTATTAAACACATCATGTAAACTCCAGGTTACTGGGGAAGTGGGTTAGTGTTGACAATGTGAGTGCAACACTGTACGAACACACTACACTTAACCCAGGGTTACAACCATCCTGGTTTCTCATAGATTAGGACTCTTATACATAGGGTGTTACATAAATAATGAACTGAAGCTTGAAATCATGAACCCAGAGATGGTAAGTCATCAATTTCTTTTCTCTGACTGTGCATGGCAAAAATCCTTCCAGTTGCTCTGGATAAACTAGTATAAAAATGTCTCTCTCTCTCCCCCCCCCCTCTCTCTCTCCCTCTCCCCCTCCCCCCTCCCTCCCCCCCCCCCTCGCCCCCCCCCTCTCCCTCTCTCTCTCCCCCCCCCCTCTCCCCCCCCCCTCTCTCTCTCTCTCTCCCCCTCTCTCCCCCCCTCTCTCTCTCTCTCTCCCCCCCCCTCTCTCTCTCTCCCCCTCTCTCTCTCTCTCTCTCTCTCTCCCCCCCCTCTCTCTCTCCTCCTCTCCCCCTCTCTCTCTCTCCCTCTCTCTCCTCTCTCTCTCTCTCTCTCCCCCCTCTCTCCCCCCCCTCTCTCTCTCCCCCCCCTCTCTCCCCTCCTCTCTCTCTCTCTCTCTCTCTCTCTCTCTCTCACACACACACACACACACACACACACACACACACACACACACACACACACACGCGCACATGCACACAGTCACTGCCGGATGGTAGAAAACTGCAGATCTGTGTACATTGTGTGAAGCCACAGTCAGCGTATATCTTTATTTTATCACCTTTTACTGTAATTCTGCTTTAATATTATTTTTTTTTGAGAATATGTTTGCAAATAATGTTTCTGTTTCTACATCTACAAGTCTTCTGTCAGTGAAGGCAGGTGTCATGCTGTGCTCCTGCCAACAAATCAGCATTGCTGGTACAATAACACCATGTGTATTTTTGCATTTTCTATGATAAAAAAGCTGTGGTTTTTGTAACAACCAACAATATATATATATATATATATATATATATATATATATATATATCACTTTGGTTGTGCTGTATAACAGACTAAGACTGAATGTGTATAGTTTTCGAGAGTCCCTATATCCAGGTTTAAAAACAAATCGCATTAATCTAATTTTCACTGCATGTATCCAAAGCTACATACGTTGGACTGGAATCTACTCTGTACCTTTTTCAATATGGCCTGTCATACAAACTGTTGCTAATCATCCCCTCCCATAATATGTGTCAGCCTGTGCTTCATGAATAGATTGTGACAGGCAGTGTGTGGGAAGTCCCTTTGATGAATCTGGACTTGTGTTCTCTGAGCAACCGCTCATTACTGCCAGAGTATAAAAAGGCTGAAAATACACAGCACAATTTACTTTATCACATTTGGTGTTCTGTGGTGTTACTGACTGAGATTAAATGAACTGTATTGTAAATAAAGCAAAGAAAGAGCATCAAAACTGTCGATAACAACAGGGTCCAAATAAATTTGAATTTACAGTAACATAGCAAAGCCTTTCTACTAGAACATGTTTGCATGTGTTAATGTTCAAAAAACACATTATTGTTTTCAAACTGTTTGTCTGAATATACTTGTATTCAACCAGTCTGAAATGCTCTGAATTAATAGTGCCTGGCTCTTTAAGCCCTCCTCCTGAAAAAGCATGGTCTGCTCTGATTGGTTAACGGTCTTTTGCATCTGCGCTCTCAGAGTCTCTGCACCGTCATTGCAACCAGGGAATGACTATAACGGTCTTATAATACATCCATGCTATAATGGCATTTAGCGGCACTTTCTACTCCACACCCGTACGGAAGTCCTGACGGCTCGTTTGAAGGCACCGCTTCTGAATACGGGCTGTGTGCATTTCTCTGTGGATTGAGCAGATTTGATACTTTCACAGTACTCATATAACACGTCGACCTGCTTGCGAATAAAAAAAAGACATGGAAATCTCACTTTTTACAATGTAAAACCTTTACCTCTTGGCCGCTTTATGAAGTATATATTTTTTTGTAAATACTTTTTTCTCACATTTTGACTTGTCAAACACAGGTTTAACCATGAATGATTACAATCTAATTAGTACCACCTGTGCCTTTTCTGTAGCCTAGAAATCTAGACGCACCCTAGCAGCAGCAAATGTAATTTGCAGCCAGGGGGTCTAGCAACTCTCCATTGGCTTGCGAGCTAGAAAAACCAAACTCTGGCCGGGCCAATCACATCGTATATAGAGTCGGTGGGCGGGCTTATATATGCTGCTGCTGGCGAACAGCGGTCTTTCGAATTGGCTTTGGCCGCGAAGAACAAAGAACAAAGAACAAAGAACAAAGAACGGTACTGAAGTCATTTTTAAAAAAGGAAGATGTGTTTGGAGTTTTGACGACTGGATACGGCAAAAGTTTAATCTATCAACTAGCTCCGCTACCTTCTTCGTTGCTCTGCTTGGTTGTAGCGCTATCCTATTGCGTGCAGAGGGAATTTGAAAGACAACCGTTTATCCCGCCCCTCGGATTGAGCTTTGTCAATGGTGAGTTCCCAGACCCAACATCTTGATGTGGGTCTGGCTTGTCAGGCTATCTTTGCTGCTGACAAGTCAAAATGTTCAGCGAGAAGAATGCTCTTTTTCCTATTATGCCAGGTCATTCGTTTTTTTACACATTTCATTCAATACACATGCATGTGGTGCAATTTATAATAATGGACAAACTGTAAAATAGGTATAAGCATACTCTGAAAAGTATTGGTCTATTATCCAACATCTACAAAATAGATTTTTTGGATTAACCTACAGTCAAATGCACCAAGAATCTCAGTCAGGGTAGATTTTGAGATGGAGGAACAGGAGGCTTTTGGCAAGAATAAAGAATCAGCATATAATAAACCTAAGATATCTGAGAAATGCAAGTGACTCAACTGTCATGGTTTACTGACACACCTGGAACAGAGCCATCATTAGTGTTATTTCTTGCACCTGTGCCTTTTCCTGTAATGACAAAATGTTCACTTCAGGGTTTTTGCCAATGTTCTTGTGGTCATAATCAAAGCAATCTTTTTCCTCAGCATTACATCAATTTTACCTGTAGTACAAAATAGAAAACCAAGTCAAAATGAAATGTTCACATGTGCAGGTACAAGTAATTGCTTGCTTTTTCAGGTGTTTTGTTTTAATTGTGTTTAGAATTAGAATGGAAAAAGTGCACGCAATACTATTATGTGTAATTTGCGTCTGTGCAAAGATAGTACTTTTTTGTCATACAGCTTACTTCAATGTTTTGTGGTGTTACCTACTAGTGTTGCTGTTTTTTGTTGGTTTTGTTTTTCTATATATATTTTTTTTGTGAAGGCGCTGGCCTCTCCAGTTGCCTCTCTGACAGCTCTGCAAAGTGAATGCTGAATTGTCAATTTTTCATATATTAATAGTGCTTTATATGATGACTTTGGACGGGGATGGCATGGCTGTGAGTTCCTCATCAGGATCGGGAAATCAACTTGCCAGTCTCCTGGCGACTCTGCTAAAACACAACAAATTTGCTCATTTGCCTATCTAATTTTATTCCAAAACTCAAGTTCATCTGTGATGCCATGACTGCACCCACATTTAAAAGGAACATGTCACTGACCATAGCAGAGGATAGTGTTTACTTAGGCTATTTTGTACAGGTGTACTCTTGGTGGGCATGTGTGAGTGGTTGATACCTCTGACCTGTTTATTTGAGAAGTAGGCTATATTCAGTGTGATGTAAAATAACAACAAAAACATAAGGCTTAATAAACATGGCCAGCTTAACCCGACAGGGGGCCCTGGTGTTAATATGAGCTGTGCCCCTTCTGACCCCGGTTCTGCCCACTCTCTGTACATTATGCAAGCACTACTACAGTCCATACAGTAGACTACATTTGACAGCTTAGAGAACAAGATAAACAACCAGTGCTCTTGTTAGATAGGCTACTACCTGCTTGCCTGGCCTCGTTGCTGTGTGTCATATTTTGACACATTTATTTGGAATATACACAATGTGAACACAATAAGACGGTCTGAGATCTACAGTATCAGCAGAGCAATCACATAATGCACAGCAGACTATGGTGCAGGTAGATTATTTTCTGAAATATAGTGATTATTATAACTTTATTTTTCTCAAACTATCACGACTCCTCCAAATCTCAGAGAACACAGATGTTTTTTGTATGTGCACAAAGTTTTGAACATGAGCAGAAATCTTGCTCAAACTTAACAATATTACAGTCCAGGGGTTAATTAATACATTAAAATGAGTTAATGTATCATTGAGGTGAATAATTGTCATATGCACATTTAAGGAGGTTATTTCCTCAACAAAAGATGCAAAAGAGAAGGGAAGAGTAAATGATGCTAGGCTACATGTGTGGTGACTCAGATATAATTAGAAAAGTCGATCTACAGGAGAATAAATAGTTGAAAGCAATACAGAATGCCTGAGAACCTTATTTAACCCTTATTTAAACCTTATTTAACCATTATTCTATTATGCTTTTATATTTGGATTATAATCTATGTTTCCCGTTACATTAGAATGTCACTCTTGCCTGTCTTCAAAACTTGAGAGCCCTGACAATATAATAATATTGTGACACAGGTTTCTTTTAGGCAACGTTGCAATATTAGGTAATAATAGAAGCATACCAAACTTTAATTAAAGAAACTATTATTTCAGGCATAGACTTAATAATATACAGTCTATGATTTCCATTTCAGGACTAGTTTCCCTGCGGAGTGCTTTTTAGTGACACGGGAAGTGAGTGTAACAGAGCAACCGTCGTTGCCATGGCAACAGTGCTTGTCTCCGAGGAAGTTTGTTGTGCCTGTTAAGCTAGCTAACGTTACAGATGAATATCGGTTTTTGGAACAACAAACCTTAGCTAGCTCTAGAAATATATTACTGTAGCAAATGAGTTCACTTATTTCTTTTAGATATTTCTGAAGGCAGTACCGCTTCTGAAATTGAACTTGTTTACATGGTTGGCCTGAATTGTTCACTTTAGCAGACGTTTGCTAAATGGAGCAAACTGAGAGCAAAACGATGCGATCTCAGAAACACAACAGTGTCAACGATAGATGGGTGTGTCTCACCCCCATGGTAAATACCACTTTTATTAGACTTTTGCCATTGGTTCACAGTATAATGCTTTACAGGCTAACCATTAAAAGTTTAAGCCTCAGGCTTGCTTGAAGTTAGTATCCTAACTAACTAGCTAACGTTTCATGCTAATGTTTGAATCTAAGGGGTAGCCTAGCCATGAGGAGATGCACGGGCGGGTTCAAAAAGATGAACAAAGAGACTGTGAGAATATACTGTAGGCTATATGTTTACAAATAAGTTTTCAATTTGATTAAATATATATTTTCATTCTGTTAATGTCTTTTCATTTATTGAAGTGTCACAGTTAAGTAAGGCTGTGTTTTGTTAAGTTGCGTTAAATTGCCTTTTGTGTATATTGTTTTTACATAGCTAAGTTTACATTTCATCATAAATGTACTTTGGGGACCAAATATAAGGACCGGTGGCCCACGGGGCCAGTGCTTAAAAATATTAGTGTCTATCCCTGGGGTCTATCTTGTTTAATACCATACACTTTATCCATTACTAAAATATTTTTGCAGGTCAACAGCTGCAAATTGCACCTTACAACTGTCAAGTCACTAGAGAGAGGCCAGAGGATGGTGAGTCATGACAAAGAACACACTGAGAGACAAGATATGTGGTTAATAGCCTAGACTTTCCAATGCTTCACAATTTATCATGTTTACTGTTTCACAGACTGACTCACAAGATCTTGTAAAAGAAACAAATATGAATACCGGCCAAACAATTAATCATTCTAACCCAGGTAAGCTTGACCCAATCCACTCATTTGCACACTCTACCATCCCAATTGCCCAACAGGTTTTTTGTGTGATTCAGCAGCATTGTATTGTATTATGAATGGCTAAGATATGTAAATAATCTTATGGACTGTTTGCACACTTTGTTTCACTATACCATACCATATGTAGAAAACAGGTTGCATGCTTGCAGAAGACTTTCCCAGACACCTCTGGTGCCATCATTTGCCCGTTACTCTACAGATTCCCCTGTGTATAATCTAGTACCACTAGCGTGTGGTGCTCAAAGTGGTTTGGATGCAGTTTCACATGCAACACAAGACACAAGAGACACATCTAGGAGACCAACCAACAGTGCAGGGGCTTACTACCGTAATGCGTTAAACCTTGCCAAGCCAGCAGGTAAATATGGCAGTATCACTTGGCAAATATTATGGAATTGGGAAACTGGTTTTAATGCTGAGTTTTAGTTTTACAGTTTGTACCCTACAAGTATATAGCATTGATTTGTATGCAATGCACAGTCATATTTTGTGCATCCTGAACACAGTGTGTAATGTCCATGTCAGGTGGTTCTGGAGGATATAAATACAATGCAGTACCTGGTTTTCCCTTCACTCGATTGCCCTGTGACAGTTTTGCATCCAATGTTCAACGAATCGACATGGACAGGTACCTCTGATCTTTTTTATTTTCTAACAGATAAGAATTGTATCTGTGTAGTACAGAACAAGTTGCTTTAACTGTCGCTGTAAACTGGACATATGATTAACATGTCATGTGTCACAGCAGTTTTATGTACTATGTGTGCAGTGTTATTAATATTCTTGTGTCATCCCTATGCCATTAAGTTTAATTGGTTTTATGTTCCAAGCATTGCTGTGCAAAGGTACAGCCCCACAGAGCCACTAGCATAGCTGGACTCTTAGTCTTGTTTCTTACTGCAAAAAATTGTCTTTGCAAAGCTTGATATTATTGATACGGTGTGACATGGCAGATGGAAGGGGCCTTGGCAACCAATCCGTAATCCCTTTTCCTGCCTGTTTCTTAATTACATGTCTGAGTCACGGTATTTGCAATAGAAATTATACGACTTTCACCTAAAATGGCAAGTGCTCCAGAATGCCACCAGGGAGCAGCAAAGTCCCTTAAAAAACACACCCCTTGTCTCAAAGATAAGTGTTTGCTGACAATGAACTACTTCACTGATGACACAAAGAGATAAATTAATCAATATGTATCGTGAAATATAATAAATCAGTAAATTTGCATCACCACATTGCATGGATTGAAGGTGAAATACAGCTGTTAAATCCTGAACTGTAGTCATCTATATAAAGCTAAATCGTGCAAAATGTTCTTTATATTTTCCAGGCGCTGTCTGGAGGAATGTCCCCAGTTGGGCACTATGGATGATCTACAGCTTCTCAACCTCCAGCACAATCTAATCACAAGGATCCAGGATCTGTCACATCTGCAACAGCTTGTTTTCCTGAACCTGTATGACAATCACATTTCTGAAATGACTGGTATTGAATCTCTAAGCTCTCTTAGGATCCTTATGCTGGGGAAGAACAGGTGAGTTGTCGTCAGTGGATTCACAAGCAAACACAAGAATTTGAACAGATTTGTCTGAGTTGCCTCTGTTACACTGATAGAATTGTGCAGTTCATATTTGTGGTATTACAGCAAAAGTTGCAGAGCAGGTCTAATCTCCATCTCTTCCTTGTTCTGTTGGTTTTTCCTAGGCGGCATTGTTTGTTTGAGTTTGTTTCAATCCTTGTTTGTTTCAAAGTTGATAGGTGGCTATCAAAGGTGATAGTATAAAGACATCAAAGGGCATATCGTTTTTTAATCTAACATCTTGAGATCTCTGGTTTGATGTGAAATGTGTAAATGTTGCATGTAGTTTATTCAAGACATTGTGTTGTATGCATGTACGGCTTTATGCGTTTTAGCTGCTGCTACGTCGTGAGCTTCAGAAATTAGTATTTTCCAGTAGATGCCCAGTTTAATTAGAAAGCCATTCACTTTGGTGTTAGTAATCTTTATTTCAAAATGTCAGCAGAAGGAAGATTAAATTCATAAATCACCGTGTATGACCTCAAGATCTTACAGATGAACTCTGGCATTTGTATTCCTTTCTGTAAATTGTGACATTTATCTTTTATGACCTCCTTCCAGGGCCATATGTGGTTCTTGAAGGGTAAATAATACCTCGGATTTAGGTTTCCATTGGCATGTTTCGAGAGACTACAGTCTTTCATCCTTACGTGTAATTTGATCTTAATCCATATGATCACTGCTGTATGTTTGGTTTCCTCTGGGAATGTAACCTTTTAATACGCTTGTTGGCCAGTAGGCTTTCCCCTGCTTGATACCTTCTCCACAAACACACACACACACACACACACACACACACACACACACACACACACACACACACACACACACACACACACACACACACACACACTCTTAGCCCATTTTCCTATGATTTTCCTGAACGCTTATAGTTAATTGGCTGCACCTGGTACATTTAAGAATGGGCAAAAATGTGTTTTTTATTGTCAACATACATTGTGACAGTATTACATCTTATGTCATATTTTCCATTTTATGTCCCTTCTTAGAATCCATAAAATACGCTGCTTGGAAAGCCTGTCCAAACTGACTATCCTGGATTTGCATGACAATCAGGTACTGTTCCTTCACTATCCTCTCACCTACAACCTGAGTGTGTTTAGAGTGTGGTCATTTAGCTGCAGATACTGTAACTGGAGATCATGATTTTCAGCTGCAGAAGTTCAGCAGAAGTGGATTGTCTCTTTCACCTCCTCCAAAGTGTTGCTAACTAGTGGCTTGCTACGTGAGATACAATGATTTCTATTTGGGTTTGGACATTGTAGCCAAACTGTCCACTTGTTTCAATTTATAACATATAACATCTTTTAAAATAGTGCAGCTCTATTTTGTAGATTGATTGCCATAAACTGTATTATGAACAAATACTGTAGGTCCTATCTAGCATTTCTTCTCCGCTTGATATATATATATTTTTTTTAAGTCAGAAATCTGATGGGTGTCATGATCGTCCATTTACCTACCTCCGTTTTAAGGGACTTAACTTCAGCATTTGTTTTAGTTCCAAGCACTGTTAGAAAACAAAAGATTGAAAACAATCAGAACCCACAAGCTCTTGTCAAAGGTTTACTCCCACATCCATTTTCTCAGTGACCCTAGCATAATTTATTCAACAGGCACAACTGTTTCTGTGCTTCTAGCTTTGGGAATGGTTTTGAGCTTAAGCAGATTATGATGTTCAATTAATTTGAGTAAAACTATTATTGGGGGCTGCTTGTTCAGGTCTCCACAATAGAGCCTGGCTCACTGACATTAAAGGCCTGGGAAATGAAATGATGTAAGTAACACTGATGTCAGATGAGGATTTTAGCCACCCCTGGACAAGGAAGATAGAATAGAAAGGCTTCCATTGGTCAAATTAATGTTTTGCCAGCATGCCGCCTACGCCCCTCTTCAGAGAGCTACTCCAGAGACCTGGTAAGACTCCCTCCCTCTCTGATGTTGGCTGCTCTTTGCATAAGCAGGCGTCCCAATTACTATTCAATGACTGCTACAGTGTAATGTTTTTTTCCTGTCAGAGGATGCTTTGTTGCCTCGAGCTCTGTCCACTTGTTGTGTTTCCTAACTGCATCTCTACAGTTCATTTAAACAATTGACACAATTGATAATGTGACACTTTAATGAGTGAATTAGTAAACAGAATTTTTGTACTGTTCTTGTTGGTAATGAGAGCACATTGCGTTCAGAGGTAGCCATTTGTTGGCAAGCGCCTTTTGGGGAGCAGATGATAAATCTATTATTCTGACCAGGACATGTTGCTTTTCACTCACTGACTTCAAAACCTCATGTCCTTTGTGCATTTTAATAACTGTTAAATCAACTTCATATCAACTATTCATTGTTTTCCAAAGTCACTAAAGACCTGACCACCCAAATGTAATGTGAATTGCTGCACAACGATAATATTAGATCATGAAGTGGGGGGGGTCAGCGAGGACTTTAATTGCTTAAAGAACTGAAATGATGTTGGAAGTCGTGGTTATTCTACTTAGTCAGGTTGTTGTTTAGTCACTATTGGCCATAGAACACCAGCTGCTTGTCCTCCTTTTCTTTTGCGTGCATTCATTAACCACAAGCAGTACGTCACTGTCATCCTTTCCTTCTCCCATCCTCTAGCAGCGAGGCTCACATCTTCCCCCTTCTCTTTTTCCACTTTATTTCTGTAACAGGATGTCCTTTCATTTCCAGTTTGCTGGAAGTATTCAAAAGGAGATATTCTCTTTGGGAGTGTGCATCCAACCCACACTTGGCCTCAGTGACCAAGTGTTGGGGTTACAATGTGACCTGACAATGTTGGATAACCGATCTTTAGTTAGGCGGTAATGTTTTCCACTCGAGCAGTTTGACTTGAATACTCCTACTACTACACAGAAGAGAGTGGAGAATGCCCTACAGGGTCTGTAAAATGAAGAAAAAGTATCACAGAGTTAGAGAAGTTTGTTGAGCTCATGCCCATGGTAGAAATGATATCGCTCCTACAAATCAAGATGATGATTTAGTTTAGACTGAATCTGTCATGTGTGGGAAGCATAGCACTTTGGGTTAGGGTGAAGCGGGAACAGAGACCCCCACAAGGATGCTCTAGGTGTTGCTGTCATTAACGACATCTGTAGCACGAAGTTTTTTGTGTTTGTGACCTCTTCTTTGACAATACTGGCCATTATATGGAATGTTTAAGATGGGATTACTGTATTGTTTACAAGGAACAAGAGCTGATGTTAATGTCTTGCTCAGGTCAGGGATGCCCAAGTCTGGGCCTGAGATCATGTTAACCTTGTGAGAGTCTTTTTTGCTCACCTTTGATCTATTTATCTTTTATCTACAGCTATTTGCCATCAACTGACTGCTTTACGTTCATGAATTTTCCTATTTTCCATATTTGAACCACAAACCTGTCACAAGCCTTCCTATCTCTGACCTTTTAGGCACCCATTGTCCTGTTAGTGTGTGATGATGACTGAAAGTATTCACTTCAGCTTTGACACCACAATACCACTGTTGTAAAGACCTTTCAATGCAGCGTGATGACCTCACTCTGTTGTATCCATCACCAGACTTGGGTTGACTTGATGCACGCAGTTTATTCTCATTTTCTTGCTGCCACCTGTATATGAACACACCCACTGTCAGTACACTTGTTCATGCAAAAAGCAAATGTAGCAATCTACGCTCTCTGTTTTTTTTCAGTATTCAGAAACTGCTATGCACTTTTATCTCTATTGTAATGCCCATCCCCCTGAACTCCCTAAAACAAGAAATAAATCAACTGCAATTAATCTAAAAGTGCGCTGACTAGGACTGGGATGATAAGCACATATCATTTCCCATGTACCAGTGGTTCCCTGTAGGTTTATCTATTGATTTTAAAATCCTATAATTAGTTTTTATGCATATGAATCTACAAGATCTCCCTGACCATCTGGGAGTGCCGTACTACGCCTAGAAACTTTTGCAGAGCCTGCTTTTCAAATAGTTATCCTTTTTTTAAGAGATGAGCTAAGAAAAATAACAAAGCTCAAAACTCATCTTGGTTCTTATATTTACCTGCGCCAAGGAGGTTTTGTTTTCCACTTGGTTTGTCTGTCTGTTGGTTGGTTTGTTTTGTTTGTTTGTATGTCGGCAGGATTATAGAGAAACTTCTGGTCCAAGGAAGAACTCATTACATCTTGGATATGAATCACAGGGTGGTTACACAAATACGCATTGGGAGACAGGGCATTTGTGCTGCATTCATGTGCTGTCGGAATAATCGGATAGTATAGAATAGTTCCTGATCATATTTCATGGCTCACCTGATCCATTTCTCTTCTTTGTCACACAAAATGCTGGAAACCGCTATCAATGTGCTGTTCAAATGCTCTGAGCAATAAAATACATTTCCACGTTACGACTTAAAGCTCAGGAACACACTGAAGTCGGATGAACGACTTTCCAACTCGGGAAATGGGACCATCCGTGCAGCATTTGAATGCATCAGTGGCCTTTGTGAAGGTCTGCGCTATCAAAGTACCATTCTAGTTATCTATATTTCTAGTTTGAACAACTTTTCATTATTTTATTTAATTCTAAATTTCAAATCCAAATTATCTACCGTGTTTAACATTTCAACTGATTGTTGGGTGTTGCATTTTGACAGAATCCTTGAACCCCTGATGCCCTTTTAACCTTATCCTGACATGTACAGTGTTCACTAGAGCAAACACATCATTCTCATTGTAACAGACATCAGGAATTCTTCTGAAGTATTTCAAGTGTCATTATGACAGGGGCCCCTACAGTAAGTATTCTCTCCCAGAGAGAGGAGGGGGGAGACCTGGGTGTATTGTCACTATTGACTGACCCTCAAATACTTGTTTGTTATTATGATTTGGGAGGTCAAACAGGAATCGCGGCTCGATGTGACTCACTGCATATCAGTCATTCAAGATGTTACCAAGTGATGCAGATTGTTGCTGTGAATTGGTTCGCTCTGAGGTAAATGAAGGGAGTGGAAATACCATTTCTGTTTCCTCAGGCATTGCAAAGAAAATGGAGCCCACTGCGTTTTGGTTTTCTTGCTCCCCAAAAACATTTAGCTGTGTGCAGGCTAAATCAATTCTAAATAGATGTGAACTGTCTGATGATATTTGATATTTAAATACATGATTTGCATGTGATAGTGAGCAATGAATGTATACAATTCCAGTGTGTTGTTATGCTCTGCTAAGCCTGCCTCCCATTTGTGTCTCTCTATACGTGAAATATCATTATCTAAATTGCTATTTCACATTGTTTTATGTTATGCACTATCTTTGTCTCACTGTGCTTTAATCCAGATCTGCAGGATAGAAAACATGTCTCACCTAATCGAGCTGCGAGTGTTGAACCTGGCAGGAAACAACATATCCAGAGTGGAAAACCTGCAGGGCCTCAACTGTTTGACTGAACTCAACCTACGAAACAACTGCATCTCTGTTGTGGTGAGGGGCCTCTTTCCCAATTAGCGACAGCTTAAAGCATTTTATTCACTGCATGCTCACTATTCTGCTCCTTCATATAAAGGAAAAGGCCCCAACTGTTCATCTCATTTTCAACCAAGACTGTAGCTTCTGCTTCCCTTTCCCTTTATGTGGCTTCTATTTTCTTCCACTTGAAAGTGCAACTAGGAGTTAGAAATATTATACAAATGTGTTACAAGATATCCCAGTAAGATATTTGCAGGATACAGTAGTTGTAGACTTCAGAACTTTTGTGGCTGCTGCCATAGAATGATTTAACTAGCCTAGTTCTTTGACAGTGTGCTGTGTCTGATCTGCACAGCTTATACCAATGCATCATACACATGTACATCACATTACATCAAATTTAGCTGACCCTTTTATCCAAAGCAACTTCCAATAAGTGCATTCAACCATGAAGGTACAAACTCAGAAATTTACAACAGCAAGAACCATCACATAGAAGTACATTAGCTGCAAATAAGCTAAACTACAAAGAGCCACATGTAAGTGCATTTTTTATTTTATAACCATCTTCTTAGCCAAGACGCAGTCGGAAGAGATGTGATGTTTAGACTTGTAGCTATCCCGATGTCAATAGGGGGCTGTATTGTATTGTATTGTATGTATTGGCTCAGTGTTGTAATAATTCAAACCTAGTCCCAGATTGTTAACTCTAGCTGCCTTATGATTTGTAAGAGCTATGGATGGTTTCCTGCATGCACCATGTTGTTCCTCTTAGGATAAAAGTACTAGTAGCGTGCTACATCTGTGCGCCTGTGGCTCAGGCGGTAGAGTGGTCGTTTATCAATAGGAGGTTCGGTGGTTTGATCCCTGGTCTACATGTCGAAGTGTCCTTTGGCAAGACACTGAACTTTGAATTTCTCCCGATCGGTGTGTGAATGTGCATGAATGTTTATCTGATGAGCAGGTGGCAGCCTGGTCCACCAGTGTATTAATGTGTGTGTGTGAATGGCAAATGGTGCCTATATTGTGTAAAGCACTTTGAGTAGTTAAGACTAGAAAAGAGCTATATAAATGCAGTCCATTTACATCTTTCATCTTCATGTCATTCCTTTGGCTAATGTCCTATGGATGGCTACTGTTTTCTCTGTTATGATATCCCATGTAGCAGGTTTTACTGTCACAAAATAACAAACAAAAATTACATCAATAGAATCTTTGTAAGAAAGTCTGTGGTGAAATATCTCTCTCTGGCGTTACCTAGGGAGACATAGCTCATTACCCACAACCTCCCTCCGACTTTATGGCGCAGTGAAAGAGAAACTGGATATTCTTAACACGGAAATTCACTCCCCTTGGTTTCTATAGTTTTAATCTGATAAACAGAACAGTGCATGCCAAAACAGGCCCCTTCATTTGTATGCAAATCCCTGAAGCCCTTTCCTGCTTTTTGGTAGAAAATAGGAATGGAATCCAACATTGTGTTGTTGTATAAAACCTCTTTCCATCACTCACCCTGTCTTCTGCCTGCAGGCTCTGATCAAGAACCACTTCCAGTCCTAATTATCGGATGTAATGTTTGATGCACAGGAGAGAAAAAGTGCTACCCCTCAGCAGATTCTTGAGTCTCTGTCATTAGTGATGTTTGCTGCCAAGTGCTTGTATCAGGCACAAGGTAAATAACATCCTCCAGGTGTCCAGGTTTTCCCTTTCATTCAAGGCAGATGACAAGTGGAATTCTGGACTATAAAAAAGCTATGCTATGCTATAATAAATGCTATGAGTTACTTACAAGTAATTGATGACCTTCTTATATTTTAGTCTCATTCAGCTAATACATAAATATATCAGCATTATATGCCACATATGCATACTGGATCTTTAAGTTTTTTTCATTTCGACACATCAATACAATTAGTATTTAATGTATTCTTGTACTGTATTGAAGGTGAAACTATTTGTTGTCTTGCACGCCTACGCTTTTCTTGGCCAGGTCGCCGTTGCAAATGAGAACCTGTTCTCAACGGCCTACCTAGTTAAATAAGGGTTAAATAAAAAAATTAAAAAAATTGTTGCAATACATCTCTCTGAATGTTATCATCTACATTTTTCCATAGTTTTAACCATACATTTCTACTTCAATCCATTACATTTTCATATAAATAACACTCTAATGTTTACAACACATTCATTGATAAAAGTGGTGATTTAACGAATCACTTCATAAAGCTGTTTACATATGCTCTCAGGTGGGTCTTTCCATTGAGAAATCTTGTGGCAGTCAGGAAGTGATGCATTTTATATTTTTGGCCGCAGGAACCGTGATTTGTTTGGAAGAGCTGGGTAGTCAGCATGAGCGTTGATAGAACAGACAAAGCAAAAATGCATCACCCACAGGCAGACTGGCTTATGAATTAGTAGAACTGTAATACAAAAGCAAGATAACTTTTGCAACTAACAGTTTAATCCAAACTATTGAATAATAATACAAAACCAGATTGTTACCTCAGCATGTGTACGTGCATAATGCACAGCATCTGCAATTCTAGCACACAATACTGGAGGCCAGATGTGTGCCAGCTAAGCTCACACCTCAGCTCTATCCTATTCAAAGAGTAGCCACAAAACCCAACAGCTTACAAGCTTTGAAACCCCCTTGGCATCCACATGTACCTGTGGGTTTATTTGAGCAGCTTTCATCTTCTTCTTTTGTGGTGTATGTTTGCATGCAACAGAGACAGTGGTGATGAGAGGTAGTTCTGTGTTTGTGGAGTAACGCCTCTGCCAGAGCTCAGTATAAGTGTGAAAAATGAAGACACGCAAACTGTCAGTGAGAAGAGGGTGGATCTGGGATAAAGAGGTGAAGGCGCGGCCACATAAATACACAGCCGCAGGCAGACACTCACAGCAACACAGCTCTACGCAACCTCACATCAGATCCAGTCAGCTGATTGGTTCTGATCAATCAGTTTAAAAAAGAGACCACATTGGGGGCGATTATTATGCAGCACATCAGCTCAGTGATGACATCATTCTGTCTGAGACAGTGCTGCTATATTTAGTCTCAGACAGCGTGCAGCAGTGGCTGCCGCCTCACCAGCATCCATACAGGGACTGGCACAGACAGAGACTATGGGAGTGTGGTGGAGGGTCAGATTAAGCTAGCACTGGATAGCATGACTTGCAGTTTTTTAAAAGAAGGAAAGAGAACACGCCCCTGTACTGCGGAGGTGCACAGTAAAGCATTACACAATCTAATTTTATTAGACTTAGTCTCAATGCAGATAATATATTCATTAAAATATGCTGTTGCCATAATAATTATAATTTGTACCTCCATACATCAGAAATGTAGCCTAGAAATCTAGACGCACCCTAGCGGCAGCAAATGTAATTTGCAGCCAGGGTCTGGCTTGTCAGGCTATCAGAAATGGCAATGTCAATGTGATTTTGTTTTACCTCTAGGGAGCAATAAACCTGTCAAGTGCTAATGGCTAGCATGTTTGCATACAGTTGACAAATTACATATTCGGCAAACACATAACAACTTGCTTTTAACGTTTAAGTTTTGTGCGGAAAAAAATGTCTGGGTCGCTTTGGCTTGCTAGATGTTCTAACAATGTTCAGTCACTCATACCTTGTCTCGCCACCATTTGGTGGTGGACAGGTGCTGTATTGCGTAATGGAGTTTAAATGCTGGGAAAACCACCAGTTCCTGTATTAAAACACACTGTTGTTGCAAAGTTACTTTTATTAATTCCATAGATTGAGCATCAACAATGTAACACAACAGTCACACACACACAACACTTACAAACTCTCTAGCATTGCTCCTGATGTTGCATACTGTACTATAGTGAGCATTTTGGCCGTTGGAATGGATGAAACAAGGATGAGTAACTGTGTACTATATTTATATGGTTGTGTGGATGGGGGTGGTAGGAATTTTCAAAAATGTCAAGACTCTGTGCTGCAGTATTAGTACTGTTCTCTGCAGAGGAGCTAGCATAGCCTAAATGCTAGGCTGATCTCTCATTTGAATGGAGACTGGCAACAGTTCTGGTGGAGGCTGTGAGGCGTTGGCTGCAATATGAGTGGACGCTGACGCAGCTCATTCAGTATCTGCTTTGCTTCCAGCATATGCAACACTGGTCACTGGACACCCACACACCCACCCACCCACACACACACACACACACACACACACACACACACACACACACACACACACCATCTGATTAGCTGAAGTCGTGGTTGTGACATTGCCTACGTCCCCGTGTATCCTCTTCAGCTTGCCAGCTGGCCAGCTGCTGCTCCTTACTCCACCCCCTCACTTAATTCTGCATTGATTTAGATGCTTAGAAAGAAACAGCTCCCATCCCAGTCAGTTTCCATTGAAATAACCCAAGCTATTGTTCTTGCGTGAGATGGTACAGTAGCTAACTGCTCTGAGTGTGTGCGACTGAATGTATATGTGTTCGAGTGGCATCCTGAGTTTACCTCCTGCAGCAGGGGATCTCTGCATTAGCGCAGCACACACTCCACTCTCTCTCCCCTCCCCCTTTCCTCCTCATGCTCTCTCTCTCTGTCTCTCCTGCCCCTCCTCTCCATGTGCAGACAAGGCAGCGTGCTGTGTATGTGTGTGTGTGTGTGTGTGTGTGTGTGTGCATGCGCAGGATGGATGGGGATGCTGTATGCTGGAGCTGAGAGCTGCAAGGTGATTGAGGGAATGGAGAGAAATACAGAGCTCTGACGACAGTGACGATGCAGTGCCCTCTTCCTGAGCACCTTCTCCTCTTCACATCCCTCCATCTCTCTCTCTTCCCTCTTTCTCTTTCTAGACTGAGGTGTACCGCCTGCCCTGCTTGCAGCGCCTCTTTCTCAGCTGCAACAACATCACCAGGTAAGAGCTCGTATCGCTTAACTCCTTCCTCCCCGCAGGGCAGGGACAGAGATAGTAGCCGGACAGTTCCTTGTCCACTCCCTTGGCTCTTGACAGGGCCTGGCCAACAAGCCGCAGGCAGAATACACACAAACGGTTTGTTGTGGTGGGCAGTTTCTGTAACCTAAAAAAAAAAACCATAACCTGGATGTGTTCTTTATTGTTATTAATTAGCTTGCTGTTATGTATGGGTGTGCCAGTACTTTAAAGTTATTCAGACAATCAGAGAAGCAGGCTAACAAGAAGCAAATTAATGACCGATTTGAAGGTTGAGTGAATTCAAGCATTTGCAGCATTGCTAGGTGAGAGTGTGTAAGATGAATGAGAGGTGTCTTTTGTTGCAAACATCAGCCTGCTTTACACACATATTCCAATATCTGTGGTCTGTGTTTTTTTTCTTTGCATCTTCCTCTCTGAACCCAGCTGTAAAGGTGTTACTGAGTTATCCTGTTAAAGCAACATATCCCTCCCAATGAATAAGGCTGCTTTAAGGAGGGGTCTCTATGTGGGATTCAGGGTCAGACAGTGTTGATTAGCCTCCCTGACCATAGTCACCTTGTGCTGTGATAGATCTGACCTGACGTCTTAAGCCAGCCGTGCTGTTCTAGTGTCTGTATGATTCTGTATCTGACACACTGTTACAGAGAGAATTGTGACAAAGAAATAAGCAACAAATAATAAACAAAGGTTTGTGTTCTTAAACTTCTTTATGACATTGTAGAGGGACACTATTCTAAGTGGAGCGTGATTATTCAACTAATTTCCATAATATGTACATTATTTTATACATTTTCTTTCTTCTTCATATTCTTACTATTACTATAATGACCTTTTGGTAAAGGCATTTGAATTCAAACTTCTCTTTTGAATGGTTGCTCACCATGGCATCGTAG
The DNA here is from genome assembly GCF_008315115.2 of Sander lucioperca. Taxonomy (NCBI): domain Eukaryota; kingdom Metazoa; phylum Chordata; class Actinopteri; order Perciformes; family Percidae; genus Sander; species Sander lucioperca. The sequence goes on from NC_050175.1 coordinate 9,555,370, forward strand.
AAAGGTGGCTGGTGTACATTTTGAAACTGTTCAATTCTGATAGGAGAACAGTTGTGCTCTGTTGCTAGGTAGAGGGACATAGCATATTGTCTACTTGGTGCAGTCAGTTTGCCCGGTAGAGGATGATGGAGCAAAAAAAAATCCCTCATGAATGTTTTTTAATTATTATTTCACTTATCGTAATCTTGCATTTTTGAATTTACCTGCCTTGATTTTGAACACCTTATGAATCCGGTGAAGGCAGAAATACTAATGAGAAGTCAGTAAAGAAATTGGTGCAGCGATTGTAGTGCCAGATGGATTTGGAAACTACACACAGTTTTCAACCACAATCGACTCTGCACATACAACAAACACATATTTTTTGATATTCTTTTCTGGTTAGATCTTTGATCCAGGGACATGCATGTATATTTCATTACTGCAACTATTAATGAGTGGTTTTCTCATAGTAACAATACCCAAGAGGGCATTGGTCACTGATTATGAATGCAAACAACAATGCAAAATGCATGAGATGCAGTCAAGCTCCATTGGGATCTCTCAAGTAGTCTTCTATAATCACTGTGACAAAACGTTGTCATTATTGCTAGATTATAATTGTCTTTATTATAAGTTCATATATGTAATGACACAAAGTATAAAGTATTACTAGTATAGTATAAGGAATTAATAGCAAATAATAATGCCTTGTCACAGTACTGTATGTACCAGTGCAGAAGAGAGGTCCAGCTGTGCCCACTGTGAGATAGGAGAAAATAATACTCAAATTAGTGCAGTTTCCTGACTACCCCAAATTGAAATTTTGCTTTGCATTTGTCATAGCACTTCATTTTATTGTTCATCAGAGGTCTATTGTCTGACCCTCTTTTGCATCCAAAGAATCCTGGCTAGGATCAGGCACAGTGCAGTATAGTAGATTCATAAGTGGTTTCAGGCAAATGATTCATCAAGGTTATTATCACAAATTAGCTATGATAAAATCTCCACTGCCTTACTTACTGGTTTTTCATGTTTCCCTTTGCCGCAGGCTGATATCAACAATGTACTGGGTATTTTTCTCTTCATTGCCCGCTGAGTAATGTCAGGCTGCCAGTGTGCCTGCTAAATTACCAGTTGTTCATGTCTTCTTTTAGCTTGGCTCTATTTGGTCAATACAAGCCTAGATAAAGGTATAAGAATCAAAACATAGATGGGGGAGGTTGTCTTGTTTGACTAAAGCGGTGGATGACTCAGGCTTCCCAAAATGTACTTAGTTCACCATGCCTATATCATTGTAAAGCATTCAGTGTACCTTGTTTATATTTTTTTTAAACAATCAAACATTTGTTTGTTTGTGTAGCTTTAACTCTCGATCTCTTTTCAAAATGTTCTTTCTTTATGCCTAGTTTTGATCAGCTAGCCTGCCTTGGAGAGTCACACTCCCTTTCTGAGCTCACCCTGGATGGGAATCCTGTAGCCCTGGAGACATGGTACAAGCAGGCCGTCCTGCGCTGTGTGCTTCATCTGAGACAGCTGGACATGAAGCGCATCACAGTAAGTCTGAACTGTGTGTGTGTGTGTGTTTACCAGAGTAAAAAACTGGCCACTGACTAAATGCTGCTAATTATAGCTGTTAAAATTTAGTTTATTGTCCCCTTCATTTTTTTTATTTTTATTTCTACACGGTATTTTTGACGTGAAGGTTTTTATCATGCCATTATGCCATAAGCAAACATGTTAAACAGCAAAGAGGAACGAGGATGTAGAGTTATGACAAACTAAAAGCTATAAAACCCTCATAGCTCATGGTTGTATTTACAAAGCCTGCGTTGTATGTCATATTTGATCAGACAAACCTTTATGTCACCGTCTAAGCACATATTCCTGACTGCACTGTACATGTTGATTCTTGAGTGAGTCTGTCTTGACATCAACTTTATTATGGTTTTACTGTTAAAAACAAACTTACGATGAACCCTCATAGGCAGTCTCCTGTTCACTGTTAATGGGGTATCTCCAGGATCCTGTACATCGTGACGACACTATACTCATTAGTCTTTGTTTTCGGACATTTGTGCAGCATTCATAATTTTCTCGGTTGCATATTAGAGGCAAAAATGCATCAGTGACTAAACTATGACTATAAGCTAAGCACATACAATAGAAGTAATATATATTCGGTTTAACAAAACAATGTTTATCCTAAGGTATAAACATGAAGTCATTGTATTTATATAACATTCCAGCAAAGTGCTACAGTGAAATACATCAGCATGCTTTTAGAGGCTGTCAAGCAGGGAGCACCAGGTCTGAGCTTGCACTTTAAATGGAATCTATAAGTACCACACACCTTGCCCTCAGAACATAATGCTGATATAAAAAAAAATCCTTGTAACTCCTATTTCAACAATGTTCATGTTTTTACTTGACTTTTAGGGTACATGTGGTCCCTAACAGGTTTGGCAAGTTTCATGATCTCCAGGGCCCGTTAAACCACTCCAACCAACCACTGCCTGTAGCTGTCAGTCCTGAAAACAAGGATGGTGTTTTATTTCCATAAAAGTTACATTTTTGGAGATTTATTTGATAGATTTGGAAAAAGTGACATAAACAATGTCAGGCTATGACTGGAGTTTCCATCTTTTCGAACTGTGTCATGATATTGCTGGGGGCAAACTTCATTGTAGCTACTGAAGATCGAGATTTTCCCCTCTAACCGATTTAACAGAATTTGCCCCCAGTGTACTATGCTGTCAGCAGTAGAAGACAGATCAGATTATCTGAGATAAAATCTATGCCTGACTGCTGGCAGATTGGCAGTGATATATGAATTAAATGAGAGTTAATACTGTAAAAGAGGAGATGCAGTACTACTTTTCAGCTTTGGGCTACAGTTAAAAAAAATGCTGTTTCTCCGTTTCCTGTGTCAGAACTGTTTGGATTATTTCGAAAACAGTGGGAAATTGTTTTATAGTCATATTTTATTGACTGATAAAACATATAATCCCACTCTGATTATAATATTTACCTGCAAATACATTTGATATGGCAAAGAGAGCTTTTATGTGTGTGTATATATATATATATATATATATATATATATATATATATATATATATATATACACACACACACAATATATCTGAAATTTTCAGAATATAACTTAAATATGATTAAAATTTGTAACTGTATTAAGCTGAAAGCCGAATAATTATGTGGAGGCTTCCCAATCAAAGAAATTGTTATCTCAATAAGAAATTGATCAATTTCACACAAAAGCAGCGCTTTGGTGATATTTCCCATTGGAAGCTGTTCTTCTCACAAAATGAGTTTAAAGCAGTGACATACAGGCCTTGCACCTTAATCTGTCTCCACTAGCTGACATCAGTGCCTGGACTCTAGTGAGGCTAGCATTTTGCCACTATTGATCAGACTGAAGCATCGTCTCTGCTCGCTCGTCACAGACAGCTGAATACCCCCAGCTCTTAGCTGGCACACTCAGCTAGTGTTGGCAGCGTTGCATTCTGGGAGTTTTGGCTTTCCCCAACAGCTGGGCTGAGTTGATCCGAGTCTGAAAATCAGACAGATAATCCTGCCATGCAGCCGGCTGATGTGAGAATCTCTCCCATCCTCCACAGTGGTCCAGTTCTGCTGTAGAGAACAGCCTTCCTTGCGGCGTCTTTTGTGGTTCCCCTCTCTCCTGAATAATTCAGAACTCATGAATGGAGCGACACTCTGATTGCACAAGCTTTCTTTTTCAGGACGAGGATCGGCGCATGGCTGGTGTACAGGCTCGAAAAGAGGAGGAGAAGAAGAGGGAGAGTCACAAGCAGACTATTCATAAGGTACCACTCTGATCGAATTTGCTCCTGCTGTCTTTGTCTGCCTGGATGTAGAGTTTGAATATGTAGCAGATACACGTGACGGCCTACATCTCAAAGAGTAGATGAACTAGTGTCCTCTGAACAAATGGCGCCCTTTTTTTATACATTGGGTGTTGTATGGTTAGTTATTCTTGGTAAAAACAAGATAACTACTTGGTTCAAAGTATTGGATGGAGCTACATACTGTAGCATTCTAAAACTACCACATACTGTATTGCTGATGAGATGTGATTAATAGCTGAATGTTACACTGTGTATACTGTAGTCTGAATCCAATGCCTTTTACAGTATTAGCCAGCTTCAGGCCATTATTATTTTTGGGATCATGGTTAAAGTAAGGGTTAAGTGTGTATTTGGAAAATAACAACCTCTTTGGCCTCTTATTGGTACTTCAAAATGTTTTTTATAAGAAATATTTAGGTCATGCTCAGGACTTTTTTCCCTCTTATGTGACTTCTAATTAATGTGTCTTTTGATTGTTGAGGCTGCTTGGGCCATAAAATACACCTTTTGGATGCTGACATGGACTTCAAGATAAGATAAGATAAAACAGACTATTAATCCCACACTGGGGAAATGCCTGTGCTACAGCAGCTCAAAAGAAAAATGTACACACATTAGAATAACACAAATACACATTAATTAGACATAGGAGAAAAAATATACATAAACTATAGGAAATGGAAAAATAGAATAGAATTAGTTATAATAATAATAGTAAAACAACCGTAATTACACAATAAACAACCTTATATAAACAGACAGTATATAAACACAGATATAAAGATGAGTAAGGTGTGAATGAATAGAGATGACATATTGCACAGTTGGAGGTGACACAGAGTAATAAATAGATAAATGTGCATAGTGCAGAATATTGTCCAGTGATGGCTCATATTGCAGAAACAGCTAGCAGTGCTACATTATGATGTTGCATTAAAGAGTCTGACTGCTGCTGGAATGAAGGACCTGCGTTAGCGCTTCTTCTTGCACTGAGGGTGCAGCAGTCTGCTGCTGAAGGAGCTGCTCAGGGAACTCACAGTCTCATGTAGGGGGTGAGAGGTGTTACCCATGATTGATGCCAGCCTGGCTAACATCCTCCTCTCGCCCACCTCCTCTATGGTGTCCAGAGAGCAGACCAGAACCAACCAATCAACTTTTCAAACGTATCCACATCAGTACTACGCAACAAAAGTTTGGCAAACATTGTTGATGTACTAGAACAGTGCCGGTTGAACCCCAAAATTACTTAGAGAAGGAGAGAGGCGGTGTTGTCTCGTGTCGTATGATCGTTAACAAATTTAACACTTCAGCAGAGGTGATCATTTCCATGCAGGCTTAGTGGCTTGACGGTTAACGGTGAAGTAGGGGATTTGATTTGCGGGGGTATTTTGGCGACAGTAATGTTATTAGTGTTGTAAGTTAGCAGTAGACTTAATTAACCAGACCCAGGGTGAGTGATGAAAACTACTGTGTTTGCCCGGTTCAACTCTGAGATTTTCTCGCATTGCACAGCCCTGTGAAGGAATAATCTCTGAGATTACTTTATATTATGCCTCTGTTTAGAAGTGGTGAATGTAGGCTACAGCTCACAGCAACTTAATACTATATAGTGTCTGGCTTTTAATAATAGACACTGAAAAGAATAGGGCCTTTTTTTCGCCAACCTCCACACAACAGTCGCGATGTTCCTTTCAGCTATCCGCTCGTGTTCCAGGAAAATGAAGAAAAGTTAGTTCGGTATATCCAGCAATCAGGTAGCTAACGTCAGAAGCAGCTGTTGTAAAGCGTTCTGCATGTGACGTCTGCGTATGACGTGCAGGTTACCTTCCCCCCAAACACGGACACACATACATACATACAAATATGTCTTGCTTTATTAGATAGATGGGGAGGGGTACACTGTCAACAGTATTTGTAAATGGGTCTGTAAATTATACTTTATTTCTTTAATGGTCTAAGATGTTCTGTCTTGCCCAGACATCTGTTTTTGCAGTGTGTGTGTGTGTGTGTGTGTGTGTGTGTGTGTGTGTGTTCGCGCGCACAAAAGTACATATTGATGGTGCTACTGCTGTGAATGTGCTGCAGTGGGGTTTTTTGCTGAAAGATGGTCTCTGTGCGGAACACATTGACTCCCAGTAAACTAACTCCTGTTACTCCCTGGTGTTAAGAAAATGTTAAATTGAATGTTGCAGCCAAGAGTTCGTAAGGGTGAAGGATTCACTATGAATAATACTGACTCACCACTGTATCGGGGAGTGGCACATTCCATAACTGAGCGTATCAAAACTACAGCTTGGCCAGAAAGGAACAATTGAAAGACAGCGAAGGAGCAGAAATCTTCTCTCTTGCAGGGTGGGGATGGCACTTTAACTGCTATAACAGCAGTTAAATCAAAAAGCTGCAGTACCAAGAGCAAATAAATTAGACCAACACATGCATATATAATTTCAGATTTAACTTTGAGGTGTAATATCTGCCAGTAAGGCCAGTAAGCAGTTTCCATACTTTCTTTAGCAACATACCTAGTATATGCCCTCTGTGTTCTGCTTAAGAGAACTGACACTTGAAACCTTGTGTGTGTGTGTGTGTGTGTGTGTGTGTGTGTGTGTGTGTGTGTGTGTGTGTGTGTGTGTGTGTGTGTGTGTGTGTGTGTGTGTGTGTGTGTGTGTGTCTTCATCAAGGAGAAGCGGCGTCTGGCGATCCGTAATGCAGCGCAGCAGTGGGAGGGCGTCAGAGCCTGCCTGGAGCTGCCACCCACAAATGGTGCTAAAGAAGAAGTCAGTCCAGAGAACAGCCCCGCCCACAGCCCCGCCCAGACCAATGGCCTCGCACAGGAACCATCTCCAGATGAACCCAGGTACACACAGAAAGAGAAAATGGAAATTTCAAAAGAGAAATGTAGAGGAATCAGTAAAAATTTGTATTATTATCTGACATTTTACAATCTCTTTACTGTTACATCTACCGTCCGTACTATATGTATACGGTAAGTCAACATGGCTAACACTATGACAGTCTAATTATTTAGACTTGGTTGGACTGTAAATAATGTAGCTCAGATGGGAATCTGTAAACATAAGGAATGAATGAATGTTGGGTTTAGATTCAAAGGGGTTTGATTTGATACACTGTAGTCATGAGTCTCCTCTCCTGACAGTTGGGAGGGGAAATCTGATCTCAGGCCTTGGTACTGATGTTGGGCATGGAATATCTGTTAAAAGGATCAGTGTTCAGATAAAGAGCTGTTGGTGGACTCATCTTAGGCGCCCTGATCATTTGAAACTAGTTTCATGTTTGAAAATAGCTGGACAATTATGTGCGTACTGTCTGAATGGACACACAATAGCCAAGGTAGGAGAAGGAAGATTATGTTTAAAATGACAACCATAAAGAAACATCAAGATATAGGCTTTTACTTTGATTGACAGCTGAGATGAAGGAAAGGAAATGTGTCTTTTAACATACGATTCTGGAAGATAGAAGTGAGAGTAGTATGTGCATTTTTTTGCATGTTAATCTTAATAACGTGTTGAGTATGATTTAATTTCTAATCCTCTACTATATGTTTGTAATTACAAAGCAGAGAGTGTTTAAAATTGATTTTAAAAAATGAAAGGGTTCTGAAAAGAATGGTATGCTCTGTTGCTGAGTTTGTTTGTTTTATTTTTTGTTTATCAGACGGGTAAGTCCAGGTTTAGGACCAGAGCGACCATCAGGGGGAACGGAGAGCAGACTTCGCACCAACAGCCGTCCAAACAGCCCACGAGATCCCAAGTAAGACAAAAATGCATGTGTGTGTGTGTGTGTGTGTGTGTGTGTACACCCACCCTGACATATGCGTCCAAAGAAAGTAAAAAATAAGCAGCCGCACGAACAATACAGTAGTCTGCGGTCAATAGATCAGTAGAGTTCTCTGTGTTGACCAGTAACTGTATGAGACACAAACAGATTTCACAATCTGATATTTTCTGTTGGAATCTATGGTGATTTTGAGACAGATGTATTGTAATATTGCGTAAAGGATCAGTTCACTCGAATTGCAAAGAAACACATGTTCCCTTGTGGAATCTAGCAGAAAGTTTTTGTTTTATTTGCCAACGTTTTGAGATATCTGCCATTGTGACACCTATATTGTATTACTAGAATGGAATTTGTTTTCAGTTACATGAAGTAAATTTGACAGTGGTGTACAGACAGACAGACACTCAAGAATACATACGTAAGGGTTGATGCCCGACGAGGTGTCCCTTGTCAGGAATTAGTGAATGACCGGGAGGCCAGAAGCGTCCAATGCGGAGCTTCACCGGAGCTTCGCCGGAGCTCTGTGAGTACATGCGTATCTAAGATGTCTGAAGACAGTTTTCTTCTTCCACTGTTTATAACATGATGCTGGAAGCGCTCTAAATCAACAGTCTGTGCTAAGTTTATGTGACCGTAGGGCTCTGATATACTCTCCTGCACAGAGTGGAATCCAGATCTGGATGAGTTATGAGGGGGAGGGCTGAGATAAAAGTGGGGGCTGTGTTAAGGACTATTATTACATGTTTCAAAGAAGGCTTTTCCTTCCTGCATAAGGATATGAAAATGGCCCCCGAAGCGCAGTCCCTCAGTGGCAATGGCTATCCTTTACAGGGTCCATTATAACTTCAGTCATGTGGTTATGGTGATGAACAGGACTCACGCAATCCAATCTACCACACTCGTTTCAGATGGGAGTTGTATCACTTTGGCTTGTATTGAATGACAAAATACCAAGGGCCTTTACAAACACTGGCACTACCAGTAACTTGAAAGATTAGCAAGATCTGTGACTAAAAGGTCAAAGGGTAAAATCTTTAAAATACCTGGGAATGTGTACAGTAGCTGGGAAATTTAACGGTAGTTTCGTTCACCAGTGTGTGAATTTATTGAAGGGTTATAATGTCTTCACAGTGTAGCCCAGATTACATCTGATAGCTGTTGAGCTACTACTACTATGCTGATGGAAATTACGTCATTCTCCCCGATAGAGCATGAAGGGGCAAATGATGGATGAATTTGTCTCTGGTTTTTGAGGCCTGTGAATCAACACTCTTGCCTCTAATGCATGACATTGTGGATCAGGTCAATGGGGGTGTGAATTCCCAGAAATCCCAACAGCAGGAGGTGGTTTATTCATTTGCACCCTGAAGAGACAGTGTATGGTTTTGTTGCAGGTCATCCATAATCTTGCTACTCCAGAATCTCAACAGATTCTCGGTTTCCCATTCAGGTCAGGGTCTGAGCCTGGCACATCTACACATCTGGATCTGCTCAGTGACAGCCTGGGGAGCAGGGCTACCTCTTATATGTGTTTCTTATTTGAGTAACAAACTGGGGACTGCCCTCTATTTCTTTAACTCCAAGCATGCTGCTGAGGGCTATCACCTCAACTAGAGACGATTTAAGAGTAAAACACAACTTTAATTGATTAAGTTTAGAAAAGTCAGAACAAAGTATATCATTTGACACACATATTTTTTTCTAATGATAAAATCTGTTGCTATGTAAAATTATCGTTCATTCAGGATTTCTAAATGATTTTAGTCTCCATGATTTCTTTGTGGGCAATGTTTGCATTGTTAGATTTCTGAAAATTATGATTTTAATCAAGATGTCCATTGTTGCCATTCACTATGATAAAGAAAATTTGTTATGTGTCACAAAGGGTTAAAAACTGTCAAATATAAAGAAAACAACTACACTGCCTCAGAATGTCTTTAAATGACAAATATGGAAAAAAGATGACGCTATGATGTCATCTCTGGTTTGCATTAGCAGCCCCAGTTTGGTGGCAAATTAGAATGACGTTGATGAATGTTGACGGCACATTCAACGTGATAGTGTCAGTGTTCCTATAATACTGTAAGTATATTAGTAGTATATTTTGTACGTTAGTTTGTGTCACTACCAACTTGTGACAGTGTGAACAATTTAGGATTTATATGACCTCATTTCCCCTGTGAGAAGGGATTAGGGGTGCATGGCAGTGGAAGAGTTATTTCTCAGAAATCCAATAGTGGTGTTGATCACCGTGTGGGCAGATGGAAAGGCCTTTGTACTATTCATTCATTCATTCATTTAAAAGAGAGTTGTGCTGAGACCCTGAAGAGGTGCTTTTGCAGGCACATATGTGATTTATCCCTACAATGGTGAGAAAGAAGTTAAACAGGCTTCTCAAATGAAACCTTAGATCCAAAACCACCACACACTGTAGAAACAAACTTTACAGTAGTAGTCTGCAGCACTTGGCACCCAGTACATCTGCACTGCACCACTAACTGCCACTTGAACCATTTGTTTTCACTTTTCAACTGTGAAATGATAAAATGCTCTTTTGAAATAACTGCTCAGAGAGTAATGTTTCATACCCATCACTCCCACACAGTAGTTAGGCAATTGGAGACATGTGTATGCTACAAGCCATGTCTTTGGGGGGGATTAAGTTGTTGAGAGACGACGGATGAATGTCCTTTTTTAAAAACTTTGTAGTGGATTAAGTGAGGTAGCCCTAATTGAATTAGATTCCGAGTCGAATAGGCTAGAGCAGGATCCATGTAATATGACGGACTCTTTATTTGGTCTTCCCCACCTTGTTCGCTTCTTCTCTCAGCGTTAGTTGCTGGATTCATGTCACAAGGGGATTTGGGACCACCTGGCAGCCTTTCAGCTGCCATTATGTGGGGAACAATACATGACACAGTGCTGAGTGTGTTGATGGCACACTTCCAGGCGCACAGAAGTTACGCTCATTCGTAACGTGACTTATCTACATGTTATGCTCCATCTCCTGCACTGCTCTCCCAACTCATCCTGATTTACTGCCTTTGGCAATCTTACATCTTGGAGGCGTGGCGTATCCTGATGATTAAATTGCTTTTTAGTGTCTGGCGCCTCCCCTTCTATTGCTAGCATTTGCCTTTGACTTTGCAATTTGAACATTTTTTCACTACTGGGTTTTAATGCTTTAAGTATTACACCTGCTCTCAGTTGATGCTCTTTCCGCTTGAATAACATTTATTTACTTATACCTGCTTTTGTAGCTGCGCTCATTGCAAGAATCCACTATTTTGAGGCCTTTTCACATCTGTCAATGCCCTTGCAAATTCTAGATGTTAGTAGTGTAACAAGGAACCAGAGTAGTACTGTAATTGACCTTATGGCTTGTTAAAGGGGCCCTCCAAAAGTTTTACAGATATGTGTTTTGTAATCATGATCATCAGGGGAAAAAGCTTTCTATGCCTTCAGGGGATTTTTTTAGTAGGAGTTTAATGGTTGGCCACTGGGAAACAATTACAGCAAGAATGACTCTGCAACATTGTATCCATTCTCCTAATATATCCATGGTATCCCCCCATATTTTCCTATGATCATCTCTTACATTTGATTAAGAATGGCTTTCATACGGGGTGCATGGAGGGTTACCTTAGGTATCATGTAAGAGTGTCTGGATAGATATGACGTTTGAGAGGGATATTCCCTGTCAGTCACTGGGTTATTGGTTCAGGCTGTATTACATGATTAATCCTGTTGTTGTTTTTACTGGCAAGTGTAATTTGTGGCTTTTTTTTTTTTTTAAAGCTGTAGCTCTCCCAAAGGGTATTCAAAACTAACTGAACTAATTAAAACTGACTGAACTCTAGGGCAGACTACGGCCTCAAAGAAAACTTTGAGTTCCGTCACACTGTATACTTATATAGACACAAGCGGACCACACAGAAAGTTTCCCAAAAGCCTAACAGCCATGTGGGGAAACTTTGCCGTCTCCTGTGGCACCTGGCCATTCACCTGTCTTTTACACAAGAATGAATACGTTAAAGTGACTCAAGGCCAAAATATCACCTATGGAGAACCTGCTGTCAATGTCGAGTCAAGTTCCTCTTTTAGCATTTTACACATGTGATGTGGACTGGGGGAATATTCCACTATGATTACTGGTTAGCGTCTTTACTTTTCAACACAATCACTTAACACAAGTACTCAATTGTTGTTTCGAAATAAAAAAAAAAAAAAAAACCTTTGGGTTTTGTACTCTTGGTGGGGAAAATATAGAGATATTTTTTTTTAGACCAACAGTTAACAGGTTAATCGAAAAAATAATCTGCAGATTAATTGATAAGGATAACAATCGCTAGTTGCAGCCCTAATCAACAGCATATTACTATGGTGCATCAGCCAAATAATTTGTATATGATTAGGTTGACCTTTATAAACTGTATGTAATAAACCAAAAGCTTTAACTTCATATTTATATCATGTTTAAGGCCTTGTTAAAACAAATGTATTTGGATCTAGGACAAAAAAGAAAATTAAGAGAGAATACTTACGGTGTCATATTACGAACATCGTATGTGCAGAGGCGGGATTTTGTTTACACTAAAAAGTTGATCTCTGTCTCCATCACTCCTCTCTTCTCTTGTCTTTACCTGGACCTCCTTATTTCTTTGACCGAGACTCCAATCTACTGTAGCATTCCTCTCATTTTGATTTAGGCCTTTAATTATCCATTTTAATTGTTTGTCTGATTCTCCAAATCTTTGATCCTCTTTTGGCTGCTCAGCTATGAGAGCAAACTGTTCCTCTGGTACAGAGAGGAGTCACCTCTGGGGGGGGGGTCAGTCCTTTTTTTTTTTTTTTTTTTTTTTTTAAATGCTTCAGTTACAGTACAGCTCGATTTTGTTTCCTTATTTATGTACTCTCTCTGTCTACAGTATGTCTGCTATCCTTTTTGTTTTTCTGTACCTGATTTTTACTCTTTTCTCTTAAATACAAAAAAACTAAATTGGTCTCAACAAGAATCTTGGATTAGAGTTCTGTAATCAAAGGATTAGTCTTCTAACTATGGCTTTCTGTTGCGGCAAGATGGGGAGGGTGTGAAATATGAATAGGGGTGATTAGTTTGTTGGCGGGCTGATCAGTGTTGAGTAGCGTGCAGCCAGTAGCCATCTGATGCCCTGCTATGCTGAAAAGTCCCTTGAGTGTCAGCAGACCCAGAGGGCTGAGCACATGGGCTCGGGCAGGGAGATTATGTCTCCTTGAGACTCGCCCAGATTCTCCACTCTCACGACTCTCTTATCAGGGAAGGGCACTTCAACTGTCGTATAGCAGAATAGAAAGCAATTAAACAAGACAAGTAGGACATTGACTAAACCGCTGCGTGTTCTGTAGCAATGTTGCTTTTTCCTTTTTTTAGCACAAGGTTTGCCTTTTCAAACAAATGTGAGCAAAGCACTTTTGGCACAAAGATATTCTTCAAGTTTCACAAGGCAACAAATTCTGTGCATTCAGCAAATCAGGACTGGTTTACAAAGTGTGTTTTTTGTGTGCGTGTGTATATTTTTTGCAGGCTTGTGGAGGCAGGGAGCGGCAGTATTCAGAGCTTGTCCCTCTCTGAAAGTCACCTGGCGGAGCTGGATGGAGACACGCTGCGTTTATTCGGAACCGGAGCCCTGGAGGCCCTGGAGAGGGGCTGGGGAGTTCAGACCGCTGGTGCTGTCACTGTAATAACCTTCCGCTACATCAACTTTGACGCCATTGTACCAACACTGCCGCGAATAAGGATCAAGTTCCCAAATCTATCGGTGAGGACACTAGACACATACCATAATGAGCCATGGCATAATTTTGACTTAAAGAAGAAACAAAAAGAGTGTGCATTTGTCAGTTTACCTTCAGATGTGGTTGTAGTACATGCTGAGTGTCATTTAACACCAAACTGCCATGACATGACACAAAGATTTTGGAGGTGGAGCCTGCCCTCTCACAGCCCAATAGTTCTTGTTTGTCATTATCTTTGGCCTTTAGCCACTGAACCAATGTAAAAGAAAATCTACCATCATCTGACCATGGTTCCCACGGGACCTTGAAATCCTTTATTGTTTGTGAACATAGACATAAATAGACATGGGTCATTAAAAATGCTTGACTTTTATATATTTTTGTGCAAATATGTTTTACTCAAAGTAATACTCAAAATACTAAAAAAAGTGGGCTGGGATTGCCTCTACATGGCTCTCACGACTAAAATCCAGTCCAAGATTTACTCTCGTCTGGCAGCCTCTTGCTCATTACTCTCTCCTTTTGTCTTCTGAGCTTTCTCCATCAACGTCCTCTTTGGTCTCTTCGCCTCTGCCATGAAGTCCGTAGAGGCTGTTGAACCCGGTTCAGTTACGCACTGGCCCGGCTACGGCACGACACCAGCAACGCTCTCTGCCAATCCTGGTAGCACGGCTAACTGAGCTTACTAGCTGACAGCAGCTATACAGTTATCAGCAGTTAGTTACTTTAGCAACAAGTAAAGCTTTCTGTCCATGAGGAAACTCTGTAAATCACAGAGTCGAGGCAGAGCAGCCGGAGGACATCAAAGGGATAAACAGATAACATTTGTCCTCCCTAAAATATGATCCAGTTTCACCCAAATCAGTGGTAGTGCCATAAAGCGTTGCATGCTTCTCCCGGGTGATCCACGGGGCTTAAACTTCTCATGACATGGCGCAGTTTTACATTTACACAATACTTAATTCAAAACATTGTACACATTTCCTCCAGGGCAGCATTTTAGGCTCACAAATGGTATCTTGCTTGAACCCCTGGATCCAACCCGCTCGCCAAAGTTACATAGTGGGACAACATGTTTGGGGCGCGCAGTGGGAATGCAAGAGGCACCATTCTTCCTATTTAAAGTCAGTGTAGCATGATGTTGAAGTGGTTAATTTAATGTAAAATAGTTAGACAATGTTGCTTTAATTGTCAGTGAGCTTCTGTAAAGCCTGCTAGTTCTCATTATAAAAATTCTCAGTCTTGTACCAGTTATTAACCATGATCTTGTCTTAAACTTTACCATGTTGGGTCCTTGAATTTGAGGGAATTGGGTCTGGAAAGTAATTGAAAAGTCCTTGAATTTGATGTTTAAGATGGTGTGGGAACCCTGTCTGACCTTGGCAGATAACTAAAGGTGCTGGATATCCAGTTGTGGTCATTCTGAACATCTTGCACAAAAACATCCATCCATCCATCTTCGTCCGCTTATCCGGTATCGGGTCGCGGGGGGAGCAGCTCCAGCAGGGGACCCCAAACTTCCCTTTCCCGAGCCACAGACTGGGGGATCCCGAGGCGTTCCCAGGCCAGGTTGGAGATGTAATCCCTCCACCTAGTCCTGGGTCTTCCCCGAGGCCTCCTCCCAGCTGGACATGTCTGGAACACCTCCCTAGGGAGGCGCCCAGGAGGCATCCTTACCAGATGCCCGAACCACCTCAACTGGCTCCTTTCGACGTGAAAGAGCAGCGGCTCTACTCCGAGCTCCTCACGGATGACTGTGCTTCTCACCCTATCTCTAAGGGAGACGCTAGCCACCCTCCTGAGGAAACCCATTTTGGCCGCTTGTACCCTGGATCTTGTTCTTTCGGTCATGACCCAGCCTTCATGACCATAGGTGAGGGTAGGAACGAAAACTGATCGGTAGATTGAGAGCTTTGTCTTCTGGCTCAGCTCTCTTTTCGTCACAACGGTGCGATAAATTGAATGTAATACCGCACCCGCTGCGCCAATTCTCCGACCAATCTCCCGCTCCATTGTCCCCTCACTCGCGAACAAGACCCCAAGGTATTTAAACTCCTTCACTTGGGGTAAGGACTCATACCCTACCTGGAGAAGGCACTCCATCGGTTTCCTGCTGAGAACCATTGCCTCAGATTTAGAGGTGCTGATCCTCATCCCAGCCGCTTCACACTTGGCTGCGAACCGATCCAGTGAGTGCTGAAGGTCATAGGCCGATGATGCCATCAGGACAACATCATCTGCAAAAAGCAGCGATGAGATCCCCAGCCCACCGAACTGCAACCCCTCCCCACCCCGACTACGCCTCGATATCCTGTCCATAAATACTACAAATAGGATTGGTGACAAAGCGCAGCCCTGGCGGAGGCCAACCCTCACCTGAAACGAGTCCAACTTACTGCCGAGAACCCGGACACAGCTCTCGCTTTGGTCGTACAGAGATTGGATGGCCCTGAGAAGGGACCCCCTCACCCCATACTCCCGCAGCACCTCCCACAGTATCTCCCTGGGGACCAGGTCATACGCCTTCTCCAGATCCACAAAGCACATGTAGAAGCATACTCCCAGGCTCCCTCCAGGATCCTTGCGAGAGTAAAGATCTGGTCCGTTGTTCCACGACCAGGATGGAATCCGCATTGTTCCTCTTCAACCCGAGGTTCGACTATTGGCCGAACCATCCTTTCCAGCACCTTAGAGTAGACTTTACCGGGGAGGCTGAGAAGTGTGATACCCCTGTAATTGGCACACACCCTCTGGTGCCCCTTTTTAAACAGGGGAACCACCACCCCGGTCTGCCACTCCTTAGGCACCGTCCCAGACTTCCACGCAATGTTGAAGAGGCGTGTCAACCAAGACAACCCCTCCACACCCAGAGCTTTAAGCATTTCTGGACGGATCTCATCAATCCCTGGGGCTTTACCAGTGTGGAGTTGTTTAACTACCTCAGCGACTTCCACCAGGGAAATTGACGACAATCCCCCATCATCCTCCAGCTCTGCCTCTACCATAGAGGGCGTATTAGTCGGATTTAGGAGTTCCTCAAAGTGCTCCTTCCACCGCCCTATTACCTCCTCAGTTGAGGTCAACAGCGTCCCATCCTTACTGTACACAGCTTGGATGGTTCCCCGCTTCCCCCTGCTGAGGTGGCGAACGGTTTTCCAGAAGCATCTTGGTGCCGACCGAAAATCCTTCTCCATGTCTTCTCCGAACTTCTCCCCCACCCGCTGCTTTGCCTCTTTCACGGCAGAGGCTGCAGCCCTTTGGGCCCTTCGGTATCTTGTAACTGCCTCCGGAATCCTCTGGGATAACATGTCCCGGAAAGACTCCTTCTTCAGTCGGACGGCTTCCCTGACCACCGGTGTCCACCACGGTGTTCGAGGGTTACCGCCCCTTGAGGCACCTAAGACCCTAAGACCACAGCTCTCCGCCGCAGCTTCAGCAATGGAAACTTTGAACATTGTCCACTCAGGTTCAATGCCCCCAGCCTCCACAGGGATGCACGAAAAGCTCCGCCGGAGATGTGAGTTGAAAGTCTGTCGGACAGGGGCCTCTTCCAGACGTTCCCAATTTACCCGCACTACCCGTTTGGGCTTACCAGGTCTGTCCAGAGTCTTCCCCCACCCCCTGACCCAACTCACAACCAGATGGTGATCGGTTGACAGCTCCGCACCTCTCTTCACCCGAGTGTCCAAAACATACGGCCTCAGATCAGATGAAACGATTATAAAATCGATCATTGACCTTCGGCCTAGGGTGCTCTGGTACCAGGTACACTTATGAGCATCCCTATGTTCGAACATGGTGTTCGTTATAGACAATCCATGACTAGCACAGAAGTCCAACAACAGACAACCACTCTGGTTTAGATCAGGGAGGCCGTTCCTCCCAATCACGCCTCTCCATGTATCTCCATCATTACCCACGTGTGCGTTGAAGTCCCCCAGCAGAACTATGGAGTCCCCCACTGGAGCCCCATACAGGACTCCATTCAAGGTCTCCAAGAAGGCCGAATACTCCGAACTCTTGTTTGGTGCATATGCACAAACAACAGTCAGAGTTTTCCCCCCCACAACCCGCAGGCGTAGGGAGGCGACCCTCTCGTCCACCGGGGTAAACTCCAACGTAGCGGCGCTCAGCCGGGTGCTTGTGAGTATCCCCACACCCGCCCGGCGCCTCACACCGTGGGCAACTCCGGAGAAGAAAAGAGTCCAACCCCTATCCAGGAGTATGGTTCCAGAACCGAGACTGTGCGTAGACGTAAGCCCCACCAGATCCAACTGGTAGCGCGCCACCTCCCGCACAAGTTCCGGCTCCTTTCCCCACAGAGGGGTGACATTCCACGTCCCCAGAGCCAGCCTGTGCCGCCCGGGTCTGGTCCGTCGAGGCCCCTGACCTTCACTGCCACCCATGTGGCACAAAAACATCCAATTTCTTTTTGGTTCTTTTGTGGCAGAACTACTCCCAACCTAATTTGTCATATTTGTAAAATTGTGTGAGTAATGTGGTAAAGAGAGCAATGGTTGAAATAAACCTGTTTTAAGTAACTTTTAAGAAGGCTATATTCTTTATATTAAATATTCTGAACAAAACACTTTGTTCATGTAACATACAGTATAATAAGGTGGATATTTTTATCCAAAGCACCTTACAGTTTCCTGAAAAGCATATATTTTTTAAATTGATTTCTCCAAGAGGAATAAAACTCGCTAACGCTGTCAATCTTTGCCATGATCAACTAAGTGAGGCATGAACAAATATACAGTTGCTATGTAATTCTACATCTCTGAAACCACCATGTTACTCTTTCTGCAGCACCTGATCTTCTTGGAAACCAACATCAGCCGTTTGCCCCAGCTGGCTGCCTTGACTCAGGTGAGGCGTCTAGACCAGCTGACCATCCACCCAGAGGGCAACCCAGTGGTCAGTCTGGCTCTGTGGCGCTCCTTCCTCATCTACCGCCTCCACCACTTCAACCTGCAGAAGATCAACGGCCAGGAGGTACAGTGTTTAATGCATTCCTCCTGCCGCCTTTTTAAGACACAAATATAGTAACCAATTTGAACAACAAATTTGAAGGTTAAAGAAATAGTTTGACTTTTTGTGAACTACACTTGACTTTCTGCTGGAGAGTTAGATTGATACCACTCTCATTTCTTCCCGTTAAATGTAAGACTTCTAGACTTCGAGCAGCTGGTTAGCCTAGCTTAGCTCATGGACCTAGCCTGGCTTTGTCCAGCACCTCCAAGGATCACTCATTTACACTTTATATCTTGTTTGTATCATATCTATACAAAATGTCCAACTCATCTCATCTAACTCCCTGCCAGAAAGCAAATAATATAAATAAATATCAAACTTTTCCCTTAAATTTAAAGGAAGGTTGGGCAGCCTGTAGTTCTCACCACTGCTTTTCTACTCACGTCTCATACCGACACACACACACACACACACACACACACACACACACACACACACACACACACACACACACACACACACACACAGACAGACAGGTTAAAGCTATGCATTCACACAAAATGTAGGCATCTTTCTGCAGAGATGTGTGTTTATTTGTGCCTTAGAATGTAACCACCCTGAAACAATCAGAAAGCAACATTGTATTCTTCTGATTCACTGCTTTGTTCGGCGCTCCCTCTCTTCATTCACTCTCAAGTTCGCCCGACCACCGCTGCGCTCTCTTGCTCTCTCTCTCTCTCTCTCTGGCTATTGAGCCAAGGACTTTAAACACTGTGTTTACAAACAGTAAGCGCTATTGACTACATATTATACCTTTAAATTATGGGCCCATGTCTCCTGGATTGATCTCATGTACTTCTAAATTAGAACTCTGTAAACTTTGTTTGATTAATGATTTTTATTTTATTTATTTTATATTATACCTGCTGTTTCTTTTTTCTTACCTTGTTTTCATTGTGTTAGTTTTAATGTTTCATCCCAAACAGCGTCTGTTAAATGTTCTTAGATATAACACAGTACAGAGTTGTACTTTTGTGCTGGGACTGTAACTTTTGACTCAATGACAAAGCTGTAACTCTTACTTCTGTGTTCTCAGAGTTTACAGATACACATGAAGTTACCAATCACTCAAGTATCTCCTGTTGTGTGCTTATACGTTTACCTTAGGTCACCATGAATGATGTGATCGCTGCAGTGCGTGTCTTTGGGACACTGGGTCATATAGCAGCCACCGAAACTCCACGTTGCCGGCTCCTCCTGCTACTAGAGGAATCCAGGTGAGAACTTGATATCAGGCAATTAACCACAACATAACAATTAGCTACAATTAATTGACAGGTGTGTGCTGTCTCCTGGACTGTGTATGTTGTTCGTTTAAATATGTCAAGAATGTATTATTCTTACATGTGCATATGTGTGAGTTACAGCTTGCGAGCGTGCAGGCTAATGTACATGCATGTGCATGCCTGTTCTGTGTGTATTTTGCCTCTATACATTTGTGTGTGTGTGTGTGCATGTGTGTGCATGGGTGTGCATGGGTGTGTGTGTGTGTGTGTGTGTGAGACAGCGAGACAGAGCCTGGCACAGAGGAGCCAGGGGAGTTAGACTATGTGTCTCTGGGTAAGGGTGGGTTCTTGGCACTTCGACACAAACATTCTTCTCTCTCCCCAGCCAAAAGCTCTCGAGGTCTGTCACTCGTGGTTAATGAAAAAACATCTTCGCAAAGCAAAAATCTGCAGAATTTTGTCACGCACAGGAGCGTTTTTGAATGGTTCTCATTATCTGGTCGAAAGCAAACAGTATTACTGTTCTCCCAAAGATTGAACTATTGCCTGGTCGAATCATTGACTGGTTAAGGAAACTGTATTACATGTGATCTCTCTAAATAACCTTGATTTTGATGACATAATAAAAGAAATTCATTTCTTTGAGTTATACAGTTAGAAGTTGAAGACAGTGACAATGAAATATAAACGTGTATTGAGCAATGAGCTGCCTCAGTGTCCTCAGTTGCCCTTTCAGAATCTGAATTGAACTATGCTAGTAAACTTTAGGACAACGGCCTCTCGGCTTGATCTCACCATGGTTCATACACTGTTATGGATAGATAATAATAGTGACTGTGGATATATAATATACAACAGCCCAGGGCTGAAGATTATATTTGCATCAGCACTGAAATCTTAATCACTCCATGCAGAGTCATTAGCCCTTAAGTCAACATATCTATTTGTTTTACTAAGTGCTGTTAGATTTGTCTTTGTATCTACCAAAACCTTCCTGCTGTAGACTGTGTGTGAAATAAAGTGGGTCTTGGATATTATTTTACATGTAGCTGTGAATAAAGCCTTTGCTCTTGTAAATGTGCATCATAGGGGTTCTTGTCAAGAATCACTATATCACACACATCCTTATGGAATCTCATTTCACTAAATACTTTCAAATATAATTTTAGTAGACTGGACTATACAGTATCTTGCAGCACAAAGAACATTAACTGTATTTCCTTGTTAACACATGTGGCACCCCAAGTAGGATAAAATGTCTCCAAAAAAATCTATTTGACCCAGATGTGACACTGTTTATGTTGCATCTAATCATTAGCTATTAGATTTGGATTACAGTTTGTCTTGGACACATGCTTCTGTAAAATGGACCATTTGGCCAGGTTTTTCCAAGAGAAATTGTTTGAAGGGCAAACAGTTACCACTACTGTTCTCTGCTGAACAAGGCTTTTTGCAGTCATCACTAGCAAGGGTATACACTACTTGCTACCAAAATAACACATCCTACAATTCATCACATCATAAGGTCCCTCTGTTATAGTTTGTGGTTCTTTTGCTTTCATTGGCTGTTTATTTATAATTCTGCACTGTGCAGAAGTTCTAGTAAAGTGAAAGAAAGGCCTTAAACATTTTCTTTTATTAGAAAACGTTTGTAAGGACAACAATTCCATGTATTGCTTGTCAGTGTTGTTTGATTTCAACCTCAGTTGACCCTTGAACTTTGTTGAGAACGAGCAGAGTTCACTTCTTGGAATTAACACATTTCATCACTAGGGGTCCCGCTAAAGGGAAAATATTAAGGAAAAACTGTTTTAACATGGAAGTGAATGCATCCACTATAATACTAAAGGCTGTTGTTGCATACAAAGCCTTTTATCTTACAAAACGCAACAATATTTCACAATACATTTAAAAAGATTTCAATAGCTGTGTTTGTAAAACTTCAATCAGCAACTAAATTATCATGTTAACTTTTAGCTCAAAACCCAACATGGAAAAATGAACTCTACAAGTAGTGTTACAATGTTTCACACAATTGACTGAGTTGATCTTTGTTACAGTCCTATCATAACTGCTGTTCTCTCAAGAGATGTTTCGTATCTATCGTATATGGAATATTTGCCTCCAGCCTCCACTGAAAAGACTATTTCGGCATCCTGGCACTGGCCTGTGGAACATGTTGGTGCAGTCGTGTAACACATGAGATTTCGTACTGATAGACAGCAACATTTGATGTAGTTTACATCACTTTTAGAGTGAGTGAAATTAAAACACCGACATTTATGGAAAGCTATTCAAATGTAAAAAATATTACCATTTTTTTGTGTGACAGTTTGACTCTTACTGAGGTGAGACATTTTATTTGACGGACACAAGAACACACCTTTATTACCTTGGTGTCACTCACTTTCTGCCACTGTTTCTCCCCAGGTGTCTCTTCACTCTGTGTCTAACTCATTCTTCTCTCTTCACCCTGAAGGAAGCGTCAGCTGCAATTCCTGTTAGAGGGACGTGGCAGGCGGGCGGGACTGAGTCCGGAGGAGCTGCGAGATAATGGGAAGCTCCTGGGAGAAGGCCTGAGCAGGGCGCTGTTCAACTACCCAAGCAGAGACTGCAGTGCAGAGAGCCCTGAGGTCAGCTCTTAACATGACATTTTTTGGCCTAGTGGTTTGAGATACTGCAACAACTCTTGAATGTGACTGAAAAGTTTGTCTACCAACAGCCAACTGGGTTATGGAGTCACATACCTAACCCCACTACATCTCTTTGAAATCAGTTTAACCAATAAAATGGATTTGATCTTGCAGTAAATCTGTGTGAGGTTTAAAAATTGCTTTACCAAACTCGCAAGTATTTCGATGTAAAAGGCATCAATATTATGCCATTATAAATCTAGCACACCATCAGACAGGAATCAACACTTGCCATCCACCCTGTATAATTGGTGTGTGAGTGCATGCATGTCACAGAAGTTATTATGTGGGCACCAGCAATCACAGATGTTTTGCTGAATGCACCATTGCAACACCAACATCTGATTTTACTTTCTATGCTATTGTCGTTTAAAACCATGCTGTGCTCCAAGTCCCAAACATAACTCATCTTTATTTCCACTACAATAAATAAATAAATAGGGTTTGGAATAATGGCAGGTTAATTCTATCAACAAACAACACCAATAATTCAAAGCAGCACAAATGCAGTCATAATACAATTACAACCACCCTTCCAGTGGGTGTGGAGTGGCACATTTTAGATTGTGTTTGTGTAGATCAGGCGCCATTACTTTTCTGCCTTGTGTTCAGATCGCCTCTTTCACTTTGATAACCTGCATCCAACCAAGGAGTGGATGCACATTTTCTCCTGGTACAGATTTGAAAAATACATCAAAGTACAACTTTTAATTCAATCAATGGATTCATTTTAAATTATGATACATCTAATGAGTGAGCTTTTTTAAAACCTAGATCAAAATTTTTTTTGGTCAATCAATAGTACCTAGTATGCAAGCTTTACCCCTTCCTCCTATGATTTTCCTGCCACTGCACCTCACCTTAATGTACTCAACAGGACTGATAATTCTCTTCTTTTCCTCACAGGAGGGCACTGTGGAGTCATCGGAACGTGCTGCCATGATAGAGCAGTACCTGCAGGAGTTGGTCCAAAGGGCGTCAGACACCAATCTGAAGGGTGAGGCACTACACAAGCTCTGGCCCTCCATGTTTGCCGAGATGGTGAGGGACTGTGTGTTGGAGATGTGGGACCGAGCAGCCTTCCGCCAAGCCAGCCTTGCGAGGCTCTCTGAGACCAAGTGAAGTCGTTCACTCTTAGACTACACGCACACAAACACACGTGGACATAGCTTTACCTGGCGCCCACAGGGCTTCATCTCAAACTCCATTCACATCATCACTCAGTGACTTATCATCACTGACTATCAGTTATTAAAATCGTTGGAAACTAAGATCTGCAATCCCCCAGTGTGTGGGATGCTTTTTAAGATGGCTGTAGACTTTTTTAAAGAAGTTATCATGACAAATCCACCTTGATTGAATGTAGATTTTCACGGAAAACACACTGTTAGATTCATCAATGCTTGGAGCTGTAACATACTTGAAGAACGTTAAAGGGACTTATTGACTCCCAGTGCATTGTGGTCCCTACGGAGCATACTCTGCACTTGTAAAGCTTTCTGAATGACCCCTCTTCATGGTTAATGTTATCAGCTGAAAATAGCCGGTGTCTCTTTTGTTGAGACTAGAATGATTTTTCTGTGTCTTAAATAATGTTTCACGCATCACTCTCTCACTTTCTCCTGTCTGACGTAAAAAGACGGGCACAAACAAGGACAATGACTTTTCTTTGTTTACCACTGATTTTCTGTATTGTACTTAGTATTAAACAATTCTGTATTAACACTCAGTTTGTGTACATGGTTTGCATGGTTGTTCTTCCTGGAAATCTGTCATGGCATCAGATCAGCTGTTTTGCTTGGTGTAAGTGTTCCCCTGTTCCTATCACATGAGTCTACCTCTAAAATACATCAATGCTCACAGTCATCTCTTAGACTTGACCGTCACCTTGAAGTCAGCATTAGCAACACCTCATGCATGCATGCATGCATGTGCGTGCGTGCGTGTGTGTGTGTGTGTGTGTGTGTGTGTGTGTGTGCGCACGGTAGCAGATCCAGGAATCATGAAGGGTCCTCTGGGTAGTGTGAACTCAGACTGGAATGTCCCTGAAGGCATAGAGGCTTCACCAGTTTATCACCACCTGTTCCTGTTCCCTTCACTCAAACCACTACACAAAGAATTTTTTAACCCTTATTTAATCAGGCATGTCGGCGGAAAACACAGCACCAGCCTGAAAGAGCAACTGCAGGGGGAGGGAGTGTCAAACCGCATCACACACACAGATCAAGGAGTTGACTGGCACTGCTGTTCAATATCATCCACTCCACTGGACATTAAGGCCTTGCTAACGGGTTAAAGAAGAGACTTGAAGAAGACAAGAAGTCAGGTTGTATATTACAAGTTTGTCTCCTTCCGGTGTTGAATTGTTTTCTGGTTTTAAAAAGGGGTGATAGAATCATTATATAGGGTATTTCACACTGTTCCTTAAGGTCTCCTAATAGGGTATGTAACATTGGTTGGGCTGTCCCAGGTGCTATTCTATGGGCCCTTATGCATCCCTGTGGAATGTATTTATTTGGAACAACAGCTTTTCTTCCAAATATGGTATGCTCATGAATATTTAGATGAGCTGCGCGCTGATTGGTTGAGCGAATCACATACACATACATTGGAGACGAGACAGCAGGTCTCATATTTCAGACACTGCAACGTTATACATTGTTTGTCTGCTATTTCGTTATTAAATTCACTTCTGAGACTTTTTTATGCGAGAAATCAACTATATAAAGCTCAAATATGGGCTGTTTTACAAAAATTGATGGCTAATTGCAAATTTAGTGAGATGTGTCGGACTTCAGGCGCTCCACAGTCTGACGAGAAAGCGGCAGCCTGCTGGGCTCCATACCCAGGGCAAAGTCACTGTTTCTGGGTTACTGGACTACGGAATACGATAGTTATGCCAGCTGCCGGCATAACTATCGTATATTTACAGTTTGAATTTCGTCACGGCATGTATATCACAGCTACCCTAAGGTCTTACAAAGCTAACACTTTTGTTCGATTTCAATTTAAGGCATTTTTGTGAATTTGAGGGGGTCTCGTTAGGAGGAGCTGCTACCTAGGCTAAGTGTCCCATTCAATCCTATGGGAAAAGATCACTACTACACTTTCGGCATAAGTATAGTATATTTACACTTTGAATTTCGTCACGGCGTGTATATCACAGCTACCCTAAGGTCTTACAAAGCTTAGCTAACACTTTTGTCTGATTTCAATTTTATGCATTTTTGTGAATTTCAGAGGTCTCGTTAGGAGGAGGCAAGCTAGCTCTCATTGATAGAACTCCATCCAGCTCACTCGCGGACAGAGGCGTTTATTTCCCCGATCGTTTGTTTAAATAACACACATATCCATTATAAGATTAACTGGAACCTGTGGTAAGAGATTGCGGGCGTAACAAGCTCGCTGACCGCGCTCAACTCACACACACCGGCCATTTAGCAGGAAGAGGGGAGCTGCAGGCCCTGGAGCTCTGTCAGGGCAGCGGCGTTTGGTAGTCCAGTAACCCAGAAACGGTGACTTTGCGCGGGTATGGAGCACCATGGGCTGCCAGCCGTGACGGAGCTCCATCTACCTCACAGCAGGCCGGGGTCTGTGAAGGAGGACAGGCCGGGCGGCGAGGCAGCAACCTAGGCAGCACCAGCCACTGAATTCCGACACACAGTCGACATTTGCAATTATCCATACATTTTCGTAAAATTACACATATTTGACCTCTACATAGTTGATTTCTCGCATAAAAAAGTTTCAGAAGTGAATTTAGTGATAAAATAGCAGACAACAATGTATACAATTTCTGAGATCTGCGCGACCTATTCAGAAGACTACCTGATCTGAGATCAGTGGTGTAGCCTGTAAATGTATCAAAATCAATGTAAATGTTGGGGCGTGACAAAGATAGAGACTAGAGCCAAATAAGGAGGAGCTACCGAGTTGACGTCAACTATTAGCTTCGTTGAGATTTGCCCGTTTTCAGAGGCAGTTTCAAATTGTGAGATTTGCAGAGGAAAGGGATGTCAATGGGATTTTGAGGTTCTATGTATGTCCTATTTACCCACCAAACTGTCGTTATTCAACTATGACAAGGTAAAATCGGTTTTGCATTCTATCACCCCTTTAAATGGTGATGATTACTCTGAAATAACCTTTTTATATCTATCTGTGAATGTTCTCAATCATCCAGGTGGTACACAGAAAGTAGTTGGTTTTGGGGGTACCTGTCCATAAAGATCTCATACGGACATGAAAAATAAATGCAATGTTTACTTTTCTTTAACAAGAAACCATTCGGTGCAAATGTCTGCTATCAAAAAGCTATAGTTTTATTTGAGCAACTCTGATACAACATTGCTTTGTGCTGACACATTTAGTCATTTCATGGGACTACGGCTGTCAACATCGTGAGAGGAGCTTGGTCCCAAAGGACTGACAGAACTCCATGACTAGTGACAGCATGCAGACACAGAGGCAGAGAGCAAGAACAATGTCTCATCGTTGGAAAGCAGTTTAAAAGTCCAAACAGTGCAGTAATTCCTGAGGCCCACACAGTTAACAGCTCAACAAATTAACATGAAGTCCATATGTCTTGGTGAGTAATAACACACAATCAATCTGTTACTCAAATTAAAAGTTGTATTTGTTCTTTATAGAGGCTTTCCATATTTGGCCGAGAGTGAGGGCAGTGCACCAGACCTGATGACTGTCAGTGCATGACAACCAATATATAGTCAACTAAATTTGTGTTGGTAGTGGTGGGGTTTAAGGGTTATCATTTTTTTGTTTTGTCCAGAGCAAGGGATTGTTATTTCTACCCTCTAATACAGGGGTCTTCAACGTTTTTTAAGCCAAGGACCCCTTAATTGAAAGAGAGATGGATCAGGGACCCCCTACTACATATATTGAATAAAATGAAGTTGCATATTAATCTGGTCCTACAAGAACTTGTAGGGCACCCTAAAGCATTTATAGATAGTTTTGCATAGAATACTAAGCTATTCAAATAGCCTAATAATTGTTGTCATGATTTTATAAATCATGTTTTAATGTTAACCCTTAAATGTGAAACAAATGTGAAACAGTCAATCCTTTGGGATGAACTGTATCTGTGGATGGCTACCTTAGTGACTACATTACCTATTAGCCAGTAAGCCTACCATCAGTGGGGATTTATATTTGCAAATAATATGTTGGAATCATGTTAAGACTTTTTAATTTTTGAAAAAACTTTCAAAAATTAACTCCACTCACCACATGATTTGGCAGGAATTTAAACACCAGAGAAATTATCTATTTAAATGGATAATTCATTATGTACTTTCATCAAAATTGATGTCAATTTTAAAAGGGAATTATACAAGTACAAAATTCTACAGAAGACGAATCACTGACTGTATAAATATATATTTTTTTTTCAAAGGCGGGTTTTCAGTTAATCTGCGTTATCATGGTCATTAAAATGGCTTTTATCTAAGTTGTTAACTGAACTCTTGGGCTACAGATGAAAGTGACGTGATAAATCAAAGCACTGTCACATCTGCATCATTGTAGGCCTTGGCTCTGCCAATGCATAGTGGAGAAGGACTCAGGTATTAAAAAATAATATATACAGCATATATAAGTAATTTCATGTTTGTTGGTCCCACTTTCTCTCAGTCTGCCTTGTGTACCTTAAGTTTAGTTACCTACATTTCCCAGAACACTTCTTGATAACCCCCAGAGAACATGCCTGAACTTGTTTCATTCAGCTGTATGTTTTATAGCTGTACCTGTTTAAAAGAGTAACTTTGTAATAATTTATGTACACATAGAGGAGGAGTGACAGCAGCTTTATTGCACTAATATGCCCTTCCCAAAATATTAGGGTAATGCGATATTATCTTCACAATTTGTGTTTGGGTGCAGACAAGCAATAAACCTAAGCCCTGGTTTGGATGCTGCAGTGTTGATGTGCTCGGCCATCTGATAGAGTTTTGTCTAGTCTGGAGACACGGCTGCCAATTCGTTCCACCTCACAGGACCAACTATTAGTTTCTCCTGGAATGAACCAAGTGCATTGTTTATTGTTAGCCACCCGCTGCAAAAAATAACCACCTGAAACTGTAATTTCAATTTGTTTGGAGGTTTAAAAATCACATTTTTACCTAAAGCAACAAACAATCTGATTACAGAAATGAGCAACATATTTTGCTTATTTCTAAATTAACCATTTTGTCTTTCTTATTTCTTTTTTTTATATTGTGAATCAGATCACATTATTTTTGTTACCAGGCCAGTATTCTGGCTGGTTTGTTCAAGCTTTATTAACCAATGATTAGATTAACAAATTAATTTCTTTTTGCACATAGGCCTACTAAAGTAATGTCCAATATATTATTCTGTTGAAGTATCAATGATATTTTTTTCTTTTTTTCAGTGTAGCGTCTGTCCAGTGGCAAGTTATATTGCACATTTTTGTCCAGTGTCAGACAACAGTCTCCTCTACAGATCTTGTCTGGAGAGGCCTTCGATGGGTCATCCGGAACGGTTCGTTAACAATGCTTTAATTGGAGGCTTGTTTGCCTTTGAAGGGTTTGGAAACATTGGGGTTAAAGGCAAATTCCTGAGCAGTATCAACATCTATGCACCAGTGAGGACAGTCAGTATGGGCAACAACAGGACCAGCTCCCCTGCAGATACCTAGAGAGATGAGGTGCAGTAGCACACGAATGAGCGGATGGATTCACAAACTTATATTTGTAGATGCATTCGCACACTCCATTTCACTGTATTTACAGATTGTGTTTGGCTACATAATGAAGCAAATGTCAAGCCAACATGTTTACAGACAATGAGATGCATACTGTATGTCACCCACAAACAGTGTGGTGTAAACCACTGAACTGTGCATAGCTCTGTTTTGTTCTGTCAAATTAAACAAACAGGCTAAACACAACAGTACATCAAGCTTTTTCAGTTTATGAATATGAAAAAGTAAATGCCAGTGATTTTGCCACATTTACCACATTCCCCTTCTGTAGGCTGTAAATCCATAAGTGTGCAACACTTTGGGGTGCACCCTGATAAATTAGGAGGCTTTTGTACAAACCGAGTCCAGTTGTTCATTGAAGTTAAAGGTCTTTTAGTTTATACAATTTAGTTGTTTTGTTTTTGGACACCAAAGTAAGTCATGGCTGGGTCCGGGTGACATGCTTGAATTAATAGTCTTGATGGTGCCCATTAGTAGATTATTAACCACTATATGTCACTCCAGCTTGTTGGTCATTTTTCTACCTTTGAGAAAACAATACAGCTGTTTTCAGTCCTCCACTGTTTTTTTCTGTGCACTCTGGTCCCATTTTGTACCACTGACTACAGCATCAGTAACCAATCCCATCGGCCAATAGAAACATCAACTGAAGTGTGAGGAGTGCGGCCAATGTGTCATCACGAAGTGGGGGGAATATATTCATTTCTGTGATTTGGATAAACTTTTAACTTTAATCCTGCTGTAATTAAATTTTGTATAATACTGTTTAGTTGTGTGAGTGTTATCCTACTTCTTTTTAACAATGTTGTAAAATAAAAAGTAACACCATGCATATGTTAAATTAAATGCCAAACAAAAGAAATATGCTTACATGCTTCTTTTCTGTCTTTTGTTAAACCATGACAGAGCATACTCATTTGTAAACATGGCCACACTGAATGCAGTTGACTGATTGTATATTCCTGGTGGTGAGATCATTCACCTGTCTATGGCTCCAATATGCACATTTGAGTGTCAGAGAGACGCACTGGAAACTCTCTTTCTTCCACACGCGCCACTCACGGAGTGGGAAAAGGAGGAGACACACCTACATATTTACATGGCACACACACACACACACACACACACCGAGAGAGAGAGAGAGAGAGAGAGAGAGAGAGAGAGAGAGAGAGGGGTTGTTGCGGCAGAGGGCGCAGCAGAGGTAGTTTTCTTTCTGCCGTGTCGGTTTCCAGCTTTCTGTCATTCTGTGTCTTTGTGCGTAAAAGCAGAACCGCCGGAATCACCATGATGACCAATGTCCGGAGTTTCCACTGCGCCAGGATTTGATTCACAACTCTGGATACGGATTTACTGACTTAAATGGCTTAGCACAAAGTCTCTGTAGGGAAATCCTGAATTTCCACCTGGATTAAAGTTTCGACCGTGAGGATACCTGCGTTTGGGAATGAATCTGTGGAGGACACACTAATTCGAAAGTACAGTGAAGTAGCAAATATTTCTCCGTACCCGCATCATTGACCTACAGGTACGTCGACATAATTATATATGGGCTGTTAATGTTGATTATTAATTAATTTATGAATTAACAATTTGATACTTATGAAGAGTTTTTTTTTCATTTCCTACAATCATTGCATACTATGTATTCTGTATGTTTTTCTTCTGATTTGGATGCTATAAGGTGTGCAGGACTTTTTTGACCATCCTGTCTAGTTCAATGAACTTAATTTAGACAACAAAGCTGAGATATATGGCCTGGGGTGAGAAGTGAAAGTCCTTCCCTAACTGGACCTCAGACATAGGGTAGCAGTTTTTCAGCAGGGGGGCTTCCTCATTAGAAGTAAGAGGCCAGAGAGGTCAACTCACATGGTCAAATGGGTAGAAGTCGTTTATTTTTTTCTCTGAGTTGCTGAGTCAGTGTCTTGAGGGACTGTCAGGCAGATGGATGTGGTGTAGTGGCAGTTGAAAAAGTGGCAGGATTTTGACATTCGTGGGATATTTACAGCACACAAAATGATATTCTGTAGATGGATAGTGATTAGACAGAGTTCCTTTGGATTTTGACCCTCCAGTGCCTCTATGCTGGGGCACCACAGACAGCATTAGTGTTGAAAATGTCAGTACGACTCAGGTGTGTATGCTAATGTGAACTTCTCAATTTTCACTTAAGTGTCCAACTTTAAGAATCCAGGAGCTATGCAAGCAGCCTGTGTCTGGATTGTCAGGTAATCTCAGATTCTCAGTGATTGTTTCAATAATGGATTACTTATTTGTTTCAAACGTTTTTGTATTAATTTGTATTTGAATGCTGATGAATCTCTTTGTTTCTATTTTGTCATTCTCTGATTACCCTTTAACTTTTCAATTTAGCGATATTTTATTAGCATTACAATGCTATGTATATTCTTGATTCTAAACCAACAATGCCACTTACTGTAATTAAAACTACCAGTATCACCAGTATCACTTCTGCCTGTTTCCTGTAGAGCTTCTGTCCTCCTGCTGGTGCTTTGGTCAGACCTCCTGGACTGCCAGCACACAGCTGACCACAGGAAGGTGAGCAGCAATTGCGTAGCAAGTCTTGCTACTGAAA
Organism: Sander lucioperca; assembly: GCF_008315115.2. Classification (NCBI taxonomy): domain Eukaryota; kingdom Metazoa; phylum Chordata; class Actinopteri; order Perciformes; family Percidae; genus Sander; species Sander lucioperca. Next base: position 9,587,106 of record NC_050175.1, read on the forward strand.
AACAAAAAAATCTGTGTTCTAGCATGTGTCATCTTTTTGACACCCTCATGCACACGATGGTAGACCTCCCTCGAATATTTCCAGGAATCAGTCTGATCGCATGGTTGGCAAGTGGAACGCTCTTTTTGTGGGACATGGCATGCATGATCGTGTCTTGGCATAGCCAAATGCTGCCCTAAAGTATAGACTTTTATACCTTGCTTGTTCTGTCCTAGTATGTGTAGACAGTGAGAGTATTCCCATGGGGAACTTGACCAGGGTGCTAATCTGTTAACTTGTAATGAGAGCATGAGTGAAAAGCACTGTTGATTGTAGTAAAACAGAGAGGCCTTATGTCAGCTGTCAGCAAACCACCCCATGACCTCTGGAGCCACAGGAACCTCATGGAAGAAACTAGTGGATGCACCTCTTGGATGAAGCTGACTGACAGATCAACTATCCAGTCAGGTTAGAGGGGGTCGGCGCAAGTCGGCTTCATGGGTTTCCGTTGGGAATCCAGCTGTGTGACCTATGGCTGACCCGGGGGATGACAGTGGCGTTAAGTTACAAAGGAAGCAGAGGTAGAGGAGGTGGGGTGGTTGGGGGGGATATGTCTGAGATCTCTCTGAATAGCTGCACAGGCTGATTGACAGGAGAATAACTTCCTGCCAACTCTCCCTAGTGGTTCTGTATTCTCTTTCCATTTGCTAAAAGTCAAAGGCAGCTGAGCTCTTACTACGGCCATGTGTTTGCCCAGAGAGGTTGCTGTGAATGGAGACAAAGTGCTCCTTAAAGAGCAGGATTTCCACGCCGCTCCATGAATAAAGCTGACTTGGCACAGGGCTTCTCCTGGCAGGTTCCTCAAACAGAGAGCACAGTGATCACTGCTAATACGTCCCTGGCAAAGTTGCGCAGAGGGATAGAGTCAACAGTGAGAAATGCAGGTAGCCAATATGGGATAGGCCACTAACAGACACCCACTAATCAGCCAAATCAGGGCTTTATAACCGTGAACAGAGGTCTGTTTCATGGACAGTGGTGGGAGGCGGAGAGGCAGGATAGTCATGTTGATGAGATGAGGTCACTGACTTGAGCCTTTATACAAGGCCATGATCTGGGGAGATTAAAGTCTCGTTGATGGAGGCTTTCCATCAATCCTTGGCACACACTATTCAGCTTTCTTGCACTCTGGGGTGTCGCTAATTTTGGTTGTTTCATCTCCATACAGGTTACTCAGAGGGCAGAGCCCCAACAGGAGTTCAGGGCAGAGCATGGAGAAATTCAGGGCTCCTGGGGCGCCTGGGGGCCCTGGTCAACCTGCTCCCGGACCTGTGGAAGAGGGGTACAAGAGCAGAGCAGGCCCTGCCTGCCTGTTTACACTCCATCCCAATACCCCTCTAGAAGAGCTGGTGTTCACCCACAGCAACCAGGCCACGTCATTTCAGCCCTGCGGCCAACAGTTCCTCTGCACCGCAACGCAGGCAGGTCCTCAAACATCAGCAGCCGGGGAGATCAGAAGGAGGAGAAGGAGACCCGGCCTAGTGGACGCAGGTACTGTATCATCCTGCACAGGGTGATGAGATTGATTTTGTGCTACAAAACAAACTGAGGTGTTGAAATCAATGTGCTTAAAACTGGAATTTGTAAATGAAAGGCTGTGATTTTGTATCTATTTAAAGGAAGTGTTTAGATACAGATGACAAAAGGAAACACCTGATAAAATGAATGAAGAAACATAACAACACACGGCACGAGGGGTCAATACATGATTTTGATCAGTGTGAAAATAATGTTTATGATATTCTACGGCCTTCACCGTCACCAGATCCTAAACCAATAACACATTGTAGAGCTGGGTTATAGATAGCGCTCTCCACCATCACCATCAACATTAAATGGGGTGAAATCTTTAAAAAGAATAGTGTTAATCTTTCCAGCTCAGTTCCAGAGACATGGAGAATATATGACAAGGCTCAATACGTAAGACACTTTATGCGTTTTTTTCTTTTAACTTGTCACCTATCAGTAGCTTCCGACACAACATGCTCTGCAAATAGTCGCAAAAGAGTACAAAAATAATGACTATTATCCTTATAATGACTATTTTATTGTAATTCATGATAATTTATTTAACCTGAGTGTTATTTAGGCATTAAAGAAGTACTGTAAAAAGAACTGTCAAAATTGGAAGTAATCTGACTATCATGATGGTCCATGAAGAACTTTTTTCAGTATTGTAGCTCTTGTCTTTGTCAAGATCTGCAAGTCCTTAAAGAGCCTGTACGGCCGTGCTGCATGCTGAGCAGCCTGGTCTAAAAGTGACTTTTCCGGAGCCCTCACTGTGGGCCATCTGACTGCCCTTCAGTGGAAAGCTAGTCTTTTATGGATGTAGTCAAAAGCTCGGCTTGTGCTTGGCAGCTTTGTGACCTCCTTCCTGTCGTGCTTGCATTTAAACAAATAGCACTGACAGCTGAGTAATGGGGGGGTTGTTTGAGTTGGAATCTAAGGAGCCAAATAACAACAAAAGCTCCCAGAATCATGCTACTGGGACCTGGATGCTTCTCAAAACCTGTGGCAGTTTCCTCAGCAAAAGAAGAAATTTAGCTAAAAGATAAAATAAAAGTTGTGTACCCAAATATACTGAATGGCCTCTGTTGTACAATCTCTGGTTGGTTTTAAAAGGCAGGGTAGATGACATTTTCTATAGGTTGACAGACGATATGTGATTCAATTGTGTGCTTCTGTGTCAGCGGGGATGTGTGGAGGTTTAGAGATGGCAGTGACAACTAGTACAGTTAAACTAGTACAAAATCATTGGTTTAGTTCAATCTCCTCATGTTTGTGTCTTCAGGAGGGTCACTCAGATTATCCCGGGGAGGTATGGCTACGGGAGAACTCCTTATGTTGCTCCTCTTCAGACAGACACAGGCCAGGGCTCTGGGACGGCTCGCCCTCACAGACAGAGACGCTCTGCTGCAGCTGATGCCTACCACCCTACCACTAGTGGTCGCGGTGGCCACAGGTCAAACAACCTTGACCCCTCCAACAACGTCCATCACTATAGCAGACCCTACATGCAGCCCCGGGCACAGCAGCCCAAAAATAACCAAGTCTGGGCCCCTCTCTACCAGCCTGTTTCGGCCAACCATGCTCAGGGCCAGCAGGAGCCACAATCGAGCAGCCAGACATTTGGACCCCAGCAGCACCCAGAGAGACCCTACAACCCACTGCCTAGTTCCTTCTGCACAGGGGAACATGCTCACTACAGGATCTGCAACAGTAATGTATGCAAATCTTCACCTTGTTCCTATTATTATTTTTAGCATGTTGGCTAGGTATGGCAAGGCAAGGAAAATTCTACAAAATCAAAAAAAAATGTGAGAACAAAAGATAGAAACATAACACTTGCACAGACAGACATCTCGCAAGCTCAGTTTTTTTCCACAGTGCAACAGTGAATTGAGCTTACTACAAAGTATTCAAGTATCGTACTGTATGTGTGGCAACAGCCATTGAGGTTTACAGTAAAGACCCACTGCAGGTGGAGCGAGGCAGTGCTTTGCAAGGCATTGTGGGGTTCTAGGTGGTGCGGTACTGACTAGCGATGAAACAAAGGGATGGGTGGAAAGTTTAGTTGACATTTTTTATCTTTTTGCAAATGACAAAATGGCAAAATGTGCCTGCCGGGTATGCAGTATTTTGCTGAAAAACAGTGATGAGTCAGGACATTTAGTGTTTACCTGCTGTGGAGATGTGGAGGAGAAGATCATTATTGTACTTTCTGGGATCCCTCTTTTCTATGTCCCCAGCCTCAAGCATTACAGTTACAAAACTAAATGAAGGGCTGCTTGGCACAACATCATGTAAATTGTGGGAGGAAGTGCAGGTTGCTTATTTACACACTGTTTGCTAATGAGCAAGCTACATGCTAGCTTGCGAGCGTTCACACGCCCACCACGACGAGCAAGGCAGACGAGAACTCCATTTTTGTCCAAAAACTATACAAAACAAAATATTTGTTAGAATTTAAAGCTATAAATCCGACACTAAATATTTTCCAATATTGGTAAAGCTATTGGCTTAGCAAACCTCATCAGTTAAACCCCAGCTGTAAAGTGTGTGGATGGGCTTTGCTTATCTGAGCCGAGGTTATGGAATCCATCCTGTACGTTAAAATAAATTCAAACAGTGTCTGGTTCTGTATATTGTCTCTGGTGTGCGATGACACAGATATTTAAGCAAAGTAAAGCAGACCAGGGGCTTGTTTAGACAAAGGAGATATGGGGGGATGTCAGGTAGGTTGAGTTACACTGGCGAGCCTTTATAAATACTGGAATCTAACCTCTTTTGGCAAAAAAGACTGAGCTACAAGCAAAGAGTTAAAACTGTTAAAACAGAGTGGGTCATCTACAGCAGTCAATCAATAGCTACAGAGCGTGACAATGAGAAATGTGAGCTTGCTCCTGTTACAAAAGGATTTACCTGTTGGAATCCGTCTTTGTGGAAAATAAATGTGTGTGTGTGTGTGTGTGTGTCTCTGTGTGTGTGTGTGTGTGTGTGCGTGCGTGTGTGTGTGTGTGTGTGTGTGTGTGTGTGTGTGTGTGCGTGTGCGTGTGCGTGTGCGTGTGCGTGTGCGTGTGCGTGTGTGTGTGTGTGTGTGTGTGTGTGTGTGTGTGCGTGTGCGTGTGGTCCATCCTCAGGCCTGTCCTCCATCCAGCAGACATATCAGGGCTGTTCAGTGTTCTTCATACAACAACCAACCTTTCATGGGCAGATTGTACGAGTGGGAACCTTTCAGTGAGGGTAAGTTATATGTATACAGCATGTGCATATGTATATGTTCTTATGGAATTGCAATATTATTTTGCAGTATTACTTTACTATTTAGTTTAGTACTTTTTAATACTACTGTTTTTGTTTATCTCTGCATACCCTGGGAAGAGTAACATTAGCTGGTCAGGGATTCAAAAATTCAACAAATAAAGAAAAAATTGCATTGTGATAGCATTTATCTTGAAAACTGGCAAATAGTGATCTGTAATGATCATATAATTGTAACACAAAAGTAGTAGGCTGATGGGAATATCATTAGTTTTGCTGGTATTTGGTCATAAACTTAAGTAATGGACAAATGAATGTGTTGACCTGATGAGGGTTATGTCACCAAAGTTATTACAATTCATCCTGAAGGAGACATACAGTAAATGTGTGTAATCCAATAGACACAAACAGAGAGTTTAAAAGAGGGTAAAAAAAACCCTAACCCTAACAAAACAAAATAAAAGAACAAACAAGTAAAACTGTTTATAAAAATGTGTTTAAGGAGTGACAGAACATGTGTAACCACATGGGTCCTGCCTAGATGTCTGAGATAACCTAAAAAGTACTTCATCTTAAGGTTGCACACATTTCATAATTAGTCACATTTTCACTGTCAGTTACATCTTCAGCTGCCTGACCTATATGAACTAAGGTGTGTGGCGATGTAAGCACTGCAGTATGTCAACTGTCTGTACGCTCCCTGATAAATGTTCACCCATACAAACTCTCTGACTTTACTCACTTGAAGTATCCAGGCAACAGTCAAAACACCTCCTGAAATGTCATTTCTCTGAGAAGAACACTAATGGAAATAACAGTCTCCAGATGAATATCCTGTCAAACACGTGTGTATTTGAGATCTCGTCTTTGTACTGCAGACCTTGACTGACGGGTAATGCAGATGTAAAGATTAAATAACCTCAGGTAAATGTAAGAGGTTGAGTTTGGATTATTTGACACCCATCTTGAACAATGCTTAACGTACTCTTGTACATCTGTTTAAGAAATACCTTGCTTTTGGGCTTATAGCACACTTGTCAAACTCAAGGCCCGCGGGCCAAATCCAGCCCCTTGCTAATTTTGATCCGGCCCCTATATACATTTAGGTTCACAATACGTTTTGGCTCAAACACTTTTTGTCACTTTTCACAATGTTTTTTTCGACAATTTTGACACTTTTTCCATAAGTTTTTGGCATTTTCTTCGTCATTTTTGTCAACCAAACTGTAAGTGAGAAGACTATAGGAAACATGCAATAATACAGTCAAAGATATTTGACTTTTCCCATGACATAAAAGCAATAAACTATATGTCTGGCCCTTGATGTGATTCTCATTTTCTAGTGTGGCCCTTAGGGAAGTTGAGTTTGACACCCCTGGCTTATAGTATATCTGATTGATAATGCACCTGAACAAAATGTGAAGTACAGGGCTCAGAATCCTTCGTGGTCACTCACTGCAGTTTTTGTGTCATCAAACGAAAGCATTTTAGGGATACATTTTATTGTTTGTTTCATCTAGCTTTTGTGCTAGCTCCTGATGCTCTGCCCAATGGGCATCAGACACTTTCTGAATTTGTAAACCCCTCTTATGTGCTACTTTAGGGCACTTAAACACAGAATCATTTCCAAACTGTTGCTATGTTTCCATTTACTGCCGTTTTAAAGAAGTGGTCGAGACACAAAGCAACCATTAATATTATTTTTTGCCTAATTAAATGTTGTTTTAGTACTTTGACTGACTGTAATTAAAGTTCATTTAAGGCTGCAGGGTTAGATAGCAGACCTGTGTATTAGTTGTATTGGTAACATGGTGACATAATGTTGCTCTATGTGATTTTTCACTGATATCTAATCTTTTGGGAAGTTAAGTATTTGAGGGCCTGTGACGTAATATTCTCATGCTACAGAAAGGTCTTGATATGTAAGGGATAATGTAGAGCGACAACACAATATGTAGCCTACGCTTCGCGTTGGTGTCCTGCATCACCCTGTTGGGGTTGTATTCGTTATAATGACCGGCTCGCTCTACATTATCCCTTACATATATATATATATATATATATATATATATATATATATATGTGCATTCACTGTGCTCTACAAATCCATATATTCCTTATATTTCACATAGTTGCTAAGCATTGAATTTAACCCTCTGAGGTCTAAGGGCATTTTCATGTATCTTCTTAAATGTACCTTTTTTAGGGTATTTGCATATATTATTGCATATATTCATATCAAAATGTTCAGAACAAACTCAGCTTTGCGTATATTGACGCCCACATTTTTTCTAGAGCAATGTGTAAAGAGATAATTTGGCGCTAAAGCTGAAACATTGATGTTGGCTTTTTGAAATTCCTCAAATCTCTTTTGAAAACAAACCTTAACTTATGATGTGTTGTACGAATTGTTTCGGTGCTTGAAATGAGTTTACCAAAGTCGTATAGGTTATATATATATTTAAAATAGTAGATAATTGTCTGAAATTAAATTTTGTAATATCGTTTTTTGAGTGGGAGTTTTTGTCAAACATCGTTTAGACGCGCTGGTGCGTCTTTCGTCCTCAGAGGGTTGATGTTACATGTAACAATGTTGTTAATGTTGACACATGAGAAAAATATTGTATTTACACACTCGATGTAACTACGTAGATTGATGTAATGTAATATATATGTTATCAAAATGTCTTGATTTGTCACACCCTTCTAAATCTCCTTTCAGTTCCTGGGGATCAGCATTGTGAACTGAACTGCCGGGCTATAGGGTTCAGGTTCTACGTGCGACAGTCGGAGAGGGTGATCGATGGGACGCCATGTGGGCAGAATGATACTTCTCTCTGCGTGGCGGGAAAGTGTTCGGTAGGCCACTTCATAAACCCTTCTTTATTTGAGCCTTTTAGTCACAAGCCAGCGTCTTTACTTCCTTTACCCTATGACTCTGCCCATTTCTACCAGGTCCATGGTGTTTTTGAAGATGTATACCAGAAATAATACATTCACGTGTTCAGTGTTTTGCAGAAAATGCAAACAAGAGCTTCCTCAAGCTTTGTTTTTATAAGGTGACAATGTTGTTGGATCCTAGCGTCCTTTACATTTTAATATCTGTCGATCAAAGTATAATTAATAAGAGGACATGAAGGATGTATAAAGATCCAGGAAGTTTACTGTACCTCTATGTACGTATATGCAACATTATATTGCATGGACATCAATGTCAAAATTGATAGGGGATCACTTATTTCATTCACATTTGCATCGTGAATGAGCAGGTGGTACACATATTTTGCTCAACACTTTATTTGGATATTCTGTGCTGCAATCTTGGAATATGGTTCATGTTTGACAATGAGTCATTTGTCTATTAGATATATTATATCTCTATCTCTATTCAGTAAGTAAACCATGACCATACTCCAATAATAACCCAACCTGAAGGTTTAATCCTAACCCAAACATTGTAAGTAAACCCAGTACATCATTTAAGTGGCACGACATAGTCAGTTGATTATAAAAGAACTGGACACTTGATCTCTAATATGACTAACATGTATGTAGTAGCAACAGCTGTGACCAGCAGAGGGCAGCATGGCATCAGAGTGAGAGCTCTTCATACAGTATGTGATGTGGAGGAGTGAAGTGGAGGTCAGGAGGAGGTTTCTACGCCCTTGGGCCTAAGCAGGAGACCTGGAATCTCAATGTAGGACATATTTCTACTTCTGACCCCGTATTTAATACACACCATGAAAACATACCTGTGAGCACAGAGTTGGAGAGACATAAATTGCTGTGTGGGCCTGCTTATGGCTGGCTATGCGTTGAGTGTGCTGGATTCACTTTGACGTTCTTTTGATCAGGGTTTAACTAGAAGAAATATGTTGGAGAAGGAGCTCATTTCCAGTTTGGTTGTGCTGACCTCGCTCTGTTAACCCCCGTGTATTTCCCATGCGCTGTAATCCAGCAACAATCTCAACATTAAGATTTAATCAAGATAGAAAGCCCTCTGATCTCTCGTTTTGGCCTTGATCACATTTCCACTGTTAACACACATGACATGATGATCCTTTGCGTGCGAAGGGTTGATTTATTTTTAATAACGGAAACTAAATTGTGATTCATGAGTCTGAATGAAGGAATTACACGAAAAAAGTTTCTGCAAGTGTTAATAATTTTTTTCCCTGCCTCAGACCACTGGCTGATTATTTAAGGATTCAAATTCATCAGCAGTTTTTCGGGGAGATTTTTCAAAAAGTTTTCTCATCACTCTCCCAGCTTTCTCAGCTGTTCCAGCCATTTAAACAGGAGACCTCCTCCATGAGGATGGAGTACAACCAAGCACAGTCTGGTATACTGTATGTGTTATTTGTTTGATGGTTTCTAGTATTGGAAATACAGGAGGAATATTACATCATCAGTATTTTGCAAGTTGATTAATGCATTGTGAGTGTAGTCTGGCTATCACCAGACCGAGCTCAATCTTTTAAGATTGAACATTAGTCTGGGGAATCTGCTCTGTATTTTCTCTGCACAAGAGGCGTGATCAACGGGCATAGTTCAAATGACTCTGTACGCAATTGGATAGTCCTTCAACCAATCAGACCAACGATCTGGGTGACGTAGCAGCGACAGCGGCATCAAAGGGTTGCTGCCATGGAGTGCTGCCAAAGAATTTCTAATAAGGGAAGAAGTTTCACTCTCTTGACACTTCCGGCTTCTGAACTGGTTGCAGTTCCACTCTTGTTCCATATGGAGCTATACCCCTCAAAATCCACTTTTCTCAGGATATAATTTTTTGTCTAGTAATTTGAATGTTGCATTCGAAAGGGGAGGCTAAGAAAATACACACTGCTGGGTGTTACATTTTTTTAAAGTGGCTTTTTTGTTCTAAAAAGCCTTTTAAAATGTCAATGACGTCATACACATATACGGCCAGAGATTCTGCTTTACGGCAAGCTCTGAGTCGCTTCCTTTTTTTCTCTCTCGAGGCATCGACAACACAGCTGACAGGTTAGGCTCTCCCTGTTAATACACGTGCTAGAAAGAGGTTTGCTAATGTTTTAAAGACCACGCCAAAATATTTACTCTGACATTCTGGTTCTGCTTCAGATGCCGTCAAGCGGGATCTCCGATTGTAATCTGTCCTTCACTGACCAATCAGCATTCATTAGCAGAATGCTAGCGTGTTATGGGCAACAACGACTCAAACTGTAAGAAATCAAAAGGACCTAAGTACTCGTTCATTCAACTTTCAACCTATAATCCATGTTGAACTTGCAAAAACTACAGTCAAATCTGAGATTTCTCAACAGCAATCAGGCGAAAGAGACAAATTTAGCCGTCTAGCTCCATAGAGTCCCATTCGTTTTGCACTCACCTGCGATCACCCCCAGTGGAACTCTGGTGGAACTGCAACCAAATTCGGTACAATGGGGCTAAATAGGGAGTGAAAAGGCTTTCCGTAGACGGGCTTTGGTGCTGCGCTTCGGTGGCCGGCTTGTTGAATGTAAACAAAAAGCTGCTTGGTTGCTTCTCTATCGTCATCGTGTTAAACCCACCAATAGCGCACCAGGTGGATAAGCCAGTTTATGATTGGTTCCCGCAAATTTGTAACGGAAGCAGGATAGATAAATGTACAGGTTTCCAGCTTGAGCTGCAGGGCGAAATCAAATCACAGGCAGATTGGGCTGGGTTTACCCAGTCTATCGTGAGTGAGCACATTTGATGAATTCTCTGGTGATGGTCAAGCTGCATGAGTGGATTTTACAAGTGGGACACTTTACATACAAGATTGTATTTTACAACATTTTTCACACAATCATGACACATATATATATATATATATATATGTTTTTAGTTGTTTCTCTGTGGTAAGCCCAGTTGCAGTGAAAATCGGACTGTTTAATTCTTTTCTGACCTGACGGAGTTTGATTTCTGTTTATTTGGTTGTCATAGCAATACGTCCCTTTACAGCTTTTCAAAGTCCACTTTTCACTGACTGGTCTCTTTGTCACATTTCCTACAAAAACTCTATATGTTCTTTTGCCTCAACCTATTTATGTTGGCTATTTTCCAGACCGGTAACAGTGACAAAGTTAAAACCAAAGAGATGTTAAACTAAAGTGCAATAATCTCAACACTTGTCTATTTAAGTCTGAACTAACAGAACTAAAACACTTCTGTACAATAAAGATCAGTAGGTATCTCATACACAGCTACTGTACAAGCTGTTGCACTGTCCCCAAAGCACTGAGAAGTGATATACTCCGAAATACCAAGGACTCTATTACCTCTGATTTAGATCACAGCCAAACCATACTATAATGTCTTACTAATTCTTCAAACGGAGGGGATCCAACAGGTCAGAGCCTGTCCTTGCACAGCACAGAGATACTGAAGTACATATTTCTGGAAGCTCAAAACACATTGATGATTGACAAGAAACAACTAGCCTATATCCTTCCCGTTCTACTTCCGGGATTGCTCCCTTGCTGTAGGAAATGGATGCATGTATTTGTTTTCCGTTTCCTTCCGCTTTCTTGGTGTTGGAATCAGGGGCATAGCACAAAATGTTGGGCCCTGTAGAAAGGCATTTTCTGTGGGCCCCTCCCCGCATCAACAGCTATTCATTCTAGCATCTTTTTGGGCCCGCCCTGGGTAGTCCTCTTTTTCCCCCCAGTCTGACGCCCCTGGTTGGAATTTTAAATTCGGTGGATTTATGAGGACTATTGTTGACTGCTCCTCAGATCTCTGCAGGGTAAATTGAGACAGGAGTTTAGCACCGCCCATGACGATTCTGATTGGTTTAAAGAAATGCAATTAAACCAGAGCACCTTTTCCTCCCATCCCCGAATGCTGTGTGGAGTAGCCAAACTCTCCTTCAGCGCGCTTTTGGAGGAGGGTCTGGCAAAGCGAGACTAAGAAACAACTAGTTGTCCAAATGTGTGCATTTTTCTTGAAGAAAAAGGATGATTATGTTGAACCTTTGCTATTTGTACAAATAGCTAGGTGTATATATTTTATTCAAATCAAACATTCAAAGAATTCATCATTTATACACCTACTGTTGCACAGTTATTAAAATCACACATACAAAACTATTATGGCATTTTCCAGAGGGTAACATAATATATGCTTAACCTTGGTGCATTAATAACATGCACTTGGTTGGACAAAATGATTAGTGTGGACCAGGTACGGAGTGTGGACTGGTAGCTCGAGAGGTACTAGTTCAACTCTTGAGCACCAAACCCCCATCTCTCCACATTTAATGCATGTCTAATGGTCCTGTGGAGCAGTATAATGAAGTAAATAACAACAGAATGAAAAAAGGGGGCAAATAAATGACTTATTATTATCATTATTATCACTCTTAATAGAGACAGGATGTAGTATACCTAATACGATATTGAATGAATCTTAAGTTTTAAATTTAAATTGGCACATAGCGTCACATATTGTATATTTTAAGTCCTCAGTTTGTGGAATATTACAGTGCAGAAGTAGAGATTATTATATATAGTATAGCCTTTGATCTTTCATGTAGACTCTACAGAAGGTAGACCTCTGAGGCTATGGTTAGTTTATATGATTTTGTGTGTGTGTGTGTGTGTGTGTGTGTGTGTTACTGTGTCTGCAGGGGTGTGGTCATAAAACAATAATTATTTAAAATGAATAATTATTTTATACATTTTATATTATTTAAACATGATGTGACGGTGTTTCTAGACCTTTGTGTGCACACGAACACATCACACATGGGTGACTGTGTTTTAATTAGTGACTTTTGGAAAATGAAAGGTGAATGAATTAGAGAGAAAAGGAACAATGTCATGAGCTGAGGTTGAAGCTACATTATACTCACACAGTATAGCAACTCACTGTTTCCTTTGTGAGGTTTTTTTTTTTTACATTGCAGTAGTGTCTGGAGGTAATTTTAGTTTTGGCTTTAATATTGGTCTAATTGCGGTTCTCGGCTGCAGGTTGGGGCAATGATCTGATTTTTAGATTCTTAATCATGATAATGAAAAATGAATTGAAAGCATTGGGACTGTACTCTTGTTTTAGAGGGAAATGTGGCTCAATTATCTTGTTATTTTAACTTTCCATATAAACCAACCCACAGAGGTTATGTGCTTGTTGGAGTGACGCACTGCTGTTGATTACAGTGGAAACACTATCTTCTACTTTACAGCCCACAGTTTGTGTGGTCCCTGATACTTCTCCCTGACACCTTTCATGCTGCATGAATAACAACCCAGCTCTGTCCATTTGACCTTTGGCTCCTGGTGCCACTTCAGATGTACATCTCAGATTTCTAAATCTGACACAGTGACACCATCATATTGGCCTGTTTGCGTCTATCCAACTAATGAGGCAAATCAAGGTCTTTTAAGGTTTGTACCTTATAGTTTTGGACTGTAGCAGTGCTACAGCTTTTGTCTGATGGAGGACTGATGTGATTTCTTCCTCATCTCACACCTGGACTGTTGCCCAGCCTGTATGCTGTATTGGCACCCCAATGCTTGCCCTGCACTGTCTGAGATGGGATGGAGCGAGGGCTTGGTGACGTGGTTGCTAGCAGTTTGACCCATAACAAAGGTTTCAGTGTTCTTGTCCATCAAAAAGGTCTGGAAAGTTTAGAAAGTGGCAGATTTCAAGGTTGTTTCCATGTTGGTGCACTATCCAGAGTGCCCACACAGATTTCAGTGGCCTGCTACATTTTGCTTTCCTTCATGATTTGGAAAACAAACAATTTTTTGTCAATATTGTTTTCGAGAGGGATTGTCTCAACACCTATGACTTGAGTGTTGGGCAGATTTATTACAGTATCTTCAAAACTTCAGCCCCTTTGTGCTGGATGAAGTTAGTTCTTTGCTCACTGTCTGTGGTCTCTGTGCAGTAGTTTAATGATCTTTGAGATACTAACAAAATCAAGAGTCTATTGCCCTGCTAGCAGCTCTGTGAGGCTGTACTTAGGTGTAGTAGTGCTTTGAGCTAAATGCAAACATACTGACAATGACAGTGCTAACATGCCGATGTTAAACAGGTAAAATGTTTACCATGTTCACCATCTTAGTTTAGCATGTTAGCATGCAAACCTTTTTGATTAAAGCACTAAACACAAAGTGCAGCTGAGGCTAATGGGAATGTCATTAGTTCTATTTCACCTGATCCTAATGATCACCACAGTGATTACAGTTCATCATGAGGGGAACATGAATATCGATACCAAAGTACATGGCAATCTATCCAATACTTCATAGTCAAGATGTTTTACTAAAAGCCAAAACAACATCTGATGGTGCTAGATGAAAAATTAGGGGATCACCCAAATCAGTAGGATTTAAGTACTACGTAACTTTTGTTAAATTATAGGATTATGAATAACTATGATTTTCTAAAGTTATGTCGAGTATATTTGATATCTAAATATCCTTTGATCCGATTCTTTTGGATCACCATTTGTGTTATTAAAAAGTGGAAACGCTGAACATTTCCTATAAATCACATGTGTATATGAACATGTTGAACCAGCCAGCTCTTAAGCACTGAAACCCCCCTGAATGTGGTTACTCATTTCAGATCAACAGTGAAAGAAAGATCCCTTTATGGTGGGAATTCCATTCAGCTGTGACTTCTCTCTCTTTATACCAAGGAAGGGCATTTGAGAAGGGTGTGTGTATTTTTAAAGGCCGATCACTGACCCCACACTTCTCTGCTGGCGGTGGTGGGTGTAGCTGAGGGTAGAAATCGATATAGCTTACACTTCTCTAGACCCAGTAGTTGGTTTGCACTACTTCCTGCTGCTCTTTACAGTTAGGTGCTAGACGATGATGAAAGAACGGGAAAACAGTTATGAAAGCTGAAGTTGATACATGTTAATGATGATAAAAGTAGCATGTTTTAATTCAGGTTCTGTTAGTATAAATGCTTACTGATGTGCAGTGCAACATTTAACTACCAGATTTCGGCATGGATTTTGACGTATTGTTCTTAATAAAGATGACAGATAAAATGAGGCTACTTCTGACCCAGTGCAGTGTCGAGGTCTCAGCATCAGTCATCCTCTGACTGGCATGTTTCCCAGCACCCAGAGCGAGTCTCAGGCCCAAACTCATCAAACAACATCCTAGGCCACTCCTCACTTCTCTCCTCTGACAGCTGCATCTGTTTTATGCATTCCCCGCTGTGGTGGACAGACAGACTTGTTAAAAGGGAGATGACTGCTTTGATATACAACCTGTCTGGTGAAGACTGGTGTAGATACCTCAATCCCATCTCTGTCACGACAAGCCCCAGCTGCATGCTCACAGGGTGTTCTCCACCATTACCTACTGCAGATGGTTATCATGTCAGCAGGGCCTGTCGTCAGTTATTGGACATGTGCAATAACAGTTATGATGGGTATTTGCTGAGGAAAGATGCTGTCTTTACAATTAGTACTTGTGATATCAGTCTAGGGATTTTAACTCATACTGCATTAATTTCTAATGACTTGTTTTAGCCATGCGAGCTGGGATGGCAGTCTAGGGTGATCAGTCAGTCCACCACTTTGAGAATTAAATATCTGTATTTTGTACAGATATTCATGGTACCCAGATGATGTATCATAATGACGTGGATGATCCCCTGACTTGACTTCTCCTGTAGTGCCACCATCAGAATGAAATTTGTAGTTTTGAGTGAAATGTATGGACTTATTGGATGGATTGCCATGAAATCTGGTGTAGACATTCATGCTCCTCTCAGGATTAATTTAAATTACGTTGGTGGTTTACCGACCTTTTATCTAGCAACATTGTCAGATCTTGGTCTTTTTTTAAATTCAACAGATTGTCAACAAAGGTTACCCAACAGAACTTTCTGAAACTTGCAATTACAAGCAATTATCTTGGAGTGATAGTGTAACAGTTCAGCAAGTGTGCAAAATGAAATTTTATGATGGACTGTAATGGAAAGTGGAAATGGAAATATCAAAAACAAAACATAAATGAACAAAAATATAGAACTGCCTAATGAATCCCTTGAATGAAGATAGGCCTACTGTTCCTTCTAGCTCCCCTCCACAGGACGTCAAAGGTCAGGTTTAGCGATAGAGCAGCAGCACTGGAGCTAGTAGAGATACAGTATCCTGCTTAATGACACTTGTTAGAGCGCTTGTCCCTGTCAAGAGGGCTTGAATATGAGTATTCCAGTTGAAAGACAGTTAAGACAAATGGTGTTTGAGAAGTTAAGGTGTGAGGGAGATGACAGATTGATGTCTTAGTTTGGCCTAAACCTCCTGGTTCTTAATGGGCCATTCCCCCCCCCACCCCCCCCCCACCCCACCCCACTGGCTCTTACTGGCCCACGTCGGCCCTAACTGGCTTTGTGTGACCTGTGAACTCCGGTAGGCTTGAGCGCTCTGGGTTCGGTGGTCAGACACTTGTTCTGCACCACTACAGCTCATAAAGTTTTTCTTCAGGAGACAGGGGAGTGTTTAACCTTGTGAGTGGGGCCTCCTTCAAGCTGTGAAAAAGCAGAGTGTCTGCATTTGATGGGATCTCCATTTGATGTGTTTCCAACACACTGCTGGTTCCTCTGTTTATATCCTGTTTTTTTTACGTGGTCTGGTACTTTCCTCCGAGTAATGTTCTCCTCAGTCCTGCCTTAATCCTCTCTTAGTCCTGTTTGCTAATATAAAAGTTTTTTTAACTAGTTTAAATTAATGTTTGTATGAAGGGCACTCATTACTCTCAGGCTTTTTGGTACATTGGCTGGGTTATATTTTCATTGTACCACATGGGACTATTAGGGGACTTCAGGAAGAGTAGAAGACAGCCAGTGTTCAGCTGGGTGTTGAACTTCCATTTCCTGGTCATATTCTGGCAGTTCAGCACAACAACAGCTGGGCCAGTGCCTTCAAATATTGGTGTCAGCTGAAAAAAGAAAGCGTTTGCACAGATCAGAGCCATATGCTTTTTTCTTATTTCTTAGTCTTAATGAACATCAAAAATACCTTTGCTGGGTTATGCGCAGATGAAGGAAGATTATGCCCAAATGGAGCAAAAAGGATGGATGGAAATATTAGAAAAGTTGACTGTGTTTTTTTATATACTCAATATTTGTTATTATAGGTATTTTGTTCTGCTATATCCACTAAACTGCTATTCTGTGATTCATTTCCATTCTCACAGTGTGGGACTCTTTAGCCCTGCTATGATCATTAGGCATCTCCCTCACAGTGTGCTGACTCATGATATCATGATGATGTGTGGTTCTGTGTGGAGACTAAGCAGGTGGACAGATGATAGCTGATAAGATGGATGGATGATGGTGATTTGGGGACAGTTGATGTATAGTGAGCTACGTGGCTGGCCCACAACAGGTTGAGCTCTGCAGTGGAGTGTGTTTTAAGGGCAAAGAGCAGCCAGTCCCAGTGTCCGTTCTCGGAGACTGATTTATGAGGGTGTACTATACAGATACAAGGTTGTATTTTTAGCACTCAGTGGTCACACAGGTCTTCTTCAGACAAACAGCTGTTGACAGTGATTGGTTGCTATCTGGGTGGCTGTCAATTGAGGAGACAGTTTAGCACATTGTATGCGTCATCGGTTTGTTTGGAATGTCTGAAGCACTCAATGTGTGGTCAGCGCTCAATGGGCACTTGGGATTTAGGGTCATTTGATAATAAGATAAGACACGTAGGTGTGAGTGTGTGTCAGGTGGATGTTGCACTTCCGGTAATGTGTGTGAGAATATTATGTGAGACACTTTGTATGCATAATAAAAGTAATGAATTATAAATGCCTAATTGTATATTTCTATGTCAGCATGTGTTTGTTTGTGTGTGTGTGCTTGTATATGTGTAAATTTGTTACTAAGAGTGTATAACAGAGAGTGTGTCTATGCTGTAGGTTCCCTGCTGCTCAGGGTCAAACCCCATTGTAAATCAGACTCTTATCTCATAGCGTCTAATAGCTTTATTAACAAAAGGCCTACAGCAGGTGTGTAAAGACATTAAACACAGAAAACAAATGAGTTAATGCGGGACTTATTTGGTCTATGTGTTCATTGTCTTGTCAGTTGCAGTTTTGTGTTACACCAAAGCTTCTTGTTGAGGTCAAGATTATTGAATAAGAAACAGGCCTTGGAGCGTGTACAGGCAACAGTCTGTGTCTGTGATCAATTTTCACCAAAAAAAAAAAAAAAAAGTTGTTACCAAATTTTTAAGCCTTTATCCCATTTCCATTCCCATATCCCATTATGTAATACATTTCAAGAGGAAAGACAAACACCATATATTTTATTGATTTATTGATTATTTTTTCTGCATGCAGTCATTACATACATTAAAAATAATTTAGGATAAAACACAATAAAACCTGAAGACTTATTTCCATTGTGGTTCGCTACACAGAACACCATCCAGTTTACCAGTTGAATGCAGTGTAATCAAAATGACTTTGTGAGAACTGGTCTGTCCAAAAAAGTAGCTTTTTTTGGCTAGAAACTTAATTCTTTGATTTATCTTGATGAGGGCTTTTAAAGCCATATTTTCACTTGATAAAACCTGTCTAAATGCAGCCAAGATAATTTACACAGTTTTTAGCAGTTGTATGGAACTCTCCAACTTTAACCATCAAACCTGGTAACCTTGCTAATTTTATTTCAGATCCAAAAATAATTGCTTTAGTTTTTCCCAAGTGTACGGATAATCTATTATCTTTCTAAGATCCTCACTGAGGGTATTCTCAACCACTGTTTTTTCTTTATATGCTACCTTATTATCAGCATTTAAAAAAGATTGCATGAGGCAGCTGCTTTTGAGTCATATTAATGAAAATAATAAAGGCCCCAGAATACTACCCTATGGCATCCCACATCCCATAATTCTTGACTCTGAAAGTGTCCCATTAATGTCAATGATTTGATTATGATTTGATAGGTACAGTATGACTGTGAGTCACTACTGAACTGCTATTTTGTGATGCTTTTCTATAATCAGAGTGTGGCAATTATGTGTGCTTGAAGGGTGTCACAAGTCTACCTGTATCTTCACACTATGAGGAACGTGATCAACAAATCACTGAAATTCCAATTACTTGCTATAAAGCTACAGAGTGAGACTGGATTAATGTACTTCACACACTTATGTGGCACTGTGCTTTAATTCATAATACTACCTGTCAAGTGCAACATTGACAAGTGGTTAATTTCAGCTGTTGTATACTTTTAGTTCTGTGCTGGAAAGTTACATTAACTATTTCATATCTCTTCTGGAGACCGTGTCATCCATCGTCGGAGCATTGGCTTCCCTCAGCCACACCTTGCCCCTCCCAGCCCAAATCTCCTCTCAACCTGCTTTATTCATTAACCCGCCTCCCTAGACTGTGCTTCTGCCTTTTTTAGTCAAATACGTTGCTCAAAGGAAACAATCATGGGACCTACATGCCTTTGCTGACTAATATGTTTCCCAGATGCACAAAAATCATGTGTTTTCTCTTCATACTTTTTGCCTTTTCTTAACTTTCACTGTTTTAGTTAACTAGTTAGAAGAGGTGGATGAAATGAATGGAGATGTTGGAATATGATTGAAAAGCAATAGCGATTTGTTGGGAATTGTGAATATGGTTGCCGAAATGAGAAAGTATGTTTGCGCTGCTGCAAACAACTCTGAGGACTCTGCATGTACGATGCATGATGTAAGCTAGATTAATGACAGAGGCATGGTAGCTGCCAGGTAGAGTGTTTCCCACTGAGGCCACACCTGCTAAAAATGTTTGCAGTCATGGTTCCGCTAATGTATCCTGGCTCCGCCCTCCTACATACTTACGTTCAATTTTCATTTTCCTTCAGTACTACGTCTGGGTTTGCGGTACATTCTTGGGTTTTCTCCAGTCAAAAAATGACCGGTCCAATCAGTGAACAGAGGGAGTGGCTGAGAACGATGACGTTGAGGTTCGGTAACCTTTGGTGAGTTCCGTAATGGCGGCGGAGAAAAATGCGAGCGAAGCTATTCGGTCCGTTGTGGAAACGCTGCTCAAATATCCAGAAGTTAAAGCCTGAGCAAGAACAGCCTTTGCTGAGTTTTGTTAGTGGCCATTATGTCGTGGCACTCCTCCCCACAGGGTTTGGGAAAAGTTTGATTTTCCAGCTCGCTCCGTTAGTGGTGAAGGAGTTGGCTAAGGCGAACGCTAGCGATGCTAAGCCGACGACACGACCAAACGTTAGCGATTGGTTATGGCAGATCCAGAGTGGCTCTGGGCAGATCCAATAGTTTTAAACTTCAACAGAGTACCCGCCTTCAAGGAAGTTAACACTTGTCAATGGAGAGTGGCCAGAGTCTCTGTACAAATGAAATATACTCTACGAGAGTCTGGTAGGACCAGGCTACCGTTAATGAGCTTTGGATTTAAACGTCCTCCAAACCGCAAATGCTATAAACCGCTGGAAACGTGACAACAAATAAGAACAGGAGCTAAATACAGCTATTGTATGAGCGTGTGTCTGCTGGACCCTGACAGTGTACAGTCATTTTGAGCCCACCTGCTGTAGAGCATGACTCTGACGTGTGTGGGTTGGAGACTGGAGGAATCAGGCGCCTGGAGCCAAGGTTGCTTCAGAGCTGACCCAGTTGTTGAAGGAAACAAAGACCCCAGGGTGTACTGGAGAGTCAGTCTGGCCCCGCCCGACCTCTGGGCGCTGTGCCTCCATAATGAGATCTGTCCAGATCAGAGGCAGATCAGGGGAGCAGGAGACGATGTATGTTGGTTCATCACGACGGACGGGCTGCTGAAAAGAGCCGTTCCCATCCAACACACCTGCAGCTGTGCTGTTTTGACAGCTTACTGTGCATACTGTACACGCTGGGTTGGAGGATGAC
The DNA here is from genome assembly GCF_008315115.2 of Sander lucioperca. Taxonomy (NCBI): domain Eukaryota; kingdom Metazoa; phylum Chordata; class Actinopteri; order Perciformes; family Percidae; genus Sander; species Sander lucioperca. Next base: position 9,607,768 of record NC_050175.1, read on the forward strand.
GGGTTAACTATGAAAACAGAGCTGATTGAGTGAGCCATTCCCAATTTCAGTCTACTACTGTTGTGTTTGGAGAAAGTCACATGCTACTGGCAGGATGAAGGAGTGGAGGTGTGGCAGGTGTTGTCAGGGTTTCGGTATTTTGTGGTGTGTCTTATTTTTGTAGTTTGTTTCTGTTCTGTATTTTGCTTGTTTCCTGTTTTACTTTGATAATCTGTTCTGTCTTGTCTTGTTTTACTATCGGTTTTCCCGCTCTTGTGATTACCTGATGTTTTCCACCTGTTTCCCAGCCCTTGTGTCACCTGCCTCTTGTTTCCTCGTTACCCTGTGTATTTAGTCTTTGTCTTCCCCTTGTCATTTGTTGGATCATTGTTTGATGTTGCGTGTTTTGTGTCTGGTGTTTGTTCCTGTCAGCACGTCGAAGCCTGTTCAGTTAATTCTGCCTGCTCCATTTTTGGACCGCCTTTTGTTTGTTCTGTTTTTGTGTTAAATAAATCCTCGTGCTCATGACTCCTCGCCTGCTCTCTGCATTTGGGTCCACCATTCTCTCTCTACACGTGACAGAATGATCCAACCACCATGGACCTAGCAGAGAGGCGACTCTTCGAAGCAAAAGTAGCGGAGTTCGAGCACATGGTGGAAAGCCTGTTGAAGTCGAGACCCGGTCAGCGTGCTCACGTCTTGGAGAGGATCGCCGCCCAGCAGCGTTGGTTTAAGGAAAGGCCGTGGGTGAGTCATTTTGTTCCCCACCTGACATCAAGAAGAGGCTTGAGTGTTTTCGTCAAAGTCATCTTAACGACTCACCCACCAGCCTGCCTATTCCCCAGCCAGCTAACACCGTGGCTATTGGGGCAGTGTTTGTCGCCCCGTCTGCCTCCTTGCCTGCTTCTCAGAGTCGAGCCACAGCTCCACCCAGAGAGGAGCCTAGGCCCTGCACATCGTTGTTTGGACAGTTTTATTTGTGGCTTGAACGGACTGGGAGAGTCGAGGGAGCCAACCTCCGGGCTGCTATTCGGAGGCCCAGTACATCCACTAGCAGCTCCTCGGATGCAGCCCGGCCAGCGTGCGCCCCCGCCCGCCAACAGTCCTATGAAGGAACCCGCCTGGCTGTGTTTTCTGGGACTCGTGGAGGCCGAAGACGGAGGAGGGGAAGACATGGCTCCCAGCGCCATGCCCTGCATCAACCTCTTGTCGAGCCTGACCTAACCTGTGTACCTGAGCTAACCTGTGTACCTGAGCCTGAGCTAACCTGTGTTCCTGAGCCTGAGCTGACCTGTGTACCTGAGCCTGAGCTGACCTGTGTACCTGAGCCTGAGCTAACCTGTGTACCTGAGCCTGAGCAAACCGGTGTTTCTGAGCCTGAGCTGACCTGTGTTTCTGAGCCTGAGCTGACCTGTGTTCCTGAGCTTAAGCTGACCTGTGTATCTGAGCTTAAGCTGACCTGTGTATCTGAGCCTGAGCTGACCGGTGTTCCCGAGCTGACGTGCAACCCTTCTGTTCCCGAGCTGACGTGCAACCCTTCTGTTCCCGAGCTGACGTGCAACCCTTCTGTTCCCGAGCTGACGTGCAACCCTTCTGTTCCCGAGCTGACGTGCAACCCTTCTGTTCCCGAGCTGACGTGCAACCCTTCTGTTCCCGGGCTGGCGTGCAGCTCTCCTGACCCTGGGTTGACATGCAGCTCTCCTGACCCTGGGCTGACGTGCAGCTCTCCTGACTCTGGGCTAGCTAGCAACTTTCCTGATTCCCGGCTAGCTAACAACTTCCCTGAGCCCCGGCTAGCTAGCAACCTTCCTGAGCCCAAGCTAGCTAGCAGCTCCCCTGATTCCCTGATAGCTAGCATCTCCCCTGAATCCAGGCTAGCTAGCAGCCTTCCTGAGCCCCGGATAGCTAGTAGCCTTCCTGAGCCCCGGCTAGCTAGTAGCCTTCCTGAGCCACAGCTAGTTAGCAACTCCCCTGATTCCCTGCTAACTAGCATCTCCCTTGAATCCAGGCTAGCTAGTAGCCTTCCTGAGCCCCGGCTAGCTAGTAGCCTTCCTGAGCCACGGCTAGCTAGTAGCATTCCTGAGCCACAGCTAGTTAGCAACTCCCCTGAATCACTGCTAACTAGCATCTCCCTTGAATCCAGGCTAGCTAGTAGCCTTCCTGAGCCCCGGCTAGCTAGTAGCCTTCCTGAGCCCCGGCTAGCTAGCAGCCTTCCTGAATTTAGGATAGCTAGCATCCTCCCTAGTGTTCCCGAGCTCCCCAGTGTCCCTGAGCTCCCCAGTGTCCCTGAGCTCCCCAGTGTCCCCAAGCTGCCCAGTGTCCCAACACTGCCCAGCTTCCCTGAGCTCCCTAGTGTCCCTGAGCTCCCTAGTGTCCCCGAGCTCCCTAGTGTCCCCAAGCTCCCTAGTGTCCCAACACTGCCCCGCTTCCCTGAGCTCCCTAGTGTCCCTGAGCTCCCTAGTGTCCCTGAGCTCCCTAGTGTCCCCGAGCTCCCTAGTGTCCCCAAGCTGCCCAGTGTCCCTACACTACCCAGCTTCCCCGAGCTTCCTAGTGTCCCCGAGCTTCCTAGTGTCCCCGAGCTTCCTAGTATCCCCGAGCTTCCTAGTATCCCCGAGCTTCAGCTGGCTAGCAGCTTCCCTGAACCCCGGCTGGCTAGCAGCATCCCTGATTCCCGGCTGGCTAGCAGCCTCACAGATCCCTGGCTGGCTAGCAGCTCCCTTGATCCCCGGCTGGCTAGCAGCTCCCTTGATCCCCAGCTGGTTAGCAGCCCTCTAGAACCTCGGCCTGCTAGCAGCCACTCTGAATCTCCGCTGACGTGCAGCCTCCCTGAACCTCCGCTGACGTGCAGCCGCCCAAAACCGCCGCTGACGTGCAGTCTTCAAGAGTCGTCGATGACCGCTCTTCAAGAATCTACGATGACCGCTCTGCTAGAGTCTTCCAGTCGTCTAGAGTCTTTGATGACCGCTCTGCTAGAGTCTTCCAGTCGTCCAGAGTCTCCGATGACCGCTCTGCTAGAGTCTTCCAGTCGTCCAGAGTCTCCGATGACCGCTCTGCTAGAGTCTTCCAGTCATCCAGACTCTTCGATGACCGCTCTGCTAGAGTCTTCCAGTCGTCCAGAGTCTTCGATGACCACTCTCCCAGAGTCTACGTCGACAGCTCTTCCAGAGTCCATGTCGACAGCTCTCCCAGAGTTCACGTCTACGGGCAAGCCAGAGGCCTTGCCGGTCTCCGGCGTCCAAGAGACTGCCCCTGAGGCTTTGTTGGTCTCTGGAGTCCCAGAGACCTCCCTAGTGACTTTGCCTTTGTTCTGCCCCCATGAGACTTTGCCTGTGGCGGTCAGGCCGACTCCTGCCCCTCGTGTCCTGTCGGCGGTCAGGCCGACTCCTGCCCCTCGTGTCCTGTCGGCGGTCAGGCCGACTCCTGCCCCTCGTGTCCTCTTGGCGGTCAGGCCAACTCCAGCTCCCCGTGTTTTGTCGGTGGTCCGGCCGACTAATACTCCAGTTACCCTGTCGGCGGAGTTGCCGACTCCTGACCCTGTCTTGTTGTCTGTTACTGATCCTGTTACCTTGTTGGCAGACACTGACCCAGCTGACCCGTCGCCTGTCTCCAGCCCAGCTGACCCGTCGCCTGTCTCCAGCCCAGCTGACCCGTCGCCTGTCTCCAGCCCAGCTGCCCCCATCTGCTGAGCCTGTCTGGCCAGCAGAGGGGATTCGCCTTCGCCGCCGGTCTTCAGAAGGAATTCGCCCTCGCAGACGGCCTCCAGAAGGATTCTGCTTTCGCTGTCGCCCTCCAGAGGGGTTTCGCCTTCGTCGCCGTCCTTCAGAGAGGCTTCGCCTTCGCCGCCGGTCTTCAGAAGGGATTCGCCCTCGCAGACGGCCTCCAGAGGGGTTTCGCCTTCGCCGCCGGCCTCCAGAAGGATTCTGCTTTCGCTGTCGCCCTCCAGAGGGGTTTCGCCTTCGTCGCCGTCCTTCAGAGAGGCTTCGCCTTCGCCGCCAGTCATCTCGGTGCCCTCGACATCCTGTACGGCCACCAGAGAGATTCTGCCTTCGTCGCCGGTGGCCAGAAGGGTTCTGCCTTCGTCGCAGGCCGCCAGAGGGATTCTGCCTTCGTCGCCGGTGGCCAGAGGGATTCTGCCTTCGTCGCCGGTGGCCAGAGGGATTCTGCCTTCGTCGCCGGTGGCCAGAAGGTTTCTGCCTCCGCCGCAGGCCGCCAGAGGGATTCTGCCTTCGTCGCCGGTGGCCAGAAGGTTTCTGCCTCCGCCGCAGGCCGCCAGAGGGATTCTGCCTTCGTCGCAGGCCGCCTGAAGGTTTCTGCCTTCGTTGCGGCTCTCAGTCCCCTGTTGCCGAGGCCTCTCTGCCCCCTGTCGCCGAGGCCTCTCTGCCCCCTGTTGCCGAAGCCACTCTGTTCCCTGTGTCCCAGTGACGCTCCGTTTCCCCCGAGTGACTCCGCTCTGTGTTTCCCCTGAGACTTCCTGTTCCCTGTCCTGAGTGGCCCCTTCTGTTCCCTGTCCTGAGTGGCCTCTCCATTCCCTAGCCCCACTTGACTTGGTTGCTGACCTGTTTGGCCCTCCTCCGGTCCCCCTCCGCCCTCCCTGGGTTGTCTTTTTGTTCTGTTTTTGGGACATCTGGGATCTGTCCCTTGGGGGGGGGGTACTGTCAGGGTTTCGGTATTTTGTGGTGTGTCTTATTTTTGTAGTTTGTTTCTGTTCTGTATTTTGCTTGTTTCCTGTTTTACTTTGATAATCTGTTCTGTCTTGTCTTGTTTTACTATCGGTTTTCCCGCTCTTGTGATTACCTGATGTTTTCCACCTGTTTCCCAGCCCTTGTGTCACCTGCCTCTTGTTTCCTCGTTACCCTGTGTATTTAGTCTTTGTCTTCCCCTTGTCATTTGTTGGATCATTGTTTGATGTTTTGTGTCTGGTGTTTGTTCCTGTCAGCACGTCGAAGCCTGTTCAGTTAATTCTGCCTGCTCCATTTTTGGACCGCCTTTTGTTTGTTCTGTTTTTGTGTTAAATAAATCCTCGTGCTCATGACTCCTCGCCTGCTCTCTGCATTTGGGTCCACCATTCTCTCTCTACACGTGACAGGTGTGGAGATTTTTGTTTCTTGCTACGCTTCCTTGCACTCAGTGCCTCTACTTGCTCTGTGAAACAGCTTTACAGAATATTAGGAAAGGTGGCAGAGTGTGATTTATTATTAAGTATAGTGCTAATATATAATATAGTATAGTAAAAAACATTCTGACACTGGGCATATGTCCCTCATTAAATGTCTTTTACAACCCATTTGATATCAAATGTATTCCACTGTTAATTATTCCATAAATTGTCTCATTAAAGTGTCTCTGGCTTGCTCTGATATGATGTGCTATGCAGGATAGGGTAAAGATAAGCAAATTATTAGGCCAAATACCTTCCAAACCTGAAGTGATTTGATGTCAGTGTGTACATTTGAATGTGTAATTTTAAGAAAAGTAAATAGCCACATTATATTCACAAGGGTGAATGACCTAGAGCAAGTGGTCTTTTATAACATGAATGACAGTAAATGGAATTAAGTAAGGTATACAGTGTATAAATATCTTCCGAAAAAGATTCAATATGTCACCAGTAAAGTATTTAATTTGTTTGTTTTCTTCTTTCTGTTTTTTATATTGTAATATCTTGTCAGTCCATATGTCCGTCTGCCTGCCTCCCTCTCCTCTCCTTGTATTCCCACCATGTGTGCCCTGATGCTCGGCCATCTGAGACACAGCCTTTCAGTGCATAAAATAGACTTTGCAGTAGCCTGTTGTGGTCTCTGTGTGCCACTTCAAAACAGTAAAGTTTTCAATAATCTCATGCTTACTCCAGAAGGCTCTTTGTATAGAAACAGATCCAGCCACAATGTCCCTGATGCGCTAGGTCTGCCTATATAATTTTATAAAAAAACAACTATCGGATGAAAAATGTACTCCTTACCTCAGTATGTCTTGGTCAATTAGGGTTTAATGTCATGGAAACAATGGTGGTGCAATAGGAAAACCATATGAGTTTTTAGGCTGCAGAAGTTGTGCTTCCAGCATTGAAACTGGTGGTGGTGGTGGTGGGGGGGGGGTGGTTATAGAGGGCAAAGGGATCTTATTCTTTTTGAGTTATTGTTTCTGTATCTTGAGAGTGAGCAGAAACAACAAAATATGTTTTTCATGTGGAGTTATTTCCACTTCAGGATGCTCATTAGACCTTGGAACCTTATTATTTTCCCCCTTTTTCTGGTTTGAACGAACGTGATGTCCAACTTAAGTGTATAATTCTGTAATTCCTATTTGTTGGCATGCCCACCTGCCAATTATTTCCACACAATTTTAACCACAGTGGTTTTGCTTACACATTAATTTTAGCCCTGCAAGAATTTCCTTCCTCTCTTACTTTTTCTGTCACATCAAAAATATTTCCCAAAGCTTCCTCTCCATCTTACAATTTACTGTCAGCAGTAGCTGTCACACTCTCCTCTATGCCTCTTTTCCCTCCCGCCTCTCTCTCCTTCCTATTCATTTTCTACCTCTCCCTTCTCTAAAAAAGCCCCAGTCCCCCCCTACCTCCCCGCACCTCCCCCAGCTCAGTTTACAAGGGGAGCTCGTTGAGAACAGCTCTGTAGTGAGAGTTTTTTTTTTTTTTTTGGCATTCTCAGAGCTACAGAGGCAAGGAAGAGGCTGACGGGAGCAGCCACTGGGTTCTTATAGAAGCCTGAGTGACTGGTCGAACATTTCTGTGGCCACATGAGAGAATGCTGTCAGGACTGGCTCTACTGCTGCTCGTCTGCCTCCACATGCGCGTGCAGGGGAAGCCGCGGTCACAGGTAGGACCCGCTTCAACTCTGTTGGGTCCTGGAGGAACCTGGGAGAGAGTGGGAATTCCCATTGATGCTAACACTCTGGCTTTAAGAGTTGCATTGCACGATGCACTGCTCAGTGTAAGTTTCTTTTGGACTCTTTACAGAGGTTTTGGAAGTCGTTGATGTCACCAAGAGAAATTCTGTGCAAATATTGGACTTGGAGATTAAAGTAGATCTGATTAAGACATCTACATTTCATGGATGTAGATATAAGTAAGCCTGGTACTCATTTTACAACCAGTTTTTAGTGTTTGTAAGCAGCTCTGGACAGCGTTACTACATAACTTGGACTGTTCTTGCGGCCCTATGATCCTGTGGTCCACAGTACTGATCTACTAAGTGGTAGTATTTACAGTATGGCTGTTTTCACTATGGCTCTGCTTGCTCTCCGAGTGGTTTATTTTTCCACCGCACATTCACAGGCTACTTCACAGGATTAGATTTCCCTCTGAGTGGAAGACTCAGTGAGACAAGCCTGTTTTGGGGCAATAAAGTGTACTTGTAAATGTAAATGTACTTGGAACTCTATTAGGGATAGACTGCAAGCATGGATTAACCTGTCGCTGCCTGTGGCTCAGCTCAGCTAATTTTAGCTCACCTGTGTTTGCTGATGATTAATGAGGCTGGTGTGTGAGGTGCCTGAGGTCTTTAATGCAAACTTGTGAAGTGCCGAGGTCTTGATGATGATGTTCTGTGCCAGCTTTATATGACCCTTAACTGCATAGCTATCTATTTCATCTAAATGTTGGAATCTGTCAATGTATAAAATGCAGGTCGAGTTACTCGTGTGATATATTGTGTTAGCACCTACTTAGACGTCAGAAAAAAAATGGTTGCGTGTTTGGAGAAATCAAGTTGACAGACGTCATCCTGAATGTTTGATAGAATTAGATCTAAACTCAGTCTCAACGACTACAGACTAAAGACAGCTGACATCACCTTGAATAAGAATGACGTGTTACTGTACATCTTGTGTATTTTCTATGAAGATGTTGGGGTTATCTTTCTTTAGAGATCTGTCAGGTATTTTTGTTAAAAAATACAGAAATGAGCAAAACCCATAATTTTTATGCTGTATGAGGAATATTTTATGAGCTATGCATTAAGAAGAATTAGATTAACTAGACTGACTGACACATAAGTTACTTACTTATGTTTGGTGGCTAGTAGACCTGGCTGAGCAAACTTTTATAAAACTCCAATAGCAGAAATTAAAGTATAATTATTTGAGATTTGGGATGGGTAGTGCTGCATGAAAGATAAGAGCATATATTTATTTAACCATGTTTTACATCTCGGCTCTCCGAGACCCCAAACAGAAGTGATTTGTCATTTACTATAGCGGACATGTCACCGGTTCAAATGTTTATTGATGCAAATTCTCATAACATTAATAAAATGTAAGCTTATTATACTTAATGTAATTAGCCAAAACTGTTTTTTGAGCTGTTTAAAAAGGGCCTAAGGTAACCCCTAACAGAACATTGAGGTTGTATTACAGGCACAAAGTTTTGTCAGAACCACAGTTAGCACAGCTCATGTCAAAATAACAGTGACATAATTTGACACATTTGACACATTGACGTTAACTCAATGAAACGTTGGAAGTCCTCCTTTTATCATAATAATAATAATAACTTTATTTGTATAGCACCTTTCATACAATGAAATGCAGCTCAAAGTGCTTTACAGTGTGGTGTTAAAACAAAATACAATTATTAAAGAAAAAAAACACATACCTGACAATGACAACATACATAAGAGAGGTTCATAAGAAGAGAATAAAAACAATAAAAAGGCACAGAGCTAAAAGTAGAAAAGTGGCAGTAGAAAAAAAAGAAGCTAAAAACAAACCACATTAACTAAATGGCAGCCTGAATAGGTAGGTCTTTAGTTGAGTTGATCATGTCATCAATCTATGTTGTTTTGTGGTAGTTTCCAGTTGGAATCAAAGCCATTACCTTGCAGTGTTGACACCCAGCAGAGACCCTTTGCTCATTCTGTTCCCAAAACCAAGGAGTGATGTCAGGAGAAACCCAATGCGCTTTTATGACTGTAGATTCAGCATGCTCAATGCTATTTCTGAGTGTTTTACAAGCATGGGAGTCTTTAACGAAGACGTGCTGCCCTTCGCCCCGGGCTTCGAGGGCAGATTGTGGTGTGGATGAGGCCTTCTTTCTACTGTTGGGATCAAATGTCCTGCCACTCATGCCTACATTTCCATTCACCACTTGGCGATGCCTTGCTCGCAGCTTGTGGGATATCTTGCAGATATGAGATATGATAACCTGATAGGAATTTTGAGACTTTTAGTCCTGCAAAAATAATTTAACAACACTAAAATAAATGCGGGTAACTTCCTTAATCGCCAATATAAAAAGGCACAAACTGCTGTAAATTGTAAATTTGTCGGAACCAACGCCGCCACTTGTTTTGTTTTGTCCTCCTCTCATCTTTTCCAGGGTTAAATAATCCCAGCTTGTCTGGGTTCCCATTTTGGTTTGACACATGTTGATATTGGTTTCATGAAAAGCTATGTTGTGGAGAGTGGAATGCTGAGTGATTACTATCCAAAACACCAGAACCTGTGTTTCTGTTTGTGGTTACAAACCACGGTTAGTCTTCTAGTTAGTGTTCCCATTTTACCAGAGCCAGAAGTGAAATCTGAGGGAAAGGAACACATTGAATAAATCTGCAAGTTTTGAGCTATTGATGAAGTCACATCTTCCATGAAGTACATGCATGACTGGGCTAGAGTCGAAGCTTGATTCATCTTGTTTCCAGTTAACTTTCCAGAAAGTCTTGTAAAAGGGGTCTTAAATTTGCACTTGATGGACACATACATGATATTGTGGTAAAAGACTCCCACTTCCGCCCAGAGCCCTTTGCTGCAGGTCTTCCTCTCTCTCTCGCCTTCCCTCTTTATCGAAATAAAGCACACAATGCCTAAAATATATCTCTTATAAAAAGGCTCTCACCAGAGGCTGCATGTCCCGGGGAAAAATCTGCATCCTCACGAGTTGATAAGAAAAGAAAGCACATTGTTCTTGTAGCAGTGTAGAGATAGGTAGTCCTGGTATTTTATAAGTATAATAAGGAAATCTGAATATTGTTACTCTGCTATACTCTGTTCACTTCAACGTTGGCTGTGGTTAAATCCAATAAAGAGCTGGAAAAAGATGCTAACATTACCCTAAACTTTGGTAGCAGCCAGGAGCAGCTTCCACACAGATGGGAAATACTAAAGAGTTTGTGTAAGTAGTCATGAGAGGGCATTTTTTAAACATAACCTGTAGCCCCATAAACACATGTCAATGAGGTGCTCCTTGCTTTTGAAACTTGGAAGTAACGTTTTGTTACTACTGTAGGTAGTAAGCTTGCAATTGCAGCTTACAGTAAAGTCGATAAACTCACTGTTTAACACGTTCCTTCTTGTATTTTTGGTTTTTGGAAAGACAAAAAAACACGACCCTCTAATCTCTTTAAGTGCTTAGTATCTCTCTTACTACAGCCCTGTGTTTACCGCGTCAACATGCGCAGAAATCCAAAGCTTTACAGACCTGACTGTAGTTACAGTTTCTAAGCTGTGATTGGAAAATCACTGTTTGTGGGAGGGGTTTAGTGAACAGTCTAATCCTTTCACATAACCCAAAGAAGAAATCCATACCAACAATGGATGTGCCCTGAATCCTGGAAAAGAGGAACTTTCTCTAATATTTTGTACTTAACTGTGTATATTTCACACAGGATGTAACAGTAAACCAGTGGTTCAGTCCATTTATTAGTGAGAATGTCACATGTGAACTTGATGACAGTATGGCTTCCACATATGCAGATGTGTTTGAAGTGCTGACTGAAGTAAAAGCAGTGTCTCCTTCACTCGCTCATTAAAACCAGTTAAAGATCCACAGCATCCCAGCATGTGGAAGGCAGATGTTGGTAGCCGTGACAACCACAATGTGCACTTCATATGAGAGAGAAATAAAAATGTATTTAATCATGATCTTACTTGATTTTTATGAGATGTCTCAGTAATGTAATTTCCAGACTCAGCATCGTGTCCTGAGGTCACTTCCACTCTAAATTCTTTGTCGTTGGGATGATGTTGCCTCTGTATTCTCAACCTGGAAGCTAAGTTAGGGCTGTATTGCATTTCCAGATGAACTGGGGTGTCACAGCTGACCAAGTCATGATAACTTCATTGGCAGTTTGCCCAATAAAATTATAACCTTTCTACGTGTGAAGAGCTGTAGAGATCCCTGTGGTCACCAAACAGCCCCATTTTAACCCCACGCTCATAAGAATGCTTTAAAAAACTGCACTACCTCCATCCCGGGATGCAATTTTACAGTAGGATTACAGATCATACTGTAGCATGCCTTTATTCCTAGATGTTTACCATGAGGAGCTGTGCTAATATCCCACTAGCTTTGCCAGGCAGGAAGTACACATCTCACATTTGTGTTGTTTTTTGTTTTGCTTTTTGCTCTCAGTAGGAAAGCTGAGAGGGAAACCACTAAGACACAGGTTAGAAGGTTCTGGTGGGATCTGAGCCTCAGCCAAGATGGATGCATGTGGATGGGGGAGGGGGTTAACCGCTGCAACATCTCCAGACTAAGAAAACATACTTTTATTCATAATGTCCTCCATTTCATTGCAGAATTATGACCAGCAGAATGTAGCCATGTGAGTTTTTCTGGGCAGGAATTGTCATTTTTAACTGAAACTATTATCAATGAGAAATATCCAGGTGATGCTTCAGTGCTTGACACAGACTCTTTACTTGTTGATGTTAATCTCCTATCATGTCTAGTGTAGCACTGGTACCGTACAGTTGTGGACTAACATACTGTATTGTGGGAACCTATTTACCTGGCATGCTGCCCTAGACATGGGAAAGAGGCAGCAAGTCACATAAAGTTTGTATTTGCGTTGTGCTGTGCCTGTTAAAGCCCCTATAAACATGACATTGTATGTCGACAAACTGCCTCACTACTGCTGATTTACAATATGATTTGGTTATAAACCACTTTATTTACTATGAATTATTGTCTTGGGACTGTTAGCAATTATATTTAGAGGATGTAAGAAGCTAATGTATGAAATGTTTGTTGGACATATTTACTGTATAATTACGACAGACCAGTTTGAGTTATGTTGAATGTAGGGCTGTGCTATTAATCGCGATTACAATTTTGGCTCCTAATAATCACAAAAACAGAGTAAACGAGAAAAACGATTATTTTGCAGATTATGTTTTGCAAGTAAACTCTTATTTTTTCTTGTGTTCTGAATTTAAAAAAAAAAGTTCAAATGGAAAAGGTATTAAGGGAAAATTTCACAGTTCAAGGTGTTTTCACTGTTGATTTGTTTAACTCATTCATCGTTTTTAAGGTTCAATAATTGCAACATCTTTCCAAAAGACAATTAGTAATCGTGTTAAATAATCGTGATTATGATTTTTTTACATAATCGGCAATATAACGATAATATATCGATATATGAGGCTAGATATCGTCTTAAATGTTGGATATGCCACAAGTGTTGTCTTTTCCTGGTTTCAAAGGCTGCATTGCAGTAAAGGGATGTAATGTTCTGAACTTACCAGACTGTTCTAGCTTCTAGCAAAATATTTCATTTTCTCCATCTCGCCCATCTAGTTAATGCTGAGCCTTGTGCAATATTTAATGTCTACAGCTTCTCTTCACCTGGGTATAGTTTGGCCCAAAATTAGGACACTGCCGGTACAGTGGATGTAGTGCAGCTCTGTGGCCCAGTGTCAATCTATCAGCCTTGGGCTTGATGTGTCTGTCAGTCGCACAATCTTCTGTCTGAGCACCCAAAACACTGGCTGACAACGTTCATCTGTTAGACGCAGAAACTGGTGCCTTCACTTTCCAAACTCTATTACATGCTTTGTGATTTTAAAATACATTTTGTATCTCATCCCGTAACTAAGGTCTCAGATACAGTCTCTTTAGCAGCCATGTTTCAGGAAGACACCAGACCACTTATTAGTCTGTTACCCAGGAGCACTAATGTTATTTGAGCAGACATAATAATGTTAATAAAGCTGTATAAATAACTCATAACTTATAAAAGTATCATCTCGGTCACAGAATAATCTGCATAAAATATCTTGACCGATGCTTTAGGCCAGGGTGACAAAGAGCTGTGATGCCTGATGATATCCCACTTCACCCAGTAAATAACCATGTCTGACAAAACCTCACAAAAGATTTGAACTGCTGCAAAACAACAGAGTTCATCTTAGGTACACAAACACAATCTTCTGCTCGACATTCCAGCAACAAGTAGAGCCTGTTTTCTACCACATCTCAAACTTAATTTACCTCAGTTAAAAGCCTGCGTTATATAATTCTTAACATTCACATTGCATTCAGATTTGCATTCCTAGTTTGAAACCACAAATCAGGCCTCCTGCATGGATAAAAGCACTATTATTGCAAGGCAACTGTAACATTATGCCAGAACTGCCGGGAAGTGATCTAGTGCCTGTGCAACTGTATATCTTGACTTTGTGCATGTTTACTGTAAAGGAATAATACAAATGTTCTGATATTTGCCACAATTCTCTGATAGTGGTTTATTCACTCCCTCTAAATATGTATTACAGGACAGAGATGCCTCTGCACACATGCAAGTGAAACAGCAAACTGGGAATCATTTTTACAATTATGTTATAACAGACAGCTCAAGGGGCCAGTGCAAATCATCACTCATTTCTGGGCTACAATATAAAGCTCTGTATTAGGTGCTTGGCCTCATATCTAGTTGCTAGAAATTGTTAGAGGTATCAGAACTTGTATTCAGTCCAGTGTGTGATTTTCTTCATACGCATTAATGCTTTTGTTGCATATTGTCTGTAATTATTACCACACACATTTATTGTGCTTGTCAGTTTGCCCCCTTTAAAGCTGCACTAGTCTTGCATTGCCAAACCTATCTTCACAGCACTGTGAAGTAAGGTCTGCCTACTCTACACATACATTCTAGGATAAGAGGAAAAAATGCTCAAAACAAAGGGATTTTGAGAACGGCAAGAGAGCGGAAGCAGAGGGACATCCAGCGCTCTGCTTTTGTCAGGCCATTATCCTGGAAGTGATCCAGACTAAAGATATAGATAGATAGATTGATCTTTATTGTCATTGTGTACATTGAAAATCTGTTCAGCAGCTCATCAGCAGTGTGCATAAAAAAATTGAATACATAGAACAAAGTTAAGTAAACAGAACCCAAAAAATATGAACAAAAGCAAAATATATACAAGTTATCTTAAATAGTAAAACTCAGAAGTGATTGTGCAAAACAAAAAACTGCACTAATTAATATTTCTGTTAACAACTGGTCAAATGACTACTTGTAATGTGAAAGTTGTTGCTCATTGGAATGAACAGAGCAGACAGAGAATTATCCCCAACTCTGCACTTCTCTACAGTGCGTTTTCGAATCATCCGGCTCATATCACTCATCTCATCAACCTTGTTTCCAGCAGCAGGGAGCTGTTTTCAGCTCTAATAAACCCAAATCTGGCAAGAACGACATGGTAAACTGGCAAAGTTAGCAACTAACAACGTAGTGGAGCAAAAGAGACAGATATTTCCTTCAGGAGTTGGTGGAGACAAAAACAGATCTAAAAGGAGAGCGAGCATTGCATTTAAATGTGTTAGGTTGCCTGAAACAAGACTCCATATGAATGTTGCTCAGTTTTGAATGTGTGAATAGGCAGTTGTGCTGAAATGTTATGCTTATAGCTTGTTTCGAAGTGGCCGCAAATAATTTAATACTGCTTTAAAAGACTACTTTTATGAAAAAAAAATGTGAGTAGCCTAACCTGTCCTAAAAATAACATTTCCTGAGACATAGGGGCTATGCCATAATCCTTGAAATACAAAAAGTGAAAGAGTACCTTGGGTTTAAGAGATTTAGCGAAATACGAGCAAAAGCCCCTTCCTTCTATTTGTAAGGTCCCAAAATTCACATGACCCCAGAAATTAGTTAAAATCACTTTCTTATTCATTTTAGGACCCAGCACACTCAATGTATGTGTTAACATTTATCCTATAACTCACAGTTTACTCTGCAGGCTAGTAGCTATATACTGGCCACTGTGACCCCAAGGTTTACAGTCTCTACCAGAGTTTATTTTCAATATTCAAACTTTATATATAATATTCAAAATGATTTGGGTATATGGGTTATTATTCGGTTTGATGTAGATAAAAGGAAAGAAGTAGAAAAAATGTGGATATGTATGTGTGTATGCATGTGTATATGTGCTTGTAGGTAGGTAGATATGCTGTACATGTATGTGTATGTATAAATATATAAATAAGTGAAGCATCACATTGTTTTGTATTTAACTAAAATACAAAAATAGAAAAGGGGGTAGGACCAGAAACGTTTTTTTTAACTTCTTCCTACTCCTTGAACATGGGAATCCTTATTTGAATCATTTACAATCATTTTGGAAGATATGTTTGCTGGGGACTTTGTTTTTATTGGTTTTATTGCCTGTGCTGAAATGTATATATATATTTTTTACATGTTCGAAATAAACTGAATACTTAAAGCTGCAAAGTGAGTGGAAGTGCTGCCATCATTGAACTATAGACCCATGGGGAAAAACAATAGTGCAACAAGATAGTGACCAAATCTCACCTCTCAGGAGCTCTGTGTCTCATTCTAAATGTCTTGTGTTTTCTGGGAGAAGAAGAAATCTTCAGTGATGTGCCTTTGGCTGTGTGTGAGTTCAGTTTATTACAAAAACGCTGCAATATGATGAGTTTATCCCAGCTGCATCGCGTGGGACAAAACCATCAGGATTTACTTTAAGATTATGTTGTTTTTTAGTGTTCACGAGTTGACTGGGAGTTGACTCTACCATCCTAACACATGTAACCATTTCCAGATGAAGGTGGGCTTTAGTGGCGTTTTAAAAAATCCTGTTATAATTCCACTGAAAACATGGCGATTTCCCTCACCAGATGGCACAAGCCACCCACAGAGAGAAGGTGGAAGAAAGCATTAACGGTGGTCTCCGAGTGAAGAAACTCCAAAGCTGTCTCCTCATTCATCAACCGCCATGAGATTTCTGTTTGAGTTCTTCTAGAAAGAGTTGGCGAGGCTTTCGCCAAGCCATGCCTGCATTCATTTGTCCTGACACCAGCGACACCTCATGTTGATGGGTTCACAGTTAAGGTCACATTAGTCAGAGACAGCCTGGGGGATTATTTAGGGACAGATTAGGATGTTAGTGTTGTGTGCAGAGTTTGTCTTGACACTTGGTGTTTTAATGGTGCAACTGTCCAAATCACTAGATGTCAAGGAGTCCCTTTACTCTCTAATGCTTCCTGCAGTGTAGAAGTAAAACCTCTTGGCTCTTCCCATATAAGTAGAACAAAAACCCTGTGTGTTTTTTCCATCCACAGTCATACTATATTACATTAACAATTCTGATTTGGGGTAGGTACATTTGACTGCTCATTCTTGTTTTGATACAGCCATTTTCCCATCCAAATGGCCACAGATAACCTCTCACTGTGTCAGCATCTGTTTTATGAGAGGGACATTTTCCCTTTTTCAGGCAAAGGCTGCCTAGCTATAATTGTGTTGTTTTATTTATGGTGAAAATGGAGAGGTAGAGGAGATATTCATTGGTAGTCATGTCACTAACAGTCCTCCTTGACTGCATTTTTATTTGTTTTCCACGGTGGACTCATTGTAGCTTGTCAAAATGTCCCAAAATACGTTTTACCATGCATTATGAATTCCTTTATTGCTGGCCTGTTAGTATTCTGAGTTGCTTTATATTCACTGATCTGTAAAGGTTCGATCATGAAATGCAGCAGTTTTTCTCTAAATGTTGTCGTGTTATGTTTAGTGATTTTTATCCCGGCTTTATTCAGCCCCATGCTGTACTGCAACATAATTCCACACTAACTGCAGAAGCGTTTGGCAGTTTTATTTCCTTTTTTTCCATCTCTCTTAGTTTGCTGTTTTTTTTTCTCTCATCACTTATTTCCTGTGTGGAAGGAGGCAATTCATGTTTGTGTTGGCCCAGGTGGTGTTTTGGCCCAGAACACAGTGAGCTACTACGGGTGGGGAAGTGCCAGAACTCCTCTTGAGTTCAACCCAACTGCCACAGTCCACCCCTGGCCGCCATTTTTTCCTCCATCTCTCCTGCTATACCTCCATCTATCCCGCTTTTCATCCCTTTACTTTACCTTTCTCCACCTTCTTGTCCTCTCCTTGCTCTCTGTCCTTTCCCTCTGCCAGCTTACGGCTGCTCAAGTACAGCTAAACCAATGAAGATGACCACAATGTTTAGGACTTATTATACACTTCCTGTAAATTAGTTTGTCATGCATCATCTCAAGTTAGTTTTGGTACCTCAAAAATGTTCGATACCAGTTCCTAAACAATACTTTTTTCGATACCAATTTTATAAAACAAAAATAAATTACAACATTACATGTTATGGCACAGATTTTTTTCTGCCTGCCTCTACAACGTGTAATGCTAAACAGCCAATCACAAGCATTATTAGAACATGGTAGAAGCATGCTGAATGCTCATTGGCTCACTGATGCTAATGAGATTTACTCCTAAGGTATTGAAATTGGGTATTGAATGACGAGCCATTTTTCGATACTTTAGAGGCAATTCGGTCGGTGCCTAAAAAGTATTGATCGAATTGTCTATGTTGTTAAGGAAGTTGCCATATTTTAACATGTTTTTGAGGTATGGATGTTGGGACCCAACATTCATAGCTCTGAGGGAAATATGCTTGCATGACATGACAAGACAAAACAAGAGGAATATGCCAGCTTCAAACAGGGAATACACATGGAAGCCATGCAAGGTCTGTAAACTGACTAGAAGGCTGGGAGTTTGGCTGCTGTCCAATCCCAGAAAGCCTTTGTATGATTATGTCCATCCCCCCCACGATGCCCACTCTCTTGGTTTCCTTATTGGCGACCGAGGTCTGTTTGGGACTTACCCTGGCACTGCAATACCCACAGCCCAGTGTGTTTTTGTGTACGGTAGCTCACTCGGACCGGTTTTGGTTGCTCCACCACCTGTTTCCACAGCGAGTTGCTTTTACTGCTGGTTTGAGGGAATTTATGGACTGCTGATGTTAACTGTTCTGTTTTTACTGTACCCAGGTTTCCTGTAATTTATTACCACCAATGTGACCCAAAAAACTCCCACCCTAAAGATTCAGGAAGCAAATTCTGGGATCAGTTTAAAGTCACACCAAAATGATGCCTTCTGGAAAGTAACAAGATCTCTGCCAATTAGATATATAATTATTGTAATTAATGGTATGAGTTTATGGATTTCATTTTGCAGGAACAACTTGGCTCAGCTTTGTAAATACAATCGTTAATACCTAATTAGCTCTTGTTATTCTTAAACAGCTATATTATTGAACACTTTTTATACAAAATTGTAATAATACCTCAGCTGTGAGCTGTTTCACTTTGTAATGCTCGTCACTCCACACTTCTTCATTAAAATTGTTCCTCCTCTGTCTCACAGGATCTAGGCTGCGATGAGTACCTCGGATCAGGGAAGGCGATGGACAAGTGTGGAGTGTGTGGAGGCGACAACACAACCTGCAGGCTGGTCTCTGGAGTGTTTAAACACAGTTTAACCAAGATTGGCTACCACAAGATAGTGGAGATCCCAGAGGGAGCCACCAAGATCAACGTTACAGAAATGGTGAAGAGCAGAAACTATCTAGGTGGGGGAAAAGAACACTCGCATTGATACAGCAAAATATATCCCACACACCTTTTTCATTATATTGGTGCACTTAAGATGTCAGTGTTCTGCTCACTCTGCCACATCACTCACCTGGAAGCTATGTCATTACTTACTGCTACATCTACTGCTGCTGTTCAGCAACCCCATGTAGGCTTTGAGGGCTTTGAGTCTACCTTCCCACAGGGGAAAGCAATCATTGTCTCTCCCCACTCCCTGCTGTGTTGAGCTTGGTGTTTTCTTCTGGGGAGGGATGAGGTCAGAGCCTAGACGCCAAATATCAATGCTGTACATATTTTGCATTCACACAATAATCCATTCCATGTGAGTTGGCTGAGTGAACTATTGTACATTGGGGGGAAAATCCAACAGAGCTTATTCAGTTTCTTAGCAGCATGTTAGTGTGTTAAAACCATAATACTGTTTGCATCTCTTAGTTTGCCTAAAAACAGGGTTTTTAGCCTTTGTTGCTAAATGGTCTGAGCAGTTAGTAATGCTTGAAAATGGAAGGAGAGTCCTAATCACTGAGGCATTGGCATTGACTGATATCCCACTTCTTTTTTCTGCTCTATTTTGAAATATGAGGCCTCTCAGTGTTTGCTGAAGTACTTGTGTTCTGTCGCAGCTTACCCTCTCGTCCAAAAATCGTCACTTCTGGTTTCAAAAAACCAAGACGGTGACAGCCAAATTGCCAAACACAACACTTCAAAACAGCAGTCCACAAACCAATGGGTGACGTCACTGCTGCTATTTCTACAGTCCTCAGTTGCAGAGCTCTGCCTTTATTCCAGTTCAAAACACATGTGGAAGGAATGGGAATCTCCATCCACCGCATGTAGTATTATGTTACAGATTAAAAGTATGACACCATTGGAGAAAAAAAAGTTAATGTAAGGTCATCGTAGAAATAATTAAATGATAAATGCATGTGATAAGTTGAC
The DNA here is from genome assembly GCF_008315115.2 of Sander lucioperca. Lineage (NCBI taxonomy): Eukaryota > Metazoa > Chordata > Actinopteri > Perciformes > Percidae > Sander > Sander lucioperca. The sequence goes on from NC_050175.1 coordinate 9,627,350, forward strand.
ATTTGACAAATCTTCAAGATTTATGTGATTAGAAGGCAGATCAACCAGGGGGCGGTGTCACTTTTTCAGGATTTCTCCGGCATGCAGCCTATATTACCACCCACCACTGTGGTGCAGCCTTTCATTGAAACCTCTGAGTGAAACACACTACGCAGATAATTGGCATCTTTATAGAGGTGTAACAGTAGGACACACAAGTGGGTTATTTTCAGAAGTGACTGTTGGAATGTCAGACATTGTTTAATGAGAGCCATGGCTCAACTCAGCAGGAGGTTTGGAGGAAGAGGGGCATGGCCCCGATCCCCCGTACCCCCCCCCCCCCACCATCCTTTTTAATTAAGGTGAGGAATTTCTTCCACTCTGTAAGAAATAGGATGAGAAATACTGAAGATGAATTCAGTGTCTACCTTTTAAAATGCCAAATACTTGGATGCCAAGTACGTTTGCCTCCTTAAATTTGAGTTATGTACAGCCACATACACAAATTTCACATACAGTGCCTGACAAAAGTCTTGTCGCTTATCTAAGTTGTAGGAACAACAAATAATAACTTGACTTGTAGTTGATCAATTGGAATCAGAAATGGCTTACATGAAAGGCAAAGGCTTCTGGATTATGCTTATTATACCAAAATAAAGTTTTGTATCATTCATTGAGTTTTATCATTGAATTAGGACAGAAAGGTCAGATTTGGCTTGGACAAAAGTCTTGTCGCATACAAAAATACAGTAATGTACGGTAGAAATTATACTTTATTGTGAATACACAAACATGCTACAATAACATCAGAGCATGCGTAAAGTCATGGTGCCTTGGGAAAAAGAAAATGAGCTTGGAGGACTACATCCATACGTCTCGGCAATGACTCAACTAACGTATTGATGAAGTCATCTGGAATAGCAAAGAAAGCAGTCTTGCAGGACTCCCAGAGTTCATCAAGATTCGTTGGTTTCATCTTCCATGCCTCTTCCTTTATCTTACCCCAGACATGCTCAATAATGTTCATGTCTGGTGACTGGGCTGGCCAATCCTGGAGCACCTTGACCTTCTTCGCTTTCAGGAACTTTGATGTGGAGGCTGAAGTATGACAAGGAGCGCCATCCTGCTGAAGACTTTGCCCTCTCTTGTGGTTTGGAATGTAATGGGCAGCAATAATTTGTTGATACTTCAGGCTGTTGATGTTGCCATCCACTCTGCAGATCTCTCGCACACCCCCATACTGCATGTAACCCCAAACCATGATTTTTCCTCCACCAAACTTGACTGTTTTCTGGGTGAATCTTGGGTCCATGCGAGTTCCAATAGGTCTTCTGCAGTATTTGCAGCAATTGGGATGCAGTTCAATGGATGATTCATCAGAAAAATCAACCTTCTGCCACTTTTCCACTGTCCATCCTTTCACCAAGCTGTGGGCCTTTGCAAATGCAACACACTTTTTAGTTGTCTTCTGTTTAATGCTGGTTTGTGAGCACTAATTCGGCCATGGAGACCACTGCGTGAGAGAATTCGACAAACTGTTGTTATAGATACAGGGGTTTCTGGTGGCCAGCCCAGAAAAAGGGCTGGCCCTGGACTGTCGAAGCAACAAACGGTCCTCTCGAACAGTTGTCTTATGGGGTCTGCCTGACCTGGACTTGTCATGAACTTCACCAGTTTCTTCAAATCTTTTTCTTATCCTTTCCACTTGACGTTTGGATACATTGAAGATGTCTGCCACCTCAGCAGCAGACTTGGTCTTCAGGCTCTTGATGATCAGCACTTTGGTCTGTGGTTGAATCTTTGGCATGTTGTGAGAGGTCAGGTTGCACTTCACATGAAGGTCTGGTGTGCTGGAGTTCTTTTTATACACACCCAGGAATGTGTTAATTACAGTATTTGTCACAGGTGAAACTCTAATCTGTGATTGGTTGAATCATATAAAGACATGACAAGACTTTTGTCCAAGACCTTTCTGTCCTAATTCAATGATAAAACTCAATGAATAATACAAAACTTTATTTTGGTATAATAAGCATAATCCAGAAGCCTTTGCCTTTCATATAAACCATTTCTGATTCCAATTGATCAACTACAAGTCAAGTTATTATTTGTTGTTCCTACAACTTAGATAAGCGACAAGACTTTTGTCAGGCACTGTACATATGTATTTGCACCTTCCGTAACATTTACACACACGCATACTGTATATTTTGGACAGCACTTCAAAAATCACAAAAATCTTGCATGGGCAATAGCTCCTTTCACTTTCAGAATGTTAGACACTGTGAAACGTCCTTGTGGGTAAAATAAACCGGAGTCATCTTAGAAGTCAGCTTTTTTAAACTTGATGAAGATGGTCCAAAATTCCAGCATTTTCCCCTAAATAGGCTTTAAAATGCAAACAAGAATATGAGACAAGGGAAGGAATCTAGCAGGAGCCACTGTATCCTCACCACGTCCCTGATTTTCCCTCAATAGGCCTCTGTTCTGCACTGTGCATCGCTAATGTGCTTTTAGTTGTCCAAACACTCTTTTACAAGCCTGTCTAATGTTACACCTCTAATGCTTTTCTAATGGCCTCTTGTACCATTCCATGTACCAATCCATGAAATCAGTGGAAAACATTTTGGGAGATTTTGTTACAGGATTTGCATGAAAGATTTGCCAGCACAAACATATTGTCACGTTTCTAAAGGATATTTCTGTAAAAGTGCACGTGAGAGCATTTATTCCGTAAGCTATAATAACTTTTTTGGGTGGAGAAATCAGTGTCAGAGATTTGATTTTTTTGTTCTCATTCTCTCATCAAACAATAATTATGTGGAAGTGTTTGTGGCAGTATATTTTCCTTTTCGTTTAAGCTCAGGGCTGTCAGTGGTGATTGTGTGGTTATTCTCTCTGTCTCTTCCAGCTCTCCGAAGCCGATCGGGGCGATCCATCATTAATGGAAACTGGGCTATTGACCGACCAGGGAAGTATGAGGGAGGGGGGACTATGTTCACCTACCGCCGACCCAACGAAATCAGAAGCACAGCTGGGGAGTCTTTTCTCGCTGAAGGACCCACCAATGAGATCCTGGATGTTTATGTAAGTAACAAATCAACTCCGACCTCCAGAAACTAAGGTCTGTCATTATATATGATCACTTTTCGGAGCAGATATCATTTTAGAAGGACAACTCTTCAAATATTTGAAGGTGGGGAGTATTATTTTACAATATGATTGTTACTGAGTCTCATCTACTTTGCCTCAGATGATCTTCCAGCAGCCAAACCCTGGTGTCCACTACGAGTACCTTCTCCCCTCTGAAAAACCAGTCGTCCCTCAGCAACCAAACCACAGACCAGATGGTAAATGACACCCACTCTGTACACCCCTTACTGTCTATTGCCATGTTGGATTGCTCAATACATTTCATAGGCAAGACAATTGAGAAAATAACTGGCTAATAATCGATAATGAACATTAGCATTGGTTGTAGCTGTATACAATCAATTTATTTAAACACCAACCAAAACCAACCAAGCATTTATTCATTCTCATATATCTAATAAAAAACGTCACTTTCCCCATCCATTCACCACAGTCATAACTCATGTGTCTATGCCTGAAAGCAGGGAACACTGTGAATGGACAGGGTGGATACGACCATCACATCAACACTCACCAAGAAAACTTCAATTCAGCAGGTGGTGGGTGGGACCCTCCTCGTCTCCCAGACAACCAGGTTCCTGCCGTACAGCCACCCAGACAGGAGAGAGAGTACAACTGGAAACTGGCTGGTGCTACAGAGTGTAGTGCCTCTTGTGGTAAAGGTCAGTCAAACTATTTATATTTTAGCTTTTTAGTGAGGATGACTCCATTTCATAGAATTCATTCAATTCGTTTTTTTACTGCGTATTTTATTCTATTTCAGATGTAGAAGTCAGTGCTTAAATTAAACATCTGCTTTGTATGAATTTTAGGATTCAGATACTCCATCTTTCACTGTGTCTCCCGGCTGAACCATGGCCAGGTATCAGATGCTCTTTGTGACAGCAGCAGCAGACCGACTCCGCAGGAAGAGGCCTGCAACCTGCAGCCCTGCCCAGCCTTGTGAGAGACCACACTTTTCTGTTCTCACACTTGTGCGCACTGCTAAATACTGCTACGTTTAAAAGACTCTCCACTCAAAGAGCAAGTTTACTAAATAGCATACACACTACTGTTATGAAATGATGACTATACATTATATTTTTTTAAATGGTTTAAAAAAATAAGTAATAATAATAATAAAGACTGAGGACTGAGTTTGACCCAAGAAGATGCTGTGTTAGTGTACCTGCTAGGTTATGCAGTATCTATGTGGTATGCAGTCTATGTTAACATCTATTTTGTCAACCCATAATTACAGTAGTTTGATCCTTTTATAATTAAAAGATTTGATCCTGTGACAGCCTCATTCTCATATGTGGTTTATTTATACTGTATAAACAACATGTATATAATATACATACATAAATTACGTAATATACACTGCCTAGGATACCCTCCTAACACCAAGCTGTTATGATTTCCCCCTGAGCAGCTGGGATATTGGAGAGTGGTCAGAATGCAGTAAGACCTGCGGCCTGGGCATGCAAAACCGTCAGGTCCTCTGTCGGCAGATTTACGCCAACCGCACCCTCAACGTCCACACGAGTCGCTGTCGACACTTGGAGCGGCCCGAAATCGCCACTACTTGCCAGCTGAAGATCTGCAGTGAGTGGCAGATACGCTCCGAGTGGACCACGGTGAGTGGCAGCTGTCAGTCACAATGTGACTGCATTGCATTAAACACTTTTACTTAATGTTTTACACGTTTACATCTTTATTACATTGTACTTCTCATTATGCATACACGTTTACATTCCTGTTTACATTACATTTTATTTATTGTGCAATTACTGTCTACCACAAATATATATTATTTTATTTTATATATATGTTATCCCTATATTTTAACTTCCGCACTATTTTATATCTAAGATTCTCATTTTTTTTACTTGCGTGATTTTCTTTTTATATTGAATGAGCTTTGTTGGATGGAGCCTGAGATCTAATATTTTCATTGCCAACGACTGCTTCTCTGTAATTGTTGTCCATATGACAATAAATAACTTGAAGCTTGAAACATGAATTGCACCTGTCTGACATACAGCTTTAAAAAAAAATCAATGAGGTTCAACAGAAAGTTCTGTGCATGTTTGAGATTTTATCCCTGACATCATTATGCTTTTTTTCTCTAGTTCTATTCTTTGACACTTGTATCAACTTGTATTTTAAGGAAAGTTCAACATTTTGGGAACCATGCTTACTCTCATACTGTATCAGACATTAAGAAGCTGGAGCCAGGAGACAGTTAGCTTAGAGTGTGAGTTTCAAAATGACAAGATGTGGTTTTTTTGGGGCTGGGTTATTTCCAGAACTATTTCTTGGCCCGGCGCTGTGACTTCTGGAGTCTCAGCTGGTTTCTTGGAAACCCTCACCGTGACGACAAGACTCCAGGAAACCACTGTGCTTGGTCAAGAAGTATTCTCACACATAACCCCCTTAAAACCACAACTTGTCTTTGGTGTTTGCGCAGATTAAAATGGCTATGATTTATGTTTTTATGATAACGGTGTATCAAATGACCACGGGAAAACAATGTCAAAGTTGTCGCTCGTAGTGATGAACAGAGGATTATCACCTGAATCTGCAGCTCCCCTCGGCTTTAAGGAGCTTTATCCAGCAATCCAGTCTCTCCAGCAGTGCTTACCTCTACAGTATAGTGTTAACCATGTGGCCTGTGTCTCCATAGTGTTCGGTGCCATGTGGGCTGGGTCAGAGGTCACGGGAGGTCCGCTGTGTCAGCAACGTAGGCGACTTTGTTCCTGATGAGGAGTGCAACATGAATCTGCGGCCCTTCGATGTAGAGAACTGTGACATGGGATCCTGTGCCAAGAGCTGGTTCTACACCGAGTGGGGCAGTAGGGTAGGTGTCTGTAGTCAACTTTCATTCATTCCTAATAACAGTGGTAGTCATTGTATAGATTTGTCTTCATGGATCTAGCAGCTGTTTTGATATTCAGGTAATATATTGGTCTTTTAATATAGATTCTGATAGCTACAAAGAAAGCAACTGTATATTGATATTACCTGGATAGAGGGTCAGGGTGCTCAAGAGTCAGAGCCATATAGTGAATAATGTGTTGCCCTTTCTGTAGTATGATCATAAAGGAAAAGTGTGAGGAAAGGAAATTAGTATTTTTGTTTTACAGTCCTGCAGATCTGATGAGCCTCTTAACTGCACCCTATTATGGCAATACAATGGGATGAAATGAAATACAATGATTTAATATAATCCACTTCAGACTTGAGGGAAATGAACCGCTAAGTTAGGGGAGGTATGAATTGTTCAAAAGCAGGCAAAATTGAATCTTAATAATATATTTTGCCCTCACAGTATACAGTATATAGGCTACTGTCAATCAAAGTCAACTCCAAATTAGTTTTAGTTCTATTTAAATCAGGTTATGGCCCAGTATTTTAGACTTCACAAAATAAAAGCCAACAGTGATTTAAAAAAAATAAGATTATAACATTTTTATTTTTATTTTTGCCAGTCGGTGAACAACATAAATTGTAAAACGAGTGTTTACTCCACAGTGTTCAGCTGAATGTGGGATGGGTGTACGGACGCGGGGAATTGTCTGCCTGACCAACCACATCACCAGCCTTCCTCTGGAGGGGTGTGGCAACGAGCGGCCCGCAGATTCTCAGGTCTGCAACAACGGCCTCTGTGAGAATCGCATCGAGTGGTTCACAGGCCCCTGGAGCCAGGTATGAGAATGACAGAAGGTCCCACAGGGCTCAAGGGGAAGTTGTCTGGAGTAGCTAAATGTATGGGATTTTACAGTGATTTTACATTGACATATTTTTTTTTCCTGTCTCAACTTTTGAACTGTGTAATTGAATCCATATGATCTCAATGCTATGGTTGTATGTGACCCAGTGCTCTGCAGAGTGTGGCGCAGGAAGCCAGCATAGGTCAGTGGTGTGTCTGATAAAGTCAGATGAGGGATTCACCATCATGCCACCGTATGAGTGCTCCTCACTGGATCGGCCCCTCAGCCAGCAAAGCTGCAACCTCAAGGCCTGTGGAGCAAAGTGGTACCACACTGACTGGAGTGCTGTGAGTAAGATATGAAACCCTCTCCCCTTTTGCTTAGATGCCCTAAGGCGATGCATCTACTCCCTACTGCTACTCACTAACTGATTCATGGCCAATCAGTGATGATAACCTGGGTATCTCATAATCCTCTTTAGATACATTGTAGTATACGTTGAGTTTATAGACACAGAAAGTGTGTCAATCACAGTTAAGCTCATTTATACAGTAGGCCTTTGATTTGTCAGAACAGGGTATAAGGGCAAAGAATAGTATGCTTATTTTCAGGGTCTACTTAAGGAAGTAATTTTTGTATTGCATTTAAAATCTCAAATTGTGAGTTATGTTCATATCTGCTACTATCTCAGAAAAAAGGGCAAAAAATGATCCTTTATTTTCTTTGTACTAATACTTACCATGTGTAAATGACAGTATTTAAACCCCCTGAAAACTTGGATTCAAACAGTATTCATAACATCAAATATTCATCAATAACTTAGCAACAATCAAACGGTATTAAACAGGATGGTGTGGGTTGATCGGATTTGATCGACAGTGACCAAACAACTCACTAACTGTCATCCGATTTTGATTCAAATGTTTAATGTCTTTTATCCAACTCTGCCCCACCCCCTTCAAACCACTGTGAAGAGCACAAAGAAAAAAAGAAGTACATCTTTTGTGAAAAAAAACACCTCACTTTGGCAGAAAATACTGTGTTTAAGTAGGATCCCATCACATAATAAAAAACTGATGGAGAAAATAGGTTTCCAGGTTCAGTTCGCAACATTAACAATGTTTGAAAAGTAGCAGCAAAACGTGGCAGGAGATCAGCTTTAGGGGGAAGTTTTATTAACCTGGCACTGACTGCTGTCCCTGACCCCTGTCCTTCCAGTGTTCAAAAACATGTGAGGGAGGTTTTCGTGTGCGGGAGGTGCGCTGCCTGTCTGACGACATGCTATCCAGCGAAGGCTGCGACCAGCAGCTGAGACCGGCAGCCAAGGAGGACTGCAACCCAGAGCCCTGCATACCTAGCATAGGTCAGTCATTATCTGTTATCTGGAATATTACTCACTTTTCCTAATGATTTTAGCATCCTTAGAAACACAAGTGGCATTATTGTGACTGTAATGGCCAGCTGGGGAACTACTTGCATGAAGAGTAGATGGGTAATGTTCTGTGCCAGATCAGAATGCTTGAAGTGGAAATTGCATCTTGAGCAAGGCGTTGAACCCCAAACTTTATTCAACAGTAGAAGTTCAAGCAGCACTAGGAAGCTATAAATGTTGGTAACTCTCCCATCCCTCTGCAACACTTTACCCAGGATCTATTGTCATGTGTTCTTAGTCAGCTCTCTTGATTAAATACGAGTCATATATTATTTGCTGGAACTTAGCAATAAAAGCTCAACCGTTCTTTTTGTTTCAGATGAAAACTGCAGAGACAAATACTTTAACTGCAATGTGGTGGTCCAGGCTCGCCTTTGCGTGTACGATTACTACAAGACGACGTGCTGTGCTTCGTGTTCACGAGTAGCTCACAGACAGTTGTTTAATCTGGGCCGCAGCTAGCACTCTCTACCAGTGTCCCTCAGCTCCATGTTGGGCAAGACTCAATACCCGCTGCAGGCACTTTGCTCCTGGGCCAACCAGGGGAGTGGACCAGCTGGACCTTGGCTTAAATGAACACTTGTTTTGACTGCCAAGGATGGAAACTGAAGAAAGAACATTTCTGTTGGTTCATTTAGAGACAGCTGTTGGGAGAAAGGAATACCTGAGAAAAGTGGAGGACAGGAATCCACTCACTGGATAAACAGAGCCCTGGAGGGGTGACAGAAATTAGTAGCAAACCGAGGAAGCTACAAAACACTTTATGGATTTTAACTGCCAAGTTTGATATAAAGAATCCATCTGTTTTTGTTTCAAGGCCAGCAGTTTGCAGCTGTCTTTTACCTATAATGGCTGTTTTGTATTACATGATATGAAGAGGAGAGCACCTGTAAACTTTTTAAGGTGGTATACTGTATATATAGAAAGTATATGTTCTAAAATGGTTCTGTACACTTCAATGCTCAGATTCATGCCACGATGTCATATGAAGTCGATGCAGTCTCACCTATAATCAATCTATTTACCACCCACTTTGTTGACCAAAGATATGTAACCTCCACAAACTGAAGACAGTTACAAATTAACACTTAAACTTTTTAAACAAATACTGTGCATTAAACCCTCCATGGTGCTGATGGTGAATCCTTTATGCAGCATGGATTCACAAGAAAATGTTTAGTTCTTTGTGGTACAGATTAGGTTTTTCTGATTTCCTAAGCAGTGGCAAAACATTTCTTTTTCCCTGCCTGCACAGCTATGAGGTGTAAATGCAGCCTATGTAATATGTATGTATATATGTATGTATGACAGAGTGAATGATAACGGTCTTTTTTAAGGGTTCTCAGACAGTCTTCCCAGCAACTGAAGAGAAAAAGGCCCTCTTTATTTATTTGAGTGGCTCCCCAGGGAGGTTACTGGTTTATCGGCCACCGGTGGCCCCTTTCTGGCTGTGGGGATAAAACCTTTGCTGGCTCTCCTCCAATCACAGCCTCTGAACTGAATATAGGCATTCCACAGCCTGCTGGATGGTAGAAGCAGATGGTTGAAAACCCTAATGTATTTTTGAAGAGGTGAAACAAACTGCAAATATATTTTGTTTTTCTGTGGAAGATGATCATTACACATTTGTACAATTCCTGATAAATCACCAATCATAAATACATTGAAATATCCATGAACTATTGTTAGTGTTTGATTTTAAAGATAAATCATGGAAGTGTTTGATCTGGTATGGCATATATAAGGTTTACATTAATAGTAAATATTTGTTTAGGAACCAGCCTTTTCTGTCAAATCACCCCTTTTTTCAGTTTCATACACAACATGCACACAGTACCTCTCAAGTGTTCAACTGTTTTTGTATTATATGTTTATCATTTCCCTCCACACACTATAAACTTACCTCTGATCCATAAGTACTGTATATGTATCAATGTTTAAGTTCAGGAATGATTTCAACATGCAATTAATTCAATCTTTAAGGGTAAAAAAAAAATCCTGTATGTGCCAGCGTGATTCTTGATTTTCCACAAAACAATCAAGAAGAGTGGAACTAAAATACTAACATTCTTCAGTATTTCACATATGACTGCAACTAGCAAAACATCTGTCTTTGCCTTATTTTACATTTCTAATGTTCGACAGCTGATTTTTAGTAAGGAGTGTTCTTGAAATTTTCTGAAATAAACAAAATTACTAATTATTTGTACACTTTACAGCATACTTTCCTCGTGTGATTCCTTGATTCAGTTTTAAATCACATAGAGGATGAGATATCAATGTTTCTGGATTTAAGTCATCCATCTAGAGGACAAAGATGCTATTGCAACCTAAAGATTTATAGAAGTTCCACCGCTCATAATGCACTGCTTCATCTTCAGGACAAACTGTCATCAATATCGGAGGAACAGGAATGTGTTCTCTTCTTCTGTCTAGATACTTTACTAACCATGGTTGGTTGTGATTGTGTGAAATTGTCTGCCCTCTCCACAGGCTACCCTCCCTCATTGATGCCCAGCAGGTGTCCCAGGCTGTGGGGCATGAAGACGGGGACCAGGTGGACCTTGTCATTCAGGATGCCGATCTTCACAAGCTACTACAGGTGAAGCCTGTCAGCCATGCGGTGCATTTCAGTCCACTTCACACAAGCAGTTCTGTTAATGAAAAACAGAAGTTTTTTTTTTACCTGAACTTTAAATACATCTTACCATGCTTACAAAAATTATAAAAAATCAGTACATTTCATTTATAAGATTCAATGCCTAAATCCCTGTGCAGCCTATACTGTAATCTATTTTACCGCCAAAAGATGCAAGGTGGGTGTTGACAAGTAAGTAAAACAGGATACTACCTTGGATATCAAATTTGAACAATTTACAGATAACTAATACAAATTAATCTGGTTCCAGACCTCTAAATTGCAACCCATATTCCCCATTTGTTCAGTGATTTGATTGTAAAGTGAAATGAAATGTATAAAAATTGTAAAGACACCATTACAGTAGTCTAGTCTACTGAAGATAAAATCATGGACACGTTTTTCCAAATCCTGCTGAGACATAAGTCCTTTAACCCTTGATATATTCTTAAGGTGATAGTAGGCTGACTTTAAAATTGTTAAATTTGCTCTCTTCCTGCCTGTTGCTTCTTAGCCTTGGAGAGAGCTGATAGGAGATAATAATTCATCCCCTCCCATTTGCTGTCAGCCTTCGAGAGGGTTAATAAGTGAGTGATTCTTTAATGTCTTTGTTCATTCTCTTATTCTCTCCTGTGATGAACTGAACCTTCTTTGTGCAAATAATAAAGACTTAAAAGATCTCATCTATGTATTAAATTTCCACCACAAGTAGCTCTGTGATGACCAGGTGCTACTTGTTCAAGCTCTTAACTTAAACAGGAAATAGCTTGCATCCACTGACCACTAATCTCCAGGCAGTAGGTCTATTCATTAGAGATGGCCTGTATTCAAAAAGGCCAAAGCATGATTTGCAACATCTCAAAATTGAAAGCCTTACTTTCAGATACAAGGGTACGAGGTGTGATGCATTCCTCACTTAGTGTGGCACTAGTGCTGGAACGCACAAAGGAAAGGAAGAGCACAGCAGTGATCACACTAAACACTAATTAGATGAGGAACTTTCACTGGCCTCTTCCTGACTCTGTGCTTTTTAATGTTTATTTTAACCTAAATAGTGGTAGATGGGGGATAAACTGTTGGCACTTGTGGACTGGAAGAGTACTCAATAAAAACAATCAAAATCTGAATCTGAATCACTTTATTCACTAAATGTACAATGAACATAGGAATTAGACTTGGTAATTATACAATGCAGTGAAATAGTAAAGTGAAATTGCAACTTAAAAAGTCAAACAGAGTTAATTGTGCTATTCATCTTTTGATTTAGAAAAACAAATTATAATGTATAACTGCAGATGTAGAAAAGAAAAAGAAGACAGGGCTGAGGGCTGGATGATGTCTGCATAACTGTTAGGCTACATTATAACATTTAAAATGGTTGTTTTTATCTTATTAACATCTAACTCTGAAGATTCAAAAATGGATAATGTTGCAAAAAAACATAAAGCTTCTGTATTACTCTGTTTGTGTGTCTACTTGCTGCTCCCTATTGTATTGTATTGTATAGCCTATTGTAAGGACGCAAAAATACCACCGGTTTTATACCATTGGCAACTAGGCTACTTTACTTACAACAAGGATGTGACATTTAGGGAATGAAGAATGTACACCAGTATTTTCAGACAGTGTGTGAGTCTAATGATGGAAAGCCAAAAAAGAAAATGGAAAGGTGGCGCTGAGATGGTCAGACTCAAAAGGAAAAAAAGGGATTGTGTTGCTGTGCTGTGTATGGTTCATTCATTCACCATCCAAACATTCATCCCCCCCCCAACCACCTAACACCAGATGTTTTGAAGTTCAGTTTCGTAAGGATATAACGTTAGTGAACTTTCAATTCAGCACTATTGATATTTGAGGAGATATTTTTCATCATTAACAGTCTATAAAAAGAACACGGTTTCACAAATTTAAAGCATTTTAAAACTTAAAGAATTAAACCCTTACCATCACTTTCTTAAAGCCATAGTGCGTAGTTTCTGTCGCCCCCATTAGGAATTTTAACCCAGTTGCTATGTAGCCAAGGAGGACACGGAGGATTACAGTTTTTTACGATTGTTTACACACTAAAATAAAGATTTCCACACAATTTGCAAAATTTTACTCCAATGAGCAAAACACCTCCACAGATTTGCACAACATTACACACAATGTCTGCTTTACCCTTTTTGCAAAACATTACACACAGTGATTTGTAAAACTCTACACACATTTTCACACCTTAGACACAGATAAGGATTGTGAGGTTACTTCCTTGTCATTACAAAGCCCCGGATTGCCAATGACCACACTAATGAACGAATTGGATAATCACATCCACCAGTTTAATCTAAATTATCCCTTACATAACAATGTCTGGCCAAAAATCTAGCACATGCTATTTCCTAAAATTAGTTTTTTTACAAATGTGTTTTTTATTTATCACCGCAGTGTGAAACTGGCTGCAATAGTGTCTGATCATTGAGGACTGTGTTGGTTAAATGAAAACTAATAGCATTTTCACAAATGTGTATATGTTTTGACTGAAGTGTGTCATTTTGCAAACAATCTAGGAATTATGCAAATTGAGTGTGTTTAGATAATTGTGATTATATTTTGAAAAGAACCCGCTTTTCAAAATTGCATGTAAACAATTGAAAAAAACTGTAAAAAAAAAAGCATGATTGACTCTTCAGAAGAGGTAATTATCTTCACTCGAGTTTCTAACCCTAACAAACTTTGAGCATATACATAGGCCTAGCCTATATATGATTACCCTGCAGGGTATTTGGCTTGTAGTGTAGTACATGCTTGTGTCTACCTCCTTCAATAAAAACATAATTTACCACTTTACTGAGGCTGATCTCTACTCACAGATACACAGTTACACCTGTATACTCAGCCAGCAGTGAATGATACAGAAATCCTTGAGCTCTGGTACAGTCCAGGCTGAATCAGATATGTAATGTTGGTTATCTTATCAGCAAAGCCATGACCAGAGATCAAGATTAATCACCAAAGACCTATCGGTTTCAAGGATGTCTATCTGTCTATATCTGTATCTTAACTCTTTCTGCACTGTGGTTCACCCACCTCCTCAGGCTGAAATGTACTGACCAAATCCTGAGGATTACCTCCAGAGAGAACTGAAAACATAACGGGTTCCCTCTCTTTGCTCAGTAAATAAAAAACATTTCTGAATTTGCTCACAGATTTTTTCTATCAAAGCTTTGATCAAACATTTTCAGAGAAAGAGTTGCAAATTATTGAAATGAAAAAGAGTTAAATGATTATAGGGACAGGGTGGGGAAAAAAAGTTATTTAAGTTATATAATGTTATTTTAGGCTTGTGCAATTTATGACAGGGCAATTCTAATCTTGACCCAGAGTCCTGTTGTTGAGTCAGTTTCTCTAACCAGAACGCCATCCTATCATCTGTCTCCCTGTCCTTTCAGACCTGTCTACTGGCTGGGTAAAGACACCCTGAGGGTGTCTGCTGCTCTGTTTGCAGAGAACCGCCAACGGCTGTGCAATGCGCTGAAAGCCAAAGTAGTGCCGCAGTCAGTGGTGGTGCTGCAGGGAGGAGAGCAGAAGCAGAGGTACTGCACAGACACAGACGTCCTTTTCAGACAGGTAAGTAGTCTCTAGTTGACTCTGTGCAAAACTGAGGCTGAGGAGGGGGCAAGGTATTGCATTTATTTATCCATCCATCTATGATCCCCTAGCCAGCAGTGAGTTTAAGTTCCTCCAGCATGTCCTGTGTCATGTATCTTCATACTCTGTCAAAAATATGTAGGCCAGCCACTCTGCAGAGAAATCACTTGTGTTCATGATCTAATTTTTTCCAACACTTCCATCTAAGCTTGTGACTATAATTGGATTTTGAAAAAAAATCAGAGAGCACAGTGAACGCTCTGTATTCACCTCTGTGAACTGGTCTTAGCAAGGACATCTTATTTTTTGTAATGTAATAATCTGACTGGAAATAACCTTCTCTTCTAGCTGACTGTTATAATCTCCCTCTCTAATGTTTTGGCTAATTCTTTCAATTCTGCAGGAGTCTTTCTTCCACTGGGCTTTTGGAGTAACTGAGCCTGACTGTTATGGCGCCATTGATGTGGACTCTGGGAAATCCATCATTTTTGTTCCCAAACTGCCTGAAAGCTATGCTACTTGGATGGGAGAGTGAGTCACACTAATCTTCAAAGAGCGGTGTACATGGCCAACAATCGTCACCAGTGGGTCCATAGCTATGAGCTGTAACTTGAAGAAAGGGTTGACAAAGTCATGTGCTACAGTTACATCTTTTACACCCAGTATAAACATGTTTTTATGTGAGTGTTTGTATATTTTTTTCAAACGTATTGTAAATGCCACCAAGAACCATTTAAGACGTAGAATTTTGTCATCACCCAAACCACCTCAGACATGTTAGACTATACTGATACCAAAGCCTGCTGCAGTAATTCCGGTTCACAGGCTACACATGTATAGGAACTGAAGACTAAATTGCTCAAATAAGTTGCATCTATTCGTTTAATTGCTCATTTTGAAAATTATTAATCCTCTTGCAAATGGTCAAAACTACAGCTTTAAAATTACTTTACTCACAGATGAAGACTATTTAACACATTTTGCTGCTTTCTTTGAAAACTTGACAACACACTGATTGCTGTGCTAGGCTAATTTCATGAGGACAGGGTGTGGATTATAAGAAATGTTGCATACAGTGATGTAGACTCCCTAGTGCTTGTGAAAAGAAAAAAAAAACGTCACGTACAATGTAGTGAAATTCAGTCTCTGCATTTTACCTAGTCTCGCTGGCGAGTCCACACAGTATTCCGGGATGGGAGAAAAACATGCTCTGGTTTATTGGCATTTCTTTAAACCAATCACGAATCGCTGTACGGAGCAAAATAGCCTCAGGAAAGAAGTTGTTTTGGTGGAACATGTGTACGTTTAAAAGTTGTTTTAGTCATGCAAAAGAAAACTCAGATTGGACAGATAGACTATCGAAAGACACCCAGAGAAACCACTGGACATAATGATCTGGAAATAACCTGCAGATTCTTTACCATGTCTGATCTATAAACCTCAAAGCATATTTTGTCATCTAACATGTATAAAAGAGATCCTTTACACATTTAGGAGTTACATGATCAACACTTAACACTACTGGGTTCATTAGCTTTGCTCGCTCCCTTTTTAATCTGTTGTCCTACTTCAGTTCTGCTAGTGTCTGCCAGAACTGTAACATAACCCGTCTGTTATGTTTTTACAGATTGA
This sequence comes from Sander lucioperca, assembly GCF_008315115.2. NCBI lineage: Eukaryota > Metazoa > Chordata > Actinopteri > Perciformes > Percidae > Sander > Sander lucioperca. Next base: position 9,643,509 of record NC_050175.1, read on the forward strand.
CTTCTTAAAATGTCTAATGAGTATAAGTCTTCGTGTTGGTTGACTGTACTTTTCTTTTGTGTCTTTTGCATCTGTTGACAGGATCTTTCCTAAAGAGCACTTCAAGGTGAAGTATGCTGTCTGATGAGGTGCAATACGCCTGTGATGTAAGTCTGTCTGTGTTGCTGCTGGTGTTTACAGAGTGCTTGTGTGTGTGTGTGTGTGTGTGTGTGCGTGTGTGTGTGTGTGTGTGTGTGTGTGTGTGTGTGTGTGTGTGTGTGTGTGTTTTTAACAGTTTGCTGTGCAGTAACTGAACCTTGATGTTCAGTCACCTTTCATAAAGTTAATCGAAAATGACATTATTGCCTCCATAGACAGTTTTTAAAGGTAAAGATAAGATATTTATTAATCCCACACTGGGGAAATTCCTGTGCTACAGCAGCTCAAAAGAAAAAAATTACACACATCAGAGTAACACAAATACACATTAAGTAGACAAAGGAGAAAAAAAAATTAAAAAAAAGTTGTCATTCTCTTATTTGAACCTCCTGGCAAAGCTATCTGTGGTGCCAGATAGTAGGACCAATATTCATTTTGTACTAGGACCTTCTAGTAGAAAGTGTCATTGCCTATATTTTTAGTACAGAGCATGCAGTCCAAGACATCATTGGCTATTGACCGAGGAAAACGCAGACAGTAGTTGGACTCACAGAGCACGTGGAGCATCATACTGATAATTAATTTGTGCGCAAAGATCAACCACCGAAATTCTCTGGGGACTTTTGTTATTGAATTTTATTTTTAACCCACAGCTCCATTATCTTCATTTTAGTCTAATTTAAACAATACAGTCCTGTTCAGACTGTCTATAATTGCCTATTTTGGGAGTTTGGGAAACAGTCATGTATATCGGTGTTGACAGCAGATTCACAGCAGACTATATTGGAGGCTTGACAGCTCCAGAGCTATTTTGGAGGTGTGCATGTTGACATATCAAAATAATATAATCAGACTATAATACAACAGCTTTCACTGGCATTTGAGATGATCACAAACAATTTAATATTAAGTTCTATATGTACACAGCAACCTTTGATGACTCATCCTGCTGATGATATTTCAGGTATTATTTTTCTAGCTTTTCCAACGTTTTAGACACAGATATGGTAATAATAACAGTCCAAAATGATGTGAAAAAGAGACCCAAAACTAGGAAATAGGATATAGACTACAGATTACCTGATATATACATTTATTATAATATCAGATGACTGACCACAGGACCAATTCTTCAAGTGTCATGTGGGAGTATTTTACTGAACCACCTTTAAGCATGGTAATCTGTAAAAGGTCCCGGCAGATCTGCCTCACCCTTCCTGATGCTAGCTGCCACCTCACTCGTCATATCAAACATAAAAACACAGTCCTTTTCATTTTGTCTGTGTGTAAGCTGTTAAATGTTGACGCAGAATATCTGCTGTTAGGAATCTGAATCTTCAACATTGTCAACTTTTAAAATTCAGATTATTAAATTGATCAACTGCTTAAAAAAGTGCAGTGGGAGAAATAAATCTAAACTCCTTCAACCAATTCTACAGCTGACAAAAGATTGTCCATCTGTCATTAGAATAGATCATCGGCCTGGATATAGACCAGTTGAATGTCCTGTTGTGACATTTGAATGCACTTGGTGGTGATTTCATTTGTTTTTGTGTTTTTGTCCACGCAGCGAGGTCAGAATACAGATAGTGGGAGCGTCTGCCGTGAAGCCTCCTTTGAAGGAATTAGTCGGTATGTTTAATTGGCACCACTTTGCATTGGCATAATGATACTTTGATTGGGGAGGGTTTTGTTATTTGTTTTGGTTTTATAACCAAGGATACAGACTGTCATGCATACACATTTTTGCTAATTAACCGAATTCTAAATATAATTGAATTTAGCAAACCATCTTGCTTTTGCTTGTCATCAATGTTACTGTTACTGTGTTTTTCTTACATTACACCCTTTTTTATTCTACACTGACCCTGACTGCTTTGAAAAAGGAGTCGTGTATACTTATTTCAAAGTGATTATAATAATTTGCATCAATTTGCATTTGATTTGCAAGTGTATCAAAATATTTATTCAGATTTAGCTAATAAGACTCCATCGATGAAGCACCTCCATTAGGGGTAGGATGTTTGATGGAAACTTTCTGGAGGTGATGCTGGTGATGGGGAGCAGGTGGTTAGTAGGTCTGAAACAATGACATTTAAAGAAAAGCATCCGGGAAGTGATTGGCTTGAGAAACGCGGTCAAAAAGATCATTGGTCAAGTATGGTGATGTCGGAATTGTTAATTCAGGGATTTTGACAGCGTGGGAAAGAGGAAGTGACAGAGAAAAAATAGCAGACATTTACTCATGGAGGAATAAAGGCAGAACTTGAGGGAATAGAGACTCTTAACGAACTTTGGTCAAAGCTTAATTTATGTTCATAATGTTAGTTTCTTGTTCCTTTTTTATCAGCTTCCAAGTGAACAACACTCTTTTACACCCAGTCATCGTGGAATGATAAGTAAATAAAATACGTTTTATAATATTATTCAGAAAGCCCACTCAAGATGAGTATAGAGAGTATACTGTCATCTCTCTCTTAATTACCTAAACATTTCTACAGACTTACTGTAACTCCCAAACCTTCCGGTCAGGTAATTGTGTGTCTGCAATCAGAAACAGGAGCTTGTCTTTGGCTTGTTTTTTACCCTTGCAGAGTGAGAAGCCAGTCCGCACAGATGTAATGGACTTCGTGCTTGCCTGGTTGTCCTTGGCATTAGAGTTTGCACCCTTCAGATGAATTGACATTTTCTGAAATAAGGAGGAATGCTTTTCAGGCATACCTCCTGGGGAGAAAGACTTGATTGAACCCCCCTCTTTCCTCTTCTCTGAGCAGCTCACATGGCTCTTTTATAATGGGCTATTTTTGACACCCAAAGTGCAGCTACTTCTTTCCAAACACAAATGAATGAGAAATGGTGAGATCACCAGGCTTCAGTTGTAATATAGTATTTCAGCTTAGATTTAAATCAAAGACTGTAATACATTTTATTGTGGTTTGAAACATTTTCAGCAGCCCTGCAACAGTAGATTATGTCAGTTTCCCACTGGAACGACAGGTCTCATTAATATACAATGTTCCTGGGAAAGAGGACCATCTGCTCGACATTTGTTCTTTACATCAGTTACTGTATTAGCAGTGTATATAAAAAAGATGGATTTCTTCCTTTAGCTCAATGTGAGAGTTGAATTCTGTATATATTTGTTGGCTGTACATTTGATAAATTGGCAGCGTATCGATCAGAATGAGAAAGCTGCTCTCTCACTTCTTGTGTCTGCAGCCGTCTGATTAAGACTGATATGGAGCTGGAAGTCCTGCGCTACACCAACAGGATTTCCAGTGAAGCCCATAAAATGGTAAGATACTTCTCGGATAGACAGTGCATCTGCAAGGGTGCTCAAATGGGTAAGTTTTAAGTTTTCACACTATAAAGAAAGGAACAGGAGAAAAAAGAAATGTTGAGAGCATAAAGTTAAACGGCCAAAGTATGGAAGTATCAAGCAGCTTATTGAGTTTAAAACCCGCCCAAAGGATTCAAGATGTCAGGATCCTCTAAGGCTATAAACTGTTTAAATGCTATCGATTTGAAAAAAAAGTGTTATATGGCATATCAGGTAGTAACTTTGGGTGTGCCATGTACAGAGGATCAAGCGTTGTGAGCCACCAATCAGCTACACACAGAAAACTATAATTGCTTTGTGCATAGGGTAAACATTGAGATTCATTTAAAAAGAGTCAGCAACAGTTTTATCTGAATCACATACACGCTCATGTTTAATCTGTAGATCATGAAGCATGTGAAACCTGGACAGAAAGAATATGAAATGGAGAGGTAAGTGGTGCACTTTGTCAACAGATCCTCTTTGTTCATGCCAGACATTTTAGGCCCATGTCTGTCTACTCCATTATAGCTATGGTAATATATACAGTATATGTGGGGATTAAACCAGCCCTTATTTTATTTTGCTCTGCTCCTGTCACTTTCATTTGGATAGACAGTATGCTGTTACAGTCACTGTACTCATTAAATCAGTGTTACTGGATAAGTTAAACTCTTTATTTTGATATGTGAAATGAGCTGCTGTGATGAACTCGTTTGGATTACACCCCGCTGAGTCAGAGGAGGAACAAAAAGAAACGTCATGCCTCAGTACGTGTTGACACTCCAGTAACTGATTGTTATTATAGGTGTAGTGGAGTAAGTACTATGGGGTTCTTGCTTATTAAAGGTTTGCTATATTATATGTCACTGGTAGACCTGGCACTGTCAGGCGTACATGGCCCTTTACTGTATACTTATGATTATAACACCCTAAGTAAAGCCTATGAAATATCTGATCTTCTATATATATATATATTAGTATATTATACTAACCTTAATATTTCCACTATGAACGGACCAACGATTGAGAGACTTAAGAGATTGAGAGATATAAATATCTCGGCATCTGGATTGATGAAAAGCTCTCTTTCAAGTTTCTTGTGTGAGACTAAGACAAAAAGTTGGCTATTTGTACAGAAATAAAAGCATCTTTCCTATGTTTTGTAGGAAAAGGGTTGTTGAAGCAGTTTTCATGTTGGCCTTGGACTAATAATGATGTGATTTATAGACATGCATCATTTTCAACTCTTAAAACTCTGGACTCAGTCTATCACTCTGCCTTGAGATTCATAACCGGTCATGTTTATGGTCACATAGAGTGTTTGGGTGGTCTTCTCTCCAAGAGAGACGTGGTACTTACTGGTATCTCTTCATATAAAAGGTTCTTGTTAGAAAACCACCATCTTACCGTACAGAACTTCTCTCGTACTCAGAGGGACATTACCCGACTCGCTCCGCTGACTGGTTCCACGAGCTCGCTCTGAACTTGGAAACTTTTTAACTTTAGTGCACCTGACTCCTGGAACAAATTACAGCACTTCCTTAAAATCAACTCACTTGTGCCTTTTGGACAGGAATCTGCTTTTAAACCTGCAAACTTCTTCTTGTAATTGCTTTGCATAATTGTACTTTCTTTTGCATCCTTGGTATCCCAATTTATTTCTCAAATCATTTTTCCAATTCAGAAAGTTTGTGTCTTTCTATTTTTCTTATAATGATGTCGCTTCTTTTCTGTGTTTTTGTCTTTGAGATTTGACTCGATGTCATTGTGAATGAGGGCCGCCCCTTGATGATCTCTCAAGTATAAATAAAGGTTAATCAAAACAAAACTGCTTGTGTTGAAGGTGTGAAGTGGGCTGACATGCACCACATGGCTGACCGGGTTCACCTGGAGGAGCTTGTGAAGATTGGCATCCTGAATGGCAGCGTGGAGGACATGTGCAAGAAAACACATTCCTGTAACTTCAATATTGATGTGTCATGAATAATGGAGAAACCCTTGATACAGCAGTGAGCGCGCAACAAAAATAGGCCAATCTGCAGAAACAAGTTCAGGATGAGGGCAGGAGAGAGAGGAAGGTAAAATGTTGACTGAACTCTGAACAGATGGTTTCAGGATGTGGTGGAGGATTGTTTACAGTTATGCACTTTTGATAACTAAATGCAGAAGGACAGTTAACCCACAGAAGCTCCAGTGGAAGTGCTGAGAAGGTGTCAGTGTGTGTAGTACACTGTGAAGCAGGGCTCACTGAATATGAATACAGTCATTCTGTCTGACACGTGACAAACTATACTGTTGGCTAGTTTCAGTAACAGACAGTCAGACCTACAGGAGATGGCTCAATGAACTGACATTCATCTCTAATCACAGTCTGAACAAGAAACAACAAGTTTTTTCTCCCTTCTGGGTAGAAGGTTTTGTGCAGTGTACTTAAAGCAACACTAAAGAACTTTTCCCGCTTCGGTCCCCCTACAGGTTGGAAGCGGAATTGTCCATTACATTACATTATGCAAGTTTGCCAGATCGGGTAGCGGATCTGTAGTTCGAATGAACTGGACAATGTAATATAATGGACAATTCCGCTTCCAACCTGTAGGGGGACCGAAGCAGGAAAAGTTCTCTAGTGTTGCTTTAAAGTGCCCATATTGTGAAAAAAACACTTTTTCTGGGATTTGGGGTGTTATGTTGTGTCTCTGGTGCTTCCACACACATACCAACTTTGAAAAAAATCCATCCATGCTGTTTAGAGTGAGATACGGTTTCTGAATGTGTCCTGCCTTCAGTCTCTGGGTGAGCTGTTCAAAATCGGGACGGCTTGTGACGTCACAAGCCGAAACGAGCAGGCTAACCGCAACCATTTAGCTCGTAGCGTTAGCGTTAGCATGCTAAAGCTAATGCTAACGCTAGCATGCTACCTCGTTCTCAATAGCAAAGCACTGCTACAACACACACAAGTTCACCATAATCTACAAAAGAACTACTTACATGTGCGCCCTCATTTAGAAGTCTCCCAGCTAATCCTGCCTTGTAACTGACTGGAGTAGAAACAGCCTTTCTTTTACTGTCTATGGAGCTAGCTAGCTGACATGATCTACATCTGAGCTACTGCACATGTGCAGTGCAATCAAAGATAGTACAGAAGAAGAAGAAGAAGAAAAGAGGTCTCACTCTGTAGCTAAAACAGAGACCAGGTGAAAAGAGGATCTGCAGCAGTGAGAGAGAGCGGTGCAGTACAACACAAATATGGTGTTTTTTGAAAATTAAACCATGTAAACCTATTCTGGTACAACCTTAAAATACAATTATGAACCTGAAAATGAGCATAATATGGCTGCTTTAAAGACTCAGAGTGCTAAAACAGTTCACTAAGGGCCACACTGGAAAATGAGAATCACATTAAGGGCCAACATGTATAGTTTATTGACATGCTTTTATTTAATCAAAAGTCAAATATTTTTGACTGTATTATTGCATGTCTCATATAGCTTTCTCACTTACAGTTTGGTCGACATAGCAGCCTAAAAAGTCAGCAAAAAAGTTCCTTCCTTCCTTAGCCGTCAGAGTTTAGCAAATCAAGCAAAACAATGATTACATATTTTACAACAACCTGTTTCACAGCCTGAATATAAAAACTCTCTGGTTCAGGGGGAATTTCTGAGTCTCAAAGCTGGCAAATCTGCCAAATTCTTCTTTGAGTGTCGCGTAATTACAGTTTGTTAACAGTCTTTTTGGTTTGGCGCACATCTAGGTGGCCCAACATTTATTGTGAACCTCAGTTGATATGCATGGCCGGATCAAAACTTGCAAGGGGCCGGATTTGGCCCGCAGGCCTTGAGTTTGACACGTGTCATACAGTATATTTCCTCCAAAATAAAAAAATACTAGCTTAATACTATTATCAATTTTCTTTTTTTAATTACAGTCATGTTAACTGTGTAGCTGTGGTTTTAACAAACTGTACAGTTGTCCAGGGGGTGGAGCGTATTAACAAACCTGGACTGAAGAGTCTTCTGATGGGCTGCCTGGTGCAGGAGATGGTGGTCCTACCGTGGAGCCAGGCATATGCAGTACTTCATCAACCACCTGCTGGACCAGGCCCTGCCAACCCTGCCCAGAGCTGCTTCATCAACAACCAAGTTTATACAGCTAACTATTTACATATTTGTGTTTACACAGTTATTGTTTACATGTTTCATTATTTACATCAGCAATAATTATAATCTCCAAACTTTACTTCTGTGGTTTTCCTCCAATTTACCTCAGTCTAAGTACTGCTATAGTCTGATAGGTTAGTTCAGCTACATGCAGGGTTCAAAATTTACTTCATTGTCCACCAGCCAAATGGCAAGTTAATGTTCAAATTTTACCAGCCACTCAATAGATTACATTTGTTTGTTTTTTTGGGCTGATGAGTGAAGCAATTCTACCAGCCACTTGCATATTTTACCAGCATTTGGCTGGTGCATGGTGCTAATATTGAACCCTGGCTACATGTGAGTGAGAAACCAGGAAGTGTTGTTGTTCTGGAGCTGTTGTGGAGCTGATGAAGTGTGGAGAACATCAAAGGGCTGTTTAAGAAAGTTATCCGTCTCCATCCGGCTGTTTCTTCTCATAAAGAGTGATCCAACCACCACGTATCGAACCCTCACGTTACAAATGTTAGCAGTCACTTTAAGTGACAACGTTAATACATTAAAAGTGTTCATTTCTGTGCCTCTTGGAAAAAAGACGTTTCATTTTTTAAATAATTCTTAATATAAGAATTATTTAAAAAAGGAAATGTCTTTTTGTAAACATCGATTCACAAGTAAATGCTGTGAAATGAATTTAGATAAACATTTTAATTTGCAACTGTGTGCAGAAGAGTTTTGTTTGTTTATTTAGTTGGTATTGTGTACAAGTATTCTTTCAGTATTGGAAGATAAATCTTTATACAAATTAGTACATTGGACCACAAACTTTCTGTGAACCAGAGGAATCAACTTGTCTCATCTTAAATCAACATGTCATATCTGTGTATTCAGATTTGACATGGCTCTGGAGCAGCTGTTGAACAGCATAAAATAGTTGCAAACAGCAACCATGTCTGTAGTCTGTAGAATGCAGTCAATCATCATTTTTCATTGAAGAATGACAGTGGCCCCTGGTGGCCAATACTTGCAAGTGTGTATTTTACCTTAAGCCCACCTTCCCTGCCTTAACATTTTTACTGTAGTATGTTTTATTTTAACACCCATCTTTCTATTGCATCCTTATTATCCTAATTTATTTATCAAATAATTTCTCCAATTCAGAAAGTTTGCGGCTTTCTATTTTTCTTATGATGGTCTTCTTTTCTGGGTTGTTGTGTTGTCTTTGTAATTTGTTTCGCTGTCATTGTAAATGAGGGCTGCCCCTCAATGATTTCTTGAGTATAAAGAAAGGTTGAATGAATGTAACAGTAACAGAATGCAACAACTTCAGACATCTGACAACTGTTCATTTTAACAATGCAGACATAGATATACAAACCACTATCATTGCCAATTCAGATTTTGACAATACTGTATTGTACCATGTACTTATTAAATTGGTACTCAGCAGTTAAAAAAATATGTGGTTTAGTTTATTTCAAAGCCCCATCATAACCCAATTTGTTACCTATTTCCTAAACTTTGACCCTTGTACGTACATATTTTTCCTGGTAAAGAGATCCACCTCTCTTGTTCTTGTATTCTGTTATTCATTTTCCTCCCAAGCACTATAAACGTACCTCGGATCCATGAGTACTCAGTGTATCATTGTACAGTATGACTCAATTGATTCAATCTGAGTGGAATAACTATTCTGAATGTGCCAATGATAGTCTGACTGAACATTCAAGAATATTAAGAAAAAAAATACCAGAATCGACCACTTTGAGAATACATTGTGATAATACAAGTGTCCAAAGACAACACACTCACTTTGTTACCATTTGTTTACTTTGCAGAATACTTTTCTCGTTGGATTCTTGAATTGATAGCTTCATTGTTTTACATCACACACACACAGGACAAAGAAATTACTGTATGTCTTGGACTGAAGTCTTCCATCTAGAGAACAATGGCCGACTGACAACAAAAATATTTGAGAAGTTCCAATAATATACATGTTGATTTAAGATGAGACAAGGTGATGTTTGTGGTTCAATGTACTAATTTGTATGAAATAAGTGTCTTCCTGTACTGAAAGAATACTGGTACAAAATACCAACTATATAAACAAACAAAACTCTTCTGCACACAGTTGGAAATTAAAATGTTTATTTAAATTAATTTCTCAGCATTTATTTGTGAATCAATGTTTACAAAAACGAACATATAAGAATAAGAATTATTTAAAAATGAAAGGTCTTTTTCCCAGAGGCACATAAATGAACACTTAATGTATTAACGTTGTCACTTGAAGTGATTGCTTACATTTATCACAATTTTCAAAACATTATGCATGCTTTATAAAATGTTCTGTATGAAACTTTTCATGTTTTTTGGTTATTATCATGTGTTATTCAAGTGCTTAATAAAACTCTTGATTGTGTATCTGTCGTATAAATGAGAAATGAGAGCGAGAGCAAGAACTTCAGTTTCACCGAAGAATTTTCATTGTTGTTGTTTATCTGCAGTAATCAATGACATCGCAGCGTTGAGCTCTTTATTGTGGGAAACCGATCAGAATTTGTCACTGCTGGTGACGGGGCTGAAGGGTTTTGCAGAGTTGGCCATGAACGCTTCGATCTCCTCCACAGTGCGAGGGACGCAGGTCAGCAGCTCTATACCGTCAGCTGTCACGGCTATGTCATCTTCAATGCGAACCTGCACACAGTAATGACACAGCAGTCAAACACGGTGGAATTAGAAAGGAGGAGATGTTCAAAGAGGCAAACTCAGTCAATGCAAAAATGCAAACGCACATGAGAATTCATGTTGAATCTGAGCTGGATCAGCCACTGAAAAATCTGTATTCACATTGCAACATTGGCTTTGAATATCATTTAGTTAAGTGTGAATGTATCAAAGCCCTCATTTATGATAATTTGCCAACTTAGTAGCTGAGATCAGACACAGTAAGTCCAACAGGGCAAGAGCGGTTCGACAAAGACACAGATGGTAGACGAATCCACAGTTTTGCCATTTTATCTAAACTACTTATTTAAAAGTGAACATTAAAGTTATGACCTTAAGATCTAATAGTTCTGTTAGGAAAACTGCGAGCAGACTGACCCCTCCAAAGCCGCGAAAGCGAGTCAGCACTTGGTTGTTGATGAAGCAGCTCTGGGCAGGGTTGGCCAGGGCCTGGTCCAGCAGGTGGTTGATGAAGTATATGCCGGGCTCCACGGTGAGGACCATCCTCTCCTGCACCAGGCGGCCCATCCGAAGACTCTTCAGTCCAGGCTCATCAACACGGTCCACCCCCTGGACAACAGTACAGTTCGTTAAAACCACAGCTACACAGTTATAACGACTGTTTAAATAAGAAAAAATAAATAAATAAATAAATATATATAAAAATATATATATATATATATATATATATATATATATATATATATATATATATGATGCATCTCAGACTAAATGGAGGTTGCTACCTGAGCACAGACACTGCTACAGGAAACATTTTTCAAGTGTTAAACTATTTTTTGTGAATTAGTCAAAGAATTTCATTTGAGTGTTTTAGCGTCTGAGTCTTTAAGTCCACTGCCATATTCAGTGAGCCCTGCTTCACAGTGTACTACACACACTGAAACCTTCTCAGCACTTCCACTGGAGCTTCTGTGGGTTAACTGTCCTTCTGCATTTAGTTATCAAAAGTGCATAACTGTAAACAATCCTCCACCACATCCTGAAACCATCTGTTCAGAGTTCAGACAACGTTTTACCTTCCTCTCTCTCCTGCCCTCATCCTGAACTTATTCCTGCAGATTGGCCTATTTTTGTTGCGCTCTCACTGCTGTATCGAGGGTTTCTCCATTATTCATGACACATCAATATCGGAGTTACAGGAATGTGTTTTCTTCTTCTGTTTGGAGACTTTGACTGTTACAACACTAACCAACGGTTGGTTGTGATGTGGGTAATATCAGAATTTAAAAAGTAATTGTTTTTTTAACCTATTTTCCTATGTGTCTAAGTGACTGATGAAAACAACAATCTTTGACGGTCCAGTATTAAGCGAGACCGCAACAAGCTACAATGTAAGTTATTGGGAAATTGCGCACCTTTAATTTACGTCCACAAAAGTGCTTGTTTTACCACTGACATGCTCAGATTATTATTCCAAGTGTCTGACAACATCACTGAAAGGATTCCTACAGACGTCTGCGTAAGATCCTTTTTTTAAACATAAAAACATTCCTAAAATTGCTATCGCTAAACCCACCAGACTCTATGCAAATAAACAGTAATTTTAGCATCGTAAAATACACAATATTCAAAGTCAATTTTCCACTTTTACAACAATCACCACTCTAGGTTTGGTTGAAATTAGTCTATATCGACGACATTTAATTTTTAGTTCAGGTGCTACCAGACGTTGGATTTCACTCATTTAGGCCGGATATCCGTTACTTAGGGCTTTCTTTTTGCTGGCATTTTAAACTCCAGGTGATTTATGAGGACTATGGTTAACTGCTCCTCAGATCTTTGCAAGGTAAATCGAGACAGCAAGCTAGACTATCTGTCCAGTCTGAGTTTTCTGTTGCATTTGAACGTGCACATGTTCCACCAAAACAAGTTCCTCCCTGAGGCTATTTTGCAGAGGCACCGTTGCTGCGTCCGGCGCCGCCCAAGACCATTTGTAAAATAGGATTTTACAAAAAGGTCTATCTCTGTAGGGATCGTTTCCATAATGTTGTCAAACACTTATAATAACAATATGAGCCTGTCAGTGGCAAAAACAGCACTTTTAGTGGACAAAATTGACGATGCACATTTGCCCTATAGGATTACATTGCAGAAGTTACCCTTTAGGTCTTCTGTTCTCACCTCAGGGTATCCTCCCACATCGTGCACATCGATGCCCAGCAGGTGTCCCAGGCCGTGGGGCATGAAGACGGAGCCCATGTGGACCTTCAACATGTCCTCCACGCTGCCATTCAGGATGCCGATCTTCACAAGCTCCTCCAGGTGAACCCGGTCAGCCATGCGATGCATGTCGGTCCACTTCACACCTTCAACACAAGCAGTTTTGTTAATGAAGAACAGAAATTTCTTTAACCCAAACTTTAAATTTAAGTAGGGATGTTGAGACTTTTTGAAGTGTACTCAATATTTAAACTGACTAAAAGATGATAAAACCTGGTTTGATGGCAGCCATGACAGTGCGAGAGGATTTGAGGACTGCCTCATAGATGTCCCTCTGGTCTGGAGTAAACTTGCCATTGGCTGGGAAGGAGCAGGTGATGTCTGAGGAGTAGCAGTAGTACTCTCCGCCCATGTCGAACAGACTGCAGGCGACAAAACATCATTTGACACAACAGTCAAATGTTTTTCCAAAGTGCTTTGCTTTTGTGTCCTAAGTGAGTTAGGGTTGTTTACAGTGCAACAAACATGTACACAGATAGCAAAAACCCTAAAGAACACAACAGAAATAGAACAGTAACAATGCCTATGCTTAGTGGCACTTCAACAAACAGGAGAATATGTAGAGTTTGTGAGGGAGTTACCTGTCAGTTCCAGGAGGTGCTTGCATCTAAAAACAGCTGGAAGTTAAAAACTGCTGAAAGCTACTCACCACATGTCTCCACCCGTAATTGTCTTATCGTTCGGTGCACCAGCATGTCCGTAGTGGAGAATGGAGGAATTATTGCCCCTGTTAAACAATAACACAATATGTGAATTGAAAAGACATAAATAGTTTAACTATGAATAAATACTCAGTACAAGGTGGTAATTCCATCATATGTGACTTATATAAAGCTACCATGAAAACAAATTTGAATTAAATACTGCATTGCAATACAGCATCAAAGGAATTCCAATCTCTTTATTATAGAAAACTCAGACAGTGCATCTTTAAAGAATCACTGTTTGAACAGGAAATAGCTTGTATTCATTTACCACTAATCTGCAGGAAGTACTCATTCCACATGGCATTTAATACAAAAGGCCACAGCATGATTAGCGGCAGTGTCTCAAAATTATTTAACCATAATGGTGCTGCTAGCTGACAGTAACCCTGCAACAAAGAGGAAGCTGATGTTGCACTCTTTGCAGACATGGCTTGGTTTGGCCAATAAGACTCCTTGGATACTGCAGGGTTCCTAAACTCCGCTTTGTTTACATGACGTTTACACGGTCTTTGGAGAAGCATAATTTCAGATTTTCTGGTAAAAATTACGCCTTACGTTCCACAGATACAGGTGTAAGAGGTGTGACGCATCCCTCCCTCAGTGTAGCAGTAGTGCTGGAACAGGCTGCAAAGAAGAAGAAGAAAAAAGAAGCAGTCCTTCAGAGCAAAACCCCAGTGAGAAAAAGGAAACTAAATTGTTTCAGCACAGCAGAGATCACAGGAAACAGTAATTTGCTGAAGGACCTTCACTGCCCTCTTTCTGACTCCATGCTTTTTTAGAATTTATACAGCACTCGGTCTTTAATCATCTCACGTTCACGCACATCAAACACTTCTATGGATCTGGACAGCGTCGCAAATCTGTGTATGATGAGTAAAGAGAAGTACATGTTTCCTGGTGCACGCAGCAAGGCCAAATTATAGCTGCACAGCTTGACTGCAACGGCTTACATGAGGGTAGAATTCAAAATACTGTCAAATTTTACCACACTACTTCTACCATGAGATCAAAATGTGTTTGTCATTAATTTAATGAACATTGGAGATTTATTAAAGATTTAGTGCATAACTTTTTGATATTAATGAACGTCCGTTACATTCAAGCCATTGCCAAATGAGTTGATACAAAGCTAATTAAGACTATCAGCTCCACACAGCTCTCTCTGTATTTCTCAGTATGGCTATGTTCAGAAGATTGTGGCGTCCGGTGACTTTACCGCACAGAAGCACAAGTGAAGATAATTAATTCATTTTCTGAAGAGTCCATCATGTTTTTTTAATCCTCCGTGTCCTCCTTGGCTACTAGTAACTGCGAGGAGGAGGGGTGGGGGCGCATGCACGATCAAGGAAGGCTTGTATCATGTGGACGCGCCGACAGTGTTGTTTGTAATTACTTAGAATTCCTCATGGGGGCAAGAGAAACTACGCACTATAGCTTTAAGGGGGAATTTGCAGTAGTTGTTTACAGTACTGTTTACAGTACAACATTTTGATGCACTGCAAGCTTAATTTTAATTCAAAAAATCGTTTGTGGAGGACAGTCTGAAGATGCAGCGGAGCAGTTTTGGTGTCAATTGAGCAAAAACTTTGGGAAAGACTGGGGTTTAATTCATTTTACAGTTTTTGAGTAAAACAGAGTGATGGACCTCATAATTCCTGCAAGCTTGAAGCACATGAACATTTCTGCTCAACTGGGCCTTCATTTTGGTGAAAGTTGCAAATTGGTAGCATGTATGACTAATGTGTTAGGATGTGTGCTAATTTTCAAAGTTCTAAACTTTAGACAGGTGCTATAGCGCCACCTTTAACTCTCTAAGCCCACAAAGCCAGTCGAGGAAGTTTAGCATAGGACTGGACTTATGTGCAAAGTTTGCTGATTTTTCATGCATGGGAATAAGAGGAAAAACATCTGCAAATACAATGAGCGTGACTGACGGCTGCTCTGGTGCCACAGGATTTAAAAAAACAAAACGGCTAAATATCTTACTAAAATATACAAACAAAAAACTTACTAAATTACCATTCTAATCACAGTTTGTGTTTTGCTCCCAGCTTGACTTTAAAAAGCTACAAGCAGCCAATTATGGGTTAGTTGTGTTTCTCAGTTGGAATGTGTTTTTGGTGAATCAGAAATGATCACACATTTCACTGCGACACATGTCCAATACGACAAAATTAAGTTCTGGATCTAGATTGGATTTCCATTTGATTATAACCCTGCTCCTGTAACCTGTCTAGTATTTCATTCTATATTTCATAGGCTTTACTTAGGGTGTTATACTCATAAGTATACAGTAAAGGGCCATGTACGCCTGACAGTGCCAGGTCTACCAGTGACATATAATATAGCAAACCTTTAATAAGCAAGAACCCCATAGTACTTACTCCACTACATCTATAATAACAATCAGTTACTGGAGTGTCAACACGTACTGAGGCATGATGTTTCTTTTTGTTCCTCCTCTGACTCAGCGGGGTGTAATCCAAACGAGTTCATCACAGCAGCTCATTTCACATATCAAAATAAAGAGTTTAACTTATCCAGTAACACTGATTTAATGAGTACAGTGACTGTAACAGCATACTGTCTATCCAAATGAAAGTGACAGGAGCAGAGCAAAATAAAATAAGGGCTGGTTTAATCCCCACATATACTGTATATATTACCATAGCTATAATGGAGTAGACAGACATGGGCCTAAAATGTCTGGCATGAACAAAGAGGATCTGTTGACAAAGTGCACCACTTACCTCTCCATTTCATATTCTTTCTGTCCAGGTTTCACATGCTTCATGATCTACAGAGAAAACATGAGCGTGTATGTGATTCAGATAAAACTGTTGCTGACTCTTTTTAAATGAATCTCAATGTTTACCCTATGCACAAAGCAATTATAGTTTTCTGTGTGTAGCTGATTGGTGGCTCACAACGCTTGATCCTCTGTACATGGCACACCCAAAGTTACTACCTGATATGCCATATAACAATTTTTAATGTAGATTAATTATTTGCTGATGTACGCAAAGTAGTCATAAAGAGTTCAATAATGAGTTCAACAGTCAGTGAGACTGTGCCCTTAAGCACTTGCTGATTTAGCAGGACATTTTGTTTTTACTGCACACCTACAGGGAAAGTTTAAAACTGAAAATCTGCCATCTTTAGGGACAGACAGGTAAAGAAAATACCTCTAAAAATGTCAACTGATTACACTCGTAACAATGAGGAAATAGGAGGAAAACTGACTTCAGAGGACATATAGCACTGAGAGGTTAACTGCTCCTCAACCCCTGAAGAGGTTATTCATGGTGTTTAAGTGAAATCCTGTGCAGAAGTAAAATATTGCTTTAATGTTACAGTGTATTGGTCAAAGGCTATCTCTGTTAACGGCTGGCCTCTGAGCTACTGGATGAAGTTAAAATCGATAGCATTTAAACAGTTTATAGCCTTAGAGGATCCTGACATCTTGAATCCTTTGGGCGGGTTTTAAACTCAATAAGCTGCTTGATACTTCCATACTTTGGCCGTTTAACTTTATGCTCTCAACATTTCTTTTTTCTCCTGTTCCTTTCTTTATAGTGTGAAAACTTAAAACTTACCCATTTGAGCACCCTTGCAGATGCACTGTCTATCCGAGAAGTATCTTACCATTTTATGGGCTTCACTGGAAATCCTGTTGGTGTAGCGCAGGACTTCCAGCTCCATATCAGTCTTAATCAGACGGCTGCAGACACAAGAAGTGAGAGAGCAGCTTTCTCATTCTGATCGATACGCTGCCAATTTATCAAATGTACAGCCAACAAATATATACAGAATTCAACTCTCACATTGAGCTAAAGGAAGAAATCCATCTTTTTTATATACACTGCTAATACAGTAACTGATGTAAAGAACAAATGTCGAGCAGATGGTCCTCTTTCCCAGGAACATTGTATATAAATGAGACCTGTCGTTCCAGTGGGAAACTGACATAATCTACTGTTGCAGGGCTGCTGAAAATGTTTCAAACCACAATAAAATGTATTACAGTCTTTGATTTAAATCTAAGCTGAAATACTATATTACAACTGAAGCCTTGTTGCCTGGTGATCTCACCATTTCTCATTCATTTGTGTTTGGAAAGCAGTAGCTGCACTTTGTGTGGCTTGATACAGAAGAGTATTCTACAATACTAATACCAAATAAATAACACACGGGAGTGGTAACCATTGGTTGCACTAATGAAAGTTTAAAAAATATCCCATTATAAAAGAGAGCCATGTGAGCTCCTCAGAGAAGAGGAAGCAGAGGGTTTCAATCAAGTCTTTCTCCCCAGGAGGTATGCCTGAAAAGCATTCCTCCTTATTTCAGAAAATGTCAATTCATCTGAAGGGTGCAAACTCTAATGCCAAGGACAACCAGGCAAGCACGAAGTCCATTACATCTGTGCGGACTGGCTTCTCACTCTGCAAGGGTAAAAAACAAGCCAAAGACAAGCTCCTGTTTCTGATTGCAGACACACAATTACCTGACCGGAAGGTTTGGGAGTTACAGTAAGTCTGTAGAAATGTTTAGGTAATTAAGGGAGAGATGACAGTATACTCTCTATACTCATCTTGAGTGGGCTTTCTGAATAATATTATAAAACGTATTTTATTTACTTACCATTCCACGATGACTGGGTGTAAAAGAGTGTTGTTCACTTGGAAGCTGATAAAAAAGGAACAAGAAACTAACATTATGAACATAAATTAAGCTTTGACCAAAGTTCATTAAGAGTCTCTATTCCCTCAAGTTCTGCCTTTATTCCTCCATGAGTAAATGTCTGCTATTTTTTCTCTGTCACTTCCTCTTTCCCACGCTGTCAAAATCCCTGAATTAACAATTCCGACATCACCATACTTGACCAATGATCTTTTTGACCGCGTTTCTCAAGCCAATCACTTCCCGGATGCTTTTCTTTAAATGTCATTGTTTCAGACCTACTAACCACCTGCTCCCCATCACCAGCATCACCTCCAGAAAGTTTCCATCAAACATCCTACCCCTAATGGAGGTGCTTCATCGATGGAGTCTTATTAGCTAAATCTGAATAAATATTTTGATACACTTGCAAATCAAATGCAATTTAATGCAAATTATTATAATCACTTTAAATAAGTATACACAACTCCTTTTTCAAAGCAGTCAGGGTCAGAGTGTAGAATAAAAAAGGGTGTAATGTAAGGAGTTAAAAAAAACAGTAACATTGATAACAAGCAAAAGCAAGATGGTTTGCTAAATTCAATTATATTTAGAATTCGGTTAATTAGCAAAAATGTGTATGCATGACAGTCTGTATCCTTGGTTATAAAACCAAAACAAATAACAAAACCCTCCCCAATCAAAGTATCATTATGCCAATGCAAAGTGGTGCCAATTAAACATACCGACTAATTCCTTCAAAGGAGGCTTCACGGCAGACGCTCCCACTATCTGTATTCTGACCTCGCTGCGTGGACAAAAACACAAAAACAAATGAAATCACCACCAAGTGCATTCAAATGTCACAACAGGACATTCAACTGGTCTATATCCAGGCCGATGATCTATTCTAATGACAGATGGACAATCTTTTGTCAGCTGTAGAATTGGTTGAAGGAGTTTAGATTTATTTCTCCCACTGTACTTTTTTAAGCAGTTGATCAATTTAATAATCTGAATTTTAAAAGTTGACAATGTTGAAGATTCAGATTCCTAACAGCAGATATTCTGCGTCAACATTTAACAGCTTACACACAGACAAAATGAAAAGGACTGTGTTTTTATGTTTGATATGACGAGTGAGGTGGCAGCTAGCATCAGGAAGGGTGAGGCAGATCTGCCGGGACCTTTTACAGATTACCATGCTTAAAGGTGGTTCAGTAAAATACTCCCACATGACACTTTTGTGTCATGAATTGGTCCTGTGGTCAGTCATCTGAGATTATAATACATGTATATATCAGGTAATCAGGTAGGAATGAGTGATGCACTATTGTAACTACACTCTATGATACGGATAAACCAACAGCATACCAGTGTTAGGAGCACCGCTGGTGTCAGGTTGGGCAGGACATCAGCAATCTGCAAGGAAGCAGACATGGATTCATTAGAAGACACACACACAAGTTTCCTTCTGCTCTCAGTCTACAGAATAAAGGTCACTCCGGCTTTACTCTGCCGTGGCTACGTGGTCTCTCTGGTACTCAGCAGCACACTGAATGACAAACCTCAAGCAACTTTATTACTCCTCTGCCAACAGCCTAAATGTCAGATAACAGTTCCCTGTTTCAGTGCTCAGAGACACTGGTGATATTTGAGCATTGTTAGTAGTATTAATACCACTAAAATTGACTTCCTAAAACAGTCACTGCAGAAAAAGCCCTCCCCAACACCTGACTTCTAAAGACAGCTTAATTATGAGACATTGGAAAAATTGCTCTCATGCTTAACCCTTGTGTTGACTTCGGGTCACATTGACCCGTTTTAAAATTTTTGTTTTATATCAGAAAATATGGGATGTAGAAATAAGCGCTGAAAATGTGTAGAAGAAAAATCTTAAAAGTTGGAAAAAGCAAAAACAAACTGAGAAAAAGGCATCAAAAATGTCGAGGTTGAAGGGAAGACAACACAAGGGTTAAAAAGTTGTATATGCTGTCGAGAGGCTATCATTGTCAGTTAAACAGCAATTCAATGAGAGGTTGCCGCAACCATTTTATCAGTAACAAATCTGACTTTTTATTTCCATTTTTGACAGAAAATCTCACTAGAAGACATTTGAGTTCTAAATGAATTTAATGTATGAATGAAATGTCTGTGTGCAGTAGTTGTAAGCCACTTGAGTAAAACACATCTGTCAGTCAAGTTAAGTCAGGCAGAAGAACTCGAAGGATTGCAAAGCAAGGAGGACTTTTCTGAAATATAACAAAATCCAATGTGAACACTCCTGTGGTTTTTTTTTAATTTTTTTATTAAAGAGCTCACTTGCAGCCAAATAATATTATAATACATAAATAAAAAATAGGTTTGAGAAGGCAAATGTGACTCACTACAAAAACAGAATTCTTAAAATATCATCACAGATCCCAAAAAAATATAGATATCAAGAAACTCTGCCAAACAATAAATAATGAAAGTAAACACCAGCCAGATACTTAAAAAAGATGAAAAACACATTATTCATTCACATTTTGTTTTCCTCAAACTGCTTCATTCAACAATCTAAGGAGAGCTGTTTGGATGTTAGGCAGACAGCTCTGATAAAAGTGTGTGTGTGCAACAACACCTTCCATGTGTAAGTGTTTGAAAAATATAAAAGCTACTCAAATACTCTTGACCTGGTTATGATAAAAAATAAATATTGTTTTCTTTTCTGTAGGCAGCATTATCAACGGATTGCTGAACACCGGCAACTGATGTGTTTGTCTGAGGAGATGACAGTATCAATGTAAGAAATGCAGAGGCAGTTATTATATGATTTAATATTTTCTAATAATACACTGCAGTGTTGAGAGCTGCTAGAGCTTCATGGAAGACTTGGCTGTTAACTGCAGTGATAATTAGCATCCTAACCTGTGACTCGGAAATCTTTACACAGCAGGCAGGCGCAGAGATGTAAAAGTACCTGAAATATCATCAGCAGGATGAGTCAAAGGTTGCTGTGTAAATATAGAACTTAATATTAAATTGTATGTGATCATCTCAAATGCCAGTGAAAGCTGTTGTATTATAGTCTGATTATATTATTTTGATATGTCAACATGCACACCTCCAAAATAGCTCTGGAGCTGTCAAGCCTCCAATATAGTCTGCTGTGAATCTGCTGTCAACACCGATATACATGACTGTTTCCCAAACTCCCAAAATAGGCAATTATAGACAGTCTGAACAGGACTGTATTGTTTAAATGAGACTAAAATGAAGATAATCTGAGCTGTGGGTTAAAAACAAAATTCAATAACAAAAGTCCCCAGAGAATGTCGATGGTTGATTTGTGCACAAATTAATTATCAATATGTTAATAGCCAATAAGGTCACAGACTGCAGTCTCTGTACTAAAAATATAGGCAATGACACTTTCTACTAGAAGGTCCTAGTACAAAATGAATATTGGTCCTACTATCTGGCACCACAGATAGCTTTGCCAGGAGGTTCAAATAAGAGAATGATGACGTTCACCTTTAAAAACTGTCTACGGAGGCAATAATGTCATTTGCAGTAACTTTATGAAAGGTGACTGAACATCAAGGTTCAGTTACTGCACAGACATCCATTTACACACACGTTGTAAACACCAGCAGCAACACAGACAGACTTACATCACAGGCGTATTGCACCTCATCGACAGCATACTTTGCCTTGAAGTGCTCTTTAGGAAAGATCCTGTCAACAGATGCAAAAGACACAAAAGAAAAGTACAGTCAACCAACACGAAGACTTATACTCATTAGACATTTTAAGAAGTCAATCTGTAAAAACATAACAGACGGGTTATGTTACAGTTCTGGCAGACACTAGCAGAACTGAAGTAGGACAACAGATTAAAAAGGGAGCGAGCAAAGCTAATGAACCCAGTAGTGTTAAGTGTTGATCATGTAACTCCTAAATGTGTAAAAGATCTATTTTATACATGTCAGATGACAAAATATGCTTTGAGGTTTATAGATCAGGGAAGAGCAAACATGTGACATGGTCAAGAGTCAGGAACAGGTTATTTCCAGATCATTATGTCCCATGGTTTTTCTGGTTTATTTCCTTACACACAAGCACTAGGGAGTCTGCAACACTGTATGCAACATTTCTTATAATCAACACCCTGCACAGCAATCAGCGTGTTGTCAAGTTTTCAAAGAAAACAGCAAAATGTGTTAAATAGTCATCTGCAAGTTTAAGTCATTTTAAAGTTGTAGTTTTGATCATTTGCAAGAGCATTAATCATTTTCAAAATGAGCAATTAATAAATTAGTCTTCAGTTCCTACACGTGTAGCGTGTGGACTGGAATTACTGCAGCAGGCTTTGGTATCAGTATAGTCTAACATGTCTGAGGTGGTTTGGGTGATGACAAAATTCTACGTCTTAAATGCTTCTTGGTGGCATTTACAATAAATTAAAAAAAATGTATGTGTGTGTGTGTGTGTGTGTGTGTGTGTGTGTGTGTGTGTGTGTGTGTATATATATATATATATATATATATATATATATATATATATATATATATATATATATATATATATATATATATATATATATATATATATATATAAATAAATAAAAAACTGTAGCACATGACTTCAACCCTTTCTTCAAGTTACAGCTCATAGCTATGGACCCACTGGTGACGATTGTTGGCCATGTACACCGCTCTTTGAAGATTAGTGTGACTCACTCTCCCATCCAAGTAGCATAGCTTTCAGGCAGTTTGGGAACAAAAATGATGGATTTCCCAGAGTCCACATCAATGGCGCCATAACAGTCAGGCTCAGTTACTCCAAAAGCCCAGTGGAAGAAAGACTCCTGCAGAATTGAAAGAATCAGTCAAAACATTAGAGAGGGAGATTATAACAGTCAGCTAGAAGAGAAGGTTATTTCCAGTCAGATTATTACATTAGAAAAAATAAGATGTCCTTGCTAAGACCAGTTCACAGAGGTGAATACAGAGCTCAACAACAAAACAAACGTTCAATGTACTCTTTGATTTTTGTCAAAATCCAATTATAGTCACAAGCTTACAATTTTTTTTTTATCATGAACACAAGTGATTTCTCTGCAGAGTGGCTGGCCTACATATTTTTGACAGAGCGAGAAGATGAACATTGCCAGAGAAGCTAAGAACTGCACTTCACTTCACTTTGCAAGAAGCCAGGTGAGGTTTTTGTGGCACCTTGATAGAATATCTTTCGGGATTGTGCACAACTGAGAGGAGATTGACACAGGACATGCCGGAGGGACTTAAACTCACTGCTGGCTAGGGGATCATAGATGGATGGATAAATAAATGCAATACCTTGCCCCCTCCTCAGCCTTAGTCTTGCACAGAGTCAACTAGAGACTACTTACCTGTCTGAAAAGGACGTCTGTGTCTGTGCAGTACCTCTGCTTCTGCTCTCCTCCCTGCAGCACCACCACTGACTGCGGCACTACTTTGGCTTTCAGCGCATTGCACAGCCGTCGGCGGTTCTCTGCAAACAGAGCAGCAGACACCCTCAGGGTGTCTT
Organism: Sander lucioperca; assembly: GCF_008315115.2. Lineage (NCBI taxonomy): Eukaryota > Metazoa > Chordata > Actinopteri > Perciformes > Percidae > Sander > Sander lucioperca. The sequence goes on from NC_050175.1 coordinate 9,666,992, forward strand.
TACCCAGCCAGTAGACAGGTCTGAAAGGACAGGGAGACAGATGATAGGATGGCGTTCTGGTTAGAGAAACTGACTCAACTGAAGGACACTGGATCAAGATTAGAATTGTCATAAATTGCACAAGCCTAAATAGAACCTTATATAACGTAAATAACTTTTTTTCCCCCCACCCTGTCCCCACCATCACTCATCTCTTTTTCTGATGTCGTAATGCTGATATACATTTCTTTTCAATAATTTGCCTCTCTTTTTCTGAACATTTTTAATCAAAGCTTTGATAGGAAAATCTGTGAGCAAATTCAGGAAAATCTGTTATTTACTGAGCAAAGAGAGGGGACCCGTTATGTTTTCAGTTCTCTCTGGAGGTAATCCTCAGGTTTTGGTCAGTACATTTCAGCCTGAAGAGGTGGGTGAACCACAAGATATAGACAGATAGACATCCATGTAACCGATAGGTCTTGGTTATAAATCTCCGTCTCTGGTCATAGCTTTGCCGATAAGATAACCAACATTACGTATCTGATTCAGCCTGGACTGTACCAAAGGTTAATCCCTAACCTCATAGTATTTTATGGCTCAACAATTTCTGTACCATTCACTGCTGGCTGAGTATACAGGTGTAATCTGTGAGGACAGATCACCCTCAGTGAGGTGGTAAATGATGTTTTTATTAAAAGGAGGTAGACACAATCACGTACTACACGTGAGTTTTTGGTGTTGCAATGGATTACATTATGTCACAAGGTGTGCCTGATTTGTTCCAACCTCTGGCAGAGATCACCGTATTACTGCTGATTGCTGACAACTTTATGATTACCACAGCAGATTCTCGCACGGTTTTATCTAATGATCACAAGGTGTCTGCCTGGGTTGTGTCGTGATCACAAGAAGATGACGTTTGTTCATCACTAGATCATTAGTTTAGGATTGCAGCATAATTCAACAGCAGTTATTCTATGATCATGAGAAAACAAAACATGGCTTTTCATACTCGCATACATTACCATTTAAAATGCTTTCAATTTGGTCTGTTATATATATATATATATATACTGTTAGTGACGTAAATTATCTCCTCCAATATCAATAGTGTAGACATTTCTACACTACATCCTTACGAAACTGAACTTCAAAACATGTTGGGTGTTAGTTACGCAGGCACAGACAGTGAAGTAACGGCACATCTGCTGACAACAGCTTTTTTTTTTTTATATCAGACGAGCTCGCGAGTTTAGCGAAGTAACATAATTATGTTTAGTAACACCTTTATGTTCAGTAACATCTTTATGTTCAATAACATATTTATAGATTGACAGTAAAAGCTAACATACCTCTAAAAGAAATACATTTTCTAGTCAGAAAGCTCAACTTACTGTGGTCGTCCTGCATCCATGTTGATGTGCTGCTCCAGAGTGTCACGTGCTGACAGCAGTCACGTGACTTTTGTACGGCTCTGACGCTAATCAGCTGACGTGTATTGTGCTGCGTTCAAGTCTTGAGGAAATACCATCTTCAACAGTGAAGTTACATTTAGAGGCTTTTGTGGTGCTATTTTATCAACTTCGACTGTCGCTTACAAAGTGTTGTAGTCAATAAGAGAAAACAACATAAAATACATTAAGAAACCTATCTTTATATCTGTCTATCTGTCTATCTGTCTATCTATCTATCTATCTATCTATCTATCTATCTATCTATCTATCTATCTGATATTGACAGAGTTATGCAGACATCATCCAGCTCTCAGCTTCCTGTCTATTTCTTTATCATTTAAGCTACATCTGCAGTTATACAAGAATAGCACAATTACTGTAACACACGTGACCTTGTAGAGTCAAACAGGAGATTTGCCTAGGGTTCTTGTCTTGTTCTCTTTGTTGTCGTGCTGAGGAAGTGAAATTATTCATGGTCATGAGTATAAATAAGCCCCCACTAAGACAATTAAAACAAGTTCTATAATCTACAGGGAACACACAATGTGTTTACTTGACGCTATTATTTATGTATTCATAAATTGTTTCTTACGCTTTGTCAGTGAGTTTTTCAAAGAAGAAGACTTGCTTTGTAACCAGTGTAGCCTACCAGATTTAATTGTTTACAAGTTAGAACTGGAATGAGAAATACGTAATTTTTGATTGATTCTTTATTTTAATTATGATACAACATAGGCCTACAGTAACACTATTTGTCTTTTCCAGGCAGTAGAATATCTTCTGTATAATCTTTGGTTATTACATGCCCTTAAAATTACTATACATTTCGATTCCAGCTAGTAGCCTACGGCAGATAAACTTCTACACAGGATATCTTGTCCATATTAAAACTAAAAAGTATTCTGAAAACAAAGTGAGTAAGACCTTCAGAGGCACACATACAAGTGTTACAGTGTGCAGAATACAGTCTCTTTTGATTTGATTTGGCAATGGTGCTTTTACAGTAAATGCAGTAGGGGGAGATGCAACTCTCTTTTGTCACAATGCAAGGAGAGTTTGAGAAATAATTAATTATTATGAGTGACTGCAGATACATGATGCAGGTAACTTTAAACAATGTGTCATAAAAGACAGCATCCAGGCGACAGACTGTCAAGAGGTTTGGTATATTACAATGAAACATGGACAGCTTTTACTGTGAAGACAGGTAGGCATATGTGGTAAGAAGACATTTTGACACCGAGCTGTTTTTCTTCAGAAATAAAGTTTTTATGGTTTCATACAACAACAATCTACTAATCCAGGTAGATAAAAGTTATCTTTATTGTTTATTTTAACCTCAGTGGAAGTGGATGGGGGATAAACTGTTGGTACTTCTGGACTGGAAGATAGTTAAGTACTCAAAAGAAGAATCAGAATCGCTTTATTTGCTAAATGTACAATGCGCACAGGAGTTTGACTTGTTGATGATACAGCACAGTGAAATAGTAAAGTTAAATTCAGAATCAGAAATACTTTAATAATCCCAGGGGGAAATTATTTTTGTTACCACTCCAGGTATACAAACAACATATACAAACAACAGATATTATCCAGACTTTTAACATATATAATAAAAACAAATATACAGTAATAATAAATAAAATATGAAAAGTACAGTGTTATGTGCAAATAGTGCAATAAAAAGAGAAGTGAATTGTCTATGTTTGAGATGAGATGATTACAGAGAGGGGGTGTGTGACTCTCTGAGGGAGGTGTTGTAGAGTTTAATGACCACAGGCAGGAACGACTTCCTGTGGCGCTCTGTGGTGCAGAGGAGTCTTTTGCTGAAGGTGCTCCTCTGCTGGGCCAGTGTGTCGTAGAGAGGGTGTGAGACATTATCCAAGATGGACTGAAGCCTGGACAGCATCCTCCTCTCAGCCACGGTCGTCAGTGTGTCCAGCTCCTCCCCCACGACATCACCAGCCCTCCTGATCAGTTTGTTCAGTCTGTTGGTGTCAGCGACCTTCATCCCACTGCCCCAGCATGTGACAGCGAAGAAGATAGCACTGGCCACGACAGACTGATAGAACATCCTCAGCATCATCCGGCAGATGTTAAAGGACCTCAGCCTCCTCAGGAAAAAGAGTCGACTTTGGCCCTTTTTGTAGACAGCCTCGGCGTGTCTAGTCCAGTCCAGTTTATTGTTTAAGTACACCCCCAGGTACTTGTACTCCTCAACAGTGTCCACAGGGATCCCCTGGATGGAAACAGGGGTCAAAGGTGATTTCGCCCTCCTCAGATCCACTACGAGCTCCTTCGTTTTTGTCACATTGAGCTGCAGATGGTTCAGCTCACTCCAAGTGACAAAGTTGCCCACAACAGTCCTGTATTCAGTCTCATCACCCTTTTCTATGCAGCCAACTATTGCTGAGTCATCAGAAAACTTCTGAAGGTGGCAGGACTCTGCAATAGTTGAAATCCGAGGTGAAGAGGGTGAAGAGGAAGGGAGAGAGGACAGTCCCCTGTGGAACCCCAGTGTTGCTGACCACCCTGTCATACACACAGTTCTTTAGGTGTACGTACTGTGGTCTGCCCGTCAGGTAATCAACAATCCAGGACACGATGGGGGCCTCCACCTGCATCGCAGTCATCTTCTCACCCAGTATAGCTGGACGGATGGTGTTGAAAGCACTGGAGAAGTCAAAGAACATGACTCTCACAGTGCTCGCAGGCTTGTCCAGATGAGTGTAGACTCTGTTCAGCAGGTAGATGATGCTGTCCTCAACTCCCAGGCTGGGCTGGTAGGCGAACTGTAGTGGATCAGTGAAGGGCCTGACCATAGGCCTTAGCTGCTCCAGGACGAGCCTCTCGAAGGTCTTCATGATGTGGGACGTCAGAGCCACCGGTCTGTAGTCCTGAGGGCCGCTGGGACGTGGCGTCTTTGGCACAGGAACGAGGCAGGACGTCTTCCACAGCACGGGGACCCTCTGGAGGTGCAGGCTCAGGCTGAAGACTAGACTTAGTACTCCACACAGCTGGGGGGCACAGGCTTTAAGCACCCTGGGAAATACACCATCTGGGCCAGCAGCTTTGCCGGAGTGGAGGCTAGTCAGCTGTCTTCTCACCAGGTCAGGCGTGAAGGACACTGTAGAGGTGACTGTAGGGGGAGGGGTGAGGTCTTCAGGTTGTAGAGGACATGGTGTAGAGTCGGGGGGAGGGGTGGAGTAGGAGGGTGTGAGTTGAGGTGGTGAGGTGCAGACAAAGGGCCTGTAAGGAGGAGGAGTAGGAGGAGGTGAAGTGGCAGTTTTTGTTGGGCAGCCAGCAGCAGAGACTTGTGGGGGATGGGCCGCAGTATCAAACCTATTGAAAAATAGGTTCAGATCATTGGCCCGCTCCACACGGCCCTCCAAGCCCATGCCACCAGTCTTCTGGAACCCAGTGATGGTTCTCATGCCGCTCCACACATCCCTCATGTTGTTATGCTGGAGTTTACTCTCCAGCTTTCTCCTATAACTGTCCTTAGCCTCCCTGATTTTGAGTTTGAGTACCCCCTGCACTCTCCTCACCTCATCACGGTTGCCATCTCTGAACGCCCTCTTCTTTTCATTCAGGATTCTTTTCATTCAGGAAATTGCCAGTTAAAAGAGAGTTAAATACAGAATTAAAACAATTACAAGAATGATATACATGTAAACAAATAGGAAATAATAAATATGCTGCATATAAACTCAACAGAGTCCACTGCCTTTACTGTTGCGTTGTCGATGCCTAGTAGAGGAAGTGAAGGTGGGTGTTTATGGAAGTCCATGACCATCTCCACCGTCTTGTTGACATTGAGCTCTAGGTTGTTGTCTATACACCATGCTGCCAGTTGTGTCACAGTGTCCCTGGGAGACTCATTATTGTCCTTGATGAGGCCTAGAACTGTGGTGTCATCAGCAAACATTGGCTCAGCTTGATGGAAGTCTGACAGGGCGTGCAGTCATTGGTGTACAGGGAGAACAGATGTGGGGAGAAGTGTAGAGTATAATTATTAGTATGAGAGAATAAAGTATTTGCAAATGTCATTTGTCCATGCCTATACATTTGTGTGTGTGCGCACTTGTTATTTGCACTTGATATTTTGCTGAAAAATGAACACTGAAAACGTATTTAGATTTCCAGATATTATTAATAAGACTCTCACCCTTTCTGACAGTGTGGTCTCAGTTAAATGAGGCCATTGCTCTCAGTAAGTTTTACCTAATTTGAACTAGAAGCAGTTTACCCCAATACTTTATGTGAATATATTGGCTACGTTTGAAAAGGCCAAAGTACAATCCAATTATAGTCATCCTTGTTGTTTTTTTTGCAAAATACAATAAACGTACAGAAAAGTCAAATTGGTTACCAGACAAATCAATGGCTTGATTCACACTCCTTCCTGACATGCCACAAGAACATATACTAACGTTACACACTCATAACTTTGTTGTTCCTCCTCAGTGGCCCCCTGGCAAAGACAAAGTGTTTGTACTGGTTCAAAGCAAGACTCTGGGACACCAGGCGTCAAGCCACGACTGTCACTGTACACTGAGTGCCAATTCCCCTGCATCCTACATTTTTATCTCTAGTGCCAGCTGTAAGTTGTTCTGATACAGTTGTACTGCTCGGCTTTGAACTCTTCACTTTTCTCCTTGCGGGCGTTAGACATTTGCAATGGAAGGAGGAGCGTCCTCAAAGACACTCAGACTTTCAGGACAAAAAAGGGCCAAAAAAAACTACATGTACGTGTAGGCCAGCAAGAAAGTTAAAGATACACTAGCATACGTTCTACTAGTGAAAGACACCAAAAAAAGTGGATTATGGAAAATAAGATAAGCAGTGATGGCTTGTAACTGGAAAGTTGCTGGTGTGTCTGCTCAAACCGGCTCAAGAAGCAAACCAGGCTTAACCCTTAACAAGCAAGACTGAGATTGTTGAAGGCAGTTCCCAGATGTAAACTTGTGTATATAATCCTTGCTGCCTACCTGTTTCTAAAGAATACACTTAGTGAACATACCTTATTTAATAAAGCCTAAATAAAATATTTGCAGCTAGCTTTTTTTCCATAGAATAATGAAGAATGTTACTAAATAGTCCGGTACAGAGGTAAAATATTGGTAATGCTTTCCTGTTGCCCACTGGAAGGAGAGTCATACTGGAACACAGTAGTAGGAGGTACAGGATTTTTCACCACTTGTGTAAAGATGTATATTTAGTCTTATTTTGGTGAACCATGACTATCAGTGTATGATCATATTTGTGCGTGTGAGCTATCATGCATTTGACAGTGATTTGACAAGGTTCTTTGAACATTTTGATACTTTTTTATCCATTTCAATGCCTTCTCACTGTTACGTGAGAATTCAATATTTGGTGGTTGGAGAAGAAACAGCCGGATGGAGACGTATAACTTTCTTAAGCAGCTCTTACGGTTCTCCACTTCATCAACTTTACAACAACAACAACAACAACACTTCCTGGTTTCTCACTCACATGTCTGAACTGACCAATCAGACGCTAGCAGAACTTTGGCTGAGGTAAATGTGAGGAAAAACACAGAGGTAGATTCTGGATGTAAATATGTGTAAATCATAACTGTGTAAACACACATATGTAAATAGTTAACTCTATGAACATTGTAAATATATTTTTTAGTAAATTAACTCAAATATATGAATTAACTTGTAAACCTTACATCACTATACTGGAATCCATTATAACCATCATGAATGACCAAGCTACAGACCAACCAAATGTGTGATGAGACTGTCATGTTCTACAGATAGATTCAATGCCTTGTCTTACAAAAATGCTTCAGTCAATTAAGCAGATAGTGGAGTGTGGCGAGAAGCACTATTGACTCAGATTATTTACTCTCTTCAGATGACCAGAAGAGGTTTAATTGAAACACAAAAAGCTGCCTGCAGGCAGATGGATTCTGCTGAGTGGGTTCTTTCTGTAATACCTTTGGTGTCTCAGGCTATGTTTAGATGGAAACGATCTGAAGAGAAAACGCAAAAGTGGCGTTGCGTTCTCACATTTTATTCTGCGTTTAGACGAGAGTTTTGGGGGGGAAATCTGCGTGCATATGGTGACGCAAAAGTGTGTGAAATTCGATGTAGTATGCACGCCAGGCGGCTAGGTGGCACTTCCACACAACACCACCAAGGCTGGTGCACGCCTATGTAGAACCTTCCTTCTACTTCTCTCCTTAGTAGCGCGAAACCAAAACATGTCGAAGCGAACAACAAAAGCCAAAGCCGGTCTACGGAAAGCCTTTCTACTCCCTATTCAGCTCCATTGTACCGAATTTGGTTGCAGTTCCACCAGAGGTCCACTGGGGTGATCGCAGGCAAGTGCAAAATGAATGGGACTCTATGGAGCTAGACGGCTAAATTTGTCTCTTTCGCCTGACTGTCGTTGAGAAATCTCAGATTTGATTGTAGTTTTTGCAAGTTCAACATGGATTATAGGTCGAAAGTTGAATGAACGAGTACTTAGGTCCTTTTGATTTCTTACAGGTTGAGTCGCTGTTGCTCATAACACGCTAGCATTCTGCTAATGAATGCTGATTGGTCAGTAAAGGACTGATTACGATCGGAGATCCTGCTTGACGGCATCCAAAGCAGAACTAGAATGTCAGAGTGAATATTTCCGCGTGGTCTTTAAAACATTAGCAAACCTCTTTCTAGCACGTGTATTGACAGGGAGAGCCTTACCTGTTAGCTGTGTTGTCGATGCCTCGAGAGAAAAAAGGAAGTGACTCAGAGCTTGCCGTAAAGCAGTATCTTTGGCCCTATGTGACGTCATTGATATTTGTTGTCATTTGTTTAACCAATGTGCCTTGAGCAAGTTTCATTTATATTTATTCATAAATTTAGTCATACTCCCAATCTCTCAGTTTTAGTTAGTGCACGGCCATCAGCCAATCGGAAATATAAATTCCTAGGCCGAAGGCACATTTTCCCAAGCTGCTGGATGACAGTAGTCATGTTTCCATCTAATTGTCAAGCAAATTGTAAGCAAACTTTTAGAAGTTCGCAAAAAAGAAAAAAAAAAGAAAATGTTAATTAGAAGCGTTTCCATCAACTGGTTTAGAGCGAATACACTAGACTACGCAAAACGTAGTTTCGTCACAAGTTGATGTTACGCATAGTTGTAAATTGCAACCGGCTTGCTAAATCAAAGAGTTTAGAAGCTAAGTTCTTTGGCTAAATGGAGAGAGGTAGCATTGTACAAGTTGGCAACCTGTGCAGAATGCAGGGTTGTGGCAGAGACATTTGGTGTCAGTAAGACAACTGTTCACCACTGTGTATACGCGGTGTGCAGGGCCATACAATTTAAGCTGTTGAACCAATTCGTCAATTTACCCGACGTGGCTGAGGCACAGGCTATAGCGCACCACAACTCCACTATGCAACTTCTGCCACAAGTGTACAGCGCACTGGATGGGACCCATTTCCCGATCCTTCCCCCATGCGATGGATACCGGGACTATACTCATGTGAGTTACATGTTCGCTACGTAGGGTGACCAGATTTCCCGGAACTAAAACCGGGACACTTTGCGCGTGACTGTAGCGCTCGTGCACGCACACACTTTTTAACGTGAACATGTGCCAGCCCAGGTCAGACATAGACACAGACAGATTAGACACAATTTTGCCAACAGCACACTTAGGCCTACTCCTCACAATATATATCATGGGGTATCTCAGTTAATATTCATGAATGTTCTTGGTATGTAGCCTACATATCTAAGAAATAATATTAAAAGACATTGAGTGAGTTTTGTGTGGGACCAACTTTATTTTTCAGAATTAAAGCATTCTTTTGGAAAATGCACCCATTGAACTTGTGAAAAACTTTGTGAAAGGGTATTTTTCATTGCATGGCACTAAATGAATTATTTGGAACTGCTGCCACAGGCTTGAACTAAAGTTCTGGTAACACTTTATGGTAAGGGTATATGAATATGATTTGTGCATTACTTCATTCCTGTATATCTTATGAATCATCAGGAATTGACATGAGTTCATAGCCTCTCATTCATGACCTCATGCATGAACAACACATCAACTAAAGCATTAGGTAAGGTGGGTACATCATTATGCACAAGTTGTGTTCAAATCAGAATTTGCGCAGTGATGACCACATTTGTTTGCTGAAAAATAATCATGATCATGCTTAATAAATCATAATTCATAATGATGTGCCCACGTACCTAATGCTTTAGTTGTGTTGTTCATGTATGAGGTCACGAATGACAGACTATGAACACGTCGATTCCTGATGATTCATGGGATATTAAGGAATGCCGTAATACATAAATCATTAATTACATAATGCATAATAATATATACATCAATTAATTCATGCATGAATTCATGATAATTCATGTACCCTTACCGTAAAGTGTTATCAGTGTTATTCTAACCAACAACACACATACACACACACACACACACACACACACACACACACACACACAAATGTAATCTCATTTGATAGAGCAGATAGCTTCCCTATTGGAAACATTCATTCCGTATATTTGTTAGAGGAGTGAATTTGCTCAAGAATCAATTTGTTGGCTGAAAGCCTACTGTGAAATTGCGCACAGGTGTCAGCAAAATTGGCCCGTGTGACAAGCAGCGCCTTTAACGTGGGAATGGTCATGCGGTTCCTCTCGTCAGTCCATGTGTTGTTCATGAGCGAAAGGATCCGCTCAACGGGATCATTTGTGCCCGGTTACCATTAAAACGAGACAGTTAAGAAGAGGCATTGCAACAATGTTTACAAATATTCATTGTAATGCTGGCTGCACAGATTATGCGGACGCAGACCACTACGATTGACTGACACACACACACACACACATTGTTAAAATCATACGCTGGACGCTTTATTAGTCTTTCTACATGGGTTTCATAGTGGTTGGTGTAAACCGGGACATTTTAGCGTCCCGACAGGCTTTTGTCGGGACTTGGGACACGCAACTCAAAATCGGGACTGTCGCAGTCAAATCGGGACTGTCCCGGTCAAACCGGGACGTCTGGTCACCCTGTCGCTACGTCACTTATTTGGCAAAGCTGTTTCCATCTCCCATTTTGCGCATTAACTCTTTTTTCGAAAAAGGCAAAAACCACCTCAAGCGAGCGTGAAAACTTTTGTGCGAATTTTAGGAAGTTTTTCCGAATTTTGCCGTTTTCATCAACATTTTCTAATGCAATACTTCAAAATGTGTGTAAAAACACATTGATGGAAACACGACTAGTGTAAAGGTGTGCTTGGACTGGAGAGCTCAGGTGTGAAGGCAAGTAGGGATATGAATGTGAATAAGGAGAGTGCTAAAAAAGAAACTCTAAATACTTGAAATTTAAAATAGTGTGGGCACAACTACACCACTCTACTGTTTTTTTTTTTTTTTTAAATAAACAAAGCTATAACTTTGTTAGATGCAAAAATATGACATTTCTTTCAGCCTATAGGAGGTACACTTCATGAACAGAAGATAAAGACTATTTGAGACACTGAAATGTGGTCTAAGGTGAGAAACAGGTCACACTTGGTGATGACAGCAGTCAAAGATCACAGAAAATGCTAATCACTTCAGAGCCTATGTCTTCATCATCTGAAGCACTTTCTTCCTTCCTTACCCCTCCTTTCCTGGTCTGCATCTTTACTACAGTATGTTACAAAATGTTCTCTAATCATCACACCAGCAGCCACATCAAAAGTAACAATATGTCTTCTACAAGATGTGAATGAATGGGTGATGCAGCATGGTCCTGTGTGTTCGCATGCCCTTTGAACTCCACCAATTTAAGACAAAAAGCTGTATTTATTACATTTATCATTTGAAGTTATTCTGATAATAATCAATACAACTGCCTCATGACAAAGCAAGGGAAGATATAAATGTGGGTTTACAACATAGCAGCATAGCGGGTTATAGGACAAGGCTAATTATGAAGATTAATTATTCTGATAAGTCTGTTTATACAGCGCTAACAGTTTTATTGTTCACTGATTTCGGAACAAGAATCTGTCCCACACAGTAGGAACAAGAGCACTGTTGATTGAATATTGTTCTGTATAATGCATACATTAGAACTCTACCTGCATGGAAACACTGATCACTATCTGAACAACCACAAAGGGCTGAGTTAACAGAAGAATGGAAATTGTAGCTTAAGCTCCCTCAGTAGGGGGTCTGTTTGAGGTAGAGTTACGCTGATTAGTAGCTCCTGAAGCAGAGGCTAATTACTACAACACTTTCCACTCCAGTAAGAAAGAAAACCAAAGTTGCTTTGACAAACTCATATGAGAACAGCGCAGGAAAAATCACACTTTTCCTAACAGTGAAGACAGTGTAGCTTAGTGGTACATTTGGTATGGTGGATATTTAATGTTTCCGGATCTGTCTTGCTGTTACTTTTTGTGGGCTGTATTTTAACTCTGTGGACCACACCATCCTTTAAGACCATCTTGAGCACTCTTTTGGTTTCAACTGTATGGTTTCCCTGTCTCACTGTATGTGGTGTCCCACAGGGGGAAGTACTTGGACCACTTTAGTTTTGTTAACCTACAGTATGGTCTCTTGGTCAGAAAATATGGCATAATTCTGCTCTGTTATACTGATAACAGTGACGATCTACCACCTTCCTCCCAACTTTTTGATACATTTGATTTTAATTTATTGGATTGGATTATTTATTGATGAGTCACATTTGCTTTGATTTCAGCCATTAGAAGTTCCAAGCATCACTCCAGATATTGCACACTGTCTGTAGAATGGGAAACATTATTTGTGGCCACATGGGTGACAGTCCCAATCAATCTGGTTATGGCAGGTGGGATTGATCTATTGAGGCCACACGTACACTGCTCCAAGGTCAGTGTACTTTCATCATCATGCACATGCACAGACTATTCACCTGTGTGTGGTACATCCAGATTGCATGATAAAACCCTTAAGGAAATCATCTGATTGATTTCCTTGCATTTCATGATAAATTGGGTTTATATGTTTTTATAAGCCTATGGGATACCATTTTTCCCAACACACAGAAGACCATTTAGTTAGACAGACATATTTATAACTATTCATGAGGTGACCTGGGGGATTGGCAGTTGTAATACAACACACACAGACAAAAATATAAACATAGCAACAGTAACTTTACTGTATAACTTATATCCTTCAAAGTTTGACAGCCACTAAGTTTGCATCATAGGTGCAATGCTTTTGGCACAAGTATGATGTGCCAATTCCTTTCCATCTGCCGAGATGCCAGAGCGAGAGATGAATGGTATAGTAGAGTTAGCTGTGCTTTTTTCCATCTTGTTAACGTACCTCCGAGAGGCCTGCTGTTGTCAGGAGACTCGCTAGACGTTGATCTCCAGAGAGTTGAACAAGATAAACACTGCTATAGGAGGCAGTGGAGACCTTCAGAGCTGCATAGATAACCCAGTACAGAGTAGAGGACAAGGTGTTCTGCTCTGCTCTTTTTGCACAGATGGACTTGTTTTATGCTGCATTAAGCTGCAAGTCAACAAGGAGTCTAATGTGAGCAAATCAAGTTATAATGGCTAAACTGTTAGCGAACACTTGCCAGCTTAAGGATCCATCAGAAAAAGAGCAATACTGTGTGAGCAGTCCTCTCTCTGACCAATAGTTGAATTTCCATTGCCATTTAAGCCCTGGTTTAGTTACCCTGGCCACTTTATGCTGGATATGTAGCTAACAATTGGCTTGTGTTAAGTTGTGGGTAAAAGAGCAGCTGCCCCCAATTTCCTTTGAACCAGCATTTGTGGTTAATCGGGCCAAGCGAATGAGCGGAAAGTGTCTGAAAGCTGCACAGAGGTGCATACTAGATTTGTGCTTCTCATTCGGATCAGCAGTCAGCAGCCTCATATTAAGAATCATTTTGTTCAATATTAATAATAATATTGCTAAATACAGCTTTAAATCATATTGATTTAAGCTGCAGAATGTACTCTATATTATATGTTGGAAAATGAATTGAATTTGGAGGCAGGTTTCACACCTTGCCAGTACCAAAGCCTTGTGTAGCCAAATCAGACTGTCACAATCACAAGTCTTTAATATAATCTCTTACATTCTGCTTTTCAAACCTGCTTCTTGTGGCAGCTATTAGACTCCACATCAGTATTAGACCACTCGTAAGTAAAGCAATGTTGACTAATGTCCTCATTGAGTTTTAGAAGTCTGGATGAAATCTGGGTACGACAACAAGGGAAAGCATTTTTTTTAACTTCTTAACAGAGCCTTAACCTGTACAATTTAATGCATTGCTGACATAACAAAAAAAAATTTATCAGGTTATAATTGAATTCATCCTTATATCAATCCCAATACTGATAAATTAGCATTGTGTTATTTATTTTCTTTGATTACGTGCAAATAACTGGACTCATGCAATCTGCCCATTAGTATGAATAACATGTGAATAACATTCTTGTTGTCTGTTGCTCACCTAAACAACACTTTTTCATCAGTAGTAGCAGAAATATATTTACTTTTACTTAAGTTATGTATGAGCATGTCCACTTGCAGTGGAGACAACCTTGCTCATAGCCTAAGATGTGTCTGATTCTTCTTTCTCTATCACATAATCAGATTGTTCTCATAAAGTGTGTTCAAACAGATCTAAATATATTAAAGGTCCCATGACATGGTGCTCTTTGGATGCTTTTATATAGACCTTAGTGGTCCCCTAATACTGTATCTGAAGTCTCTTTCCCGAAATTCAGCCTTGGTGCAGAATTACAGCCACTAGAGCCAGTCACACAATGAGCTTTCCTTAGTATGTGCCATTTCTGTGTCTGCAGCTATTGAGGAGGAGAGAGGGGGGAAGGTGGAGGGTGGGGGTGTGGCCTTGACCAACTGCCACTTTGCTCTTTTGAAAGCCATGATGTCTCTCTCTCATGGGTGGGCCAAATTCTCTGGGCGGGCAAAGCAGCGAAAGGGGAGGTAACCTTTCCCCTTATGACCTCATAAAAGGAAGATTCCAGATTGGCCCATCTGAGCTTTCATTTTCTTAAAGGCAGAGCAGGATACCCAGGGCTTGATTTACACCCTTGATTTACACCTATCGCCATTTCAAGCCACTGGGGGACCATAGGCAGGCTGGGGGAACGCATATTAATGTTAAAAAACCTCATAAAGTGAAATTTTCATGCCATGGGACCTTTAAGGGAATCACCATGATAATTATTAAAGTTGATTAAACATTATAAACATGATATTACCGCTGTTTCATCAGTCCAAACAATTCCTATTGGATATTCTTATACAATGTATACCCATATTTTCACTTTTGTCATATTGGTATCCTCTTGTAGATAATAACTTGTTGACTGGAATGCTAACAATGTTGTCAGTGCTGCAGCCCATCTTATTAAGCTAGGATATCAAAACTGTTAACCCATGTTATAAGAATTGGTTCACATCCTTTATAGTAGTCAGTTCCTTCACACCTGTCAACTGCCCTTTGCAATCACAGTTAAGTCTGTCAGTCAGTCTGAAGTTACAATGAAGCAGTTCAGTAGTTCAGTGAAACTGTTTAAGGAGGCATTGTAGTTTTTTCAATGTAGTTAATTGGACTGATGTAAATAATTTCAATATTTTAGTTAAGAATTAAAAAAAATGATGACGTTACGCATAACTGTAATATAAATTATTATTCTTGTTAATTTATTTACCGTCTCTATCCACTGGTTACGGTTAATAAACCTGGAAGTGGAAACCTACCACACCTGAATACAGCACCTTATATTAATGAGTACTGTCAAAATGGAACAAGACAATATGGGAACACAAAAGCTAAAAATTGCATAGTTCCAGTGAGAAGCTTTTAGTTTAATAGTATAATCTGAATGTAAAACAGTTGAAACTGAAAACAGGATGCATTATGAAACATTTGTTGCTGTCTGAGAAGGGAATGAATAGCAGGATAATGCTCATATTCTTTACGTCCTCTGCATGTAAATTCACACCATGAGGGTCTTCAGGGTATACACTGAGACCCTCATGGTGTAAATTCCAGCCTTGACCTTCACACATGTAAATGCAGTCTCATGACAAAATAATTAGCTCAAACAGAAAAACAATTTCCCCTACAGGCTGAAGAAATTGGCATATATTCTGTAACTCGCTTAAGAAAGGTGATGATGACTGTGGCTGCATTCAGCAGCACCCAGATGCCAATGGGGGTGAGCGAACATACAGTAACAAGTAGGACTTGTGTGTGCATGCATGCACAGTGACGTGTGCTTAAAGCAACGATTAAAAAACAAGTGAAGGCTCATGAAAGGAATTAAACTTCTGTTTAATGCTGTTTATCTTTCCAAAACAAGAGTAATAAAAGTATGACAGATGGTGGGGAAAAGGGATGAGGTTAGAGAGGGCAGAGCCAAATCCAGATCAAAGGCTGCTCTCTCGGCAGGTTAAGCAAGAGTCACATCCATAACCCAGGACAGCTGTTTATGATTGAAGAGGATTAAGGGCAGTACACACATTTCATCAGGATTTGCCCTCGTCATATTCTAAAACTAGATTGCTCTAAAGCCTCTCACTTTAGCTGCTAAATAATTTCAATTATTATCCAACTTCTTTCCAGTGGAGGTCAGCTGTGCCAGTGTCACAGGCGTTTGGCAGATCAGTCATTATTACCCTCACATGTCCTTCAGGTTTAACAGTGCAGGAGTAGAAAGAATGGAAACCATCTGTTTTCATTTCTAAATGACACAGATGCTTCTCTTAGACACACATTCAATCACAATACAAGGACAAGGGGAGCTGTTGAAAAACTGTGAAGAGTCTGAGTCTGTTGTGGACTAACTACAGTGTAAGGACTCTTTCATTGTCCACAGCTGTCTGAGTTTTCTGTGAGGGACATTTCATTAGGCTAAGAGAGACAACCAGGGGGAAGAGATGGAGGTTATTTTAAAGCAGCTTTTACCATCCAATTACATCACGGCTCGCTGAATAATGGCAGATCACTTAACCCAAAATGAAAATGTATACTCTTCTACAAGTGTTAATCAAGTCAAAATCAATTATTAAAGTGAAAAATAAAACTTACCAAAAATTGTTCAGAATTAAATGCCACGTCATCGAGAATTGCGTTTTGCAAACCAAAAATATACAGCTGTCTTTTTTCATTTTCTATGTATGCCATTTATAAAAGCACAAAACAGTTGGCCAGAAATGGGTGTGCTGCAGAGGCACCTTACAGAAATGGTATGTCTTGCCACAACGTAATGTGTTTCTCACTCTCAACTTAACCCCTAACTCAATGCACGGGTAACAGAATGTAGATAGATAGATAGATAGATAGATAGATAGATCGATAGATAGATAGATAGATAGATAGATAGATAGATAGATAGATAGATAGATAGATAGATAGATAGATAGACAGATAGACAGACAGATAGATAGATAGATAGATAGATAGATAGATAGATAGGACCCTTAAACTGACACAAATTAGACCACAGACCCCAATTTAATTAGATAAAATTTATAAGATTTAATAAGATTTTGTCCCAGGGGCCCCCATCTGATAGGATTTTTGCTTTGCTTTGGTTCTTTTGTTCTATTACAGAAAGTGCATGTAATCCATGACCAAAATAGTCATACATTCTGTCTAGGGATGGGTTTTGAGACCCGGGACCCGGTTCCAAATTTCTCAAAACCCGAAAATCAATAAGGTCTGAGCTTATCGATACTGCTATCGAGACTAGTGGATCATATAATGCTACGCTACGAGAGAGAGAGAGTGCTAAGAACTTGTTGGGTTTTGGTGCTGTTGTTTGGTGACACAGGTGGTCACATTTAAATCTGACCACAACATGCACACTGTAATATATATATATATATATATATATATATATATATATATATATATATATATATATACATATACATATACATATATATATATATATATATATATATATATATATATATAGCTATATTTGGAACAAGTGGCCATACAGAATTATGTTCTTGTATTATTTGACCTTAAAAAGACTGCAGCAGATCAACTGCAGCTTGGTTTCACCAGGCTGGAAAGGCCAGGTGTTCTGTCTGAACAAACTACATGGGCGAACAGCTCCTTGAGTCCTTGAGCAGCACATGAGCAAACACATGCACCCACAGAGAGTCTTTCTGTCTCTCTCCTCCTTCCCCTTTCTCTCCCTGTGCATTTTAAAATAAAGAAACTGGAGGCCATCCAGGACTTTAATCTGCACTTTTCTACATAGTATACACGCAAACATGTAAGCAGTCTGAAGGTCAGTTATGTTTCCATGGACTTAAAAAAAAAGGGGGGGGAATATGACATTAAAAGAGGCAGTATTGTTAATCTCTACTAATGTAACGTCCTTGTTGGTTTGGTTGAGAAGGTGAACAGCTGTTAGAGTATAAGATCAGTTTTGGATGTGTTACTCTGCAGAGAAAACTATACTAATTTAGATCAATTAACTCTACATAGTGAACGTGGAGTGTCAAAACCAAAAAAAGGAAAATGAAAAACCTAGGCGAGAAACTCTCCTTGCTGCCTTGTTCATTACATGGAAAAGTGATTTGCAGACTAACGAAGAAGGTGAGGGATGGCTAGGTGAGGAAAAGCTACAAATGAATTGTGATAGGCTGATACATCATCGTTTTGGACCCCCGTTGTGTGGTGAGTTACAACGTGATGAGAAGTACCCATTGAGATTTAAATTAAGAATATACAGTTAAGATGTGATAGGATGTCGAATTCCTACTTACCCGATCATTTTGTTACTTAAAGATGACTCTAAATTACACCTGCTTGGGAGACAGAAAAAAATTTGGCTAGCCGGCTCAACCGTAACCAAGAAAATGATAGCTCAACACTGCCCCCCCCCCCCCCCACACCCCCCACCTCCCCACTTGCTTTGTATAAAACAGTGGTTGGCATATTTTCTAGACGTAGTTATGCTTGAGCTCTCTACAGCAAGGATTAACAAAGCAAAATCATCGACCATCGAGCTATGGAAAAGCGCAGCAGCACAAATATCAGTCCTAATGACCTCAGCGTCACAAGAATTAGAGGAGAGTGACTAGGCAAGGTGTGTTTTCTGTTTATTTGTTTGTTTTGTTTTACTCCAGACCGCAGAGGGTGGGAGAGGGTTTATGTTCTTGTTCAATTGTGTTTGTTTGTTCTGTATGTTGTAAAAATATAAAAAACAATAAAAAATTGATCTAAAAAAAAGAATATACTGTTAAAGAATTGTAGTCTATTAATCTGTCACTCAAGTCTGTAAATGTGCCATTTTGCCACTCAAATACTTGTATTTCTGTATTATTTGAAACATCAGCATCCTGGAAAATGCCCCAAGTATAAAGTTTTATACATGTGTAATTTCTTATATCACAGCAGATAGTCCTAGGTCATAAATAATCATTAGGTGAAGATAGTGAGAGTTGGGGGAGACTGGCAGATTAATGAGAATAAAGGACTCTGTGTGTGTGCCAGTGTAATGAGTTTATAATACGCCTAACCTCGCAGAACAAGCTCAACTGATAGAAACTGTGGAACATAAATGTTATTTAGGCTTTGGAGGGGAATAGAGGGTAGAAGTTAATTGCGGCTATATTGGCCTTTATATTCACACAGCAATGCCCCCTGTCCTCAGCGGTGTGCTGTGACATCTGCTTATTCATTTAGCTGTGACACTCCATCACCACAAACTAATTGCATCTCCCGCCAGAGATAATATGAGATTAAAATATTAATATAATTTAGCAAGATAATGCATGCAAACCCTTTTTTTTATCATGATGAAGGGTCTATGGAAATATATTTTTAGCTGTGCAACCTGCAGCCAAACCTAGAGCTACCCCCCACCACCATGGAAAACAAATGAACGAAGTTAACCTAGTTTTAGTTTGAACTTTAGGTAAATTCAATATGTCTGTCGGTTTGACACCACAAATGAATTGGAATCTTCTGCCAATTGATTTACACTCAGTGGCAGAGTGTCAAAATGTGAACAGCTCAAAGTGTAGCCTTGTAGACTAGTAGAAGCTGAATGCGGAAAGCTTTATTCAAATGTCGTGCATTAAAAGGTGCCCCAGCTAACTGATAAAAAATCTGTAATCGACATTCATCAGTCATGTTGAACAGACTGGAATGTCCAGCAGACATTTTAAGGGAAAGATTGCTGAACTCATACAATGGACAGAAGAATATGAAATGCATTTAATTCTCAGACTCAAACAACTCACAATACAGATGCCACTTCCTGTCATCCTCTGGGACATGAAAGAAGGCATTCCACAGACAAACACAGGATCCCAGAAAGCAGAAATGTGCTCCGAATGGTAAATTTGCTTAATAACACAGTGTGTTAGACATGTTATGTTGTGCACGTGAAAATAGGGTTAGTCTGTCCTAAATCATGTCAATGTCCAGCACTTTGGTCAACCTGGTTGTTTTAAATATGCTTTACAAATAAAGTTGGATTGGATTGGATAGGCATCATTGCAATTTTAATACATGTTAAAAGAAGTCTGAAAGGAGAGAAACCTGAGGCTGCATTTATTCCTGCAAAGCCTAATGTCTTCTATTTCTATTGGTGGGTGAGAATTACTTATTAGGGATGGAACCATTTAGTGCTTAATTCAATTCATAATCTGATGTCCTTTTTCACATTGACTGCAGCAGGGGGAAAACACTTTTGTTAGTTTACTAATCAGACAGGAAAACATAGCCTCAACATCTGAGAACTAGGTGGTGTGCATGATCCTCAAAGAGGTCTTGAATCTCAAAAAGAGTCTGTAAGACTTAAGGTTTGACCTAACAAAAGAAAAAGAAAGTCTACCTCAACTTTTCATTCTTTGAACTTAATCATGCTGGATGGAGCATAATTCCATGTTTGAAGATGTAGAATCTTTTTTCAACAGACTTTCTTTTGCCCCTAACGTAAAAAAACCCGAAAACAAGTGGTCTTTCTTTGATGACAGGGACACCCTGGGGGACCTCTGGGAAAGATAATGGTCGCGTGACTTATACTATCTTGAAAACTATGAAATAGAGAAGTAATCTCCTGTCATTTACTTTTTACACATTTGTAATCAGATCTAGAGATTTATAATGTGGGGAAAAAGATGCCCGATCGCTTAAATCCTTCCCCAAAAATGCTTAAAGGTCAGTTAGCGTACAGCATATATACCCTATGAAAGATCTTATGTAACAGTGTAAAAGAGGGAATTATGAAACAGCTAAATGCAATTTGAGGACATCTAAAAGTGAAAAAGAAGTATCTTATCAGCGGGATGAAGTCAGAGGAATATACTGTAGTTAATATAAAATGAATGTGTGGGTGGAAAACCCTTCAGCGATGCAGCATTAACATTATCTTCTTCATTAATCTTCACAGACCAGAACACAACATCATGTACTGTGTGATTAACATTGCACTGGCACTTAACCAATACTTACTTACCTTACGAGAAAACTTTATAGGGCATAGCCTGACAACTGTCATTAATATTCATTCATACATTGCAAATTTAATTGAACTTTTCCTGAGGAACAACAGTGTATTTTTTTTTAGGTCTGCAGCAGTCAAAGAGAGTTGAAAACGACTTTGACACACATGTTCCTCCTCTAAGCCTTTTGGGTTGATCAAAAAGCTCCTCCAGAGTTTGTTTCTGGAAGGCAGCGCTCTCTAAAGTAGATGATAGGGAGTGATCCTGGTAGTTACTGAGTGGGAATCAGCAGGGGGAGGAAAGTCACGCATCCCATCTTATCTTGCCTCCCACTCGCATCATTACTGGGCTCTATTGCTCATGATACTCATTGCCCAGTAATGCAATGCCACACTGATCAACCCTTTGCATGCCCTTGCTGGCTGTAAACCTAAATAGTAAGTGCCCTGGCATGCCAGAAATCAAAAGAAAGCCATGACTTGTTATCTCGTTTCAGCTTTTCCCCAGCCTTTGCAGAAGAGCCATGTCTCCAGCTTTGAAGTCAGAGCCACTGGCAATGTCTCAAGCGCTGCTGCCATCAAGTGAGCGCCTCTTCATTAAATCCTTGAGCTGCTTCTAATTACGAACTATATCAGGAGGCCCTCAGTGCTGGGCACTGGGGCAGGGAACAATGTGCATGACACAAATGCCAAAAATCACAGGGGATGCTGGGGACACAAGCCTCAGCAGACAGGAGAAACTATCCATATCTCACTGCTACTCTATGTCAAGACTTTTAAACTGCAGCGTCACAGAAGTCATTAACACAGCTTCTGTCAGATATCAGTCAGCAAAGCCGCTACGGGGAATAAAAACAGATGATGATTAATTTTCAGGTGATCTTATATTCATGCTTCAATTAATGCAGCACAGGTTTCTTTCTGTCTGCGGATGTTTCTTGAAGTCTGTCTGCGTTGATGTTTCCCTGTAAGTTAGGAGATCTGCAGCGAGGGATTGTGGATTTCATCTGCGTCTTTCATCCTGAAACTCTCAGTTCCCTTGTCACCTACACTCCTAGCTGCTCTATTTATAACTTGTAACCATAACAACTGATCTTTTCCTGTCACTAGGTGTCTTTGTGCTTCAGATAAAACGAATATCATATAGCACACCAAAACTTTTATCATTGTTGTCAAGGGCAATGTTACTCTCTAAACATGTTAGTGCAGATAACTTAACAGATATAAGCAGGGATTTACATTATTATCTTATAGAGAGAACATCCCAGTAAAAATCATTGCCTTTTGAATCCCAGGAACAAATCTGGAGCACAGTACTGAAGGGTGACTGGCAGAGATGAATGAGACTTTGAAGAAGAGCATAGGCAAAGTTTCATCTACTTTGCATCAGTTTTTAAGAGCTGGCAGATAGTTTTCAAGCTCAGATCGGATGCGTCTCCTTTCGTTAGGATGGAGAGAAAAAAGACAACAAGTCTGTTGCATGTTTGAGAGTTTGACTAACAAACAGGCACGTTGTGGTTTATGGGTGAATGGATTTTAACTAGGGCTGTCAGTCGATAAAAATATTTTATCGCGATTAATCACATGATGGTCCATAGTTAACTCTTTTTATCTGTTCTAAATGTACTATAAAAGGGATATTTTTCAAGGTTTTAATGCTCTTGTAAACATGGTAGTGGACTCAAAAAGCATACTGAAAGCATAATATGGCAAATCCAAGCCCATCAAGCAACAACAGATGGGCATATTGACCTGAATGTCCAACTTTACACATGTACTTCTTACTTTTTTGTAATTCTTACAGTTCTTACGTCTCCTTTGCAAACTATCCGGATTTCACTCTTTTAGGCCAGATATCCGTTGCCTTGGGCTTTCTATGTGTTGGCATTTTAAACTACGGTGAAATTATGAGGACTATGGTTAACTGCTCCTCAGATCTCTGCAGGGTAAATCCAGACAGTTAGCCAGACTATCTGTCCAATCTGAGTTTTCTGTTGTAAGACTAAAACAACTTTTGAACATACACGTTCCACCAAAAAAAATGTTCCTTCCCGAGGTTATTTAGCAGCCGCACCGTGGCTCCGTGCAGCGCTTAGTGCCACCCATGACGATTGTGATTGGTTTAAAGAAATGCCAATGAACCAGAACACGTTTTTCTTCCATCCCGGAATGCTGTGGGGACTAGCGAGACCCTCCTCCGTAGGCACTGTGGAGGAAGGTCTGGCAAAGCGAGACTAAGCTTGGCCTGACTTTAGCGAAGGGGAGCAGGGTTCTCTTCATCCGCCGTATGTTTGGCCAGCAAGTGATATTTAAGACTTGACATACTCCGGTGGTAACTCAGTTCACATCGACAGTACATGCTAATAACTTTTAGCCTGGCTCCGCCCTCCTACGTACTTCCGCTCAATTTTCATTTCCCTTCAGTACTCCGTCTGGGTTCGCGGTATATTCTTGGATTTTCTCCAGCCAAATATTTGGCGGTCTAATCAGCGAACAGAGGGAGTGGCTGAGAACGATGACGTTGAGGTTGTGCGCTAGATCCGAGCGAAGCCATTTGGTCCGTTGTAGCAACGCTGCCAAATATCCAGAAGTTAAAGCCCAATATTTATATATAGAATAATATTTGCCGAGTTTTGTTGGTGGCCATGATGTTGTGGCCCTCCTCCCCACGGGGTTCAGGAAAAGTTAGATTTTCCAGCTCACTCCGTTAGTGGTGAAGGAGTTGGCTATGGTTAACGCTAGCGATGCTAATGCTAAATATAAGCCAATAGTTGTCGGTCTTCCCTCTTGTTGCACATGCGCATGACATACGTCACGACCAAACGTTAGCGATTGGTTATGGCAGATCCAGAGTGGCTCTGGGCAGATCCAATAGTTTTAAACTTCAACAGAGTACCCGCCTTCAAGGAAGTTAACACTTGTCAATGGAGAGTGGTCAGACTCTCTGGACAAATGAAATGTGTACAAGAGTCTGGTAGGACCAGGCTAAATAACTTTAGTCTTGTCGAGAGAACCATTGGGAAGGGTTATGAAACTGAACTTGCCATTCAAAAAACCCTTTTCTTTATCCATTTCTGCTTGAGGAGTTTTATTTCTGCTAGTTTTCTACAATGTTACTCCTACATCGCTTCCTGATTTCCCAAACTACAGTGCGGCCTGATTATCACTTTACTTTTGACAGACATAATTTTAACACAATGGTTTTATCACTTTAAGCAACTCAGTCACATGTATGCACACACACACACACACGCACACACACACACGCACACACACACACGCGCACACATGCGCGCACACACACACACACACACACACACACACACACACACACACACACACACACACACACACACACACACACACACAGGTTATGTTAAACAGAGTCTGAAACCACTCTGAGTCACAGTGTATGCAGCTGGGGAGTAGTTACGCAGAAACAAAACACGCTGGCAGTTCACCCTCTCAGGAGCCGAGGGTAACAGGCGTTTAGCTGACGAGGGGTGAAGACGTTGTTTGACATCTCGCTGCTCCCACCATCCCAGATCCTTTAGCGAGAACTAATTGCTCCCGGAGGGACCAATCCCATGGTCACACCTAAATGAACCTGACCCAAATGCATTGTGGGGTAGTAGGGGTGAGATAGTCTCCACTGTCTAATGTTGCAATCTTGCATGCAGACAGATCCGAGATCAACTCAACAACACAGGCTGCGGGTGGCGGGGAGAGGGTGAAGCTTTAATCCCCATACTGAGAGTGGAAACCAGAACTGTTTATTTGCAACAGCACTGATGGAAAATAAATAAACAACGCAATTTGTCTTGTGGTGTAACAGTGAGATGGGGAGGGGGATTATAAATGATTATCAAAATCTTATTATTTCTGAATGTGCTCTGACCTTGTGTGTAATGTAATTTGGAGCGCCTTAAAAGATTATGATGAGATGAGTCACATTCTAGTTCTCAAATTAAGGAACAGAGTGGTCTGCAGAGGGGCAAGAGTGAATGTCGTGCTAAAAATAATGATTCAATCCATTCCAATGCCAGTACAAGGTTGCACAGTTAAAGGCCCAATCTGTCATTCCAAACTTAATAAGACATCAAAAATATTTAGATACTGAAATCCAACCAGTTATTTGAGATGATGCAATGTTGCAACATTTTAAAAAGAAACAAATAACTGGTAACCAAACTCTTTTCTACAGTTTATGAGATTCATTGGTGGAAGAAGTACTCAGATCTTTTACTTGAGTAAAGGTAGCAATACCACAGTGCAAAATACTCTGTTACAAGTTAAATGTTACTTACGTAAAAAGACAAAAGTACAAAACATAAAAGTACTCATTATGCAGAATGGCTGATTTCAGAATAATGTTGATTATATTATTGGATAATAAATAGTGATGTATTATGCGTGGCTAAATGTACGTACAGTAGTTAGCCTGTATCAAGTGAGAAACAAAGTCTGCAGAGGGAGGACGTTGGAGTTGGTTGGGTCCTGTTTTCTACTGACAGACATGCACCCTGTCATTACGTAATGTAGAAAATAATAGCTTTAATAGTTTCACAGCATTGTTACCTACCACAGGTACACACACACACACACACACACACACACACACACACACACACACACACACACACACACACAATCAGCTACCTCAATCACATCATCACCTCCACAGAAAGGTGATAATCTGACTATTCTCCTGCTGTTTTTAAGAAAAAAAAACATGAAGTGAGGGCAGAGCTCTCCATTCTTCTTGTTTGACGCCACTGATTTGCACAAAGTCTGTTGGTAGAGCGCAATGATAACTCCATTGTTTGCATTTGTATATTAAAAAAAGACAGGGTTTTAGCAGGGTTTGTGGAATTTGAGAAATAATGCATTCTGCGTTCAAATTTTGCTTCTATGTTTTTCGGGTGAAGCTGGACAGTGAGAGGGTGGCTGAGGCATCTGTTTTCTCCTGCTATCTAAGAGCTCTTTGTTTACTTGCTGCAGGTAAATAATCTCCTCTGTATATTGTATCAGCTTAAAATGGAGCAGCTTCCAAAAGTCTCCCTTTTCCTTTTCATTTCATTCCTCTCAGTTCTCTAAGAAGCACTACAGCAATAAGCACAGGAGGATATCACAAACAGGATTACTTAGTGTGGGCATGCTGAAAATCAATTCAATACTGTTTCAGTTGCAGAAGCCAGTATACATGATTTATTTTCTCCGAGAGCCATGCATACTGTAAGTCTCCAAAAAACATTCAGCCAATTGTAAAACTGAAACATCCCTTCATGTATCTTATGGTAAGCACATGTAAGCCACAATGTGTGTGTGTCTACTTTCATAAAGCATGTGAAGTGGGTGCATACTGGTGACCAATGTTATAATCTTTTACATCCATGAACCATGAATAAAAAACATCCTTAAAAACCAACAATCAGTTCACAGTTATTCCACATTTCTCTGAACTATTTGGCAAAGGTAAAATTAATGTTTGCAAATACTTACTCATGGGCATTGGGTATAATTGGAAATTCTAATTTTAAAATTTGGCAAATATATATATTTTGGATATTCTGCCCATAAATTGAGCAGAATACTGTTTACACTGTGTGTGAAAAGCTCATATCCCTTCTATTAGAAATCCTAATAAGACATCTGGGATATGGTAATACTAGCTGGGTTACTGAGGCATGTACCACCTTATGCCAGGGGCTTTACAAACTTTGGAAAGTGCCGTTTCCATAGTAATGCCCTGATTGAACCAATGCCATTCATTCATTTTGTAGCTTTACAAAGCAACACAAAACAGAGCATTGTGTGGTGTTGTGTGTGGTTATGTTTACCATGTCCGCAAGAGTCATAACCCGCTGTTGTGTCTACAGTGCCACAGCCTGATCTGTTAAACTGCACAATCTGTTAGACTCCAGCACTATATTGTAGGGTTAAAGGAATGATGATGTTACATTACATTGCTTTTCATTACATTACATTCATTTAGCTGCCGCTTTTACCCAAAGTGACGTACAATAAGTGCATTCAACTGTGTAGGTACAACCCCAAAAAGTGCAACCATCATACAAGTACATCAACTTCATCAACTATGCTGATCGGCTGCTGCTGAGGGCATACACACTTTAACTTGTGATAATAGCCACAATTCAGTTGCAGAAATGTTGAATTATAGGTGACTCTAAAAGCTCATTTGATTCAGACTAATGAATGTATCTACAAGTACAGTAGGGAAATAGATGTTACTCTTTAATATGATTGAATTTCTACTGAATTTTAACTGAGTTTAAATCTAAGGAAGCAGCATGAGCCAAAACCATAGTTCATTTTGTGTCCATAGTCCCTACCCCCCCACCACTTATGCATTGGATGGCTTTTCATATAGCCTAATACATAATGTATGCTCGCACCAAAGGTGCAAAAGCACAACTACCGCCGCAAAAAGGTTTGGTGCTTAACTTGTCCACAGTTTAAGTCAAGTCAAGTCAGTTTTATTTATCTAGCCCAATATAACAAGTCACTCATTTGCCTCAAGTGGCTTTACAATCTGTACAGACATTTAGAGGCTACATGCACAGAAAATACATCAAATCGATGGCAGCGATGACGACACATGCTTTGACCTTTGGTAGTGATCAGATGTATAATTTTTACACAAATAGCCAAAAAGTAAAAAAAAAACTTTAGTGTAGAATGTGCACACTTTGACCTACTTCACTCTGTAAACTAACATTTCACCCAGAATTGTCATGCAAAGTTTAAATGACACATAAGACTTATATGTTGGTAATAACAGCTTGAAATTGTGTCTAGTTTTTCTAGTTTAGTGTAGATTTTCCGTTTCAGCCACAAAAGACTTTTGGCCATGGCTGTCGGCATTTACAGCGAGAATCATATGGTACAGGTACCTTTTTTTTTAGTATCACATCCGTCGAGGTTCCAAGCGAGCTGAGGCGATACCAAAAGGTGACGTGAAAACCTGCAGACTACTGACTGGTCAGAGAGAATTGTCACTAATCACTGCGTCATCATTGCTAGCGACAGACGGGGGTGTCCTGAACAAAGCCGCCATTTTTAAATAGTTTAGCCAGCTGTGTTTTGTTTGCTGCCTCCAGCTTCTTTTGAAACAAAATTTGTCTTCTGCTGAGCCGAGCCGAGCAGACCTGGTACTAGCAGTGGGTTCGCGCCATTAGACACTTTATCTTGCAGGTGAACTTATTATACAAATGGGTAACTGGAACACTTTACCTTGAATATGCTGTCTAATAGCTGTTGAATGCTTCATTTTGGCTTTTATTGTTAATAGGACAGCTTAGACTTGAAAGGGGAGAGAGCGGGGGAGTGACATGCAGCAATACCCGTAGATCGGAATTGAACCCGGGGCCACTGTGTCAAGGACCGAGCCCCACATGGGCACACGCTCTACCAGGTGAGCTGCCCAGGCACCCCAAGTGCTTTATCTTTTAGACTAAGATTTTGATTGATGTGCATCATGCCCCTGAAGAGCCACACACTAAATATAATACATTGCAATATATTTATTTAGTGTTAACAGTTATCATGTTCATGTATTTTTTGTATCAGCTGTGATATCTTCCCAAAACAGAATAGATTACTTATTAGTTTAATTTTTCCTCTTCATTATTTTGTAGCGACAGAGTTCTCTTAAAATCACTTTACTTATTAATACACACATAAAGTTAACTGTGGTTTTTCCAAGTGTCAGTCGTTATAGGGCACCCCCAACACTGTGTAGCTGGGCTCACACACTTTTTCAATGGAATAGCAGCAACAATAGCAAGTCGCAGTAGTGGTTTCAATACTTTAATTTACTGTAATTTCAATTCAACATTCTATGAGGTTTCCATTGTTCTCTTATCTCTTTGAATAACTCAGCTATTTACATAATTCCATTTCTACTTAATACACTTTGAATTAATCAGTGCAGGGAAACGTTTAGAAAGATATTCATATTAAATCATTGTCCCTGCCCCTTTTAGCAGACTTAACAACAGATGAGTCAGCAGCACCCCAGTCTCCCCCTAACTGTGCCCCTCCCTGTCCCAGTGAAGAAGGTGAGCAACATTGTGTTCAATGACATGCCAGTTAGCATCATTGCAGGGAGTCTGTGGGGATTTCTGTCTCCCTTGCTCTTTTTACCATTACAAAAAAGAAAATGAAATATGTATTAATGACAGAAATTCAAACGCATTAATAACAGTTATTTTCTCACATAATGATCATTATGAAATAAAATAAAAAAAACAACAACCTACTGTCTGTACTGGCGGCTGGACTGTTGGAAACAGTAAGTAGCTTACCTGAGACTGCATGTAAGATACAGACAATATTAACTGTATTGATCTACAAGAAGCAAGACAGTTGCAAGCCTTTAATTAGAGTTATGTAAAGCTTAGGTCCTAGAGATGTGTTGAACAGCTGCGCAGAGGGGGCCCAATTTGATTTTTTTGTCATGGGGCCCAAAATTCCTGGTGGCGCCCCTGGCTACAGAGCATGGTCACTGAGCAACAAATTGGCAATTTCTTGAGAAATGTTAAATTTTCTTGTTAATTATTCATCTCATCATTCGCTATACAGCTAAAACATTATACAGTCCTTAATAATATACTAAAGGTGATAGAATATAGTCTAACCATCTCAGTATTAAAACATGAAAACAAGAAACTAATAGATCTTCACAACAACATTTCATTAATTTTGACTGCAAAGTATTAGCTAAGGCCAGAAAAATATTTAGTTAGCACATCAAACAACATCAAATAAAGCAAGCACACACTACGGGAACCCCTCCAGGATCTTGCAAAGGTTTATCAGTGCAGGCTGAATGCCGGAATCAGTAACATTGCTGCATTTATCACATCCAGTGTCAACCCATTAGGACTATTCTGCAATAGCAAATAGCCGGTACACTTAACCAGGATCAACATCTGAAAGAAAAAAATCAACAAAACAATGGGAATGAGTATGGAATCATGACAACAGGATACAGAAGAAATAAAAGCCTCATAGCCTCATTACTGCAAAATAACCGTCTTAGACTCATATACCAAGTGCAGTTCATGAGATGAAACAAATTCATGCCATGATGCCAAAAAGATTCCTTGGAGCACAGCCTGAGGCTTCAGTCCATGTACTCCACATGCCCAGCCGGATAATCCGTACATGAACACACCAGCAATAGAGATACACAGGGAAGGAGGAAAGCAGGATTTTGGCACTGAAAGGCAAGGATTTTTGGTGCTTAATGCTTGATGTTTATCAGACACCAATCCAACTCAACAAGTACAGTAGCATGATGCAGGGTAAAAAGGAAAGCTAAACTTGGATCTTAAGCAGAGCTGACAGAGACCTGGTGTTCCCTGACTATCCTGGAAAGAAACCACCAGCTGAGTACTGTATGCTGTGTTATGCTTTACAGAACCTTTCTTGCTTCAATACACTTTAAGTGTATTAAATTCTTCCTCAATTTATGTTGTGATAGGTAATAGAAAAGGAATGGTGAATCCACTAAGTAAGAAGAAGTACTTAACTGCAAACTTAGCACATTTAGCATCCATTCCTCGTCAGCCACAGCCTATCCCAAAAAATGAGAAAGATAATTATTTTAACCCACTAACACTAGCCTTACTAAATGTCAGGTCTTTGGCAGGAAAATCATTTTTAATCAATGATTTTATTATTAAGCACAATCTTGATTTTATGTTTTTAACTGAAACATGGTTGGACTATAATAACAGTGGTGCTGTTCTTATCAAGTCAGCTCCCCCTAACTTCAGTTTTATGAGTGAGAATAGAGTGAATAAAAAAGGAGGTGGAGTCGTCATTTTGTTTAATGACTCTTTCCAATGTACGCACGTATCTTATGGAAATTTTGCTTCTTTTGAATATGTGGCTCTTCAGCTAAGGTCCTCCCCTTGAGCTATATTTCTAAATATCTACAGGTCACCTAAATACTGTGCAACCTTCTTTGATGACTTTACTGAACTGCTGTATCTGTATTAACTTTGACTGTGTAATTATTGCTGGTGATTTCAACATTCATGTTGACAACACCCAGGATAGAGGGACCAAAGAACTGTGTTGTGTCTAAACATTTCCACGGTTGTGGTGACTGACGTTGCTCTCTCTGATCATTCCTGTGTATTCTTTAACGGCACTATCTCGGTGCCCAAAAGTGTTCAAACAAAGGTTATCAGAAAATGGTATAACACTGAAAACAGTGAAATATTCATTTAGCTTTTCTCCTCCACACCTGCCCTCTCTGGGGTCTCAGTCACTGAGCTTGTAGATAATTTCAACTGTAAAATTACAAATGTTATTGATGCCATTGCTCCCACTAAGGTCAAAGCTGTCTCTGGTAAGAAAAGATCTCCATGGAGAAATGTTATACTGGTGAGAACAGAAAAGCGTCGAAAAGCTGAACGCAGGTGGCGAAAAACTAATCTCCAGGTCCATTATAATAACTATAAAGAGAGACTTCGCATTTATAATTTGGAACTGAGGACTGCAAAGCGGGCCTTCTTCTCTGACATTATCGTCAGAAACAATAATAATTCACGTGCTTTGTTTGCTACTGTCGATAGGTTAACAAATCCTCCAGTACCAGTAGCATCTGAACTTTTATCTACCAAGGCCTGTAATGAATTTGCCTCCTTCTTCAAAGACAAAATTCAGAAAATTACACAAACAATCAGTGCCTCCATATCAAGTACAGGATATGTGTTGCACAGTGTTCACGCAAAACAAATTCCAATATGACACAATTTCATACGATCAACCATAAAAACCAGGACATTATACAACATCTGAAAACCTACTCCTGTTGCCTTGATATTCTACCAACGGGCATTTTCAAAAATGATTCAAATTGTTTGGCTTCAGATCTTCTAAAGATTGTAAACATGTCTCTTCTCTCAGGTATCTTCCCACAGGCCCTGAAAACTTCAGTCATCAAGCCACTCTTAAAAAAGAACAATCTAGACACGTCACTAATGAGCAACTATAGGCCAATATCAAACCTTCCATTTTTAAGTAAAATCATTGAAAAAGCGGTTTTCCAACAACTCACCCTTTTCTTGTCACTAAACAACATTTTTGATGCCTTCCAGTTGGGTTTCCGACCACACCACCGCACTGAGACGGCTCTTGTTAAAGTCTTTAATGACATCCACTTAAACACAGATAGGTCGACCACGCTATATTACTAGACCGATTACTAGATCTGGCTCAGGTTTGAATTCTATTTAAAGAATAGGGACTATTTTGTGTCTATAGGTAATTATACATCTGAGCATACAAATATGACGTGCGGAGTTCCCCAAGGCTCCGTTCTGGGGCCTCTTCTGTTTGATATCGACATGCTTCCACTGGCTCAGATTATGGAAAACAACAAAATACGTTACCATAGTTATGCGGACGACACACAAATGTACATAACCATATCGCCAGGGGACTATAGTCCAATACAAAAACTGACTAATTGCATTGAACAAATTAACGACTGGATGTGCCAGAACTTTCTTAAATTAAATGAAGAAAAAACTGATGTGGTTGTTTTTGGAGCAAAAGAGGAACGATTAAACGACAACAGTCCAGACAACAATGTTAAAAACAACAGACAAAGCCAGAAATCTTGGTGTAATTATGGACTCAGACCTGAATTTCAACAGCCACATTAAGACAATAACAAAGTCAGCATATTACCACCTTAAGAATATATCAAGAGTTAAAGGACTGTGCCTCAAAGAATTGATTTCAAAATACTTTTGCTGGTTTATAAATCACTAAACGGTTTAGGTCCAAAATATATTTCTGATCTACTATAAAAATGGTCCGATACCATTTTTTGCTTCCCGATACCAATTCCGATACCTGAACTTGCGTATAGGCCGATACCGAGTACTGATCTGATACCAGTGTATCAGATCTACTGATCTGATACACTGGTACACTAGATCAGACTTCCTTCCTAAGTCCTTTCACAAAAAGTCTGGAGAAATATACTGTAATTGTGACTATAATTTGCAAGAATGTCCAAGAAGTCCTTTCAAACCATAACATACATTTGAAAAAGAAAAAAAACATTCAAAATAGAAGCAACTGTCTGTTGTTTGCTTGGTGAGCCACACTAAACTGCACTTTTGCTCCAGTCCCAAGCGGAATTTCTGTTCAATGTGTGCTTCTCTCAGCAGGAAGAAAAAAAAAACTGGTCTGGAAACTGTCTGATCAAAAATACATGCCAGTTACAAAACTTAACTTGAAAAACTTACCAAAAAAAAAAGCTGTACTCGCTGTGCAAATGCAGAATAAATACTGGATAACTGTGGACTTGTCAGTCCTTTTAGCATCAGTTGACACAACTGTCAAAACTCAAGGAAAGGGCATCAACCAAAATCAGGCAACCACCATGTTTCCAAAGTGTTCCTTCAAGGAAAGCTTGAATGAATAATTAGTTTTAGAGTAATTACATTTCCCACCTTTGTTGACTGTGGAGACCCTCTGACTGTAATTACTCAATGCAACAAAACTCATTAATGAAATCACCAAACGCTTTCTAGTCTTGATGGATTGAATCCCCATGGTTAATAAATATCCCACCCTTGTCCTTTCCCCATTCTCACAACAGAATCAAACAACATCTTGTACAGCTCAGTAGGTGCACTTCCAGATTTATTGATTTAATTACCACTGAGCCCATTAGGGCTTGAAATGCATGTAATCAACTGTAATGTACTTTTTTTTCATTTGTTTATCTTTGAAGCTACATATTCTGTTAATTCAAAAAGATTCCAGATTTATCAGCCTGAATTAAAAAAGAGAGTACAGAAGTGCCTCCCATCCCCACCAACTGGGAGCCTGTGGTGTCACTCTATTTGCTTCATCTGTACTGCATGAGAAGGCTATGTAGAGTTTACTTTGATCACATTATGCTGGGTAATGAAGTTTAAAAATTTCAAAAAAGTTGCTTCTCACTGCAATCTAGGGAATTGGTCATGCTGGCATAAAAACTAAATTAATGTGCAGCTTTAACAAATGTTTTTTTTTTTTTTTAAGTGAAACTGGTCATTCTTTTTGCTATCTGCTGAGATGAAAGCAGGTCAGAAAGCAGGTGTGTCGTATGAAAGGTATGCCAAGCAGAGCGTGGTGTGTCAGGACGCTCCGAGAATGTTGGGTCACTGGCTCTGTCCTCGTGTCATATACTATCCTTCACAGTGGGCACACAGCTGCCTCACATGACCTTTTCACAGAGCCCTGCAGTCCCTCTGTGTCCACAGTGCTTCTCCTTCACCTATACCTGCTCTGCCACATCCTGTCTGCATTCTAATTAGCACAGAGTCATCTGACCACTTATATGCCCGGTACAATATCTGCAGTGCCCCGAATGGAACTAGTAGGAGATTAAGAAACCCCTGTCGGCAATATGCCTTTTCTTTTATAATCATCAGGTCAAGTGCTGCATCTGCATGGTAACATGTGCACAATAAGATGAACAGATAGGATCACAGGTACAATCCCATTTCATCATGCTCCAGTACACAAACAGGACACGCTGAGCACATACTGGAGTGTCTGACAGTGATATCAGAGGAAATCAGTCCAATGATGAGATGAGACATACAGCACAGTGCCATATCTGTGGTCAGTACTTGTAGTTTTAACACAGCAGATGGCTCCAGATACAACACTGCTATTGATCGGCTAAAGCAATTACCCGAGCATCCCTGTAGCATTTTGTTTGGAATCATCCATTCAGTGGAGACAGAATCCAGCACAAAATCTTATCTTGGCTTGGTTTGAAGAGCAAAAAGAAATTCTGGGTAGCTGTAAGAGAGGTACTGTCTTATCTGTGTCAGGATAAATATACTACAGAACAAATGCTGACATTGATAAGGAACATTATGTTCCGTCGATGGAGAAAGAGTAGTACGCAACTAGAACTACCTAACACTCACTCACCTTTCTCTTTTTAATGCTTTATGTTATTGGTCATGGAGAAATTCACCTCTTGAACCAACTACTTACTGCTTTTCAGACAAAAAATAAAAGGCAAACCACAGTTTGTTATTAATTATTTTGAATATCTGAGTATCAATCCTGCTAAAACATTATTGCCTATGTAACAAAAACTGTTTTATATGGACAACATGATGGCTAAATCAATTTTGTAATAGCTTACTCAATATAAACACATTATTGAAGTCCTGACAATAGATGTAATGAATGCTCTTGTATTTCTACTAAAGCCATGCATAATGTGACATAAAGAACAAAGGCAAAGATTAAAAGGTAAGACAGTCCTTTCACTGTTTCTGAAAAAAGAAAAAAAGACAAGTCACCCTGACAACAAACCCTTTTAACACATGAAGACTTTTTTCTTCTTGAAGCTGTATTTGTGAAATGTGAAAAAAACAAACAATGCTCTTAGTATATCCCTCAACTGTCATCTGTGTGTACAGATGACTGACAGCTGGAAGTGAAGATCTCATGCTACTCAATTGGTTAGATACTTAAGTCAGGAAATGTACTTTGCTATGTTGCAGAGATTGTAAACCATTTTTAGCAATTGGTCTTAACCCAGCACAGTTTTGATAAAATGAAATAAAAGCCAATTTATTTCACCCACTTCCACCAGTTTCAAATCTCAATGTTCACTTCAATTCACTGCCGGCTTGTGAAGGTGACTTTTTCTCCTCTGGTCGAGGTCAACATGTCTGACAGTACTGTTGCAAAGAACCAAAGACAACACACAGGAAGCGCTGTGTTTTCACATCTAATCAATTTACTCAATCGACTGATTGATATGTGTACACTGTTGGCCAGGGAATTGTCAACAACTGTGATAGGCTTGCTAGTCAAAAGCAAATGCAGGTTTAAGAGATGATGATAATGCATTTCCAATGGAAAACTATTTAACAGTACAATGAACGCAATACTGTTTAGAGGAATAGCTATTTGGGGAAATACACTTAGTTGTTTTTTTTGCAATGAGTTAGATGAGAAGATTGATAACATTAATGTATCTGTATAATAAGCATAAAGCCCGGAAACAGTTCCCGAAACAGTGGAGACAACTGGCTCCTATCAGCAAGACATCCACTGGTTGCCTGGCAATAATTAACCATTTTAACACTTTTTGAACGGATAAACCAGAGGAAATAAAATGTGCTAATTACTGATTTTAAGAGGTGTGCTACAGTACATACAGCAATCTATGTGTGGCAGCCACCGGCTCGTATTACAGTATATACATTCCAGTGTACCATTAGGAAAGTTACACTCAGCAGAAGTTTAAAAACAAAATTGTGAGTTGTGGAGAATTGACACACTTAACTAATTTCTTAAAAAATAAATAAAAAAGCTACTTTAAAGCACAGCTACACCCTGTTTAAAGTACATGTTGTTTAATAGCTATAAGTTCAATTGAAATGAATTCCAGACACTAGTCCTGACCTTGACCATTTAAACAATTTTTTTTTTTTGTAGAACAGACTACTTCATCATCATAACTTTTATTGCAGCTGTTCTTAAGCGGTACAATCTAGGCCAAGCACAGTAATGATTCCAAAAGGTCTGCTCAGCTGGCCATCCAACACAACCTCATCTCCATACATGGCTGAATAAAAAAGCGACCAGTCTTGGGAGAAACTTCATATTTTAAAAATTGAGCCAGGGCATGGAAAGAGGACATTATAGCTCAGGGAGCTAGACAGGAACGTGATTGGATGCCTAAAAGAGGTTCAGGTGCTGGAAACAGAAATTTAATGATGTCCCCAGAGAAGACAAAGCCAAAGCAGGCTGACCCTGTCAAGTCAAAGCCAAGGTTAGTTGGGCACAGGACATGTAAATGGACTTGTCCCTCTTCACACTTTGACATTTCAATGAGCCAAAATAATCTACCTCATTAAAGTTTAGTGGTGTGTGCGACTGCTGTGCACGGTTGTTTGGTGTCAGACCTGTAGAAAATGTAGGGTCAATAAGAGTAGATATCTTCATCAGCATCCCACTGTAATGAAATGGAGTTTCATGCTGACATGCAACAGTGTTTCTGTCATTTAGCTGTACAAGCTTTTTTCTACTGTGACAGATGGTTTGGGCAGCTTGAAAACAATGGTGAAGGACACAACACCCAAAGAACCTCCCTGCCTCCATCTATATTGACTTAGTGTGAGCACTAGTGAGACAACCTCACATTGGGCATGTCTTATAACACACTACATCAACTTTATACAGCGTGTGTGTGTGTGTGTGTCTCTATTCCACAGACATAACCCTGCACAGCACACTCTCATCAAGCAGGTCCAAGGGTCAAATGGCTACGCAGTCCGCCTCGTGCCAGATTTACAACACACAAGAGGCCTTGAGACACATTCTTACATTTTCTCAACACAGTACATGACATGAGTATCGTCTCTCTTAGGAGTTGCAATCTCCACCCTCCCCACTGGCCTTCACTGTGTCAATTAAACTCAGCAAAAATTATGTCGACCTCAAATTATGAACAGCCCACCCTATAGTCACCTTTAACTGTGACTGTTCAGGCTAATTGGCAATGCAGAAGGGCTGTGCAATTAATCGTGATTACAATTTCGGCTCGTAATAATCACAAAAACAGATTACTCGGAAAAAAAACAATTATTTTGCACATTAATTTTAGCAAGTAAACTCTTATTTTGGTGGTTATTTGGAGGTGTTTTCACTGTTGATTTGTTTAACTGTTTTACTGTTTTTTTAAGTTAAATAATTGCAACATCTTTCCAAAAGACAATGCGTAATCATGTTAAAGAATCATGATTTCAATATAGACCAAAATAATTGTGATTAGGATTTTTTTCCATAATCGAGCAGCCCTACAATGCAGTATTTTTAAATGCACCACCCTTTAACATTAGTTGTGGAGGTGAAATGTAACACACTTTGACTGATCAAATCAAATGCTTTTTCTGTATTGATGTCAGCTGAGCCAAGGGTTAAGGTTCAAGGTTGGCTTTAATATCTCCTCTGTGAAATTATGTTGGTCATAAACAAGAAATACAATCTCACAGATTACACAATAAAAAGTGATACAAAACTCACACTCACAAATGTCCCTATAAATTACAGTAAAGAGCTGGCAGCTACATTTACCTGCTCCTTACGATAATTTTACAGTGTACCTACTGTAATTTATAACGATATTATAATAATTTATTACTGTAAACACTTTCACGGTACTGTGCTGTATAAATAAGCTTTACAGTAAAATACTGGCAGCTACATGTACCTGCTCTTTACTGTAATTCTACAGTGTACCTACTATAAGGTATTATTATATAATGTCAACCTCTGTGCTGGCCCGGGAGAGTCACTCACAATCAGGGCAAATTTCTTTAGTTTCTCTCTTCTTCTTATTTTTTGTACTTCTTTGTATTAAATCTCTGGTGATTCACTCAGGAGCCTCTACTTTCAGTGAGGTGTGTGAGGCCTTTCTGCTGTTTGTGTCAGAAAAACTGCAGAGCCTCTTTTTACGACGGCATATTAGGGCCATTATAGATAAAAAAATAAATAAATTACAGAGCCTGGGGACAGGGTTAATATTCCGTGAAAAAAACCTTAACCAAAGGTTTACGAGAGAGAGAGATTTACAGGCAACTTTTTTCAGTTAGCAATGTCTTTTTAGAGGCACTTATTGATTTTGATATGATGCTCACTAGTGTCAGCAATATAACAAGACATAAAAGCAATTGAACCTCTAAACTTGGGAGAAACCATTGCATTGAATGGACTGAATGAGTCAAGAATGTACCTTTTGGCATCTGTTTAATTTATAAGCTACTTAATACCAGAAATCAGTTTTGTAATAAGGATTCTCTTATTTGATGACATCAGGAACAATTACCCCCCTTAACATAGAGATATTGTATTTTCAATTGACAATAAAAAAAAAACGTCTGAAACTATAACCAATATAATGTATTGTGTGGAACTACACACATGCACCAAGTTTTCTGGAGAAACATATGGAAAATTTGAATATGAATATTGTTTTGATTTCCCCAGTACCACATTAACTGAAGGGGATTGCAGTGTAACTACTTCAGCATCCATTAGCTTCTGTATAACAGATGAATCAATTTTAGAACTGTTTTTACAGTAAAGTCATATAGCTCTGCAATTCACAGGATGCTGAGTTCAATGTCAGCCATGTTCAATTTAACAGACATGCCCGTTAATGCATCCAAGTGTTAATGTAAAAATGTGAGAAAGAAGATGTTAATAACATTATCATATGACTGTGAAAATAATCCCACTGACATGCTACATTTAACGACATATCAGCTTCTTCAGTCTACTCAGACCTCTACTGGATGCTATTTTAATTCCCTATGGGGACCTTCCTAACAGATAAACATGCACAGGCCTGCCCGTATACACTCGCCTTGACCCCAGACACTTTCGAAGACAGCATAGGCCATTTTTATTCCACATGTGGAATCTATTGGTTTTCACTCCAGAGCCCTGTACGTCTCAGAGTATCCCTGCAGCGATAAAAAAGAAAGCCACAGCTGGTGAAAGGAGTGCACATATTATTCTTCATCAGACCACTGAGACAATGACACTTATGAAGACCTATGTCATTTAATATACATCACTAGCTTTATCGCTGAAAACGGGAGCAGAAAGCACAAGGCAGCGCCTCAGGCAGCTCAAGGCTGGGCTAACCAGGAGGCAAGTGGATAAATTAGCCTTGTCTTTCAAGGCCATCTCTGCAGTAGAAATGTGTTTTTCTGGTCCAAAAGCAACAATTTATGAAAGATACTCCACCCTATTCAGTTTTCTCCATAGACAGTTAAAGAAATGAACAAAGCGACGCCGTAGACTTCCACGGAGACCAGTGAAGTCAATTAGAAGCACTTTTCCAGTGATGGCTGAGCGTTGCTGCACAGCCTCAAACTGAGCTTGACGACGTAGATTTGACGTGAGCAACCTGTCTGAAATTTGTCTTCTGGTAGCTGTGCCAAGAGAAATCTGAATCATTCAATCTTGCAGAGACGGAGAGCGTGACTAGGAGCTGTCCATGAGCATAGGAGCAGGAGCATTTTTTGGTAAGTATTCTGATTAATTATTTTGTCATTTTGACTGTATGCCTCCACGTCCTCCCGATTGCCTGCGAGCTTCTCCTGACTATACGGTAATTTCTCTATTGTGCGACAGAAAATTGCATGGTTATGACAAAATCCTTAGCCTATTTTTATAAAAAAAACGGCTGCTACGGGGCCATAACTTGAGATACAAGGTAATGGAGCTTTTTATACTTTGTGTTCGTCGTGTTTCCTTAGAAATAAGCAATGGACTAATAGAGTCTTTAAACGCTTCAGATGTAAAGTTATTCGCTGTGAAAGTGACGCCAAAATGAATGGCAGTCAATGGAATGCTAGCAGAAGGTGATTGCTTGTTAGCCTATGAACCTCCCCATAGGAGGTATGCTTTTCGGATGCTTGGTTTTCTCACCCTTTAACACATTACATGTTTCCTGGTTCAAAAAAATAAATAAATAGATTGTTTAATCAGCACTAGCATATCTCAAGAAACGATTATTTACATTCCTTCATTTACTTTGCGACGTTTGGCTTTGCACTTATTTATATAAGTGGATATCCAGTTAACTTCTATTTAGCAAGAGTGATGAGCAAGTTTGCAGTGGAGATGGCTTTGTTTGATGTGTGTTACTGAAAAGGAGAAGACTGTTGTGTCTTTACAGCGTCCAACATATCTTTCTTCCAGTAGATTAGAGTTTTACTGGCCCCTTGTATATTTTTACTGGCCTTTTCCAAACTATTAAGTTATTCATCGTATGTACATTTTAATGATTAATCCAAACAACAAACAAAAAGCCTACAAATCTACAAATATGAGTAATCATACAGTGATCCTTGTTTTGATTTAAGTGAAAGGCTAGAGTGAGGCTATATTTGCAGTGTTAAGCGGGATTTATGCTTCTGCGGAGGCTCCACGCAGAGCTCCAGTAGGCTACGTAAGTGGCCTGAAGTGTATACTTGTGCATTTGTGTGTGCGTCGATCTCTTTAAGAAAATAGCAGGGCCGGCATGGGTGTGTGTGGGGTAGAGCGAGTGACCGTGATTAGCTTCGGAGCGAGTAGCAACGCGAGTGACCATGATTGTCTTCGGAGCGAGTAGCAACTCTAGAAGCATAGTGAGAGAAACAAAGTGTCTCCCCTGTGCTTTCTGATCACAGTCGGAAATCTGTAGCAGGAAAAAGTTAACCCTCTCCTTGATTCCATGTTGTTATGGAGAAGGAGAACCCAGAAAAAAGTAAGGGGAAATGCAACGCTACCAAGCCACGGCCAAGCGGACCAATCACAGTTGTTGCAGTCTGCGTCACTGCGACGTGTAGTTAAATTTTTTGAGAGGTGCATGTCAGGCTACGGCGTAGGGTCCGAATCTCCACATATGTAATTACTTACCCACGGTGTTGATTTAATGCAGAAACATGAACGCTGTCTTCACTCACTCTTTGTAAACTCCCAATGTCGATGAATGTCATGAATCCATATTGTGTATTTTGGTTAACAAAGAGCAATAATAGGTTTTGTGATATGGTGTTGGTATATGTACAGTATATGTTTTAGTTCTTAAATCATGCAACATAGCTAATTTGCCTGATGTTATGAGGAGAAGACATGCTGATCAGACAAATATCAGAAGACATGCTGATCAGGCAAATATCAGATATTTAAAGTTTAATTTCCCAGCCATGTTTACTCTGCTTTTTTAAGCGTTCATTTTGTACAATATCTAACAGTGTTTGAACGCAGCACTGGGGAAGCTGACTTTGCAGTTAACTAGCTAGTAATATTAGCACTCCCCGTGGTCCCTCTGCCTCACGCCTAGCCACAACACCACTTTGCTTTGAGGACAGCGGACAGCAGCTCCGGTCGTGGGCTGGCTGGGTTTGAGTTGCTGCAGCTGATACTGAAGGTCCACAGCATGTGTGGACTCTTTTTGGCGGGTGCCAACAGTCGTTTGTTGACGTTAGCGGACATTTAAAAGCTAACACTGCCAGCTAGTGTTGCACCGAACTGACGTGTGACTGTGATGGACTGAACGGTCCAGCGACTGTCCAATTAACTTGCCCGACATACTTTTTTAGAATCCAAATTTGAAGTGTCCTTATCACACCTACGCTCACCTAAACATTTCCTGGATATGTAGAGGTTGATGATACACATAAACACACAAGTTAGCCATACTTTTTGACACACAGTTTAAAAAAGACATTTCATAGTTGTCAACTCTGTTTGTATTGCTGCAGGCTTCGCTTCCTCTTTTCTGCATTTGCAGCACCACATCTCTAACAGCCCTGAGCACAGTGGCGCAAAGGATGCCGACCTCCCATCTCCAAAATGCTAAGATCATGGGTTTTTGAAAAATGTGATGAGTTTGAATAAGGAGCTGTTCTCCCCTGTGGCAG
Organism: Sander lucioperca; assembly: GCF_008315115.2. Classification (NCBI taxonomy): domain Eukaryota; kingdom Metazoa; phylum Chordata; class Actinopteri; order Perciformes; family Percidae; genus Sander; species Sander lucioperca. The sequence continues at coordinate 9,709,418 of NC_050175.1, forward strand.
GTCTGTCCAGCCTTGCAAGGTTTTTTACAATTTATCAGGCATGACTGGAAATCCTGTTAGCGTAGCTCAGGACCTCCAGCTGCTTATCTGTCTTAATCAGAGGCTGCGAGAACAGGCAGCAACAAGCAAGTGTGAGATCCGCTCTCTCTGATCATTACATCAGGTACGTACCCAGCAAGCTAACTATTTATCAAATATCAGTTTGAGTTGAATAAGAGTATGAATACAGCCAAGGAACACTGTAACTGGATTAAAACTTTCAGTTACATTAACCTTTTAAACACTTACTTCACTGGTGCTAATTAATAACACTGTATTTCCCGTTGACAGGAAACTAATTAAAATGTCAGGCAGAGTTAAAGCTGTTCAATTAGTGACCAAACTATTCATAATTCCCTTGTTTTTTTCTTGTAAGAATACTCGCTACAGTATGTTTGACTGACATTAATCTTTATGATTTGAAATCATTCCGTATGGCACACCATTGTGATTTCATAGTGAGGATCATAGCAAGGATATCGCCGTGTGGTGTTGTCACAAAATAAACTTTTCTTCTGTATTGTGCAGCCATCTTACTTTTCTGCCAGGTGGCCTTTGATTCCTTCAAAATGTCAGCGAAATCACTTGTTATCTTGTTAGCGAGATGGTCCTAATGGTCTATCTTTAGTCAGTCTCATATGATTCCTGCTCGGTGATTCTTCAACAGTGACACCGCCCTCCGATGACTCACTAAGCAACAGACACCAGAGATTATTAATGTTTTTACAAAAATAGTTACACAGGAATAACAGCAGCAGCAGTAGTAACCCATGGTTACAGCGATGACGTCATCTGGTATCATTGATCTCTTTTTTTCCAAGTTCCAATTAATCCGAGGCGGCAACCCGTTGTGTCAGGATGTATCGTCACTGAAGTCATTTTCATTTATAAAACAGCAAAAAACACATTTTCAATTCATTTGCAGCCAACCAACCCTGGAAATATAAGTCAATATTTTTTTCTCCGTGGGAGATGTGCCTGCTGACTGACGTCCCGGCTCATTTGAGAAATGTTACATCATCAGAATGGTTCAGCCCTTGAACTCTCTTTGGAAATCTTTGGTTATAAGTGAGGGGAGAAAAAAAAGAGAAAGTTTGTAGAAGAGAGAAGCGTGGCCATAATGAACCGGCTTCCTGCCGGGTAATAAAGGTCTGCGTCTAATGACAAGGGCAGCCAGGCAAGCACGAAGACCATTATAGCTGAGCGGGCTGGCTTACAGCTATGTCTGGGAGGCCAAAAAAGCTCAGAGAAAGCCCCCCAACCCCACCTGCTTTTGACTGCAGACATAATTATCTTGCGAGGTTGCAGCCAATATTTCCTTCTGGTGCCAAGGGTGAAGACATGTTAGAAATGTTTGTTTTTTTGTTGTTGTTTTTTTGTCCAAAAGAACAGGCAGTGACTGCACTCCCTGGAGCATTTCTTCAGGACAGCAGGACACCACCCTGACTCAAGCAATGTGTGTCATTTTACAAGGATAATGTAAGGGTCTCCAGGGCTTCTGTAAGAGGTGACACTCAATTTAGGAAGACTAAATTTGGTCAATCAGCTTTTTCATTTACTGTAATAGAAAAGTGGAACTTAATTCCACTTCACATTAGAGATTGTGCAAGTCTCAGCAGTTTTAAAATGTCCTTTAACACTTGGCTGAAGGCAAATCAACTATGTGATTGTTGATCTTTTTATAACATGGAATGTATATTTTGTATACTGGTTTATACGTGATGTAATGCTTGTTATATGTTGTTTGTTGTTAAGTTTCAATCTGTTTTGATAGTATTGTCTGTATTGTCTATATTGTCTATATTGTCCTTTTATCTCCCTTGCCCAGGGACCACAGAAGTAAATTAGCAGTATGGCTAACTCTGGCCTGAACTGTGCACGGTACCTGACAAATAAACTAATAAACTAAACTGAAAAATGTCACAACTAGTTCACGTTAAAAATAGCTGCTCTCCACTAACTGCAATCTAAATGCATGGTTTCACTCTCTCTTTGGTAACTAATGTTGAATATGTTACGTTATGCAATGTAATTTCAACTGATAGCATTTAGTGAAAAACAAATCCTCGAGGCTACGCATTTTCTAAGCTGACAAATCACAAAACATAAAAAGCACCCCAACTTCTAATTGCTGGAACTTTTTTTTTTAGCTGTTCAAGGGGAAATAGATGCAATGACGAGTCATACTGAGATCTTTTAGCACAGAGCAAAAATAATTTGCACAAAATGAGATGCAGAAAGTCATTTGAAATGGCATTGAGGCTTGAAGAGAAAAATTGCAGACGGTTATTTTCTAAGAAGTTCCATTAACTCCGCATTTAATTTGCTTGGACTTTGACAGCACACATACATAGTTACTGTACTGTATCTCACACGATTTGGAAGTGAGTCAAAAACGGTTGCCTGCTAACTAAAAACATCGTAGTATGGAAAAAAAAAACCTCTAAAGGTCAAGGTTACACACACAGGCATATGTTACATAATGCTGAGAAATCCTGTACGTAAGGAAGGGCACACGGAGAGGTGCTGATGTAAAGCCATCCGATTCCTAACCTTGCCTGCAGCTTTGCAGTAAGCACAACTGACAGGAGAAAAAAAGATGTAGGAGCTGAATAAAAGGTTGCTATGATTGTTGTGTTATCACAACAACACATAGACCTGCACCATTCTCCCCAAACCACTGTACTGACTAATACACCTTAGTATCACACACATATCATCATTATCTTGCTATTTATTTTGATACTTACACAAGCTTTGGACAACTTAACAACATCTGCAGGGCCATGCACACTGTGTTCTTTTACAGCCTCTGGAATATTGTTTTTTGCCCTTCCATTCTCATATCATACTGAAGCATTTCATTCCAGTCACTGTAAGTATCGCTTACTACACTCAACCAATGTAATGTACTGCGTGCTATAAGATTCAATGCTTATACATACTGGAGGAATGGAAAGCTTGTAGTTTCAGACTTGAATGGACAATTTTTGTCAGTGAATGTGTATTTTTGCATATTTATTATTCACATTTCATATTTTGTTTAATGTCCTTTGTGCTCTTAACCCTTGTGCTGTCTTCCATTGGACAACGCACTTGTCGTCCTCCCGGGTCAAAAACAAAATCAACACTTTCTGGTGTTTTTGTGAGAAGTGACTACACTTGGCGCTTTTTTCAATGTTTTTGGCACTTTTCTTTGACATTTAGCGCTTCTTTTCACCACCATGTATAAACACCACTAACACCAACTTATTACTACTAGTTTTACACTTATTTTTGGAATTCATGGTCAATAAACCTCATTTATAGGAAATTATAACTTATTCTTGAGTTAAAAAAGCAGAAATTATGAATTATTTCGAATAATATTAAAGGAAGATAATCACAGACTGGTATATGTCAACGCTCAGTTAGGATACTGTTTTGAAACGTTTCAATTTTTTGTCAAATGCTAAAAAATGTAACAAAACACCCAAAGTTCAATGAAAGTAGAGATCTGATTAATTGTTGTACTTGCGAGGTGTGTTGTATGGAATCCTCCATGTTATTTTTGGGTAATTCAAATTGAGTAGTCAAAATGAAACCCATATTTCTGATATAGACATTTTGAAAACGGGTCAAATTTGACCCTAAGACAACACAAGGGTAAAGTCCTATAATCCATGGGTCTTCTGTCACTATGTATTGCTGTACAGCAGTAAGTTGTCTGTATGTCTATACTAGCTAGACGCTTCCGCACCAATGTTTAATGAGAATCAATCCAGTACATACTGTGTATGCACTAATAATACAGATTCTTGTTTTTAATGTGAGAGTGGTACTCCCGCTCTCCGCAGACACAGAAAAGGCTTTAAAAAGAGATTACATTATTTTCTGATGTCTCTGCTAGTTAGAAGGAGTAACGTGATATTTAATCTTTCAACACCTCCTCTCTCTACTTCATAAGAGCCCTTTCCTGTGTTTGCCTGCTGATACTTTCGACAACATGTTGGAATAAATATGAAGTAAAGTCCCCACGTTTAGACTGGAGAAAAAAACAACGCATTTTCTCCTCTAAAATAACTTCAAGTCAATAGCATGCTCAGCGAGTGTGCTCTTTGATTCAGTTTGATTTAATTAGTGGCTTGAGAACATGGAATTCTTTCCAACAGTTATAACATCAAAGCTGGCATACAATTAGGCTTTCCTCCAAATATCATCTATTTATCTACTAATGTGCCAACACCATTAGCTGATGTTTCATGGTGTAGATTCAATGTTGGGTTGCAGTGAACAGGATGTCAAAGAGAGATGTTTGATAGAGATGTTTATTTTTAGCCACCGTTCAAGGAAGGTGAGCTATTCAGTGGGTTGCATCACAAGATACAAACACAAGTGATGTGTCCATTAAATCAAGAATCATCTCTCAAGAGCACATCTCTTTGTTCGATTGTATTGAATTTAAATAGCATAAACTAATTTATAGTTAAATACCTACAGTACTAGGGAAATGCTCACAAAATGGGGTGTTTAACAGTGTGGCTTATGTAGATTTTGTGGAGACAGATGCTCATGTATTTTGGTATTGTATAGATTCGCATTGCCAGATCTTCCTCCACAGCGCTGCGAAGGAGGGTCTGGCTAGTCCGTACAGCATTCTGGGATGGGAGAAAAACATGCTCTGGTTTTTTGGCATTTCTTTAAACTAGGGCTGTCAAACGATTCATTTTTTTAATCGCAATTAATCGCCAAATTCCTATAGTTAATCGCGATTAATCTCATGTTTTATCACATGAATAAAATTCTATTATTTTGCATTTCAGAACTGTTTTTAAGTACATATTAACAATGGAAAGCCATTCTTACCAGTGTATCTTAATTGGGAATCAAATGAATGCAAAGAAAGTTTTTTTATGAACTTGACTTTAAGATTTGTAATTGTTTATTATTTATTTACTGTAAACAAAAGAAAAATGTGTGAATCTGTCATTATTGCACAATTCCTACAAGTACCTAACCTAACTGAGATGTAACACTAACACTTTGCTTATACAGTACAAACAAAATGGTCCAAAAACCAGATGCCACAGCAGGACATTTGTAACATTTACGTTGTTCTAATAAGGAATGTAACAATTCTCCTGGACAGAAAAGGGGGTGGACAATGTCCCAAATGACAAAAACAGTCAAAAAAATGATACAAACAACACAGTCCTAAAACCGTATGCTGATGTTGGATATACATAGTCAATATAGTGTGCAGTAACTTCTAAATAATTTTGATTACTCACTCCGTCCAGTCCAGTCCAGTCGAGTGATCACCGGTTAATGAGACAGTGTTTGAAGCACTTTGCAGCAGTTCCAGTTGGGCTGCTTTCTCCGTGTCGTACAGGCTGTGTATGCGTGAAACTACTGTCCTCCTCGACAACTTTTTAAAAGTAAACTTTCCATTCAGAATCTTATTGGCATCCGTTTCGGCGTCTCACACTTGCCATCCACTCAAAATGTAACATTAGCCTACTACTTTTTGGCCAGCTCGCAAGCCCAAACAAGTGTGTGCGGCGTGTCTGTTGTTTTGTTTCCGGTCTAGCTAGATCCGGTGTGGTGTTGTAGTTTTTCTAACGTTACTAGTTGTTGCAACAGCATGTGAAAAAAAACAAAGTTTGCTAGGCCAAAAAGAACGTTAATCTCGCGATTAAAAAAATTATTTTAACGTTTAACTGACAGCACTACTTTAAACCAATCACAATCGTCTTGGGCGGTGCTAAGCCTCGGGAAGGAACTTGTTTGGGTGGAACATGTACATTCAAAGGTTGTTTTATTCGTGCAACAGAAAACTCAGATTGGACAGATAGTGTAGCTAGCTGTCTGGATTTACCCTGCAGAGATCTCAGGAGCAGTTAACCATAGTCCTCATAATTCGACCGGAGGTTAACATGCCAACACAAAGAATGCAGAAGGTAACGGACATCTGGCCGAAATGAGGGACATCCGGCAGAATCACGCTTTTCATAGTTGTTATGGCAAATACTTACTGCTCTGCCTGGCAGGGTGTTTTTATACAGACAGGTACTGCCTCCAGACAGGGGCAGTGCTAAGAATGTAAGCAACAAATAAGGTTGGATGCGAGACTGTCCTCACTTAAAGTCTACAGCTCTGTGAGGCTGCCCTTGGGCACAGCGGTGCTTTGAGCAACATGCTAAAGTCTGCATGCTCACAATGAATGACAATGCTGATGAAGTTTCCGTGGAAACTGATTTTTAAAAGTGCTGACCAGTCCCCCAGGAAGTTCGCTAGGCTTTGAAGCAATTTGAACACAGTGGCCAAACAGTGGAATTGCAACTCCCGGCCCGGAAAATACTTTTCCCCATAGACTAACATAGTGACAGAGATGTTTTTACACTTTATGTGAAGCCTACAGTTACAGTACTTTGACCACTGCTCTTCTCTTTGTTTGTTTTTTATTTTTGTTAAATTTGTATTGTATCTACATAAAACAATTTATTTTATGTGGATGAATTTGTCTGTAATTTATCAGATTTACCAATCGTCTATAATTGCTAGTCAGTTAGGAACAATATTAAAATTGAACTGCTAGCAAAACACTTGAGATAATTAGATGTTAGAAATAGGGGTGCAGGGGTGGTAATAAATAAGATCTAACGATTCTTATTATTAATGTTCTGATCAGTCAGGTGTTTTGAAATTTAAATAGTTATTTACAAACTGTATGGGCTTAAACACACAACCTAATTCTCCTTTATTCACATCATTTTCAGGTAGACAAACTCATTAAAATATGCAATAATTAAGATCAGTGTATATTGATGGAATAGTAGGGGGCCCGGACCCAATGACAAATCAGCCACTAACAACCTGGAGCATTTATTTTTAGCGGGCATCCAAAAATCCTGTCTTGCATATATGGTATTATGTCATACAGTCACATCTCACGTGTGTTTTTCGTCACAAAACGTAGTTTAGAGACTAGACCTGGGATTCCTCCTGGTGAAAGATCTAGTAGTGTGGGAGCCCATGTTGCCGGTCAGTCAGGTAGTGTGAAAACAAGACAGCAAGGTGTGTAGGGTGAACAGTACAGCGAACTGGTGACTTTGAAAGTTTAAGTGAATAATACAAAATTGCTCCAATCTTTTCTTTTCATAGTCATTTGGTACAGTCACCAGTAACCGAGAAATAGATTAAACCTTCTTTATGAGTCATCAAGCTCATTCAAATATCCAGAGCCAACAGATTTAACAAAATCATTGTTACAGGTATTAACTAATTAATAAGGGGACTGAGATACTGACACAGACTAGCCTGCCCAATGTGAGGCTTGAAACAACCATGTTTTAAAGCACCGCATGGTTTATAGTTTGTGTCCAACATTGGTCATGAGTTCACATACAATATCGACTCACCTCAATAAAGACTGAAGGCTGAATGAAAGAAACATAGAAGATGAAGTAGCTAAGCAGGCAGACCTGGAGACAGCTTCTTTCTAGGCTGGTAATCTCAGAAAGATGTCCATTAATCTTTATACTGGGAGAGGCATATAGACTTTGAACGCACCTGACAGTATCATTTTTGAAAGTGATTAACAGAACAAGGTAGATAATGCCTTTCTACCAAGCTTTTTTATGTATACAAGCTGATTACAGAAACACCAATGCCCATCATCAGTGACATGTAAAGCAGATTTAATGTGCTCTTGTTGCTTGTTATATTAGAGTCTGTGTTGTCTGGGTCATCCTGTGTGCTCCGTAGAGAAACTGGTCCAAACAAACTGCAATACTTCCCCTCCTGGCCCTCTTAACCAGGAGCATAGGTGGTATTTGTTTTCTGAAGGTTTTGTTGGTTGTAAAGCTCTCTGTACCTGGTGCTTTGTTCACCTTTTATCTGAAAACAGCTCTCACTATTTCTCCACTCTCCTTTGCAATTATGTCTTTATTTTTGCCTGTACCCTATATGGTATAGTAAATCTAGAGTGTTCCAAAAGGTATCAGCCAAAGCTGATTAGTTCTTTAAAGGATAGGTTTATATTTTTTTCAAAATAATGTCACTATTTGCATTGAAGCGTTAGTTGCTGTAGTCCTCTTTTAATGAAGTGGGGGACAAAATCCACAGCCATCCTCATGTGCAAAAATGTATTCCAAGGTTTGTCTGAATTTAATACGAGGCTTCAGCAGTCTGAGTTAGACAAATCAAGTTGGTAGCTTCCAGAGTTACCAAGTCTTTTTATTCCAAAATTCAACCTTGATATGTCTAACTGAGGCTGCTGAACCCATATTGATTTCACCTCACAAAAGCTTTGAAAAGTATTTTACTCACAGAACGAGTATAGATTTTGACTGGATTTTGACTGTGGGTTTTCTCCCACATCACTTACTTTCGGATTGCATTAGGATGGATCTCTTAATGGCTTGCAGGAGCAGGAAGAATGGCTACAGCGACCAAAACCTCTTTCATTGTACATATGGGCACCTGACTATTGTTTCAAGACAGACCTGAACATTTTAACCAATTCTTTAATTAGTTAGAGTGGCTATAACTTATATTTTTACAATACAAATTTATCAAATAACAATGTGAATCTATCCATCCATAAATACATACATCTGTAGTATATGCCCTAATATATTACAGGTGTACAGGGACAAACTAATCTGATGCAAAGACTAAGCAGTGATTTCTGGCTCCACACAAGGACGTGTCTCACATGAGCAGTGATGTGGTTTTATAGCTCCCCTGGCACAGAGCAGAACATTTAAAAGGCACGGCTCAAATGAGCTTAGCACACTTTATTACCCATCTGCAAACAGCTTAAGTGTCAAGCAGCACATCCTTGAGTTGGTAATGTTCACAGGCATACTGAAAGATGAGGGCAATTAGCCCAGAGAAGTGCACATAGGTGGTACATAACCAAACAATACAAAGCTCTAATTCAAACTAAAGGCTAAACCATTACAGTGCTGTCATATACTAAAACCTGCACATAATACAAGCCTTAATACCTGTGCTACAGTACCTGAACTGAGATTAAGGGATTTAAATTATATCGGTGGTGAATTGACCAAAGTAAAGAATTGCTAATTATTCTTATTATTACGTACTGCCACATGGTAATTGCAGCATAATTACTGTTCCAATACCACACATTGTATATAATTAGAGTGTTATCTGATTTTAATGGTTACATTACAGAAGTGTAAGATGTGAATGTATATGACTATTCTAAGGCAAACAGAGAATAATCTTCATGACATATTTCACTGACTGACGTATATTTTGTCTTTTTGTCTTCTTGTACATGTTCCGATATGCTTAAATACACATAAAAAGCAATAGTCTTATGGCATGTTTGGTTGAAAGAATGCCCATTTGCTGCGCGGTCATGGAAAGCTTGTATCATGTGGACGCACCGTTTTGTTGTCATTACTTAGAATTCCTCATGGGGGTGGCAGAAACTGTGCACTATAGCTTTACTATATTTCCATTCATTCATTTTTTTTTTTTTTTTAAATAAATTTGTTGTTTTCTTTAAAAGTAAAATGTTTGCACACAGCCCACGTACTTGGCTTACATTTTCAAAGTACCTTTCCCAATTAGTTCATTTTTGCTATCTAACTCACCACGTGGCACATTTCACATTGTGTGTGTTTGACAAATACATGGATTTATTAGGCAAATTATGATATGTGTCAAAGGTTTGTTCCTATCTGCATATGACATGGTAAATATAACCTCAGCAAATAACCCTTAATTTCCACTTTATTGTTGTTATTTCCCATTAATCCACATAAATTCCCGTTAATTTCCATAAAGGTTTCCACGTTGAATGTTCCTGGAAATCTCCCCACTTGCAATAGAACTTCATCACTTGTAAATAAATTGTAGTAAAAATAAGTGTCTACAGTATTCAGGCCAAGATAGTCTATGATAGTCTAAGATCAGTTGCAACTGATTTTGTTTAGAAAAGACAAAATTGTACAAATATGAATGTGTTTGCAGAATGCTGTGGGAAATAAAAATAGACACTTTTGACAGGTGTGTTAGAGTACATGTACCATGGCTGTCCTGCTGTCAATCATCCCTTCCAGTGCTGCTGTTTGAGTGATTAGTGAATGTCCAAGTTGCCTCGAGGCAATAAATATACCAAAGCAGTAACATCTCTGGGAGTGTTTGGTGCAGATAGTTTTTGTCTCTACCAAGCAGAGGTCCTGTTTTTGCTTTGTCAGTCCAGGTCTCTCAGACTTTAGTTCAAACTTTGAAGGTTGTGAAGATGTCTTTCAGCTTCAAAGGATCATTTCTAAAATTCATGGTGGTATTTTAATGTAGGGCATGTTCACCTGCACCAGCAAGGACAGCACCTCTCCGACTCAAAGGTGATTTGTCAAACAAAATTGAGTTTCAGCTGAGACTAGTACCCCTTCTTCCGTCCAGACAGCATACAAGGACCAACATATTCTAAAACTAATTTAATAACTTGAGGTCAGTTTGTTTATTTCAACCTTTTTATTTAGGGAAAGGGTTTGAACCCTTAAATAAGCCTTAAATAAACTCCAATACATCCAAAACTCTGCTGCCCGTCTCCTCACCCACACCTGTTCCCATGATCACATCACTCCTGTCCTTCAGAACCTCCACTGGCTCCCCGTTTCCCAAGTGGACACATTCAAAACACTAATCAAAATCAACCCGGTCTCACGCCAGTTCGTGAAATGGTCACGTTATTTTGATTTATTGATTCGTGTACAGGTCACGATTTTCTAGTTTATTTTGTGTACAGGTCACGATTTTCGAACGTGACCATTTCATGAACTGCCATGACACTGGGCTGCTCTGGGGGACGCAACAACGGGGAAATGAAACGCCACAACGGGGAAATGAAGCGCCAAACGCCGGCGACAACAATGGGACAGACCGCCACACGCGGGACACAATCCCCGCGTCCAATGGGACGGTTGTGGTTAGGAAAAGAAGAACGGGGAAAGGTTGTGGTTAGGAAAAGAAAAATGGGGAAAGGAACCGTCACACGCAGGAGACGCCGACAACAACGGGACGGTTGTGGTTAGGAAGAGAATAACGCAGAAAGGAACTGCAACACGCGGGACGCGATCCCCAGTCTCCTGGGTGAAAGTCCTGTGTTGTTTGACCCATCTACCACCCCGACCAACCTCCCTGCGTGGATTTTCGCCTTATCAATACTACTTGCTACCGTAATCGTTCTGTGCTCACGAAATATGCTTCTCATTCAAATACATTACTTTAAAATTCATGCTCACCACACGAAAATAACGACATTAACGTGTTCAGTACACAAATCAATAGATTCAATAACGTGACCATTTCACGAACTGCCATGAGACTAGGCTGTCAAAACACACCTCTTCAGATTAGCTTTCCACATACAATGGTCTTACATTTCTCACCTGATAGTTACTGTTTTATTGTTTTTAATTGCTTTTAATATGCTTGTTTTATGTGATGGTTTTATTGCTTATCTGTTTTTAATGTGCTATGTGCTGGTTTTACTGTAAAGTGTCTTTGAGTACCATGTAAAGCACTATATAAATAAAATGTATTATTATTATTATTATTATTATTATAACACACACACAAGGTCCATTCCCAATGCCCCACCCCAAGCTCTAAGCACACAACCCTCACACATTTTAATTAACATTATGTGTGTGCTCAGCAAAAATGTGAGAATGGAATAGGGGTGCAAGGGCTGAAAATGCTTTTTTTATAGCGTTGGCACAGCACTTTGTAACATCACGTTACCTGGGAAGAGACGCTAGCAAAATGAGGCTGCGAGGGAGCCCTCAAGCATTTACTGCCCCAATATGCCCCTGTAGACTAACGTGTATCAGCACCAAAGCATCTGGGTGTTAAAGGACCATCCTGATATTTTTGCATGTTACATCCTATTCACTATAAATAAGCTATGTAACAACATTCGATTTGTTTGGTATGACATGTTGACACAATACGTAGATAATCCATCACAGTGAACATCATGTCTGCTTTTATTCTGTTAGGGTGAGACCATCCATTCTATGAAGAACGACAGCATCAGTCGTTTCAGCAAGTGCCCCAAAACTGACATGTTTTTGAGGTTGTGGTGATAATGAGGAAGTCAGGAGACTGTTAAAGAATGACTAAGTCCACATAAGGAGAGGATAGGGGTGGATGGATGGGTCAAGAAAACATTGGACCGCTGTTTGTTTCCTTTTTACAACAGTACCACAGTCAACAACAACAGTTCTATAACCAACATCATATTATTGTAACCATAACGATGAAAACCCTCTAACCTTAAAGTTATTGCCCTTATATTGCCATGTAGTTAATTGTCCAGAAAGTGCATATCTATCAAAAAGTGAGTTAAAACAATGGTGATTGAGCATATGACCCACTGATGAAATCGGTTGTATTTGCTGCTTTGTCAAGTAATAGGATCTGAGTGTTTGTGGCGACTTCCCCGCCCTAAATTTAAATGGAGTGGATGCCGCTACCTTTGGGAGAAGGCAGCACCACCAACAACTCCATTATTTTATCAATAAAGGGCATGCATTTTGTATGGGCTCAAGAGTTTTTCTTCCCTGCACATTCTGATGCTCAGGTTGGTTCAGGTGTTAGCACTGTTAGCCATGTTGTGTCTGCTAATACTGTTAGCAGTGAGGCCCGCACTCGGGTCGGAGGGGATGTTCAGCCCTTTCCTCCCCAGATGAGGCGAATAAGGGGAAAGAGGTGCGTGCTGGCCGCTCTTCCTCGGCCGCTCTTCCTCGGCCGCTCTTCCTTGGCCTCCACTTCATCAGCTAAGGTTATATGATATTCTACATCAGTGGCTAGTAGGGTGTTTGTCACATTGGATAATTGAATGCTAACGCTACGTGGCTAACCATGCTAATATGGGCTATGGTGACCAGACGTCCCGGTTTGACCGGGACAGTCCCGATTTGACCGGGACAGTCCCGATTTTGAATTGCATGTCCCGAGTCCCGACAAAAGCCTGTCGGGACGCTAAAATGTCCCGGTTTACACCAACCACTATGATATTGTCCCGGTTGTCAGCGATTACATAGCCGACGTGGTCTTATTATAGCCCAATCATTAACTAAACCCATGTAGAAAGACTAATAAAGCATCCAGCGTATGCTTTTAACAATGCCTGTGTGTGTCAGTCAATCGTAGCGGTCTGCCTAATCTGTGCAGCCAGCGTTACAATGTAGGCTATATTTGTAAACATTGTTGCAATGCCTCTTCTTATCTGTCTTGTTTTAACCTGTCCCTCCAGGTCCGCTGGAAAGTCAGCAGACGAGCGCTGGGTGGAAATGGGGACATTCTAAAATGTGAAAAAGCTTAACGTGGTTTAATGTACCTAAACAACGATCAATGATTACCAAATTGCTCTGGTTATGAGGAGCAATATGAGAGAGAAATTTGGTGATCATTGATCTTTAGGTACAGTTGTGTTCAAAATAATAGCAGTCCAACATCACTAACCTCATAAATCATTTTTTTTGGTAGAAGTGATATTTCTACATGGCAAATAATTTACTAGTAAGTGTTGTAGAGTCATAAAATTTTTTTTATTTCAAATGCCTTGAAATGGCATCCAAAGCCTGAACGACGTGGGAAAAAATGGTCAACTACCATTCAAATGGATTGAAGAATAGCCAAAATAGCAAAGGCTCAACCAATGATCAGCTCCAGGAAAATCAAAGAAGACTTAAAGTTACCTGTGAGTACTGTTACAATCAGAAGAAGGCTATGTGAAGCAAAGCTATCAGCTAGAAGCCCCCGCAAAGTCCCATTGCTGAAAAAAAGACATTTACTGGCCAAAGGAGAAATGGGGCAACATTCTGTGGACTGATGAGAGCAAAATTGTTCTTTTTGGGTCTAGGGGCCACAGACAGTTTGTCCGACGACCCCCGTGCACTGAATTCAAGCCACAGTACACTGTGAAGACAATAAAGCATGGTGGTGCAAAAATCATGTTATGGGGATGTTTCTCATACTGTAGTATTGGGCCTATTTACCGCATACCAGGGATCATGGATCAGTTTCAACACATCAAAATACTTGAAGAGGTCATGTTGCCTTATGCTGAAGAGGAAATGTCTTTGAAATGGGTCTTTCAACAAGACAATGACCCAAAACACACCAGTAAGCGAGCAAAGTCTTGGTTCCAGATGAAAAAGATTGATGTTATGGAGTGGCCAGCCCAATCCCCAGACCTCAATCCCATAGAAAACTTGTGGGATGACATCAAAAATGTTGTTTTTGAGGCAAAACCCAGTAATGCAGAGGAATTGTGCAATGTAGTTCAATCGTCCTGGGCTATACCTGTTCACAGGTGCCAGAAGTTGGTCGACTCCATGCAACACAGATGTGAAGCAGTTGTCAGAAATAATGGTTATGCA